>NC_047674.1:8334461-9029461 GCF_011762505.2 Arvicanthis niloticus | reverse complement strand
GGAAGAGGTGGGAGGGGCTTAATTGGCTCCACCCTCTGGCCTTCAGGTACCTCATTAGTATGTAAATCTCTCTAGGGCCTGGGGCCTGTTTATCATGCCCACATGACTGAAGGGTGAAGGTGGAATGGAGATTAGACCTCCTTTTAGGCCCGACATAGCTTCCTGGAGCTAGTAAGGTCATCTATCTTAGAAAAGAACCTGCTACTACTATGCTAGATAAGCATCATTCCATATACACTAAACCTTGTCTTTATACCCCAAATAAGTAATGCCACTAACACTGATCAAAGAAAAATCTCTTTACAGGAAATATAGACCATCACAGAAAACCACAACTAGACACAATGAACAGAACAACTTTGCAGGAACACGAGTTCAAAAGATAATCTGTATCACAGCTCCAGCATTATGGCTCAAGGATATTTATGAAAGAATGGCAAGAACAACTGCAAAAGACCAGAAAGTCTGTTGTAAAAATAAATAATCTCTCTTAAAAATGGCTGAGTAAACAAAACTAGGATATTATCAACATCAATGGACATGTTAACCTGGAAGGAGGGAAAAATCTTACTCCTAGACAAAGACCTACAAAGCACCTAGTGGCTGCTGGTTAAAGAATTATCCTCTCAAAGAAATAAGCCCCTGTTTATTTTTTCAATACAGAATGATCACCCCTGAAATCATGTACACAAAAGGAACAGAGAATTTCATATATTTTTACACACACACACACACAGAAATCACACACAAATTACTACCACTACTAGCAGCAGCAGAAGAAGAACAAGAGGAAGAAGACAAGAAGGAAGAGGAGGAGGAGGAGGAATTTCAAAAATAGGCTATCAACTTGAGGAAGGGCAACATGTGAGGGGTTTGAGGAAATAGAAGAAGGAGGTGGGAAACTGGTGCAATTATATTTCAGTTTCCACCTTATTAAATAAAAAGACAGTTGTCATATTTTCTTTTAAAGGGATTATAAAAGCTGCTCTTCCATAGTGAACACAACTTTGCTATTTTATGTTACTATTTGAGGATACCAGGGAGCATACTAGGTAAAAAACAAAACAAAACAAAACAAAACAAAAATCCTGAACAGTATTCCAAATAACAAAGAAACTAATGAAGGAAATGAGAGTTTTGGAAGACAAAAAGTGGTGCTTGGATAATCACACATTTATTCAATAGGTAAAATAAAAACATATTACAGGGCACATTTTGCATGTGTTAGGTGTTAAAAATAGATTTTGGTAAGCCATGCATATGTATCTGGCATTCAAATACTCTTGAAATAGTAAAACTATACAATTGTTCCCCTTTATCTGTGGAAATCTGTATTTCAGGACTCCCTGAGACAAAAACCTCTTGAGATGTTCAAGTCCCTTCTGCAAAATGAAGTAGTATTTGTATACAACTTATTCATATCTTAATGCACACTGTCAACCTATATAACTTTATAAAAATAAATTTTATGTAAGGATGAGTTACACTGTGTTGTTTGGAGCAGACGTGTGTATGTGTTCAGGTGTATCAGAAACAGTTTTCACTCTGTGCTTGGTGGCTACACAGATATGTTTTGGGTTGCAATGTGTGTTGGTCCCCTGTCTCCGCCCCACATGGGGCTAGGGCTGGTGCTTGGAGAGGCAGGAATGTGGGAAGTTCACTGTGCTTTCCCCACAATGCACCAGGGCAGCATCAGGCAATGTGAAGCTGCAGGACTCCTCTTGGGGTTGGGGAGCACAGTCTGTGGTCCTGCAGGGAGCCAGAGCTGGTTCTCAGGCTCTTGCCACACCCAATCCCCAGGCACAGCTGGGGTGGCCAAAGGGGAGAAAAAGATGAATCTCTGGCTATGTCCCACGGAACGAGGGTCTCTCTTGGCTTGGTGGCTGGTGGTCTTAGTGGCCGGAAAGCAGAGAGTTCTTCTGCAGGAGATTAGGCTGCGGCTCTGTGGATGGAGGCCTGCTCCACTGTGCTCCCACAGAGAAGAAGAGAAACAGTTCATGGGCTTCAGACGTTTATTGTCATGGCAGACAGTAGATGAAAACTATACCCCAGTTTCTTCAGGGCAGTCCTGAGGTTAAATACCTTTTGGAAGGAGAATCTGGGAAGGAATGTTTAATTGCCATGCCCCTCTAGCCTTTAGGTATCTCATTATTATGGAGATCTGTTTTGAGACTCTGTGGCCTGTGTGTCACACCCTCTGCCTGTGGAGGGGCTAGGGGTGCATTGTCCTACATCACTGAAAGGCTCGGATTTATGAAGCTCAGCCACCTAGTGTCAGGAGCCTGGAGTTTGGGAGTGCAGTGGTGAAACACATGCAGTCCCTGCATAGGACCTGGGCCCCCTCAGGATTACCTGGGGTCTCCAGCAGTTTCAGTTTCCAATCCAATTGGTGCTTGGCCAGAAAACAGGTTGTCTTTCACAGGTCCTACAGATATGGAAATGAGGGATTCAGACGAGTGAATGCATATTCATTACCTTCAGAAAAAAGAACATAGATAACACTTCAAAGAAGGTAACTGGGTATATCAACCACACTCAAGAACAGACCCTATGTCCAGGAGTACTTGGCTAACAAAAATAAATTCTGTGAGTATTTTCTGGGGGCTTTTTGTTTCATTTTGTTTGGGTATTTTCTGTCTTATTTGTTTTTTGTTGTTGATTTGTTACTTTTTTTTTTTTTTTTTTTTTTGAGAGTGGAAGAGAGAGAAGGCTCCATTCTCCACTGGGGGGGGGGGTGTAAAGGCCTCCCAGATATGCATATGTGCAAAGGCCAAAAACTGAGGCCACTGGCAAGGAATCTTATCTAGAAAAAGAAACGGGACCAAACTGGCGGGCCCAGTGAGAGCGAAGCCGGTAGCACTCTGGACTAGCTACCTGGAAATATTTGTTTCTATGCATAAAGATGTCTCTGGCAGACTTGGGGAAGAGGCTGCTAGAAGCTGCAAGGAAAGGCCAAGACGATGAAGTGAGGGTGCTGATGGCAAATGGGGCTCCATTCACCGCAGACTGGATTGGAATGTCACCGCTTCACCTTGTAGCCCAGTATGGTCATTATTCCACAGCAGAAGTGCTCCTTCGAACTGGCGTTAGCAGGGATGCCTGGACCAAAGTGGACAGGACCCCTTTGCATATGGCTGCAGCTGATGGACATGCTCACACCGTGGAACTGCCTGTTAGGAATGGTGCAGATGTGAACGCCAAGGACATGCTGCAGATGACAGCTCTGCACTGGGCCACTACCACCGGGATGTTGTCAAGTTACTTATCAAATATGGAGCTGATGTCCATGCTTTTAGCAAATTCAGTAAGTCTGCCTTTGACACAGAACTGGAAAAAACAATACTGAGATTTTGGTCATGCTTCAGGAAGCAATGCAAATCATGTGAACACTAACCCTGATAGAGTCAACCCCGTGGCTAACCCTGGGACTGTGACTGCTCTGTTCATCTTCACCTCTGGAGAGGTCGTTAACCTTGCTAGCTTTGTTTCTTCAGGCAACACCAAAGCAACCTCAGCTAATTTAGAAGAAATTGAAGAAGGAAATTCTCTTGACTCCTCCATCCAGCAAGTGGTGGGGAGTGGAGGCCAGAGGGTCATCACCATAGTGACTGATAAAGTCCTTCTGGGTAATACCCAAACTTCAATCCCTACTTGGAGGCATTGGCAAGCCGTTTATTGTAACTATGCAGATGGACAGTCAGTTCTAGCTGTACCTGTTGGTCAGGTTGCAGAGGAGACGATAAGAAGATGAAGGGGAAGAAGAGAAATTGCCATTGGTGAAGAGACTGAGGATGGCAGAGATGACAAACAGTGTCGAAGAAATGAAGGAAGGCAGTGAACAAGAGATGCTGCAGCAACAGCTCCAGGAGGCCAACCACAGAGCCCAGGATTACAGACACCAGCTCCTCCAGAAGGAGCAGGAGGCAGAGCAGTTCCGAGCCTCAGGCTGGAGGCCAAGGCTCAGCAGCAGCCCAACCGAGTTGACTTCACAGTGGTTGACGAGGTAGCTGAAGTGGATGCTGTGTGGTGACAGGAGGGGATGAGGTAGAGAACGCAACGGAAGTGATGAAGTCAGGAAGGATCACGAGCCTCACCCCAATGTTTCCATAGAAACTGTTTTGTCCTAACACACAACGGACACAACTTGGCCTCGGTCATCTTATTCTTTGTAAGAAGAAAGTATAGAGAGCAAGTACTGCGAATGAATTAGAATGTCCTTAAGAAGGTAACGATAGCAGGACTCAAGGTCTGAGTCTAGGAAGGCTGTATGTGCAGCTGAGCCACTTTAGGGGCATCTGAGAGACCAAAGGACCAGGACCAAATCTCTCAGCTCATATCATTGCTTTAAACAGAGTACTGGGTGTTGTGGGTTTTTTTTTTTTTTTAATAGTTAGCTTTATATCAAAAGATTTTAGCATAATACTTGTAATAGATATACACCAAGAACCTTTAATGATTATACCTGAAAATTTTTAAGTGACCTGAAAATTTGCCTTAGATTTATGAAACCGATGAGGTTGTACGAAGCCTCCTCTGAGGAAGAGTGAAGGATCCCATACATTTCTAAAGGAGCAGGCACACAAGTTCTCCCTAATCACTGAAAAGAAATCTCTAGCTGGGCGTGGTGGTGCACACCTGCAATGCCAGCACTCGGGAAGCTGTAACAGAAAGCTTTTTGAGGTCAACCTGAGCTAAAGAGAGTCCTTCAGAAAAGAGGGCCAGATGTGGTGGCGCATGCCTTTAATTCTAGCACTTGGGAAGTAGACACAGGCAGATCTCTGTGAGTTCAAGGTGATGTGGTCTACATACCAATTTCCAGGCTAGCCAAAGCTACATACACAGTGAGACCCTGTCTCCAAGTAAAGCTGGACTGGAGAAGTGGTGGGTTAGGAATTTAGCTTGCTGTTCCAGAGAACCTGGGTTCTATTCCTAGCATCCGAATCAAGGTGCTCACAATTCCATGTAACTCCAGCTCCCGGGGGTCATGCCCTTTTCTGACAGGTGTGGATGCCCACAGATGCACATTTATATATACATATAAATAGAAATTTTAAAAATTAATAAAAAAAATTAAATTAGTTGATTGCAGTGGTTCACACTTTGGTAGCCTGAAACAGGAAGGTTGACATGAGTTTGGAGCCAGCCTGAGCTCTAGAGTGAGTTACAGTTCAGCCTGGGCTACAATGTGGGACCTTATTGCAAGAAAAAAAATCAACTGTAGTGGTGTGCACCTCTAATTCTAGCACTCAGATGGATCTCTGTGAGTTTGAGGCCAGCCTAATCTACAAAGAGAGTTTCTGGTATAGCCAGAACTCCATACAGAGACACTGCCTCAAAAATAAAAACTTAGCCAAGAAGGGCTGACTTATGTTTGCCTGATAAATTGTGTGTCCATAGCTTACATAAAGTATAAAAACAAAATTAAAATAGGCATAGTGGTGCATTTTGTAATCCCCAGCACTTGGAAGGTGAGACAGAAGATCACTGTAAGTTAAAGGTCAGCTTTGGCTTCAGTAAGATCTTTCTTGAAAATAACAACAAAACCTGGAAAGGCCTCAATGTGATGGCGATGGGGACTTGAACTTGGGGAGCAGGGGCAGGCAGTCCACGGGATTCTAACTAGCCTGGTCCACATGGTCAGTTCCAAGCTAGCAGGATTACTCAGACCCTAACAAGGAACAAAGGGAAACTAACCCTAAAGAGGTAGCTCAGTGGTAGAGCGTGGTGTTTAGTGAGCAGGGAACCCCTGGGTTCCTCCTTTGGCACCATACATATGCATGGAGAGGAGGGCAGGAGTGCAAAGAAGAAAACCATCGACACTAGACTTAAAATCAGGAGAGAAGCTGTGCTAATGTGGACAGTGTGTGCAGAGCCACGCCTGCCAGGCATGGAAGGCAGCCAGAAAGAGGCTTTTGGGCCCCGAGTCTCTGGTCTTGAGATGGAAACTAAATATTGGTGAACATTATAAAACTGCAAGCAGGAGGATCAGTTTCAAAATTTTTAAAATTATTTTTTGTCATTGTAACAACATCTTGCTTCCAAACACCTATTTATATAAAATCAAGCTCAAAACTCTTGAAATTGTATAAAATTTTGCCAAATTTTCTATGTCAAATATAATAAAAAACAACAAAAAAAGATAGAGAGAGAAGCAAAGAGAGAGAGAAAGAGTGAGAGAGAGATCAAAAAGTTGAGTGGGAAACATAGGAGAAAAATCTGAGAGGAGTAAAAAAAGAAACAAAAACAAACTCAACACATTAAAAAAGGATAAAATGAACACAAATTCTATTTCTTTCCTATAACTTCTTTGGGGCCACATGATACACTGCTCTCATTCATTCATTCATTCATTCATTTTATTTTCCTCCTTGTCCTCTCACTAAAATTATGTTTTGTAAACATAAAATTCTCCTGTTCTTTAATAAAAGATTATCACACTTACAGAGCAATATCCAGATAAGTAATTAACTATTGAGGGCAAGGGGATGGGTGTAACAACAATTAATTTTAAAAGGAACTAGGAATTTGAACAAGAACAGTAAGAGGTATTTGGGAGAGTTTAGAAAAAGGAGAAAGTAGAAATGACTAAATTGAATTATCTTGCAAAATAAAAGATAATTTTTGTTCAAACCTGAGATGAAATTGTGACTATGAAGTACTCTTATTACTTTTATTACATCGTATGTGTGTGTGTGTGTGTGTGTGTGTGAGAGAGAGAGAGAGAGAGAGAGAGAGAGAGAGAGAGAGAGAGAGAGAGAGAGAATTGTGCACATAGGAGATCAGAAAACAACTTTCAGAAAATTGTTCTTTTCTTTCACTGTGTGGATTCTAGGGGTCAAATGCTGACGGTCAGACTTCAGAGCCTCTTTAGTTGCTAAGCCATCTCACCAGGCCTAAAGGAAGTTTTTGTGAAATGAAAAACACCAGAACAGACTAAAAATTTTAGGGTAAAAAAGATTTTAAGACTATAGACAGTAGAAAATATATATTTTCCTTTAATTTTTAATAGTTTACCAACACTATTTTCCTATCTAACTGAATGTATTTACAGAAACTATTTAAGTAATTTCAAGAAATAAATTTTCAACAGTAATTCACAAAGCAATTCAGCATAAATCAAAGGATAGACACAAAGAAATTAAAAGTTGAAATTCCAATGATGGCACCTTGCATTGAAAACGTGATGGGTTTTGTGAAGCTAATTAGTGTTCTGTAATGGAAAGCAGTATAATAGACCCTGGATGGTTATGAGATGAACTTGAAAACAATTGCATATTTCTTAAAATTTATTTTCCTATGTTATCAAACATAATTGTTTTTAGTCTTGCAGGTAATTGGCTTGCAACTTTCATAAAGTTATTAGGCTATGTTTCTTCATTGAAATCTTAAAATTTATATTCCCAAACTATCAAACATAATTGTTTTTAGTCTTGCAGGTAATTGGCTTGTAACTTTCATAAAGTTATTAGGATATGCTTCTTCACTGAAATCTTCATAAGCCAAATTTTAGTAACTTTACTTCATAAACTTCAGAATAGGGTACAATTTAACTTGATATTTTGCTGCAAGGAAAATGTTTTGTAGTGAAATTGGAATTACTTCATAGATGAACTAATAAAACATTTCATCTCACTTTATCTAGAAGACAGCAATCTCTTATATTGCAAACAGTAAATATTACTGAAATGTTTGAACTATCAGAAGGGTCTAAACTTGGTCAGCCTGCTGTACAAGCACTGAAAAGACACTCTATGATTGACACATATGTTTGAATTTTCACACGTCTATATTTTTATGATTGACATTTCAGATATGACAAAGTTATGAAACTAGAAACCAAAGGATTATTTAAAATTAAAAGGAGAGAGTAAAATATGTCTGCATGTCATGAAGTCACAAAGAAACAAACAGTAAATTATATAGTTTCTTTATACATCAAGTCTTGGGAAAGATTTACCTAAGTTGGCATGTAAATAAAGTAATATTAAAAATTAAGCATGGTACTGGTTTTTTGTTGTTTTGTTTGTTTGTTTGTTTGTTTTATTGGGTATTATATGTACATTTCAGATTTTATCCCTTTACCCCACTTCCCCCCACCACCCAGAAACCTCCTATCCCATCCCCTCTCCTAATGCTTCTATGAGGCTGTGCCCCCACCCACCCCCATAACTCCAACCTCCCTACTCTCACATTCCTTCCACTCGGTGTTCAGCCTTCATGGGACCAAGAATCTCCTCTCCCACCTATGCCAGACAAGGTCATCCTCCCCTACATATACAGCTGTAGTCATGGGTCTCTTCCTATGTGCTACCAGGATGGTGGTTTAGACCCTGGGGAGCTCTGGTTGGTTGGTATTGTTGCTCTCCTCATGCTGTAACAAACCCTTTCTGCTCCTTCAGTCTTCTCTATAACTTCTCCATAGGGAAACCTTGATCAGATCAGTGGTTAGCTGTGAGCATTGTCCTCTGAATGTGTCAGTCTTTCACAGACCTCTAAGGAGACAGCTATATCAGGTTCTTGTCAGCATGCACTTCCTGCCATCCACATCAGTGTCTAGCTTAGGTGGCTGTACATGGGATGGATACACAGGTGGAATGGTCTCCAGATAGCTCCTCATTCAGTTTCTGTCCCACATTTTGTTTCCATATTTGCTCCCTTGAGTATTTTTTGTTATTCCTTCTAAGTAGGACTGAGGTATCCCCACTTGAACTTCCTTTTATGAGCTTCATGTGGTCTGTGAGTGAGTATTCACTATTCCAAGCTTTTGGGCTAACATCCACTTATCAGTGAGTAAATACCATATGTGTTCTTTTGTGATTGGGTTAACTCACTCAGGAAGATATTTTCTAGTTCCATCCATTTACCTAAAAATTTCTCGAATTCATTATTTTTAATATGTAGCTGCCCGCAGCCACAAGTCAACTGGGTTCACCTGAAAGGGGAGCTGGGAATTGAAGGGGGAAGGAGGGAGAGAAGAGATGAGGCCAAGACAAAGTTCTCTGATCAAGGCCCCAAGCTTTAATGTTCAGCTCTCAATTTAAAGGGGAAGACCCAACCCACAACCCCTCCTGGTTTCAGATGGCTTTTCAGGTGTTATAGGGTATTCAAGGCTTGCTCTGATGGGGGAACTGGGTTCTGATGATGCCATGTAACTTTGGATTTTGTTGCTTATGTTCTTGCGCTTGCCTTTAGCCATCTGATTAACTCTAGTGCTACCTGTACTCACTGTCTCTGACTGGAGCCTGCCTTTCCTCTTATCTTGCTTGTGTTTGATCTCCTCAGGGTCCAGATGTCTCTGTGATCTTTTAATCCTGAGCTCCAGCTACTTTGAGTACAGTGGTTCCTCTAGGATATCTCAGGATATGGTGTCTCCAAGGTATCAGACCAGCTAGGTGTCTGCTGTTCTGGGTGCAGTGTCTCCTCTACGATGTCTCATTGATAAGGTGTCAGCTGCTCTGAGTGCAGTGTCTTCTCTAGGATGTCTTGGGATATGTTGGCTGTTGCTCTGAGTTCAGTTGTTCCTCTGCTGCTCTGGGTTCACTTGTACCTCTGCCACTCTGGGTTCAGTGGACCCTCTAGGATGTCTTGGGAGGAATCTGGTGTCTACACAGGAGCAGACCAGGCAGGGTCTGCATCAGGCCTCAGATTCGGTAGAGGGGCGGAAGGGGAGTGGTATTCTGCAGGAGCAGGGTTTGGGTGTCTGCTGGAGTCTGAGCGCTCCCAACACCCAGCTATGGGCGTAGGGCAGTGTGTGAGTGTTCTTACCTACCACTCTGGTTTCAGTGGACCCTCTAGGATGTCTCAGGAGGGATCAGGTGTCCACATAGGAGCAGACCAGGTGGGGGTCTGCCAGTACTGTTTAATAAATGACTCCAACAAGTAAAATATTACTCTAAGTTTTTCTTTAAAAAATATCAAGTTTCAGTCATTATTGATCCAACATTTATTTTGTATTCATAGTATCATACATTGCATGTTCTAGATAGTTTTATCCACACTGCCATAGAGAAACAGAAGTTCATAGTACAACAAAAAGTGTCCAAGAAGGTGAAGAGAAAAGATGGGAGGTGAATGGAGAAGAGGATGATACAAAGTAGCCCTGATTACAGCTTCCATAAAGATGATCCCAAATAGGTATTTCTGTACATAACTATACTAAATTTACTTTTATGTTAAAGTAGATGAAAACATGGTTGAAAATATTTAAAGGTTTTATTATTGGTATGTGCATATGATATTATGGTGTGTGTTTGTGTGTTCAAATCTTAGGTATAAAGAATTTGAAGGATACATAGATAGCCAGAAAAAGCAACAGTAGAGTGGTATTCTGTTCCCAGATACATTGGCAGAGACCAAAGAAAGGCACAGAGGGAGGTATTTTACAGGACCAATTGGAGAAAGTGTCCAGCCCAGGGACCTTATTACCCAGCCCACTTCTTTTTAACAGACTCCTTTCTATTCTGAGTCTCCCATCCAGTAAGGAGTGCCTTCCTTGCTTCAGTAAAAGTATTCCTTTCATTTTGTCTGATCTCTGTCTTCAGTCTCTTCCAGATTTTTAATTTTTTGTCTGTCCCTTGGAACAGAGCTAGATAAACTCTTAAATAACAACCAGCTATTTAGGTTATCACCATGGTACAGTGATAATCATTCAGAGGTCAAAGGACAACTTTGTTGAGTTAATTATCTCCATCTGTTTTTACATGAATTTAAGATTCTGTCTGTTTTCAAAGATCAGTGTTAGTTTCACATATAGTGGGAATGAAATAATTATCAATGAACTGAACTCGATGTAGCCAGGCATATCTGGTAAGGTGAGCAACTCATCTGCAACTGAGCAATCTCGTCAGCCTGGAGTCATTTATCATTGGTTCCTTATCCTTAAACCTTGGATCTTTCATCTCTCTCAGCTTCCAGCAAACGTAAAGAAAATAGATTTTATCCACTTTTTCAATTATATAAGACTACAACAAGAATTCATTAACATAGGATGTAATTTTTTGTTTTTTATAAAAAGCAGACTATTTTAGCATGAGTGATTTTTTTTTAAAAAAAGAATGATTTATGGATTAAAAATTACTCCAAAGCACTGGATTAGGATAAAAGTAATTTAAATTATCTCACAGATTACATGCCAATTCTAGGTTTTGTTGGTGAGTGCATCTCTTTGCTGAGCAGCCACCTGAGATAGATAGTTCACATGGCATCCCTCTGGCTAAGCTATTTTTTCTTCATATGTCAACCTCTCCTCCAACAAGCCCAAGGAGATGGGGGAAAACATGAAAGACACAAAGGGACATGAAATGAAAACATAAAGCCATTCTACAGAACATCTGAAAGAACTGCTTAAAAATTTCTATACTCACCAATAATTAAATATACCCCATGAGTTACTTTACTAAATTCATAAAATTGTACCTATCTAGTAAATCATCTTACCAAGCCAGGTTAAAGGATACATGGATCAGGGATATACTTACTGGTGCAAGAGTAAGATGTTTTCTAAATGTCTGTCTATAAGTTTCTGTGTTTCATCTGTGCTGTTAATTTTTTTGGACTAAACATGTACATAATATTCTTTAAAATATTGGTGATATTACTATAATGATTCTGTCTATTTTCAAAGATTGGTGTAATTTTTACTTTATGGGAATGAAATAACTGTAATCAACAGCATTTTGGATATTAACCACCTCATCTTTGGGGACACTTAACAAAAAACTGGAGCATTTTTTTAATATTTTCACAAAAGAAGCACACAATTAATAAATATCAATACATTTTTTACAAAGGCACACTCTATTCACTGAACTGATTGAAAACCTATTTTCTTTGAGTACTGTGGAGTTCCTCATATTTCCATACATTTCCTAAAATGGAACAAAATAAAAATTGAAATTTGATGAGTATAATTTTGCTTCCTCATGGTGACTGCATGCTGAGTACAAGAACAGAGAGATCTGACTGAGTCAGGCAAACAGAGAGTCCTAACTGCAGGCTCCATCTAGGATATCTTTTATTAATGAACCTTCCACTTACTAAAGACGGTTTTTCATCTCCACGCACTGTTAGAAAGGCACAAAGGCAGTCTAATCATGTTGATAGTAATCACAAGGATTTTTAACCAGCATGAGAAAACATGAGAGTCTATCTGTGAAATTGGACCAATTTTCTTATGTTCATCCTGTTTTTTGTTTTTTTTTTTTTTAACAGCAAAATAGGCAAGGCATTATAGTAGTAGAAATACCTTTAACATAAGGATAAAATTATATAACGTAAACCACCATATATTATGTAAATATTTATAATTTTCAGTTAATATACATATGAATGTCAATTCTTCCATCACAATATACTTTGGTATTACAAAAATAATATTAATTATATGTTTTTATATTACTATCTGTTTTAGCCATTTTTAACTATTTTATTTTAAAGTTACATGTAATACAGTCATATGTTTACAAAATTCTTAGAAAAACACATTGTGCACCAGAAAATTAAAATTGTGCTGTGTAAATTCAAGCTGTGGATCTACCCTTGGAAAATGATTTATGCATCAGTAATTAAAGACTAAGATACTATGACGGTTCACTATGATAAGCTTTTGATTTATGAAACACACAAATTCAAAAATATAGTCAGGGCTAAATGTGTGCATAAAAACAATGCAAATTATATTGACTTCTTCTTAAAAGCTTTTATTTTGTCCTTTGTGAATTTCATTATTATGCACTGCTTCACACTCACACCCCACCCCCATCCCCTCATACCCAGGTAGAAAAAAAAATTAATCCTACAATATGGCTGTTCTGGCTGGAATACAGACTTTCCTTTAATCCCAAAAGACAGAACCAAGCAGATCTCTGAGTTCAGGGCCAGCCTGGTCTACAGCACAAGTTCTAAGTATAGAAAAGCTTAGGTCCAGGTATCGTGGTACACACCTTTAATTCTAGCACTCAGGAGTCAGTTCTGTGCAGAGTAGTTGAATGAGTTGGTAGTCAGTGCAAGGAGTGAAGTGCAGTAGAGTTTAGTTCCTTCATAACTCCATGCAGTTCAGTGGCAGGTCAGCAGAGGAAGTTGAAGACAGAAAGAGTGAGAAGATTAAAATAAATCACAAGAATTAGTTTGTGGCCAATCAACCAATTCAGTGAGAAGCTGAGGGAAGCCAATTTGAGTCAGTCAGCCTGGAGAAGAGTTTGGATCAGAACAGCTGAGTGGAACCAGCCTGTCAGAGTTCAGGAAGAACTAGAAAGGGTGAGCTTATTCAGCAGTAATTCTCTCGAGTCTGAAAATATTCTAGGCCTAGGTTAGTAGCTAAAGGCTGGAAACT
Organism: Arvicanthis niloticus; assembly: GCF_011762505.2. Taxonomy (NCBI): domain Eukaryota; kingdom Metazoa; phylum Chordata; class Mammalia; order Rodentia; family Muridae; genus Arvicanthis; species Arvicanthis niloticus. The sequence goes on along the minus strand of NC_047674.1, from coordinate 9,016,131 downwards.
GAAGCCTTCAAGGACCAGGCTTGCAGAAAACTAGCTTGTGTAGAGGATAGAAGCTTCAAGTTAGTGTCCTAGGGGTAGAAACGCTATGCGCTCAGTCCAAGCCATCTAGTCTCACAGATTGGGCGGAGCTCTCATCTCATCACTTCATCTGAGGAAAGAAAAGTTACTTTTACATACCCTCCCTCCACCCTTGCAAACACCCTCCCAAAGAAAAAAATGAGAACCAGCCAACAAACAAAGAAACCTTATTGTGGAAGCTGTAGTGTGTCATAGCGTGTCCCACAGTATAGCCTTGTTTGCTCACAAATGTTCACTGCAACAAGTCTTTGATCCAGTTCAAGGCCTTTGAGTTCTACTATATTATCAATATTGGAACTGCACGGAGACTCCTCTCAGATATCCAGTTAGTTGTTCTATGTCACAGAGATCGATCCTGTAGCTTTGGATCTGTAGGATTGGGCCATTTGGATACTTCATCAGGTCATCAATGGGGAAGATGTTGGGGTTAGCAAATTCAAAGTCTTGAATCTGGGCATGAGAGGTATCTGAGCTGGTCCACTCACCAGCTGGCCTGTACCCACACCACTTGGGCAAGCTCTCTGGCCCAGCCTTAGCTTGGTCCATTCAGTGCTTCAGCCAGCAAGATGCAAAGTAAGCTCTCCTCTTGCCCGCAGGGCTGGTCTACCCATGCCTGTATCACTAGGCTCAGCTCTGCTTTGGTGCACAGGAGAAATGCAGAGCCAGGTCTCCCCAGTGCTGCGGCAGGTGAGGGCAGAGCCATCTCTCCTGCTCGAAGGGACTTGGAGCCAGCTCTTCTGCCTGCTGTAGTTTGCAAGGGGTGATGGGCATGAGGGACATTTCTCCCTTGCCCATGCCACCAAAGAGAAGACAGGTGGTGGGACCAGATCTTCCATGCTTGGAATGGTGCGGTTGGGTCACCTGCAACTCTCAACTAGGGCTACCCAACTGTGCTTCCTGAGTGATATACAAGTTAGGGGACAACTCTCCCGAGTCCTGCAGGTGACTAGGGATAAGGTCAGATCTCCAGCTTTCATGCCCTGAAACCAGCTATTCCACAATGCCCAGCACAGATGTGGGGCCAATTTTGTACAGCCTCCAGACATCAACATGTCCCATGAGACAGCCAAGACAAGGGACATCTGCCAAGCCATGGATGCAGATGGGCTCCCCACAATCCTTGTGGCAGCACAAGCTAGGACCCCACCATAGTTCCCGGTGGCATCACTAGCTACTCACATCAGTCTTTTTCTTAACTACCCTTGACTCTCCAGTTCTGCCTCTCTTTATTGTGCCCAAATCCTTCTGTTTTTGTTTCTTTTCCATTTTTCCACCAGTTACTTACTCCTTTTAGTGGTTTCCCAGGCAGTGATTCATCTAGGCTCTGGATTGCTCTTTACCTTGGGAGCACAGAGGTGGTGTGGTGGTTGTCTAATTCTAGGTCCTGGATCTTCTTGATGAATGAATGGCAATGGCTTGGGCTATCTCCTGGATGTGGCCCTGAAGTTGTCTTTCTTGGGCTCACTTAAGCCATGGACCAGCAGTCCAAGGTGAAGTCCTATGTTGGCTTTTTAAACAATAAACTTTCATGACTCATCCATTGTGTGTTGCTATTTTTTTGTTTATGTTCAGTGTTGATCTCTGTAATGTTACATGATAATTCCTAGGGTAACAACTCATGACACCAGTTTAGATACAAAGCTGTCAATGAGGCTGAGATTCTTGTCAGTAAGTTGACCATTGTTTTGAGCAGCTTGATTTAGTACTAGAAACTTTTGATATTTGCAGTAGATATTTGTACTGAGGAAACATTTACCATTAATAGCATCTGAAAAATATTTTCTTGCTTTTTCCATTTATGTATATTACTTAAAATAACATTAAATTTAAATTTATTTTACTCAAATTCTTCTTCTCCTTATGTTCATTCAAATCTTTGTGAAGTATTTTTAGAAGCTTTATGTGCAAAGTGAAATACTTTACAATCTGACCTACTCATGTTTCAGAGTTTTGGATTTCGTATGGAAAAAAAATTCTATGTGAAGTCCACTTGATTTCTGTACTGTTTGTAAGGATTATTTAACTATATTTGGAATGAAAATTGTAAATTTAGAGTTAGTTATAAGTTTAGCTTGTTTTTCCTTTAATATTTTTAATTTAAATTTATGTATTGACCATTTTATACAGAACTACTGCATTTACATCATTTTTACTACCTCCTTTCCATCTTCTTTAGCTATTTGTGTGTGTATATGAATGTGTGTGGGTATGGATGTGTGCCTGTGTGCCCTGATGAATCCACTTAATAGTCCTCACATGTCCATGTGTTTGGGGCTAACCACTTGGGTTGGATAAACTACCAGAGACTTATCTCTGGGTAAACTAACTCTCCCCCACTCAGGAATTATTGATTACTTGTGGGTCTTCATCAAAAGGTGTGGCCTTGTGCAATTTCCCTCATCCTTGTTAGCATATCAGCTGGTGTTATTATTTATGTCTTCTTTAGATAACTCCATTGTTGAAATTTGATGGATTAATGCTGATTCACTGTCAGGTTGAGATGCCCTCAGCAGGCATCTTTCTTTTTCCCCTTCTGTCATTCTTCCTGAACCTCAGTTGTAGGAGCTGTGTTATAAATGTGTCAGGGGGTTAGCACCCCAGAGCCACTTATTCTTTGCCTTTTGTTCAGTTGTGGGTTTTTGTAATAGTCCTGCCCTGAAAAAGAAGCTTCCTTGATGAGGGCTGAGAGATCTATATATCAGGCTAAGCTGGTGTGTAAACTGAGAAACGAGAACTAGTCTGAGAAGTGCTTCAAAAAGCAGGAGAACATACCATACCATCACTTTGTGATAAAAAACTAAGGAGATATATTTCTTCTGAAATTGGAAGATTCATATGGTTATGAGAAGTTACTCTAAGTAAAACCACCTTGTTGACATTATTCCTTAGATAACTTCTTAATTGCTCAATTTCTGTTATCTATGTCTCAGAGGTTTTGCCTGTCTTAATTTAATTATGTGATTTTAAAACCTGCCTGATTATACCTCAATATCTGATTGCAGAATATTATCTAAACCTAGTTTAATTTCCTGCCCTTTAAAAAATTATTAGATGAATGTTTAAGAAGAGTACATGTTGAAAAATTACTCTTCAACATTTACATAGGATTTTTCAAAGTGGTAGGAAGATAGATATCAACAGTCTTTCCTAAGAATACATATTTTAGTAAAAGCAGCTTTTAAAATAAATTTCTCTTTTCCTACAAAATATCCATTTAGTTGTTTGTTTGTTTGTTTGTTTGTTTATGTGTAATTGGTACATATAGTCCATACTACCTCTATCCTATCTGCACAACACTATTAAATGGACTTTTACTATTTATATTCAAAATCTATTCTTCATTTTACTAAGTTGCATGTGCAGTTCCTATAATCCACAGTTCTCATTCCTCAAACTTCTCACGTTTGCCCTGAGATCACAGATTGAGTTGTCAGGGATACACAGAAAGTCTGAGCCCTAGGGTGGGCTTGGCCTTGCTGACATGCAGTTTTCTCTTTTGTAGTGAAGACTGTAGCATGTTCTTCATACACATATGCTTTTATTTAGGAATCAGGACCTTTCTATTTGTTGTCAAATAAATGTTGAGTACCAAGATTTCAATTCTGGTCAATTGTTTACTCTTGAAAGATGGTAATACCATATTTGTTTCACTCTAAATTATTCTATCTTTATTTGCTTATACTCTTCATTGGAATGTATAAAAATGCATTAATAATTGCAATGTGGTTAAAAGGTTTATCTTTATTTGATACCTTCTCTAGCAATGAATTAATTATGTATTTGCCCAAACAGATTTGGACTATTATCATATTACTTCTTTGTTCAGTCCTGTAACTATTTCCACCCTGATGAAATTATGAAGCATAAATATTTAGATATCATAAGAATATTCTTTTGATTGAATTTGATTGATTGAATTCAAGGCCTTTTACTGTGTTTTACCATCTTTGGGGTTCATTTTGATAATTCTAGTGTCTTGAGCATTTTACATTCTCTTAAACCTGTCCGTTATATCTTATGATAGTTACTTTGCAACATGAAACATTTATCTTATTCTGTAGACAGGCTGGCCATGTAAAAGTAAGAGAACTTGGAACATCCCATCCTAAATGGAATGTCTTCATCAAATCCTTCCTTTCAGGACTCAGGAAACCCTGCAGAAATGGAAATAGAGAAATTCTAAGAGCCAGAGGTGATAGAGGACAGAAAAAAAACAAGGCCTTCTAGACACAACAGAACTTGTGTACGTGTGAACTCACAGAGACTGTCGCAGCATCCATAGGCCTGTACAGGTTTAAGACTGACAGGGTCCTAGCACTGAAAGAGTACTACATAAGTCCTCATCACTACCATGAAAGCCATCTTCAACTGATAATCCTTTGAAAAAAAACCTAGTTTTCTCCAATAGAGTCTCACTGGTTATATACCATATTTAAACGTAGACCCCATGGCTAGCAATAGATGGACAACACAAAATGAGCTCATTGATGCTTTTTAGAGGACTATGATGTTTGTTCCATAATGCCATAATGCTTCTTCAGGGCATCTTTCTGTTTGTTTACTTATTTATTTTACTTTACAAGTTTATTTTGCTTACATATTATCTTTTTGACTTTGCTTTGTGGGTTTTTTATGTATGGAGTGTCTTATGTTCCTTGTGCTTTTCCCTTGGCTCTTTGGCTCTTGTTGTAGTACTCTAGCTTGCTTGTTTTTATTTTTGCCTTATTTTATTATTATTATTTATTATAATCATCATTATTAGATGCTTATTTGCTTTCTAATGAGAGAGGGAAAGAAAAGGTGTTGACTTGGGTCATAGAGAAGTGGAGAGGATCTGGGAAGAATATGGGAATGGAAAAATATAATAAAAATATATTGTATAAAAAATTTATTTTCAATTTAAAAAACATTTATTTTCAATCAAACTTTTGTTTTCAAAACTGGAATGGATATTACTTCTATTCTTTTCCTTCTCATGTTTTTATTTGTTATTTTATTTATTTACATTTCAAATGTTATCCCCCTTCCTGGTTTCTCCTCCACAAACACCCTATCCCCTTCTCATGCCCTCCTGCTTCTATGAGAGTGTTCCCTCACCTGCCCACCCACTTCCACTTCAATGAACTAGCATTCCCGTACCCTGGGTCATTGAGCCTCCACAGGACCAAGGGGCTCCCCTCCCATTGATGTGAGATAAAGCAATCCTCTGCTACATACACATCCAGCTGGAGCCATTGGTCCCCCCCATGTATACACACTGGTTTGTGGTTTAGTCCCTGGGAGCTCTGGAGGGTCTGATTGGTTGATATTATTGTTCTACCTATGGGGTTGCAAACCTCTTCAGCTCCTTCAGTCCTTCCTCTAACTCCTTCATTATGGTCCTGGTGCTCAGTCTAATGGTTGGCTGTGAGCACCTGCATCTGTATTGGTCAGGCTCTAGTACAGCCTCTGAAGGGACAGCTGGACCAGGCTCCTGTCAGCAAGCACTTCTTGGCATTAGCAATAGTGTCTGGGTTTGGTGTCTTGAGATGAGATGGATCCTTAGGTGGGGCAGTCTCTCGGTGGCCTTTCCTTCAGTTACTTCTATTCTAAAATGTCTTGTTGTATAAATGTGAACAATTTCATACTTAAACTCCATGTTTAATGGTCAAAACCATAGATTTCAATATGATGACTGAATTATCGTTTTTTTTTTTTATTTTATTTTAAATGCTTAGTGGGTCAATCCTCCCAGAAAACACTGAACAATAGCACCACTGTAGTTTTATCGATGGCCGAAGGCAAGGCTTTCACCTGACATTGTCCCAACCACTGAAATTAAGTATACAGAAAGTTATAACTTCTAGCCATTCAGAGCTCAAAAATAGAAGTTAACTCATCTTTGTTTATAGATGATGTGATTGTGACTACAGAAGATGCTGAAGAAGACATGATTAGAGAAAATGAGCTTAACAGACTCATAGACTAGACTGTGATTCAAAACCTATTTATCTTGAAATACTAGTAGCGAACTCCATGTTATGAGAGTTTACTCATAACACTTTAGCACTACTTGACTCATGATGACATCAGATAAATAATGAAAAACAAACATCTGAAAAAGTTTAAAAAATCAAAGATTTATACTAAAAAAATCACAAAATGTGGAGAATATTACATTTTAAAGAGAATACTATATGATCATTTATTGAAAGATTCAATATTGTTATAATGCTCATAACTATTGAGTTTATTTTTCATTTATATGTAATCTCTACTAAAATATCAACAGTTTACTGTATAAATTAAAAGGCTTATTCTGAAATATATATGGAAAAACGAAGGAATGACTACATAAACATTTTTAGGAAAAGTGTTTATAGAACTAAACTACCTGTTTTAAAGTATTCTAAAGCCTAGTAGATTAGCAACTAATGTATCTGGTATTTGCCAAAATCCCAAATTCAGAAATGAACCTATATTTTACCACTATCTTTAAGAAAGATGTCTAATCTCTGCCACAAGGAGTATGGTAATTTGAATAATAATGGCCCACCTGGGCTCAAATATTTCAACACTTAGTCCACAATTAATAGAATTATTTGGGAAAGACTAGGTGTGGTCATTTTGGAGGTGGTATGTCACTAAGAGTAGGTTTTGAGGTTTCAAAAGTCCAGGTCATTCCCAGTAACTCTCTCTGTCTCCTACTTGCAGACGGAAACTTTCAGCTTTTGGATCAACTCCAACCTTGTTTGACTGTTGCTGTGCTTCCTGCACAGATTCTAATCCACTGTAACCATGAGCTTCAAATTAAGCATTTTCATTTGCTTATCCACAAAGATAAAAGGAAGGGGAGAAAATGAAAGGGAAGGAGAGCAAGAAAGACAGCATATGTCTGAAGATAAATGCCCTTATATCATACACAAAATGACTCAAAGATTACCACAAACTTAGCAGTCCACTGAAGTGCATCCAAGGAAAATTTTCCAATGTCCAAACAAATAAATGAATATAAGCTTCATATATATCCTTGTAAGATGCCAAACTATGGACAATCTAAAGGTATATAATGTGTGATTAGAGAAAAATAATGTGAAAAAAACAAATTCTATTCAGCAATTAAACTAAATTACAGAAGAGCCAAGTGGTAGACCAGACTGCTAATATTATCAGTATGTAGTCTAAAGAAGACGAAGAGTTCCAAAGCAACCTGGGCTACCTGGTGAAGCTGTGTCTCCTTCAAAACAACTACAAAGGCTGGTAATATAGTCAATTTCTTATGCAGTATGCATGAGACTCTAGGTTAGATACTCAGCAGAACACAAAATGATTCTGTTACAGCACACCCTTCATCCCAGTATTCAGCAGATATACCCAAAAGGATAGATTTCAAGTTCATTTTCATGTAGATAAGGAGTTCAAGACCACCTTCAGCTACCTGATACTCCATATATAATAGTAAAGAAAGAATATTGGTACCTGACTTGTAAAAAATACAGTAAGAACTGTTCTGTAATTTTTACATAAAATATTTGGAAAAGGAAGACTTACGGCAGTGATAGATGATTGGTTTCTATGATTCCATTTATAAAAATGAGGCCATTTGCAGTAGATTTTAAATACAGATTAGGAAACTACTTTGACTTGCCTCAAAGTAATGTGCTTCTCAGGATATGTGATTTTCAGTTGTATAAACAGGAAGTCTTACACCAAGTGAACGTGTATATAAAATGTTAAAGCTGGACTGTTCTTATGGTATGCTTATATTATGAGACTATCTAGATTTTATTATCACAATAAGCATAAGATATAGAAATTTCCTTACTCATTTAATTGTACACGCATCATGATTAAAAGAAATACTGAATACCTCATATATAGTAGAGTGATTACTAACAAAGCAAATATACTAATCAAAAATAAATATTTGGAGATCACAAATATCAAACATGGGGAAAGGCATCTGAATTTACTAAAAATAATTAATTATAAACAAAACATAATTTTGTCCTAATTTCTAAAAGATAAAAATTATGTGTTTATCCTTTGAGGGAAAAATATACTGTCTATGAAGTATAAGAATAAGAATTGACATGCCCATGTTAATCCAGCATTAAAGGTAAGACATTGTAATATGCAAGAATGAGAGTTCTAGATAGGCAACTGGACATGCAGAGAACCTTGCTAATGTAAGATTCAATTACCAGTAGCAATAACTTTTCATTTTGTAACTAACTCACTGCTGAATTCCCCACTTTTATTATATGAATATTTTATACAGTTAGCCTGTCTCAGCTCCCTTTACAAGATGATAGTTCCACTTCCTTTACTTAGATAACTACTCCCAGAAACACAGCCAATAACGTTTACTCTTCTACAGGTAAACATTTCACAAAAGTTGGCATAAAAGGATGTCACGTTTTGAAATTTGCTTTTATTAAACATTATTCACAGTCTCTGAAGAACCATCGCATGTCTTTCATTTTTAACTTGACACACAGAAACAAGTTTTTGAAGTGAAATTTAATATTGTGAAAAATCTGACAGTTTGCAAGGCTTTCACTATGAAGGGAGAATTTAGGCTAAAAATCTGTGTCTTGTCAGTAACAGAAAAAAAAGATGATTGAGCAGTATTCTATCGAATATCAAGTGACATGATGTAATCTCAATAAGTCTCATGGTATCGTTTGAGTGTGGAAATTAGAAGTGTCACATAAATGGCTAATGGATGAAATTACTTTGTAAATAACATACCTATAAATGTCCAGGAGAAGAATAGAAAACCCGAAGTACAGAGTAAAATTCAATTCTTCTGTTCTAAAAATGTACCTTGCTACCAAACGATATTACACAGGGGACAAGGCTTTACCTTCGCAAAACTAATACAATCTGACAGACACCACCGTTCATATTGAAAGCAAATATCTCTAGACAGATTTGTGCTAGGATCTCTGCTGTGGGGCTCTTCAAATTCTATCTTCTAGAATCTATTAGTTTAAAAAGATAATGTTATTATATTTTCAACTCAGAGAACTAGAGACCCTCCCCCTGAAGTGGAAACTTAAGGGTTCTTTAGATAGTCAGTAAGATGGTGTTTTGTTAGGGTAAACACATGAAGGAATGTTTCCTTAAAGTGGACATAGCTGAAAGGCTAAGGCAGATTTGTGAAAGAACATTTAGTTGAAGCAGACACAGGAGAAGGATGTTCTTCTAAATCAAGCATGTGAAAGAACACGTGATGAAAGATTCTTTGCTAACAACCCGTATGTATTGGTCCTACTTACACTGTGTATTTTAAGCTCCCTCTGTCTGGACACCATAGAGAGAACAGAGCCAAAGGCAAAACTTCTGGTTGTGTGCCTTGTCTTTTTTCGGCTGAGGACTCAGGCTGATTGGCAGAGTGACGTCAGCTGAGATAGATGCAGGTGCTGAGGCAAGACCTGTGGAGGACACCTGATGTTTGGAGGGTATAAATAGGACTCTACAATGACAGAGGCTTACCTTGGCTTGCTTATAGAGCTAGTTGTGCAATGCTTGTGGGTCTCATGTCTTTGTTGATCTTTGCTTCCTAATGGTAACCTTTTCATTGATATGAAGCCTGCTATTAATCAGTAAAACATATTTTAATAACAATTTTGAAACAGAAGCAAATGTTTACAATGAAACGGTTCCCAATAGTAACCCTTTCATTGATCAAAAAGCCTTCTAGAAATCACTAAACACTTCACATAATAGAAATTTTGAGACAGAAGCACATTTTTAATACCTATTTCATTCTTTCAGTACGTAGAGACAAGGCAATTGCTGACATGAAATTGAGAGCTGGTGAGGCAGTAGGAAGCTTAAAATTGATGGAAAAATTTTAAACCATTTCCTGAAGGAAAGTCTAAATCCAAGTAAAAAAATTACATAGCATATTTTAACACGAGGCTGTCACCATTAAAAGTAATTTCCAAAATATAACTTTGTCAAGTAGTTTAAAAATAGAGATTTATATCAGTACCAGAAATGGAAGATTCTACCTACTGTTCAAATAACCCACTGAGGAACACATGATATTCCAATTAGAGTATATTCAAAATTACATTTGAGGCTTAGCTTATTATTAAAATGTATGTGATAATATTGTTATTGTGAATAGTTATTATATTCAGTTTAGGCTGGTTATGTGTCATAGTATAAAAATATACAAGTATAACCACTTAATACATTTTGATTAAATTTACATCAGTTTCCATCTTCCAAGTCCTTGTTCCAGCCCCTCCCTGGTACCATCCCCTTCAAACCCTCTTCCTTCTCCTCCCACATCCTATTCCTACTTCTCCCATACTTCTTTCCTACCTTTTCCAGGCTCCAATCATAAATGGATTGTCTTATATATTCACACACACACAAACACTCACACACAAACACACATACACACGAATGTATATGTATTTGCAAAAATATAAATACAGTCTATTGGGTCTATTTTTATTGTTTGTATGCATATGCTTACAGAACTTACAGTTTTGTCTTAGACAAACAACAAAGAACATCATTCCTGAGACCAATTCTCCCTCTTCCAGCAGCCAATAGTTGCCTATAGTTCTTTGTCTACTAGTGGGACCACAGGTAATTTTCTTCCTTCCATATTCACATATATATTGATATGCACTTTCACTGACAATGCTCACCACAAGAACCAAAGACTGAGACACCCTAGTACCAGATATTAAAATGCCCTTTAATGGTTTGTCAAGATAGTTTAAGTTTCTCCTAAAACAATTTAGACTACTGATATTACCCTTGGTTGCCTCTGGGGGGTTGATGCATAACCTAAGTTGCTGAAGACCTTGATGCTTAGGACACAGAACTAAGATTATTGGAATATATCTAACCTGAAGGTCTCATGTTCTTGCTACCCTGGTACCAGAAAATTAAATTGAAAGTGATGAGTGAGGGAAGAAATTAATAGTCCTACTCATATGCACCATCTATGAACCCCAACAATGACCAGCATGGTAGCTATAAATGTGTGAAGAGTAGCATTCACATGTTGTGACCATGGCTAATTATTGGATGTAGGGCTTACTTGAAAAGAGGGAAGTCAATGCCTGGTACTAAAAGGGCAGCAACCTTTCAGAAAGTAATAAGATGACCCATAGTTCTCTATCTAAGAAACTCTGCATAGAATTTCCTTCATCTATGTTAACATGTCAACATCTGTTGTCATTATACTGATCATGTTCCAGTAACCATGTATTGAGAGTTCATGGGTGCATTTTCCCTTCCACGTATAAAAGATAATATCTCACAGATGTCATCTTGGTCCTCTGGATCTTTCAATCATTTTTGACCTTCTTTTCTTATGTTCCCTGAGCATTAGGCATAGCAGTTGCTTAGAGATGTGTTAGTTGGGGTTATATATACTACTACTTCCTATTGTCTTCATTCAACCAGTTGTGTTTCTCTGTAACAATCTCTATTTGTTACAAAAAGAGGTTTCATTGATAAGTGGTGAAAACTGCTCTTATCTGTAAGCATGGAGGTATGTATTTGAAATATAGCTGGAAATTACATTAGTTTAGGGAATAGCAGTAATAAATTATTTTTTTAGAGTCTATAGCACCTCCATCCATGGATAGTTGATCCCCCCTCAGCTTACATAAGACCTTTCAATGCTGTAAGAGCCAGTTCTTATGGTAGGGACATTCAAATAAGTTCAAACCTGATTGCTTTAAATCCTATATCTGAAATGTGTACTCTTCAACTCTAGAGCCTTTTCTTCAAGTATTAGTAGGTAGCCAAGAACAATGGCAATATCCAATTTATACACAACCAATGGTCAGAAGCTGATGACCTCTGTGGTTGAATTATGTAAAAGCTGGAAGAAACTGAAGAGGAGGACGACATAATAGGAAGACCAGCAGTCTCAACTAACAACCAACCTGGACCCCTGGGATCTCTCAGATACTGAACCACCAACCAAGCATTATATACCAGCTGACATGAAGCCCCAAACAGACATTACTCCATTTTTGAGAGTCACTAAAAATAAAATCTAATTTATTATCTTTTTTATATGTTTTAAAGATGCTTTATCAAAACTACAATATAAACTACAGGTCTAGTTGATTTCTGTGTTGTATTTCAATTTAATATGCAAATGGAGGAAAATTGAAATTTAAAGTGAAAATTAAATGTGGCTCAAGAAGCTTTCACAAAGGCTATGAAAGCCATTTTGATTCCATGTATTACAGGTTCTGGCCTTATTTTCAGCAGAACTGTCTGTGCAGGACCTATCTCTTAGTACTTCTAATAATTTATTTCTTAAAGTTTTAGTCTAATTTTTACAATAAAATTAGAGAATATGGTATATCTCATTCATCCATTCTGAGTCAAAGAGAAAATATAAGATTTTAATTCTCCAAATATTTTGTCAATATACATTGATTTGGGGGAAAACAGGATTGTAAGGTATTTCATTTTGTTCTGCTTTACTCATTTTAGTCTTGCCAAGACACAAGAACCTATTTCCAGATGTTTCCATCTTCAGAAATATAGAGATAAAATGCTAGAATATTTTTGTAATTGCTACTTAGAAATAACATTTTTCCATTTTTATTGGCCAACAGTTTTATACATTTAGTTATTAATAGTTCTTTTCAAGCCCAGTGATCTCCCTCATGCACCTTCTACTCCCTCCAGCACCATTCTGATCAACAAATCCCTATCTTGCTTGTATGTCTTCTTTTTCTCTCTGGCTCACTCAGTTTGTATTTATTTATTAATGTAAGCTTAGAAAGTTATTTTATGGAACATCAGCAATTTATCATTAGCTACCATTGAAGGTAGTGTTAATCTTCTCCCAATATGCTTAAGTTATTTTTTAGCTACCTGAGAGGAGTAAGGTCTTCTGTGCTATTCCATCCCTCAGGATAAAACGCTGTTGCACTCTACCAATCTTATGTAGATAACTGAGCAGTAGGGAGACTCTGTGTGGAGCAGCTAGATATTCTTCAGATGCCATGCTTTACTTTGCACATCTCCCCATCCTCAGCCCTTACACGCTATCCATGCTCCCGTCTGTGAACCTTGGATTCAGTGCTGTGGCTATCTCAACTGGAGACAAGCACTCCATCATCACTTAGTCTCGGCATTTTGACTAGTTATGTATCTTTGCATTAACTATATGTGACATTTCATAGTATCTAGATTCCTTTGCCACTAGTAAATAATCACTGAAACAAATAAACTTACTCCAAAAAGGTAAGATAGACAAAATTAGGTGCCAATTATTTCTATTTCTTGTACACAGAACAAGTTAAATGGAACTTCTACATTTAAAAATGCACAAAGTAGCATTGAGAACAGTGTCTCAGCATTTACTTTTTTCAGTACTAAACACTGGATGTTCTAAGATGTTTCTGGGTTCTTACAGGCATAATTAAATTAATTGACATATAAAGTACAGTGTTACATTTTAAAATATATTAGAAAATAATAAGTTAACTGTAAAAGCACTTTGATTTGCCTTTGGGTCTTATATTTTTCTGTATCATAAATACATTGTTTACCTAAAATATATTTTACCTCTGTCTGTATAATTATTTCACTTTTGTGACTTTAGCAGTTAACATTAAAATGGGAATCTGATTGATTTTATGTGAAATTATATTACTCTTGTTTTGCCCATTACAGACTTACCTTTACCAACTTTAATGTTTTGAATGATATGACTATACATAACTATGTAAAAGGTATTAATTTGCACACTGCAACTGGTATAAACTATGCAACACTATTATTTTTAATGATAAAAAATACCTGCAGAGAAGCTAGGCCTATATTCAAAAATGAGAACTTATTTGTGGGTATGACTGGTTCTTCCTGTGTTATAAAATATAATTTAAGTGTACTATGAAGAGAAAAGAAAGGAGATGCAAGAGGTATAGAAGGATTGAAGATAAAAGTGGTATAAGAAAAGTTCAGTATTTTCATGACTAAAAGAAACCAGAACATTCATTCCTGGCTTCACTAAATAACAGGGCTCAGGTTGTTTTTGAAATGGAATCTAACAGCTCAAGAATAACCTTGGAAAATGAAAGGTTAGACCAAAAGATATTTTCTAACAACTTATATCTGTATGACTGCCTAGTCTTCACTTTGCGTCACTGGTCCTCAAAATTTGTACTTTCCAAAATCCTGATTGCATATCACTTCACTGTACAACACCAGCAAATAATTATTTATTTAATTTAAAAAAATCACAGTGCAAGCTTATCTAAGTATAGCATGTGTGACTATTTACATGAGACAAGATATTTTGATGAAATTTTATAGAAAACAGGAAAACAAATAACATTTAATATGTTATTGTATAAAAGTTTCTAATACCAATATTATACAGAATGAAACAATTAATATGATTAGCATAGATAATATATTATATATATATATATAGATATATATATATATATTTCATTAGAAATGTCAAGGAAGGACATTTCTGTCATATATAACCTAAAATACCTAAAATTAACATTTGGCGAGTACAAATGACTTCCTCTTGTAATAAATGTTAGCTTAATATATTATCTAAAACAATATATTGTCTACTATTAAAAATAAACTTTAAATGATTGAGACCATTTTCTCAATTAATAAAAGAGACAGAATTTGTACATATTACATACATAATTTAAAATACAAGATTTAACAACCATACTTTCCATCCCAGTACTTCAGAGGTGGAGGTAGAACTCAGGATTTGAGGACAGCCTGGGATATTGTCTTACTCAGAGTTTCTATTGCTGTAATGAAACACCTTGAACAAGAAGCAACTTGGGAAGGAAAGGGTTTATTCAGCTTATACTTCACATCACTGTTCATAATCAAAGGAAATCAGGACTGGAAATCACACAGTGCCAGAAATGGAGGCAGAATCTCATACAGAGGGTTCTGCTTACTGGATTGCTTCCCATGGCTTGCTCAGCTTGCTTTCTTTTTTATTGGACATTTTATTTACATTTCAGATAATATCCCCATACCCCAATTCTCCCAACCCCCTGCCCAGGAACACCCTATCCAGTCCCCCCTCCTCCTGGTTCTATGAGGATATGCTTCCACCTAACCCCAACTCCCACCTTCCCACCCTCGAATTCCCCTACATTCAGCATCTAGCCTTCATGTGACTGAGGATCTCCTCTCCCACCTATGCTCTACAAGGCCATCCTCCCCTACATATTCAGCTGGAGTCATGGGTCCCTCCTTATGTGCTCCCAGGCTGGTGGTTTAGCCTCTGGGAGCTCTGGTTGGTTGGTATTGTTGCTCTCCTCATTGGGCCTCAATCCCTTTCAGCTCCTTCAGTCTTCTCTTTAACTCCTCCATTGGGAACCCCTTGATCACTTCAATGGGTAGCTGTGAGCATCCGCTTCTGAATATGTCAGAACCTTGCAGACCTCTAAGGAGACAGCTATATCAGGCTCCTGTCAGCATGCACTTCCTGACATCCACATCAGTGTCTATCTTTGGTGACTGCACATGGGATGGATACCCAGGTGGAATGGTCTCCAGATGGCTCCTCCTTCAGTTTCTGTCCCACACTTTGTCTCCATATTTGCTCCCATGAGTATTTTGCTACTCCTTCTTAGAAGGATCAAAGCACCCACATTTGGTCTTCCTTCTTCATGAGCTTCATGTGGTCTGTGAGTTGAATCTTGGATATTTCAAAGTTCTGGGCTAATACCAATTATCAGTGAGTGAATACCATTTGTGTTCTTTTGTGATTGAGTTACCTCACTCAGAATTACATTTTCTAGTTCCATCTATTTACCTAAGAATTTCTCAAATTCATTGTTTTTAATAGCTGAGTAATACTCCATTGTGTAAATGTACCACAATTTTTGTATCCATTCCTCTGTTGAAGGACATCTGGGTTTTTTGCAGCTTCTGGCTATTATAAATAAGGCTGCTATGAACATAGTGGACCATATGCCCTTACTATATGTTGGAGCATCTTGTGGATATATACCCAGGAGTGGTATAGCTGGGTCCTCAGGTAATGCTATGTCCAATTTTCTGAGGAACTGCCAGAGTGATTTTCAGAGTGGTTGCACCATCTTGCAATCCCACCAACAATGGAGGAGTGTTCCTCTTTCTCTACATCCTTGCCAGTATCTACTATCACCTGAGTTTTTTATCTTAGCCATTCTGACTGGTGTGAGGTAGTATCTCAGGGTTCTTTTGATTTACATTTCCCTGATGACAAAGGATGTTGAACATTTTTTTTTAGGTGCTTCTTGGCCATTCGAGTTTCCTCAGTGGAGAATTCTTTGTTTAGCTCTGTACCCCATTTTAATAGGGTTATTTGGTTGTTTGAAGTCTAATTTCTTGAGTTCTTGGTATATATTAGCCCTCTATTGGATATAGGATTGGTAAAGATCTTTTCCCAATCTGTTGGTTGCCATTTGTCCTATTGACAGTGTCCTTTGCCTTAGAGAAGCTTTGCAATTTTATGAGGTCCCATTTGTCAATTCTTGATCTTAGAGCATAAACCATTGGTGCTCTGTTCAGGAACTTTTCCCCTGTGCCCAGATATTTGAGAGTCTTCCCCACCTTCTCTTCTATTAGTGTCTGTGTATCCAGTTTTCTGTGAAGGTATTTATCCACTTGGACTTGAGCTTTGTACAAGGAGAAAAGAATGGATCGTTTTGCATTCTTCTACATGCTGACCTCCAGTTGAACCAGCACCAATTGTTGAAAATGCTGTCCTTTTTCTACTGGATGGTTTTAGCTCCTTTGTCAAAGACCAAGTGACCATAGTTGTGTGGGTTCATTTCTGCATCTTCAATTCTATCCCATTGTTTTTCCTGCCTGTCTCTGTACCAATATCATGCAGTTTTTATCACTATTGCTCTGTAGTACAGTTTGAGATGCGAGATGGTGATTCCCCCGGAAGTTCTTTTATTGTTCAGAATAGTTTTTGATATCCTGGGTTTTTCGTTATTCCAAATGAATTTGCAAATTTCTCTTTCTATCTCTATGAAGAAGTGAGTGTTGATGGGGATTGAATTGAATCTGTAGATTGCTTTTGACAAGATGGCCATTTTTACTGTATTAATCCTGCCAATCCATGACCATGGGAGATCTTTCCATCTTCTGAGATCTTCTTCGATTTCTTTCTTCAGAGATTTGAAGTTCTTGTCATACAGATCTTTCACTTGCTTGGGTAGATTCACACCAAGGTATTTTATATTATTTGTGACTATTATATCAGGTATAATTTCCCTAATTTCTTTTTCAGCCTGTTTATTCTTCGAGTAGAGGAAGGCTACTGATTTGTTTGAGTAGATTTTTATATCCAGCTACTTTGCTAAAGTTGTTTATCAGGTTTATGAGTTTTCTGGTAGAAGTTTTAGGGTCACTTAAGTATACTATCATATCGTCCCTTCATAGTAAAAGTCTTGGAAAGATCAGGAATTCAAGGCCCATATCTAAACAGAGTGAAAGCAATATATAGCCAACCAGTAGCCAACATCAAACTAAATGGAGAGAAACTTGAAGCAATCCCACTAAGATCAGGGACTAGACAAGGCTGTCCACTTTCACCTTACCTATTCCAAATAGTACTGGAATTCCTAGCCAGAGCAATTAGACAACAAAAAATAGTCAAAGGGATACAAATAAGAAAGGAAGAAGTCAAAATTTCACTATTTGCAACTTGTTTTCTTATAGAACCCAGTACCACCATCCCTAGGATGGCACCACCCAAAATGAGCTGGGCCCTCCCCCATTGATCACTAATTGAGAAAATGCCTTATAGCTGGATCTCATGGAGGCATTTCCTCAGCTGAGGTTCCTTTTCTTGTGATGACTCCAGCTTGTGTCAAGTTAATGCACAAAACTAGCCAGTACAGATGCATCAAATGTTTCAGTCAGCAAAGCCCTTTCTAAAAAAAAAAAAAAAAAAAAAAAGCAAAAGCTGAGACTAGAGCTGGAGGTTGGCAATGAGAATCTCTTCCAAATAAACCTGATGACCTGAGCTTGACCCTTGGAACTTACAGGTTACTAGGAGAAAATTGTAGTTCACATAGTGTCCTCAGACATCCATGGGAATGCAATGGCATACAGGCATGCGCGCGCGCGCACACACACACACACACACACACACACACACACACACACACACACAGAGTGAATGTTAAATAAATATATGTAATTAAAATTTTCAAAGAATCTTATTACTAAAACCCTGCAACTATATGCCTGGATACTTTAAAAGCTAGGTTCACAAAATAAAGGTAAAAATCTTTATGTACAATTATTATGATAATGGATATATTGCAATATTAGATAAATTGGAAAAACATTTCTTTATTTCCCTTATTCATGGTAGTAGTAATGCATTATTTTTTATTTTACAATAGTTCTGATTCCCAGACTGTCTAAAATCATGGGTTAAGAAAGTCTCTTCAAAGATTTATCATCACAGTTTCATATGAAATGCTGTGACTGGAATTCTGATGTGTATAAAATGTAAAATCACATTTTCTATAACGGTGACAGCACTGTTCAAGGTTCCATTGTGCTCAGTGCAATAAGGACATTTCTTCTTGACAAAATGAGCAAACCTTTGAATGTAAAGTTCAGTACATTTATATGAAATCCTTTGAGAGCAAAAGTAAATACCACATCTTCAGAGCACCTATTTTCTGTTATTAGCAGGTGAATTCAAACACAATGGCCACAGTGTCAATACTGGCTGTTCCATTTGAAAGATCAAATTTCCAATGCCCTCAAATGCAAGATTTCAGTAAGAAAAGATCATTGATGCAATAATGTCCTGCCTCTCAGTTGGCTGGGGCAGGGGAGTGGGAATGATATTCATTTTCTATTGCTGTTTTTCTTAGTACAATAAATATAGTGGGTTAACCAATGCAGACTTAATTTTCATATTTCTGAAGGTCAGACCTGACATAGGTTTCATGCACTGAAGCTAAGGCTATTGGCAGTGTGGTATTCTTTCTGCAGATCCCAAGGAAAAGTTTCACTCCCTGCTTCCCTGGGTTAACACAGTCTGACTTTGGATGGTGGGGTTGAGATCCCTACTTCCTGTCTGATCATCAGTTGATGTTTTTCCTGTCATCCCAAACATTCCTACATTTCTTAAATGTTTCTCTTTCACCTTTTTAAAGCCACAAATAGGAAATGTTACTGTAATTGTTTAAATTTCACCTCTTTCCTCTTCCATCCCATCTCTGAGGATCAAGACGGCTTCCTTACCTTGAGAAATTGTATAAATACTTTGCACTGACCTAAAAACTCAGGATACTCTCTGACCCCAGTTGGCAGTTCAATTGAGAGTTTGGGATTTTTTGACTCACTTATGTTTATAGAGAAAAAGATACAGCACATAGAGTTAATTAAAGTTTTAAAAAAACCAAAAAACAAAAAACCTGCAGTGCAGTGTAGGCCTAGTCTTTTGGTCAGGCCTCAGAAAACAGCCTGAGATTAAGAACATTTACATTTGAATTAAGAAAATGCAGACTGAGCTCAGCAGAAGTTTGGGTGACAAACATTTCTTTTGTCCTGAGTCTTCAGGACAAGCTCTTAGAAAGGTATTTTCCAGAATTTGTTTATCACCTTGCTTGTTTCTTGTGGGGGAGGGGTCAATCTAAGACCCAAAGACATTCACCACAGTTTATGGGCCAGGAGTTATAGATAGTGATTATGAGGGAGAAATTAAAATTATGCCTGCCTCGCCCATGGCATTATAACTGAACCTACTGGCAAAAGAATTCGTCAACTTGTTTTGGTTCCTTTGCATCTACTTCCTTCCAAATTTGTTAAGAATGAGAAAGGACAAGAAGGCTTTGTTTCCTCTAATGTATATTGGGTTCAATCTATTACTAGCAAGAGACCTAATCTTATGTAACAATTATTAGAGGACAAAGTTGCCTTCAGCTTGGCCTTTATCTGATACTCTCATTCAGCTAAAAAAGATTGGTTATTGAATTAATCCAAAACAAAGTTCAAACTTAAGATTTATGAAACTAATGGAGCATTACAGCCTGACTTGCCTACTCCAGCTTCCATTCCAGTAAATGCATATAGAATTATGATAGATATAGAAGATGGTTTTTATATATAGGAGGTTTGCACTCAGTAAATTTGCTCATTATTTTTGAGAGCCCATGAAGCAACATCATTAGAAAGGTTTGCCTCAAAGAATGGTTATTTGCCTTACATTTCATATATATACATATGAGTATATATGAATATATATATTTATATATATGTATATATATGAAATATTATATTATATATTATAATATATAATTATATATATATATTATATATATAATTGTTGTTGCTTTGATACTAGAAATTAAGAGTTTGAATCTTTTAGTGTATATTATTCATTGTATGATATTTTATTAGCTGATCTCTCTAAAGGAGGTTTTTCTGCAAGCCTTTGCTCCAATATAACAAGCTTTAAAATTTTGGAGTACTTGTCCCAGAAAAGATTCAAAGGCAATATCTTTTCAATATTAGAGACCTCAGTTATATCCTAAGCAGATTGTGGCACAGAAAATTCCAATAAAAATAGATAGTTGGGGCTAGAGAGATGGCTCAGCCGTTAAAGGTTAGACTCATAACTAAAAGTGTAAGAATTGAATTTCCAGCAACCACATGGTGGCTCACAACCATTTGTGGTGAGATCTAGTGCTCTTTTCTGGCTTGCAGGTGTACATGCAAAAAGAAAATGGTTTGCTTTTAATTTTATTTGTGTTTAATGGTTTTCAAGAGTTGTTAAGAGATATTAATTGGCTAAAACCTCATCTTAAGCTTACCATAAGAGAATTTTGAACCTCTGTTTGATATTCTCAAGGGGGATGCAAGTCCTAATTCCCCTTGACAATTAACTAATAAATGAGAGGTAGGTTTGCTGAAAGTAGAGTAAGCTGTTAGTTATCAACAGATAAATTATATAGACTATGATAAATTGTTGGATGTTTGCATTATTGCTACTCATGTGCTCACAGCAGCCCTTTGGCAAAAGAAACCATTAATGTGGATTTATCTTTCTTCATCTAAAAGTAAAGTTTGAACATCCTGTTATAAAATTATAATTGTGTTAATACAAGATTATAAGATAGAATGCTAAAAGCATTTTGGATAAAAGGTTTATTCCTTATTCCAAATAGCAATTAAATTGGTTATTGAAAAATGGTATTTGACCTATTACATGGCAAACTTTTTAGGCAAATTTGATAATCATCCAAAAGACAAGTTGTTACAGTTTTTCTCTATGCATTCTTTTATATTTTCTGAAATTTACTATGCATGCAGCCCAGTAGAAAAGATGTTTGCTGTACTTACTATATTTACAGATGCCTCATCTATTGAGAAGGCAGTATATGTAATTAGATCACATGGTTTTTTTTTCTTGACTTTCACCTGCTTCAGCACAAATAATTAAATTATGTGTTATAGCCACTGTTTGAAATGCTGAAAAATCAAGCTTTCAGTTTATGTACTTGTAGCCAGTATATGGCTCATGATTTATAATTGCTTAAAATTGTTCTGTTTTAAGATATAGCTAATTCTCAAATTTTATTTATAAAAATACAGCTTAATTTAAGAAACATGTACTGTTTCTTAACTTTATAAGACATTTAAAAGCTCATATTGGATTGTCTGAACCCCAGGGCAATGCCAGAGCAGATTTGTATATTAGGCAGATTATAGGCCTTTCAGAAATAATTGGCCACACAATCTTATTTTTTACAGAATCAAAATAGTAATAGCTTGAGATAATAATTTGGCATTTCTAGAAAGTATGCAAGTTAAATTACAAAAACTTGTTCTCAGTATCTTCAATTTTTTTTCATAATGGTGTTAAGCCTTGAGGACTTATACATAATCAATTTTGGCAAATAGATGTTACTCATTTTTTATTTAAAAAAATTAAAATATGTACATGTGACTTGACACCTTTTAGGCTTTCTAGTTACAACTACTTTAACAAGAGAAGCAACTAAAAATATAATTAGTTATTGCCTATATTATTTTCCTGTGCTTGGTGTTCCATATCAGACTAAGATAGGTAATGGAACTGGCTATTACAGTTATTTGACTACAGTCAAACATTTGAGGTGTTTTGTTGACAGTTTAATATTGCTGATATTTCTTATTATCCTCAAGGACAAGAAATTGTGAGAGATTATGAAACTTTAAAATAATATCTTCATAATTTTCTGAGTGTGGGAAAAGCAGCTAATGGTGCTTCTTCCCTGGTTTTACAAGAAACTCTGAATAATTGGCTTTTTTAAACTAGAAAGGGGGAATTATACTCCCCCAAGGTCACCAAAAGCACACCTTGCTTTTGTCTTATTTGTTTTAAATTTTCTGCAAACTGGTGCTAAAGATCAGTCTGCATCGGATCGCCACTGGCATCTGGTCACTTCCAGTTCATTTGCCAGGGTCATATGGAGAGACGCCTTAACTAATACTTGTTGTGCTCCCAATTCTGTTTTAATTTGGGGTCATGGGTTAGTCTGCATTATTTCAGAAAAAGAAAATGAAGCCCGATGGCTGCCTGAAAGACTGGTCCATCAAGTGGACACAGATCTTGAACTTAATAATTATGATTCTATTGGTGAAGATGGCTCAAAATCTTTATCAGCCAGCTTATATAACTTGGCATATAATTTCCACTCTTACTGGAGAGTGTTTTTTATCATTACTTAAAGCTACCCACTATATACCTGGTGGCCATACTTGTGTCTGATCCCTGCTAATTAGCAGTCGGATTAGATACTAAAACATTTCCACTCTCAACCTTATTTCCTATATTGTTTGGATAATCATGTTGCTTTTAACCTTTGAAGCTTGTATTTTAAGCAGATTGATTGCCCTCACACAGAATAGCTTTGAGCAAACTCAGCTATTCATCCTGGCAATTACACATCACTGTGAAGAATTGCATGTAGTGCATGCCCACAGGTCCTTTGGTCTGAATGTGGTCTTGGTCTAAAGAGTGTACCAATGATGGCCGGATAGTCAAAGATGGGTAAGAGTGTTCTTGAGCTCCTATAAACCTAAGACAGAGGCATACATCAATATGCTATATATGTTTTCCTCAAACACGGGTAATATAGGAGTAATATAGACACCAACTTAAGCCAAGCACAGTCACCCAGCCACTTGAGACCCTAGGTGGGATGAAATTTTGTGCCCCTTCCAGATAATGGCACTGCCATCTCAAAAAATTAAGGGGGGAACTGTGCCTTCCCCCCCCCTCAGCCTTGAGCAGGACTGAATGAGCTGTTTACCACAGTAGACCAATGTTGCAGACCTAGCTGCCCCACATTTGGGGGCCAAAATGTCAGGGACTGCTCTATCAATGTTGGAACCTGCACTGCCAAAGGCCTTGGGGGCTAAATTGTTAGAGCCTGCATTGCCCCAGGCTGTTCCAGTCCAGGGGTCCAGGTTCAGCAAGAGAGAGAGAGAGAGTGAAGATAGACTTGAACAATGGAGACCAGACAGAGTGTGATTCGATCCCATTTATTCTTCAGTCTCTTCTTCTCTCCAAGTCCCTAGTTCCAAGTCCCTAGTTCCTAGCACCAAGTCTCAGGTTCTAATCCTAGTTCCAGCTGTAATAAATCTCAAGTCCTTATCCTGTTCCAGCTGCTAGTCTCTTTCCCAGCTCCAAGTTTCTCTTCCAGGTTCTAAGTCTCAAGTATCAAGTACTTCTCCAAGTACAAGTGTCTAATAATTTCTTCTGTCTGCCTCTCACCTTTTATATGTCTCACTTCTAAGCCACACCTTTAAGTCTTATCTCTAAATTATACCTTTAAGATATACCTTTAAGTCTCAGCTCTAAATCACACCTTTAAGTCTCACACACTTAAGGTAAAATCCTGGGTATTTAAAACAAGATGTTATCAGAGTGTGCTCAGCTGTTGTAAGCTATTGTAAACAAGTCTCTTGTCAGGGTATATGGCTCAAGATGGCTACAAGGATGATAGCCCCCTTCTGTCAGCTCCTCACAGACCAAAACAATAGGTCCTAGGAGGCATTGCCTTGGCAACCTGCAGTCTGCTATAGGAGCTAGAAGAATGGACTGCCTGCTAAGCTTGCTTTGACACCTCTGGGCTGCTATCCCCTCACCCAGCCACTGGGCTGAGAAGAAACTCTAGGGGTGGGGCTTCCCCATTATATGTGAGAACAAAACATTAAACTTTGGGTCTTGATCAGAATACTTTGTCTTGGCCCCATGTTTTCTCTCACCCTCCATTCCCCT
The DNA here is from genome assembly GCF_011762505.2 of Arvicanthis niloticus. Classification (NCBI taxonomy): domain Eukaryota; kingdom Metazoa; phylum Chordata; class Mammalia; order Rodentia; family Muridae; genus Arvicanthis; species Arvicanthis niloticus. The sequence continues at coordinate 8,991,782 of NC_047674.1, read as the reverse complement.
TTCATGCCCAGCCATCTTTTCGGGTGAACCTGGTTACCCATAGCTGCAGGCAACTACAGATCCTCAAGGTCAATACTCTATCTCCTCGGCAAAGCCTCTTTTCCCATACAAGGCATAATATGTCTATCTACCAAAACTATTATACACACATTTTAAGAAAACTACTGAATGTTTATGCAGAGTGTATAAAATAAACAGCATAGCTATTTTATGGACTAAGCAATTATAATATGTTTATCCTAAGAAAATACATTTTTATATCCTATAAAAATTTAGCATATGCATTATACCTTCTGGTGCTGGTAACAGATGTGTTACTACTCACACAATTTAAATACTTTTAAATGAAAAATGAGAAGGAGTAGCCTCAATAAAATCCACTAACAATATACAAAAGTCTTTCATACTTCTTATAAGGAAGTACACAGTCTTTCTTATGAGTTGAGTTAAAGTGCTACTGATCTCAGAATCATTTATTTTCAAATGGCCATCACACTATCTCTTTGTAATACACGGAGTAGAGTTATTAGAGGAATTGCATTATTTTGTCAGCTTCAAAGGTAGAGACTATAAAGCACACCAGGCACATATGTTCTTATATTAGTCGTCCCCACTCTGAACCTCTGTGATGGTCATTGCACATTATAGTTTATTATTATTAATTAATAGTTATTATTATTGATAGGCGTTCTTCATTAAAAATGACATATATCCAATCAATTCATGTTGTATAGTATTCTGCTATTAGAGATAATGATGAAAATTTATTTTGGATATTATCTAGTGTCATTTCCCTTAGAAATGAAGCAATATATTTTTGGCCTGCAAAGATCAATGACTCACACTCTTACATGAGGTAAAAACTTGAGACCCAGTCACAGTTAAAGATTTAATGACAGAAACATTTGTTTTGAAGACATCTTCATGTATATAGCAGGCAGTAAGTGTGAAATTTGAATAATGTCCTGATATCACTAGTTCTATATTTCATCTGAAACTGTAAGAGTAGGCTACAAGAACAAGATGCAGTTATCCAGTTACTGGCAAGATATAGTTAGTTTAAGACCTTGGCATGATTGGGAAGATAAGATAATGAACCCAGTTGTCAGTATATTTACTTCTGTCCTCCTGTTCTGCTTAGAACAGAACTTTTAAGTATCTTACATGGAAAACTAAAATATAAATTTTCTCTTATTTAACAGAAATCAAAATGGAAACCCAAGAGAATAATTTACAGATGCCAGGCTGATGTTGGAAACTCTAAATAAGCCTCAATTGATGTTTTCCTAAGACATTTACTGTGATTATAATGTCATCCTTTGTAGATTAGTGCAGATTTCATTTTTCATCTGCAACATCTCTGACCTTTGTTGAAGAAGACTAACATCTAACTGAATTGTTCATCTCTATTTGAAAATCGGTTGGTCATTTCTCATTTCTCGGAAAACAATTTCACAAAAAAATGTATTGATTAAGGAACACAGTTGTGACGATATTTTTATATTCAGTAAGATTGAGACCAGTAGGCATTGGAACCAGCTAGAATCTACTTGTCTGGGAACACATAACCACAACATCTCATTGAGAGGACCGTGACAACTGGTCACACAGCATAAAAACCTAGAGTTCTCCATGCTAATGAGGTATCTAGATAGGACCCACATGTTTAGCCAATGACTTTCTCTTCCTAGACTTCCCTTCTGACAAAAAAAATTTAATCCCTGGTTCACCCTGAGTAAGAAGTATGCATTCATAGGTGACATAAGTAAAGCAATTTGGACAAGAAAAAATGGTCTTCTTCATTAAGGATTGCTGCAAGGTTGGGGGATGTTGCAGGGAGGCCTTTATCATAAAGAGCCCCACTTAAATCTCCCAGAGAGAGTTTCTCTTCTAGACGTTCCATACTTTAGGCATTCACTCAGAACCAAACTAGATTCCTCAGACCCAGACATCCCCTTCCTGCCTGGTGCATAGGGGAAACACAGACTCATGGACTATTGTTCTCTATTCCTTGTGGTCCTCAGCAGCATCTAGGTACACAGGATATTGAGAACCAAAATATCCATCCCAGTCCCTGCTGTTTCTCATCTGGGAAAACATGAGCTAGAACTTCCTATCTTGGGCTACATTCTGATTTCAATGATCAGCATGCCAGCTGTACTCTGGAATCTCAGCAATTAGACACACATATACCATGGCATGTGTAAATAAATGCATCACTGCCTCAGCATTTTGCAAGTGATGTAATTGATTTATTTAGTATTGAATAATTGATATCTGTTATGGTAAATAATTGATAAACTTAGGTCAAAATCTTTTTCTCATAGTTTTATTATTTTATTTCAAATTACTCAAAAGTTTCAGAGATATATACAATGTGTCTTAAACATATATATTTTAAACATGGACATTAAACACATGTAAACCATGCACCCTCCTTCCAAACTTAGAGGAGGAGACTGCCAATGTATTTTTTACAGCCTCATATACTCTTTTTTAAAATAATGCACTGAATCTAGTTAGTGTTGACCATATGTGCATAAGTACCGACCATTGGCTTTGACAACATTTACAAAATCCAACATGAATATCTTCCTGTATATTAAACCTCAGATACAATCAATGGAACAATCTGTTAGCCCCACTAATATTTTTATTACTCTTGTTCGACTGACAAATCTTCCTTGGTAGATTATATTTATAGCATGTAACTCCAGTTCAGGGTAATACTAGTAATGTTGTCTTTTCTCTCCTAGGAGCCCACATCACATTTCTAGCACTTTGAAAGCTATCCCCCAGTGAGGACATTTTCCATTCAATTGAGGGTGATTTCTCTATGTCCTACATCCACTGAATGTTATATTCAGAATTAGGTTATTACTATGTAGTAAGAGTTACTATTCCAGAACAATGGTAAAAACTTGTGCTGACTTATATATAAGCAGGGCCCCTTGACAAATAAATAAACCATAAGGAGGAATCCCAATCCTTAATGAAAAATAAAGAGGTCACTGAGTGACTGCATCCATTTCTCATTTAATTTGTCTTTATCTGATTCCTCTACCTTGATTACTTTTCCCTTTTTTTTACAGCATGTAAATTATGAACAGTATCACATTGTATATGACATTTAAAGTCCTCAAGAATGACATTCATGACACAAGAAATTACAGTAAATTTTTTTCATCTAAACTCAGATTTATGTAGTGGCCAAATTTACAAAACCCAACATGAATATCCTCCTGTATATTGATACAATCAATAGAGCAATCTGTTAACCCCATTAACATTCTCTCTCTCTCTCCCTTCTGCTTTGAATTAAGATGTGGGTTGTCAGATGCTTCCCAGTCACCTCTCACCATATCTTTGCTCTGCCATCACAGTCTCTGTGGAAATGTAGGTTTAATTAAAGTATTTTATAAGAAGCAATAGAAAAGTACCTAATCCAATACTTAACACCAGAATTGAGATATTACTGTGTCAGAACTAACCTTGTATTTTTTTTTTTAAGAATGTGGAAAAATTTTGAGATTTTTGGCCAGATAAGTGTTTGAACACTCTAAGCAAGACATAATGAAGCAATCCTGTAGGCACTGAAAGAAAATGCAGAGACTCATTAGAACAATGGAGGTCCAACTGAAGAGCTTCAGACAAGAACAATAATAACAATTGCCTAGAGAACATTCCTATGATAGTTTGGCAAAGGATGTGTCTGTGCACATGTGCTTGACCTAAGAACTTGCCTGAGGCTAAAATATTATGTAATGAACTTGGTTTTATTTTTAGTAGTGATTTCAAGAGAGCCAAATATTGACACTTTCTTATGGTTATTAGTAATCACTTTTATGGTCTAATTCTCTAGTTTGTGAAAAGACTTAAGACTCTGCTACAAAAAAAGCAATAATGTCTCAGCAAATATAATTCACCATCATGGAATCTAAGCCCCAAACAGTCTTTCTTCTACAAATTGCCTTGGTCATGTGGTCACAGTAATGGAGGAAGGAAACATGAAAAGTTACAAGACCACCATAAGACTGCTGTAACACCTACTTCCATGCCCTTAGGAAGGAGAGTGGGCCCTAAGGTGTTTCTCTGCTTCATGCCTACTAACATTTCGTGTATGTGATCCTTCTCTCTGACATGCTGAGACTAAAGTTAGATCATATTCCTCTTCTACCCCATAGAAACACAAAGCTGTTATAACTGTGAAACCATAGAACATGGAAAAAATGTTCAAGCTCTTGATGCCCAACACCTGTTAGGATGATTTGAATAACATTATCTCCCCTGAACTTATTTTTTGAACACTTTGTCTTGATGGTTAGGGAATGGGAGGTTATAGACTATCTTAGGTACTGTTCAACTGCTATTAAAAGACACTATGATCATGACAACTTACTGGTCACTTATTTGGGACTTTGCAAATCATTTAATTGGGGCTTGCTTACAGTTTCACAAAGTTAGTCCATGATCATCATGGAAGGAAACATGGTAGCAGGCTGGCATGACATTGTATCTGTATCTGAGAGCTTACATCTGATCTATAAGCAGCAGGCAGATAAAAAGCAAGAGAGAGTCTGACATGGGCTCATGAAACCTCAAAGTCTACCTACAATGGCACACACCTCCTCCAAGAAGGCAGAGTACTCAATCATTTCTATTCAGCTTACCAACTATGAACCAGTTCAAAAATAATAGCCTATGGAAGCCATTTTTATTTAAACCACCACATTCCATTCCTTGACCCTCACAGAGTTGTAGCTATATTAAAACTCCAAAATGTGTTCTCAGTCCAACTTCAAAAGTCCCTATAGTATTTAACAACCCCACATAATTTAAAAGTCCTAAGTCTGTTATGGGATACAGGCAATCTATTATCTCTAGCACCTTATGAAAGCAAAAAGCAAATTACCTACTTCCAACATACAACAGGATACATTTAAAAGGGAGGGACAGGCTAAAATCTCCCCCTCCTTGAATTACAGAGCTTAAATTGTTGATAAGTGTTTTCTTGATTCTCCAAGCTTTGCTTATCACAAGTTAGAAGTTTGGCATATGGGTTCTTACCCTAAGGGTATTGCTTCCTGTACTCATAGAGCACCAAGCTTCTGATGTTAAAGCATACTATGCTTCTCATCTTCTTGAGCACAAGACTTGGGTCCAGCATTAAATTTCCTGGTGTTCTGCTCTATGCAAACAATATATTTTGTGTTTCTTTTTCACACAGTTGCCATTTTATTGTAGATCTGCAGAAGAATCATCACTAATAACCATGTAACACAGCCAATACTAGGTTTTCTTGAAATTTCTGCTGTCAATGACATTAATTCAAAATATTTTAATTTAGCCTCAGAAAGATACTTTGGAAAAGGGCAAAAGGCAGCCAGAGTCTTTACCATCATTTCATAAGAATTGTTTCTGGGCCACTTACTAATATTCTTTCCCTCTGAAACCTTTATGAGATAGGCATCCATGGCCTATAACATTCTTAGCACAACTGTTTTCAAAATTTCTACTAGGATAGTCCATTGAGGCCTATTTACAGCACCCAAAGGCTCTTATAGTCCAAAGTTTCAATGTCTTCTATATTTCTTCAAATAACAGCATGGATAGGACTGTCACAGCAATACCCTAGTCCCTGATTGTAGAAGGAGCTAAGGTGGGAGAAGTAAGGGAGGAAGAGGAAAAGGAAGAGGAGGAGCGAGGCAAGGGAGAGAGATGTAGCACCATGGATGATCACGCATGTACCAAGAGCAGATCTGGGTAACAACTTATCTAGGTTAGTTTAATTGAGTAGCATCTAGAATTATTTAGGCATATTGTCATTGAACATTACCAAATATATAAAGCCTTTGATTAATATTTAAGCTTTAGAGTCTCGTTTCAACTGCTATTAAAAGACACTATGATCATGACAACTTATTGGTCACTTATTTGGGACTTTGGAAATCATTTAATTGGGGCTTGCTTACAGTTTCACAAAGTTAGTTCATGATCATCATGGAAGGAAACATGGTAGCAGGCTGGCATGACATTGTATCTTCTGTATCTGAGAGCTTACATCTGATCTATAAGCAGAGAGATGGTGATTCCCCCAGAAATTCTTTTATTGTTGAGAATAGTTTTGTTATTCTGGGTTTTTTGTTATTCCAAATGAATTTGCAAATTGCTCTTTCTATCTCTATGAAGAATTGAGTGTTGATGGGGATTGCATTGAATCTGTAGATTGCTTTTGACAAGATGGCCATTTTTACTATATTAATCCTGCCAATCCATCACCATGGGAGATCTTTCCATCTTCTGAGGTCTTCTTTGATTTCTTTCTTCAGAGATTTGAAAATCTCATCATACAGAACTTTCACTTGTTTGGTTAGATTAACACCAAGGTATTTTATATTATTTGTGACTATTGTAACAAGTGTCATTTCCCTAATTTCTTTCTCAGCCTGTTTATCCTTCGAGTAGAGGAAGGTTACTGATTTGTTTGAGTTGATTTTACATCCAGCCACTTTGCTGAAGTGATGACTTGGTCAAGGAAGAAATAAAGAAAGAAACTGAAGACTTTTTACAATTTAATGAAAATGAAGGCTCATTATACCAAAACTTATGAGACTCAATGAAAGCAGTGCTAAGAGGAAAACTCATAGCTCTAAGTGCCTACAAATAGAAACTGGAGAGAGCATACACTAGCAACTTGACAGCATACAAAAAGAACTAAACAAATTATCAACAAAATCAGGATCTGGTTCTTTGAGAAAATCAAGATAGATAAACCAGTAGCCAGACTAACCAGAGGGCACAAAGACACTATCCAAATTAATAAAATCACAACTGAAAAGGGAGACATAACAACAGAAACTGAGGAATTTTTTTTTAAAATAATCATCAAATCCTACTATAGAAGCCTATACTTAACACAACTGGAAAATCTGGAGAAAATGAACAATTTTCTAGACAAATACCGGGTACCAAAGTTAAATCAGGAGAAGATAAACCATCTAAATAGTCTCATAACCCCTAAAGAAATAGCAGCAGTCGTTAAAAGTCTCCCCACCCATAAAAGCCCAGGACCAGGTGGTTTTAGTGCAGAATTCATCAGACCTTCAAGGAAGACCTAATACCAATTCTCTTCAAACTATTCCACAAAATAAAAACAGAACAAATACTACCCAATTTGTTCTATGAAGCCACAATTAAGCTCATACCTAAACCACATGAAGACACAACAAAGAAAGAAAACTTCAGACCAATCTCCCTTATGAATACTGATGCAAAAATACTCAATAAAATTCTCTGAAACCAAATCCAAGAACACATCAAAATAGTCATCCAACATGATCAAGTAGGCTTTATCCCAGGAATGCAGGGATGTTTCAATATTCAGAAATCTATCATATTAATCCACTATATAACAAAGTAATCCACTATATAAACAAACTCAAAGAAAAAAAAAACATGATCGTCTCACTAGATGCTGAGAAAGCATTTGACAAAATTCATCATCCCTTCACGGTTAAAGTCTTGAAAAGATCAAGAATTCAAGGCCCATACCTAAACATAGTAAAAGCAACATATGGCAAGCCAGTAGCCAACATCAAACTAAATGGAGAGAAACTTGAAACAATTCCACTAAAATCAGGGATGAGACAAGGCTTCCCACTCTCTCCCTACCTATTCAATATAGTACTGGAAGTCCTAGCCAGAGGAATTAGACAACCAAAGGAAGTCAAAGGGATACAAATAAGAAATGAAGAATTCAAAATATCACTATTTGCAGATGATATGATCGTATACTTAAGTGACCCTAAAACCTCCACCAGAGAACTCCTACACTTGATAAAAGAAAAAATTTAATTGGTGGATGTGACTACAGTTTCTTAAAATCCATGCTCATCATGGCACTAGGTAGCATATCACTGGATCCATACTCAGCAGGGAGAAAGCAAGATTGAGCCTTTCTATGGGCTTATGAAATTCTTCCTGTTTGAAAGAACTACATGGATGGAAATGGAGAAGAGTCAGGGAAAAAGAAGATTTCTTCTCTTTCTACAGAGGACATGAACCAAGTTTTCTAGTTTACTTTTCAGATCTGCTTTGAATGTTATGACTAAAACCGGCTTCCCACTCCGGTGACACAAGTCCTCCAAGAAGCACATTCCCCCTAATACTTCCTACACAATCTATCAAGTAGAACAAAACATTTAAATGTATGAGTCTATGGGATCTGTTTTTATTCAAACTTCCTCATGGAACATTTAGTTCATGAGAACCTTGATGGAGGAAGTAGTTCACTGTGAGTGGGGTTTTGAGTTAATAGCTTCACTTCTTGTTCAGTTTGTCTGATTTCTGCTTGTGACCTCTCACCTTCCTAGTCTGGCTTTGGTTGTCATACCTGGCATCCCCCATTATTATGGACTCTCCCTTTGTTACTGCAAGCCAAGAGAATGCTTTCTTCTATGTGTCACTTTTAGTCGTAACATTCAAAGCAGATCTGAAAAGTAAACTAGAAAACTTGGTTCATGTCCTCTGTAGAAAGAGAAGAAATCTTCTTTTTCCCTGACTCTTCTCCATTTCCATCCATGTAGTTCTTTCAAACAGGAAGAATTATGGGTCAGAGTTTTGATTGTGGGATGGCAACCACCTTTCTCATTTGATGCCCTGTCATTGTGCTGGAGGTGGGCTCTGAGTTCCCTCTCCCCACTGACGGGCATTTCATCTAAGGTCCCTCCCTCCCCTTGAGTCCTGAGAGTCTTTCACCTCCCAGGTCTCTGTTATATTCTGGAGGATTCCCCCCCCCCCTCAACCTCCTATCTCCCTAGGTTCCCTGTTTTCATTCTTTCTGCTGGCCCTCAGAGCTTCAGTCCTTTCCCCTTATACAATACCAGATCAGGTTCCCCTCTCCTCCCCTTCCCCCCTTCACTTTCCCTCCCTGGTCCCCCCTCCCTCCCCACTTAGGATTGCTTTCTTCTCCCCCCACCCCAAGTGGGACTGAGGTATCCTCACTTGGGCCCTTCAGCTTGCTGACCTTTTTGTGTTCTGTGGACTATATCTTGAATATTCTGTACTTTTCCCCCCATTTTGTTTTCCATGCATCATGTGAGTACACACCATGCATGGAAAACAAAATTCAGAGACAGGCCCAAAGTGGGACCCAGCTCAAGGGGAGTTCCCAAGGCCTGACACTATTATTGAAGCTATGGAGGACTCACAAAAAGGGACCTGTCATGACTGTCCTCCAAAACACCCAACAAGCAGCTGAAAGAGCCAGATGCAGATATTTCCACCGATCCAATGAACAGAAGCTGCTGACCCCTATGGTTGAACTAGACAAAGGCTGAAAGAAGCTGAGGAGGGCTACTCTGCAGGAGGACCAGCAGTCTCAGTTTATCTGGACCTCTGAGATCTCTCAAACACTAGACCACCAAATGGCAGCATACACCAGCTGATATGAGTCCCCCAACACGTATACAGCAGAGGACTGCTGGGTCTGTCTGTGTTTGACCAGAGATGATGCACCTAACCCTCAAGAGACTAGAGGCCCCAGGGAGTTTAGAGGTCAGATGCACTCTGGGGTGGGAGCCTGGGGACATCCTTGTGTAGACAGGGAGGTGGGGAGGAGGTATGGGATGTGGGAGGGGGAAATAAAATCTGAAGTGTAAAAATAAATAAATAAATAAATAAATAAATAAATAAATAGTAAGAGAGAAGAGATACAAGTAGGTCTGCCCCTCCTACTCTCAGAAGGCTTCTCTCAATACAAAAGTCATAGGAACAACACCATTCAGAAGGCAAATTGCCTTTGACTCTGTTCCTGGATTATAAGGCATCATGAGTTAAAAGATTTTTTTCCCAGCTTTGGTAATGGTGCTGTATATGCCTCATACTCTATACAAAAGGCTATTTCTCCTCAGCCCTTTGGCTAAAATCAAGTATAAAAATGGCTTCAATATAACACTGGATGAGAAAAAAATAGAACTAATTTCTTAATCAATGTGCAGACCTTCTGAACTGCCTTAATTAATTCTCTGGAATGGAAAATTTGTTTCTAAATTTGTTATAATTGACAGGTAAACATAGTAAGGTTATTTCATACCCCTTCTGGTATGTTTCATAGGAAAATTTACCTTAATGCATTCATTTCTAGTAGTACCTAGATGTACAACTGTACTTTTGAAAAGAGACATTTTGGTCAGAATGTGAAGAAAAATAAGTCCTTGAACATTGAGGATGAGAATATAAATTTATACAGCCATTGTAGAAAAACATATGCAGGTTTCTCAAAATGTAAACTAAAAGAAAAGTTAGGACTCAGATACACCAAAAGGAAATAAAAAAGTATGTTAAAGAGATATTCTTTCAGCATTATTCAAGATATAAAATAGGAATTTTTCATCTTATAAATAGACAAATTATACACACATTATGTATATGTATATGATGTATATGTATAAGTATATGTATAAGTATGTATATGTGTGTATGTATGCTATTCTATTATGTAACCTTATAAAGAGCAGCCTGTGCGTAACAATGTGAAAGGACATTACATTAAATGAAATATAACAGACAGATAAACAGAACATCCATGATCTCATTTATATGCATAAATGACAATCTAAGACAATCATGCTCACAAAGGCCAGAATTAGAATAGTTATTACCCAGAGCTTCAGAGATGAGGATACAAACTTTACATTATATGTCTATTAATCTAATACATGATATGGGAGGTATGGTTAATATTGTATTATATGCTTCAAATGTGTTAACAGAGAGTAAATGCTATCAGTTCTTACCACATACTAATTCATACAGACACACACAATGTGAGGTGATAAATATGTTAAATAGCTTACTGCAATAACTATTTTACAATACACATGTATCAAATCATGACTTTACATCTTAAATATATTGTTAATTATATCACAATTAAGCTAAAACAATTTTTAAGAAAAAAATCTACTAGAACTTGTTGAGACTTGACTCTAGAAGTGTTTCTAATCCCAGGGAAATGGGCAACAGCTTTACATGTATTGAAATCCTGAAGTTGAATGAAAAATTCTCATGGAATTTTTAATACTATTCCAGAATATATACTTATTTATGAAAATATTTATTATCACTACCCATGAAAATAGCATTAACCTCTCACTTTCTAAAATAGTTGGATTGCCACAGACAAATCAGATAGGTTTAGGACCTCATTATTTTTTTGTGACATATGTTTCATGATCCACCTCAGACAAGATCTTGCTTACAAAGGAAAAAAAGTATCTGTGTGCATGAACTTATTCATACTCATAATATACATAAACTATTTCTGGATAGACTCTGAAGGGAAACTTAGAAACCACCATGAAGGTAAGGTTTAACTAGAGTACTGGCCCTGATAATTTGGGTTCTTTTTTTTATAAATGTTTAAAACAAATTATTTTGCTTCATATGGATGAGTGAAATGTTGATTTAAAAGCCATCATTTTATGTATTTAGCTAAGCAGGTATCTGAAGTTAGTTTCTATTTTTAATCTAAATAATATGATTTGTATAGTACAAATGATTTGGGCATCTCAAATTATACACACAAAAAAATTCTTACAACTTTTACTTCATTCGTAGGCTCTATTTTTTGTACAGCAATTTTGACATAAAATAAACAGTTTTGTTTTACAGTTGATATTTTAGTATATTTAACTTTGACAATAGAAATGATAATTATATCATTTTATGGGTCATTTGTTATCATTAAAATGATTTTTACCCTCATTCACTATAGCAAAATCTATTTTTACAACAGCAGTTTTATGTTTATGTAATTGTTTAAAATACAACTTCTTTATTCAGGTCATAAAATTTAGAAAAGCAATATCCAAAGTGGCCAAAATATATCAGTTTAATAAAGCAAACATGCAATAACCTATCTCATTTCATTAAATAGTTTTTTAAAAAGTTCAGATTCGAAATGTGCATGTTTAGTAGTTATAATATTCATAAAATGAAGTTCAAGTCTGACTCAAACTATTGATAGTATTTGATGTCAGTAATTGCACTGGAATCTCCATTGAGCTGGAATCCATCCACTTATCCTGGTTTTGTATTTTTTTTAATAAATACTTTATTCATAAACACAGAAAATTATATTTTCTCAAAACATTGTTAGGACTTATTTTCTAATGATATTATTTGAAAAATAAATCTTCATAGACAATTTAATTAATATAATTGAAAAAGATCAATCAGCTGTTTTCTGAATATTGGTGTTTCTTTATCAGAAACTATACAGAAACATGTAATTTAACATTCTAAATTTTAGGCTAGAACAAGGAAGTAGACTTCAGACATGAAAATGACTTTGGGCTAGGACAGAAAGTTGGCTCAGATATTTTGGTCACCCTGATAAGCCCTTAGAAACAGTGTTCATGGGAGTGTTCATGTAATTGGGTTTAATGCCTTGCTTGTTCTTTGACAATTTGTGTTTATTGTCTTGCTTGTACCTTGACTATTTGCATCTATTGTATTGCTAGTCCCTCAACCTAAAACTGACCTGAATAGTTGCATGTAATTCAAATGGTGTAAAGCAAAAAGAGGAGGGAGGATGTGATGGGGGTTCTAGAAATGGGAAATGGGAAAAGGGGATGACATCTAAAATGTAAATAAATAAAATATCCAAGAAAAAAAACCAATAAAGTGAGAAAATGAATTTAAAAAACCATTCTATTCATACTTGCAAATTTTAATTTATCTTCTCACATAAAAGAAACATTATATTGTATTTTATACAAACTACACATATATATTTTATTCAAAAGAGATATATTTGTCATGTTTCAGGGCTTGAGCATTGCCTTACATTATATTAGCATGTTGTCTCAAGGCTATTCTAGAAGAGAGTTAACTAATATTTCAAATTATCTCTTGCTTCTTTATATGTTCTATTTCTTTCTATTTACTTGGAGCCTAGCCAAGACTTCTTTATTGAAAGTTATAGAAAATCTGTATTCTTTTCTTCTAAAATGCAATTATGTGTTTCAGTGCAGGTACAAGAATTTGGTTTTGTTTGTTGGGAATACCAAACAGATATTGAGAGAGATGCATTTACAGTTTCACTGAAAGTAAAATATTTTAAATTAGTATCTAATCAGATTGCACTTGTTCTAGATTGCTTGCCGCCCTTTTCAATATAATGAATATTAATTTTCAATTCACATGTCAGGTGACTCTGTACATTTGAATGTTGTCTTGATGTCTTGGAAGACCTCTTTAATTGCTTTTGCCTATATTAAGATGGCAGTTTCATGATAATCTTGTCTGATACAATATACACATTACTTTCTAGATCTTTCATGTAGCATTGTCTGGAAAATTGTGCCTCAGAAGATGACTGTTGTATTAATTTTAGAATGAAATATGTGACACATTATAAGCAATTATTTAGTGTTTACATTTCAACATCCATCATTTTGATGCTTTGGGAGAAAAGTTGGTTATAAAGATGCAAACTTTCAATGTAAAAATATAATAGAGTCATCTCTAACCTTCATACATAAGGTTATATATGTATTTTTTGGTTTTATAAACAGTGGAATTATGGTAAAGAAGAATGGAAGAACTCAAATGATCAAATATGGGAAATTTGAAAAGATGTGCTTTTTAGAGAAGAGAGAGAAAGGTAAATACAGGACAAGGAGAGAGAGGGGTAAAATAACAATTGGTGCAAGAATATTCGTATGCAGGGATGGAAATGGAGAGGAGCCTGAGGAAAAGAAGTTTCATGAACAGGCCCAAAGTAGGATCCAGCTCAAGGGGAGGTCCCAAGGCCTGACACTATTACTGGAGCTGTCACAAAAATGGACCTATCTTGACTGCCCTCCAATACACCCAACAAGCAGCTGAAAGAGTCAGATGCAGATATTTGCACCCAGCCAATGAACAGATGCTGCTGACCCTTGTGGTTGAATTAGGAAAAAGCTAAAAGCAGCTGAAGAGGAAGGCTACCCTGTAGAAGGACCAGCAGTTTTAATCAATCTGGACACCTGAGATCTCTTAAACATTAGACCACCATCAGGCAGCATATACCAACTGATATGAGGCCTCCAACACATATACAGCAGAGGACTGCTGGGTCTAGGTTTAGTCACAAGATGTACCTAACCCTCAAGAGACTGGAGGCCCCAGGGAGTTTAGAGGTCTGGTGGGGTGGAGTATGGGGGTGGGGACATATTCCTGAAGACAAGGAGACAGAAAAAAGGTATGAGATGTGGAACAGTCAGAGGGTAGACCAGGAGGGGAATAAAATTTGGAGTTTAAAATAAATAAATAAATAAATAAATAAATAAATAAATAAATAAATATTGTTTTGAAAAAAATTAGAGAAAAAATAGAAATAATTAAAAAACGATTATAAATGAGGGCAAATTTTAAATATGAACTAAAAACATATGACCAAGCCAGCACAGTCAGTCAAGGGTCTCAAGGGAGGAAGTGAGGATTGAAAAGAAATAGACAATTAGACAACATTATAACATGACTCCAGCCAGTGCTGAGGCTGAAACATCTTTTTTTTGTTCTCACTCAGTTTTATACTATTCTAGATACATGCAAGGGATAGGGTTAGTTATTTGATCAAAGGCAAAGTAATCAAACAAGGCAGTAAACAAAGAGGTCAAACAAAGGCAGTAAACAAAGCCCAGTTGTCACTGTTTCTAAGGGCTTATCAGGATGACCAAGATAAAAAGAATGGCACACATTCCTAGGCTGAGTTTACCTTGAGGTTTTTATTAGCCCAGATGTAAATATCCTTATCTGAGCCTACTTCCATGTCTTAGCCCAAAGTCAAATTCCTGCCAAATTTCTAGAAGAGGCTCCCAAAGTTGTTCACAAAAATAGCAATGGGTATCAGTGGGTGAAGGACATCAGAGATGCACTTCAGTAGAGGAGGGATCCCCATAGTTTGATGATTGATCCTTGTTTAAGAAACATGTTTACTGTATACTCATCTACATGCAAGTGTTGTCCTCTACCCAAAGGGACCCATTCTTTTTTAATTAGTGACTGGTAAACAACCTGATAGCCTCTTGTTTCAAGCTTTCTCTGGGATGCTATATTTAATATTCAGTCACCTGAGAGAAATCCTCAAAAATTTTTTGATTCATACTATAAAAGTCTGATATCTTTGAAAAGTTTGGATGTGTTCAAAGCAAAATTGGAGCCTCAGTACCCTACATAGAATTCATGAGAACCTTAACACCTAACTTTCCTTTCAACTGCACTTTCACATGTAAACTCTGCCTTTTAACCTTTTGTTAAAATAGTTCTTATATCATGAAAATGTTAATAAATATATTTGATGAAAAATATCTTGGTACTAATTTCTGTGATCTGTAGAAATCTAATTTTAAGAGCTACTTGAAAAAAAGAAAGAAAAGAAGAATGAAAAAAAGAAAGAAAAGGTGAACATTGATTTCAAAGAAGTAATCAGACCTTTGAGGGAAAAGTCAGCATCAATACATGCATTACAGCTGAGACTTGCTGGTCTTGCTATCTAGTTACCCTTCTCCTCAGCTTCTTTCAGCTTTTCCCTAATTCAACCACAGGGGTCAGCAGCTTCTGTCTGTTGGTTGGGTGTAAGTATCTGTATCTGACACTTTTAGCTGCTTGGTGGCCCTTTTGGAGGGTAGTCCTGATAGGCCCCTGTTTGTAAGCACACAGTAGCATCAATAATAGTGTCAGGCCTTGGAGCCTTGACTTAAGCTGGATCCCAATTTGGGCCTGTCACTCCATGACCCTATAGGAAGACCAGCAGTCTCACTTAACCCGGTCCCCTCGAGATATCTCAGACATGGGACCACCAACCAGGCAACATACACCAGCTGATATGAGGCCCCCAACAAGTACACAGCAGAAGACTGCTGGGTCTGGATTCAGTCAGAAAAGGTGCACCTAACCCTTAAGAAACTTTAGGTACCAAGGAGTGGAAAATTGTGATGGGGTGAGGGGTGGATGTGTGGGAACATCCTCTTACAGACAGGAGAGGAGGTATGGGATGTGGAACAGTCAGAGGGTGGGCTAGAAGGGGGATCACATCTGGACTGTAAAAAAAAAGAACAAATAAAAAATAAATTAATTAAAAAACCAAATGTAATAAAAGAAAATAATTAAACTAAAAGAATACAGTTGATATTAGACCTCATTTATCTAATAAGGCCTTAATAGAAGAAGTCATAACAGCTTTAAGACAATCTAAACTCTTAAATGTCTTAATTGTGGTGAGCAATATCATTTCAAAAAAAATTGAAAAGCAAACAATATTAATTCTAAAATACAATTTATGCCCTCTGGAATATGTAAAAAATGTGGCAAAGGACAATGTTTGATTAATTTATCAATAAACAAATAGAATAACACCTTCTCAAAAAAACTCCCAAGGGGGCCTCTCTCAGATCACATTACCAAACAAGAAAATTCTCTTCCACAAGCAATTAAACACTATTGCTCTGAAAAGAGACATTATAAGACCAGATAGCATGCTTAAAACAAATTCTATAGGTAAATCAAAATCTGGAAATTAGCCAAAAAATGAGTATTTTGGCAAACTTCTAGATGATCAAATATCCAAACTAAAGGTATTTATAAATAATATTGAAATGGAAGGAAGGATCAACACTGAAACAGATGTCATCATTATTTTGCCAAACTCTTAGCCTCCAGATTGGCCACCTCAAGAGGCAAATATCCAATTTCAAAGAGTTGGGACTTTATCCCAGATAAAACAATGGACAAGATGGCTTAATATACAGGGCCTGAAGGTCAAATAGGAAAATGGCCTAATATGGAATATATAGCCATAAACTTATGTGGAAGAGTTTTGTTACTACTATGGAAAGCACAGATTAACAGTCATACCCAGTAAGATTAATGGGGCAAAAAATCCTGTTACCAGATCAATTATCATAGGCTTTAGCAGAAAACTCAATATAATGAGACAGAATATTAAACTGACTTCTAATCATATATACATATGATTAAAACTCATATATGTGTGTGTGAGTTTATGTGTGGACATACACATACATACATATGTATGTGTGTATATCTATCTATACATGTATAAATATATGCACATATATACATATATGTGTAAATGTATTTATATACAAGTATTTACACACATATATATGTGTATATATGCATATGTATAGGTACATGTATATACATCTGTATATATGTACACACACACACATATCAAACTTTATCAGAGATGCTTCCTTTTGCAGTAGATGGAGGTTACCACTGATACCTCAAAATGAATGATGTGCAAAGAGTAAGAAACTACTAAATGCTTGGTTCAAAATGGGACATCTGTATTGCAACCCTTCTTCCAAAGGCTCAGATACTTCATTGGAAGAGAGGGCATACAGAATACAAGAGGCCAAGATGAAAGAAAACACAAGTTGAGTTGGTATGGAAGGAGGTGGCTATGGGATGAGATAAAAAAGGAGGTGAGTATGGTTAAAACTCTTTGTCTTACTTAGTCTATTGCTGTGAAGAGATACCATACCATCACCAAGGCAACATGTAAAAGAAGGTGTTTAATCATGGCTTGCTTACATTGTTTATAGGTGTAAGTAATGATCATTATGGCAAAAAAAAAAAAAAAAGGAGGCATGACACTTTAGCAGTAGCTAAGAGCTTTCCATCTTAATCTTCTACCAACAGGTAGAGAAAAAAAAAATACTAGTTCTGGTGTGGGTCTTTTGAAACATTCAAACCCACCAACAGTGACAAACCTCCTTGAACAAGGATCTAACTCCCACAACAAGGGCACATCCCTAATCCCTCCAAATAGTTCATCAGCTGTGGACAAGACATACAAATATATGTACCTTGTTATTATGGGAAGCATTCTCATTTATTCCATACCCATTATGAAACAAATTAGTCTCAATGTGTTTAAAATAAAAGACAACATAAATTTAAAGGTAAGGGGGGGGGGGGGAGGAAGGTGGACCTGGAAAGAGTTGGAGATAAAAGGGTGAATATGATTTAAATGCATGGTATGAAATTCACAAAGAATTAATTAAATCATTTAAATAAAACATTAATTCTAGCTCCCTAGTAGAGACTATGTCAAGGCAATATCTAATATTACTATTTAATAACCCAGACAATTATCGGAGACTTGTTTTTAATAACAAGTTACATAAAATCGATTTTATTGTATCCTATTGAAAATCAGAGCAGTACTTCCCTGGAGAGCCTCTTTCTCCTGGATGTTAGACACTGCTTCATGATTACACTGCTCTAATGTCCACATCTCAGTAAAGATAGCTTCTATACACCCTCAGCATTGTTCATTCTCATAGGAGGATATAAAAATAATAGCAAGTATAGAAGATCACCCCTTTATTCCAGTCTCTCCAGCAGCATTTTGCTAATTATAAAAATTAGTGATACAAAGCAACTGGAGTTATAATGTTTCAAATAAAAATCAGCTCTATCCATGACTCCACACAAAAGAAAATTGAAAACATCCCAACAAAAAGCAGATATTATAAAGATGATACATATTAACTTGCAACAGAAAATTAAAACAGAGGTAAATTATAGAATTATGTTATAGCAACAAAGGCTCATTCTCTAACTCATGTGTGAGTAATTAGCAGAATAAAGATAATTGCTCCACCTCAACAGTATGGTACTATGCTATTTCTTTCTGCTTTATAGTTTGTAAGTCCCTAACCTCTATTACTTGTGAGAAGTCCCAGATAATTATTGCACATTTCAATGTAGCTAGATTCAAAGGCTACAGTTAGTGACTGAAATTGATTTTGTTTGGACAGGTATTGGTTGCCATAGATAACAGAGCCAGGCTTCTCTCTTTGGAGCAATATTACCCATCATGAGTCTTGATAATGGGAATTGCACGTGTTTAGTGTGAACACAGAGTGTGTATTTCAGTGAATGCTCAGCATACTTGTTTCAATTGAGTACTTAGCTGTGATTCAGAAATTCAAATCAGCCATGCACTGGGAGTTGAGATAGCAAAATTTAAAGAAAGGATAAATATACATTTTTTTGAAAAATCAAGAAATAGTTTAATGCTATATCATTAATAATTTAAAAATTTGACTTCTGCTTATTAGCAGTTGGATAGATTTACTATGAAGAAATTTGAGATAATAAAAATAAATGATAGCAAAACATCAAAGGTTTGTTCACTTACAATGTCTAAGAAACATTAGAATGTCAACTATAAATATATCACCTGAATACCAAAAAAGAAATGAAGGAAAAAGTTGGAAGAAAGAAAGAATGGGCAAAGAAGGAAGAACAAAGGAAGGAAGAAGGAAGGTTTCTTGTTTCTTGTTTTTTTTGAGTTAACATTAAAACCAAGAGTTCTGTCACTACAATGTCTGTGTTGAGGGATTCCATTTATAGCTTTATACAGGTTAAAAAGGTGAGACTTTTGGATTGATCAAGTAGCTTTAAAATAAATGAGCCTTAAAATTGTCCTGAAAGCAAGTTTTTTCCATGGATCAAACATAGTCAAAAGCATAATACAAAAGAAGTCATGAAAACTCTTATTCTAGGACCCAGAACTCCAGTGCCTAGGAGAAAGAGACTGATCCCTGGGGCTTAGTGGCAAGCCAACCTAGCTTCAAAACAGATTTGAAGCAACTAAGGGGTGACATCTGAGATTGACATTCAGCCTCCACAGATACACCTGCGCACACAAACTAACTTGTTAAATTAAAAAAAAAAAATAATAACTCAAAAACCTTAAAGCTTATCTGGACGCGAAACATGCTATCTAGCATCTATGAGTCATTCCAGTGGAATATGTGTGAGTTCACACTGTCAACTGGTTTAATTTTAGTCACACCAGACAAACCTGAACTTAAAAGGTAAACTGAAGTTTCTGCATTTATTTATCATACTGCTGTGAGAATAAATTGTAAAAATGAAATTTTAGGTCTCAACATGAAAGATTCTTAGGTTCAGAGTTTCAATTTACACTCAAGTGTTAGCTGCCCCTGGGGTGCATTCCAAGGGCTTGAATAAACATTTCAAAAGACCCAAGATAGAGACAATAAAACACCTGGGTAAATGGAAGTCACTTAAAAGGAATTCTCCCAGGAGTGAGATACAGATGTAAATTAGGATAGAGCCTGGTTGTAAATTGGGATGGCTCTGGATGGAAACTAGGCTTGGGAACAGATGTTTGAAATCTCTTTTATTGTCTAAGAAGGAATTGACTGTCTTTGTGAACTTTGTATATATAGCATCCTTTTTGGTCACTTGTGGTGCCTCTTTCTCTATTGAGAGTGGAGGGCCCAGTGCACAGGCTACTGTTATTCCACCTATTCATCTAATAAACCTCATGCAATTGCAGCGATTTGCTTCCATGGGTATTTCTGAAAGAGCGCTTCCCATGGGTTTGGATCATTAGACTCCAACACTGCCTTTTTATTTATTTATTTGTTTGTTTCATTGTTTTTCTTTTCCCACTTTTTATGTTTTTGACTTTATTCTACTTGATTTTAGTAACTAGTGTTTCTGTGTATGATAAAATATCTGCCCCTGTTTGATGGAAAACTGCCTTCTTTATTCCTATCTCTATTTCATTTGGCTGAGGCAGAAGGCTACACTTGCAGCACTCAGCCACTCCCCTAGAAGCACAGAATTTATAACATAAGCTTAACCAGTTTCTTCCTTCTAATCTCTTGACTAAACTAATGAGGCAGTGAAGGGCACAAAGCTACAATTTTCTCAGTAAGAGTTAATTTGATCATTCATTTGAATTATTAAGAGAGAAACTTCTTGTATACAGTGATAGTTATCTAGTAGAATATATTTGTGGGACGATAGAGGACTTTATGAAATATTCACATCAAGATTTCCCATGAACAGGAAAATGCAATGAATGAAGACAGTGGAAAGTCATGGGGGAAACAAGTACATCATGTATGACTATGCTGTCATGACAGATGTTGGACCAAGACATGTCTTACATTAATGTAACTCATTCCCTTAAACTTTCTAATTTTGTGAGCCAAAATATTTTATTTAAAGTCAAATAGGCAACTGCATTAACATTATGTCTCTGTAACTCTAATTTCCATAGCTAGTCCATTTCAAAGACCTATCCAAAGAGAGCATTGCCTTTAAAACTTTCATAAAGAAACTCTATAATTATATCCTTTGCTTTATATTGTTCTTTGAGTCAATGATATATTGTGAGCATGCCATAGCTATGTTATTCAAGCAAAACTTTATGAAGGGAAAATGAAGTGACATCTATATTTTAGGTATATTCATTTCATTTTATCTTATTTGCCAGTCTTTAGGCAAACCTTTAAAGAAAAAAAAAAAACAATTCAGTACTAAGACAACACCATTCCTTAACTCAACCAACAACCCTATATAAAAGTAGTTAATGGCAATTTTCTTACACAATTACTTCAGAGAAAAATACTGGAGTAAAGAGATCTGATATTATCACATATAGTTTTTACCCTTGGTTTAGCAGTTATTTGTGGGACCGAATCCTCTCCTTGAATACAACTCTCTGAGGAATGTTCTACATAGTCCATATCCTCATAAACATGGCAAAAAAACACAAATCCAGTTTTTATGATGTAACAAAGCTGCTTAAAATCCTGTCATATTCAAACTACAGTATTCCCTATCATTACACATTTTATCGTATTATAACTTCAAGATGGTGCAATAAAAATTAGAAAGAAAAAAACAAAACAGTAAATATTTAAAAAGGAAGTCATATCTATGGAAGGAAGATTTCTGGTTAAGAAGACTTCCTTCTCTTGCAGAGGACCCTGTTTAGATTCCCAGTCCCTACATAATACCTCACAACAATCTGTAACCCAAGTTCCAGGAAAAATAGCAGGAAATCATATGTACATTCATATACATTCATGCCTGCAAAACATTCATAAATGTAAAGTAAAATAAATGAAGCTAAAAATGATTGTTTTAAAAGGAAGAAAGGATATGTCTTAGTAGAAGACAGGAAAGTAAAGAAAATCACAAAGAAACTACAAAACTCTTTAAAACAAATGTGTATTTTAAAGGTGTATTTTATTATCGATGCACTGTAAAATTGTGTGTGTGTGCATGTGTGTGCATATGTGTATATCTGTGATAATGTAAGTGTAGATGCATAGGTGGCTCACTGTTCTTATCTCAATCAAAGGATGACTTAAAAAAAATTAAAATTCTCCTTCCATCATGTTTTTCAGGGACTGAATTCAAGTTGTCATATTTGTACGGTAAAGTATTTTATTTAGTGGTTGTCCCAATAAGAGACATAACTATTTGTACAATGCAGCATTAATATACAGAATCAAACACAATTTTCCTTAATTTTTAAGCAAAATTTGAAATAAAAAACAATACAGGAAGCAATTGACAGCCCTACAGAGCTATGACATCTATAAATCATAAGTTTAGTACAGTGTATCCTAAGGATTTGGTAGTGCTACACATATCATGGTAATGAACAACAGTGCTATTGAATAATGAAAAATTACAAAAATCATTTTTATAGAATATATACATATATAGATGCTTTTTAAGTTCTTTTAGGGACATGGAAAATTTTCTTTGAAGCAAGCCAGGCCAGTTTCAGGAACTGGCTGAAAGTCATTCAGGTGGCGAAACACGATGACAGGGCTGTGGCTCTATGGTTGAAACAAGTGAGAAATAGCCAATAAATAGTTGGTAAATGACAGGGTAGGGCAGTGACATGGTAAAACCACATTTTTGAGAAGAATGAGTGTGCAGAGTGATTTTCACATGACTCTGGATCATTTGGGCTAGATTCCTCTGAAATGTCCCACTGTTCTTGGTTACCCCTCCCTCCCTTGGTCTTCCCAGTGCTATGTTCAAAATTTGTAAAACAACCCATCATGTGTAACCGAGTGAGAATGCAACCATTCATGTGTAGCCACGCAAAAATGCCTTCCTTTCCTCACCCCATGCTATAAAAGACCCCTTAGCCCGCCACTCGAGGTCAAACTCTGCTCTTGAGAGAGCTCATGGTTTGACCTTGGCCAGCCAACTTCCCTAATAAAGCCTCTGCTCATTGCATCCAGGTGTGGTTTCTTGTGATCTTTGGGTGGTCGTGATTTCCTGAGACTTGAGGAAGGGTCTCCCAAGTTTGGGTGTCTTCATTTGGGGGCTTGTCCTGGATTTACTGTAGTGAGCCGCTGTTTCAGTGGCTACACATTTGCATTTTCCAAGATGGCGTTGGCCTCGTGTTTCCCCAGCAGTAAACAATTATTCTGTGCAGCTGCTAGGCAGAAAGAGTGCCAAGTCACTGGCCTATCCCGAGGCATAATATTGGGTGGTGAGTGAACAGCCATTCAGAAGTGAATACGTCACTCTAGGGTGTATTTAAGCGAGTCGCTTCCGGTTTCTTCTGTCTTTCCGCTTTACCGTGTGGAATAGTAAAAGGTCCTCGTTGCAGTACACCCGATTACTGCCTCCTGTCCTTATTCGAGGGGGAAAAGGAATTTGGGGGGCGCTCGTTTCATCTGGTGCCGAAACCCGGGATTTTTAAGGCGCTGTGGGAGACTACCCAAGTTTTGGGACGGGTTAAAAACTGCGGGACTCGAGGTGCATCTTGGAAGGTATGCTTGGCGTGGAGACCTTTGTTGTGACCGAATTTTCATTCATTGCCGCTGCTGCAGCAGCTGGCCTTGTGCTCGTGTGGTTTTCGTTGGCAGTCTATTTTTGTTGTGAGGATCCAGCCCGAGGCACAGCTAATAGGGCGAGCGGAGAGGTTTCAAAAAAGGTCTGCTCTAAGCTATCAGAACCAGGATGTGGCAACAGGCGCTCAGCCATAGGGTTGGGAAAAGAGAAACAGACGAAGAAGTCTGGAGAGAGACTGGCCAGAGAGTTTGGTTATAGGAAAGAATGTTCAGGAGGAATACAGGCCACTGCAGGGCCTATTAAAGCTAACAAATCTTCACCGGCTGGTGAAGAGAAACCGGAGTTCAGGGGAAGCCCCTCGCACTCCATTAAGGAGCCTGCTTCCATACACCCTAGCAGCTCCGAGGAAGATCTAACACAAGGAGAGGAAGAGGGCCTGAGGCAGGAACCAGCTGCCTGTACAAAGGCTGCCGGTTCCAAAGTAAGACTAAGAAAGACTTTGAATTCCTCAGCCCCACCCTTGCCTCCGACTTATGACTCGGGCGGAGACCCTAATTCACTTCTCAGCCCGGCAGATCGGAGGCAGCTACAGCTTGCATTTCCGGTCTTTGAAGCGGCAGAAGGCGCCCGCGTTTATGCTCCTGTAGATTATAGACAGGTCAAAGAATTAGCGGAAGCAGTGCGCGCATATGGAATTGGAGCTAATTTTACTGTAGCCCAAGTAGAGAGGTTAGGTACAGCTGCCATGACTCCAGGAGACTGGCAGGACACAGTGAAGGCGGTACTTAACAATATGGGCCAATACCTAGAGTGGAAGGCCTTGTGGCATGAGGCGTTACAAGCACAAGCTAGGATTAATGCAAATACTGAGAGACAGCAATTATGGACTTTTGACATGCTAGCGGGAGTTGGCGTACACGGGAATGACCAGACCGCTCATCCTTGGCAGGTCTACGCACAGATAGCAGCAGCTGCGATAAAGGTGTGGAAGTCCCTCCCTAGGAAGGAAGGCAGTAACCTTTATTTGTCCAAGATAATTCAGACAGCTAATGAGTTGTTCTCTGACTTTGTGGCTCGGATGACCGAGGCAGCGGGTAGAATCTTTGGGGAACCAGAACAGGCGATGCCACTAATAGAACAGATGATTTTTGAAAATGCCACGGTGGAATGCCGTGCCGCTATTGCGCCACGGAGAGCTAAGAGGCTACAAGATTGGTTAAGAGTCTGCCGAGGATTGGGAGGTCCCCTTACTAATGCAGGGCTCGCGGCGGCGAACTTAGAAATGGTGGCAGTGCTGCTTAAGGGTCAGAATCGTGAAACCTTCCCTTCAAAACATATGGCCCAGTGCTATGCCTGTGGGAAGGCCGGACATAGGAAAAGGGAGTGCCCAAATAATCAAATACCAGTGAAGCTGTGTACTAGGTGTGGAAAGGGCTACCATTTGGCTCAAAATTGCCGCTCTATTAGAGATATAAAAGGTCAAATTCTCCCCCCAAATCTCTCAGCCATTAAGGAGGAAAATTTTTCAAAAAACGGATATACAGGCCCGAGATCCCAGGGCCCCAAAAGATATGGGACACTGCGGAACACTCAGGGGACTCTTTTCGCTGCAGAGTCACAAGGGGCTCCGCAGGACTGGACCTCTGCTCCACCTCCCGAGTCTTACTAATGCCACACATGGGGGTGCAGCCGATCCCGGTCAATTACAGAGGCCCCCTGCCAGAGAGAAGCGTTGGTCTTATATTAGGCTGTTCCTCTCTTACCTTAAAAGGGTTCGTGGTCCACCCAGGTGTAATAGATCAGGATTATACCGGAGAACTTCAAGTTCTCTGTGCTAGTCCACAAGGTGTATTCTCTATATCCCCTGGGGACAAGATTGCTCAATTGATTGTTCTTCCAAGCTTGCATGATTGTTTTCCATCCACTGAGAAGCTTAGAGGTTCTCAGGGCCTTGGTTCCTCAGGAACTGACTTCGCTCATCTGGTGGTTGACTTTAAAACTAGACCCACCTTACAGTTAGCAATAGAGGGGAAGAAATTTACCGGAATTCTGGACTCAGGAGCTGATAAAAGTATAATTTCCGCTAATTGGTGGCCTAAGGCATGGCCTGTAAAGAGATCATCCCACTCCCTACAAGGATTGGGATATGAGGCCAGTCCTGCAGTCAGCTCCCGCTCGTTGACTTGGAAGTCACCAGAGGGTCAGACAGGAAGTTTTATACCTTATGTGCTTCCCCTCCCCGTCAACCTCTGGGGAAGGGACATTTTACAGGGCCTAGGGCTAGTTCTGACCAGTGAATACTCCCCACAAGCCGTAAACATTATGAAAAGCATGGGATTTAAAGAAGGGGAAGGTCTTGGCAGGAACGAACAAGGAAGGTTAGATCCTGTCTCACAAGAATCAAACGCAGGAAGACAAGGACTGGGTTTTTCCTAGTTGCCACTGAGGGTTCTATGCCCATACCCTGGCTCACAGAGGAGGCTGTTTGGGTTCCTCAGTGGTCTCTATCCTCTGAGAAATTGGAAGCTGCTACAAAACTAATTAAAGAACAAGTGCAGCTCAGTCATTTAGAACCTTCTACCTCCCCCTGGAATACACCTATATTTGTTATTAAAAAGAAATCCGGGAAGTGGAGGCTTTTACATGATTTGAGAGCCATCAATGCACAGATGCGACTATTTGGCTCTGTGCAACGAGGCTTGCCTCTATTCTCTGCCTTGCCTAAGCAGTGGAGAATTATAATTATAGATATTAAAGATTGTTTTTTCTCTATTCCCTTATGTCCACAAGATAGATCAAGATTTTCGTTTACACTACCTACTGTTAATCATTTTGAACCTGATAAGAGATATCAGTGGAAAGTTCTGCCTCAGGGCATGGCAAACAGCCCTACTATATGTCAGCTGTATGTACAAATGGCCCTCGAGCCAATTAAGAAGCAATTTCCTTCGCTGTTGCTGGCTCATTATACAGATGATATTATTATGTGTCATAAGGATTTAGGTACTTTACAGACCTCATACCCCTTATTATTAAAAACCTTAGAACAGTGGGGTCTACATGTTGCCACTGAGAAAGTTCAATTTTCAGAGATTGGTTCCTTTTTAGGGACAGTTATCTATCCAGAAAAGATAATTCCTCAGAAATTGGAGATTCGTAGAGACCATTTACATACTTTAAATGATTTTCAGAAATTATTAGGTGATATAAATTGGTTAAGACCGTTTTTAAAAATTTCCTCAGCCGAGCTGAAACCTTTATTTGATATTTTAGAAGGGGATGCTCATATTTCCTCACCGAGGGCCTTAACACCAGCTGCGAGCTGTGCTCTGCAAGTAGTAGAAAATGCTTTGCAAGATGCCCAGTTGAAACGCATAGATGAAACCAAAACCTTTGACTTATGTGTTTTTAAAACTAGACACTTACCAACTGCTGTATTATGGCAGGAGGGACCCTTGTTATGGGTTCATCCTCATGCGTCTCCCGCAAAGATCATTGAAAGGTATCCAGATGCAGTTGCTCAACTTGCCCTTCATGGGCTAAAAGCGGCCATTACTCATTTTGGAAGAGAGCCTAAGGTTTTGATAGTGCCTTATACTGCCCATCAAGTCCAAATATTAACGGCGACCTCTGATGTGTGGGCAGTGCTGGTTACTTCCTTCAATGGTCAAATAGATAATCATTATCCTAAGCATCCCATCTTACAATTTGCCTTAACTCAAGCTATCATATTTCCACATATTGTGTCTCAAGAGCCGATCCCAGATGGAATGGTAGTTTATACGGATGGGTCAAAAACAGGAGTGGGTGCCTATGTGGTTAATGATAAGGTTACATCCAAACAATATCATGAAACCTCACCTCAAATTGTGGAATGCTTAGTGGTGTCAGAGGTTCTGGAAATCTTTCCAGGTCCCTTAAATATTGTTTCAGATTCCTTCTATGTGGTTAATGCAGTAAAAGCATTAGAAGTTGCTGGGTTAATTAAGACATCTAGCAGACTTGTAGAAGTTTTTCAAAAGATTCAGCTTACCCTGGCTAAGCGTAGATCCCCTGTCTTTATAACTCATATTAGGGCTCACTCAGGCTTACCGGGACCTATGTCCCGTGGTAATGACCTGGCAGATCGAGCCACAAGGTTAATTGCAATTGCCCTTTCGCCAAAGTTAGATTTGGCTAAAGCTTTTCACAAAAGGTTTCATGTGACAGCTGAGACATTACGATGTCGATTTAACATCTCTAGAAGGGAGGCCAGAGATATTGTGACTCAATGCCAAAACTGCTGTCAATTCCTACCTGTTCCCCATACAGGAGTTAACCCTCGGGGAATCAGGCCCTTACAAATCTGGCAAATGGATGTTACCCACATCCCATCCTTTGGTAAATTACAATATTTGCATGTCTCTATTGATACCTGTTCTGGAGTTATATTCGCCTCTCCTTTGACCGGAGAAAAGGAGGCCCATGTTATTCAACATTGCCTCGAACTTGGAGCTCTTGGGGAAAGCCTAAAATCCTTAAAACTGACAATGGGCCAGCCTACACTTCTCAAAAATTTCAACAATTTTGTCACCATATGGAAGTGACACACCTGACGGGTCTTCCTTATAACCCCCAGGGACAGGGCATCATTGAGCGTGCTCACCGCACCCTTAAAACTTATTTGATAAAACAAAAAGGAGAAGTTGAGGAAGCTCTGCCCACGGTACCACGAGCTACTATTTCTCTGGCACTTTTTACCCTCAACTTTCTGAATTTGGACAGTCAGGGCAACACAGCGGCTGATCGCCATTGCCTGGAACCAACTAGGCCAAAAGAAATGGTAAAATGGAAAGACGTTTTGACTGGTCTATGGAAAGGCCTGGATCCTATTTTAATAAGATCCCGGGGAGCGGTCTGTGTGTTTTCACAGGGGGAAGACAATCCATTTTGGCTGCCAGAGCGACTGACGCGGCGACTCGCGGTTCCTGAAAAAGACCCCCCCGAAGGATTCATCTGCAGACACTCTCAGCTCCCATTTGGATTCTCCTAAATCGGGTTCCTAGTATATACAGTGAATTTAAATGGTTAACCTATCTGCTTCTCAAAAACCTATGCCCTTGCCTTCTTAAAAGGCATTGCTGCTGCTAACTTGTACCAATGTAACTCGCTTTATATTCCAGTGCTGGTCTGCTTTTCTATAAGCAGGCCTAATAGCCAGTTTACCACTCTGATCCCCATCCCCGTTCAGAGGTCTGAGACCTTGATTTTATTTTGATATAACTGCAGCCCTTATCGCTGCTATTACCATTCCTACAATTGCATCTGGGACAGCTGACTCAGACATGGTTAATCAAGTTACAGCAGCTACTGTTGTTAATCAAATTTCAGAAAAAAACTCTGAGGCTTTGACCCTCCCACAGAAAGTGGATGTATTGCAGGCATCCTGTTGGTCAATCAGAGAGTTGATTGGCTCTAAGCCCATGTGAAGCAGCTCACGGATGTGGTTCAAATGAGCTGTGTGTCAGCGACCCCACATCCAGGTATTTCACCTCTGAGATTTGTAAATGATACATTTATTTAAAGCCATAATCTTTCTGCTTATTTAAAAGGAAAGTGGAATGGGAAGTTGGACCAGGTACAGCAGCAATTGCAAACCCGGATTTCCAGCGGATGGAACCTGCTGCCCATGGAGATTTTACTTCTTAAATTTCTTCTGCCTTTTCTTTCTTTCTTTCTAAAGAGCGGGAATAGGCCTGCTTGATACAGCCCTATGATGTGAATTAGTATTCATAGATGGTTGGTTTGTAAGCTCAAAGCCCAACAAAAATGTGACAAGGTAGCTTAAAGCCTAAGCACTCGCAGCCTTGGAGCAAGCATCCCTCCCTGAAATTTGACTATCTAGGCTGGAAAGTAGCCGATGACTGCGACCCTCAGTCTATGCACTCCAGGGGTTCGTCCCATTTCACTGGGTAGATGAGAGGTCTAAGTCCAGTCAGCCCTTGCCTGAATAACCGGTACCTAAGCAATTAGAGGTGTTTGTGAGTGGGTACTCGACAGGGAATGTTCCACGAGTGTGGATAGATTTCCCGAAAGTATGCCTGATTGCACAAAGGTTTGATGCCAAAAACCTCTCCTGGTGGCGCCCCAGGGTAAAGGCTTCCTTTCCCCGTCAAAAGGCATCGAGATTGGGTATGGGAATTAAACCCATTACAATATCTCATTTTGCACAGGGGATCAGGCCTCTGCTTTCCCTCACTGAGTTGGTGCTGTGTTTAATGGGAGAAAGGCTGTTTTATATTAATAATTTAAACAGGGAGAGATGTAGTGAGCCGCTGTTTTAGTGGCTACACATTTGCATTTTCCAAGATGGCGTTGGCCTCGTGTTTTCCCAGCAGTAAACAATTATTCTGTGCAGCTGCTAGGCAGAAAGAGCGCCAAGTCACTGGCCTATCCCGAGGCGTAATATTGGGTGGTGAGCGAACAGCCATTCAGAAGTGAATACGTCACTCTAGGGTGTATTTAAGCGAGTCGCTTCCGGTTTCTTCTGTCTTTCCGCTTTACCGTGTGGAATAGTAAAAGGTCCTCGTTGCAGTACACCCGATTACTGCCTCCTGTCCTTATTCGCGGGCAAAAAGGGATTTGGGGGGCGCTCGTTTCACCCTAATCCAAGAACCCCACTGGGAGGTGAGGGAATACTTCAGTTTTCTGTCTGGTTGTTGTGTGACCTTTTGTCTAAATTGCCTAGTGTCTGGTTTTTCATGTGCTGGGTTGTCTAAATCTAGGTCTGATTTCTCGTGTGCTGGGTTGTCTAAATCTAGGTCTGATTTCTTGTGTGCTGTTTTGTCTAGGTTTGTTTAAGTTGTTTGGTTTCTAAGTTGTTTGTGCCCGTCTGTCTGAATTACTTGGTTTCTGAAAAGTGCACTTTCGGTTTGGACTGGCAGCTGTTTCTGTCTCGTGAGGGGCAGTAAACCATTTTTGTCTCGAGAAGAGATAAACGAGTGACTATCGGACATGCAGTGAAGTCACTAGCTGCCGCACCCCCAGAGACGTTTGAGGGTTCATCTAGGTGCCGGAGAGGATGTGGAATCCCTCTCGGCTGGCATTGGCAATTGAGACGGGTTTTTGTTAGTCTTTTTGTGTGTTAACAATCAGACTAGAGAGAAAAGGTCAGAAATGGCCACCGTGGTTGTTGTGCTCTCACTTGTTGTGCTCTCATGGCAATATATCTATTTTTGGGTTGTTCATTGCTGGCGTGTTAGAAATCTGTTAGACTTAGTCCAGCATAGGCTGGCCAAGTCGTCTGAATCTGTTAAATTGAATCTGTGAAGACTGACTGTGTGGTCTGGTTATTGGAGTCTTACTTGGAAGGCAGAGGCAGGTGGATTTCTGATGCCCTTCCTTATTGTGTAACTTGGTCCCTGTGCCCTTAGCAGGGGCAAGAACTGTCTATGTCACCTGGTTCATGTGCCACCCGTGAAAGGGGTGAGCTATTTGTGTTGTTTTGTGTGTGTGTGTGTCTTTTCTTGGCAAATCATCTGTGTGTTAGCCATTAATCTACTGTGTTAAACATCTTGAGTTAAAAATAGGTAACATGATCACAGACAGAGAAAAAAATGAAACCTCCGGTGCGAGAGTACTGCTGCAGAGAGGCGGGGAGGTTCTTTAATAAGGAGCATCCACCATGGTTCATGTTCAGACAGCCCACTTACCACATGTAGGGTATCCTCCAGGTAATACCACATAGAGGGTGCCCTCGCCCAGCCCGCACTTGGCAGAAGGCAACTCGTGGTTCCCCAGCACAGCGACAGCATGCGACAGCTACCTAGTTTGGTGTTCATGGCTGTACTGGGTACCTTGAGGTCACTGTTGTAACAAATCGGCAGCATTCCACCTGCCGCCTATGAAGGTAGATAGAGTCCAGGTGATAAAAAAAAACCTGGCAGTGGAGCCAGGGCAGCTAGACAAACAGCCCAGCAAGATTATTCACCTGAGAGTTATAATTATATATTTTTTTAAATTAAAAAAGTAGTGACTGAATAGTGCTGAGATTTTGAAAAAAAAGGAAAAAATAAATATATAGTGCTGAGACAAGTCACGTGATGTGAATCCAGCTTAGAAATGCTGAACCAACAAACCTGCCTGCAGACAGGTCAGACAGGTTGCCTGCTACAAGAAGTTACAGGCTGTCCTGCTGTCTTATGTCAGAGAGCCAAAAGAATAGGCCTCCATTTTGGTACAGATACAAATTTATAGTAAAAAGAAAGCTAGTCATCAAAGCAATAGATAGGCCAGGATCCCTCAGACACCTAGATCTAGTGCCCAATATAGTCACCTAGATAAATCTAGTGGAGGAATACCCTTCCCCCCAATAAAAGCCTTTCTTCCACAAGATCCTTGTAGGTTGTGATCTTCAGGAGTGAAGAACAAGAGAGGACACCAGAAAAAGAATGTTCCCTCAGACATGGAGACATGGGGACCCTACCAATTGATCAGGCCGTGGTCAGCAGCGGGTTACAGGAGGTAAGGGACACCCAAAGGCCCATGCCAGATCCCGTTGATAGATCTTATGTAAGAACATGAGACCCCACTAATTTTCACCTAGGTACATGAGGTTAAGCAGGGATCAGATGAGTTGCCCACAGCCTTTCTAGACATGCTGTCAGTATAGGCAAGGCTTCAGAGACTAGAGGAGAGAAATAGAGAAGATTAAAGGATTTAGTGTAAGTTACTGAGAAAGTCTAGAGAAAAGAGTGGAGAAGAGGAGTAGAGAAGATTAAAAGATTTAGTGTTAGTTACTGAGAAAGTCTAGAGGAGAAGAGTGGAAGAGAGGAGTAGAAAGGTTTAGTGTAAGTCTGGAGAAGAAGAGTGGAGAAGGTTTAGTGTAAGTCTAGAAAAAAGGAGTAGAGAAGATAAAAGGTCTAGTATAAGTTGCTGAGACTAGAGAGAGAGGTGAAGAAAGAGAAAGGTGACAGGAAAAAAATTTACATAAAGCAGAGAAGAGGGACTCCAATCAAAGGGAGATAAACTCTTTGAAAAAGACCAGTGTGCACATTGCAAGTAAAGAATCCAGCTTCGGGGTCCAAGAGGACCCTAACAAATAGAAGCCAAGGCCAGAAAATCCCAGGCCTTGAAAAACACCCCAAGTGGTGAAGATATTAGCTCTGTGTGAAGACAGCTATTGAAATAGATGGGGCGGCTTGGAGCCACCCAACTCTTGATAGACACAGGGTCTTTCTTCAGGCCAATGGGCCAAAATGTATTCATGAACTATCTGAAAATGGTGGACTAAGAGATGGGCTGGATATCCCATTCATTTATGCTCATCCTAGACTGTTCCTACCCTCTGTCAGGTTGAGACTTACTCCCCAGGATTGGGCATCCAGATACAATACTTCCTTCCCGATGGGCTGCAACTAACTGACAAGAACTTATGGGTAGACGAAAGGCTTCTCCTACTGACTCCAGCTGGGAGCCGAGGTAACCTGCTTTACAGACATTGGAGCAGTTTTCTCCATGCTGGTCAGAGACAAGCCAGCGCTACTACACAAATGTCATCTGGACTGACTCCCCACCCCTGAGATCCTCAGTGCAGAGAGCAACCTTGGAACCTGGGGCTGACAAGCAGGTATGCTTTTGCCACAGCCCATGTCCACAGGGCTATATACCAAGAGAAGAAACCCTGATGAGGCCAGCAGCCGAAAATGCAACCATTCATGTGTAGCCACGCAAAAATGCCTTCCTTTCCCCACCCCATGCTATAAAAGACCCCTTAGCCCACCACTAGAGGTCAAACTCTGCTCTTGAGAGAGCCTATGGTTTGACCTTGGCCAGCCAACTTCTCTAGTAAAGCCTCTGCTGATTGCATCCAGGTATGGTTTCTTGTGATCTTTGGGTGGTCGTGATTTTCTGAGACTTGAGGAAGGGAATCCCGAGTTTGGGGGTCTTCACTATAATTGGAATTAAGTAAGACACACTCAACTAGATAGAAATTATGGACAACACTGGAAACAGCTTTGATGGCTAATCTTGCTTGTCAACTTGAATATATCTGGAATTAATTAAAACTAAATCAGTGAGAGAAAATTTTCTTACTTAAAAATTCAAAATCATTTGAGGGTGGGGAGGGGATAATGGGGGGGTGCAGTCACTGCCTCATAGAAGCATGAGGAGGGGGATAGGATAGGAGGTTTCTGGGTGGTGGGAGGAAGTGGGGTAAGGGGATAAAATCTGAAATGTAAATATTACAACCAATTTTAAAAAAGAAAAAAAAAGGGAAAAGTTGTTAGAACCAACATCTTTTAAAAAATGTTAGCCCCCTAGGGGAAAAAATTTTTTTTTCTTGATACTAAAACTTGTTCTGAGAATTGTATATTGCAGAATACACAGCCTTGGTGTATCTACTCATCAAGCATACTGAGCAGACCTGCCCAAACCTCCGATGTCCTGGAATTCCATCTGGATTCAGTGAAGACACAGCATCAGAGGCTTATCAACTTACTCTTCCCC
The DNA here is from genome assembly GCF_011762505.2 of Arvicanthis niloticus. Lineage (NCBI taxonomy): Eukaryota > Metazoa > Chordata > Mammalia > Rodentia > Muridae > Arvicanthis > Arvicanthis niloticus. The sequence continues at coordinate 8,957,621 of NC_047674.1, read as the reverse complement.
CCACCCCTCTTCTAATATCTCAACGCCCTTAATCAGCTTGAAGAAGTTAAAGAAGTGTCAGCACCCCTATTCCCTGGGCTTGGGGACTAATGTGGTTAACAATGGTCTGTCTTTCTAGGGAAAAGTAGTGGTTTTGTTGGAACAGGGAGGATTAGCTAGGACTTATTGCATAGCCATTACCTATTGGTAGAAATCTGTATAATTATTATCAAGATGAAGTTATAATTTCTTAAATGGTACAAAATTTACTTTTATTTCAAATTTAAGGTTTTCATTGGTACGAGCTTCTTATTAATATACAAGTAAGATGAATATTGATACTCTCATGGGCATTGTGCCTGTATAACACATTTAGGAATACAAGGCCTAGACCCAGTCCTTCTTTAACTTTTTAAACTGATTTGGGATGGTTAACCTATGAGTTAAGGGACTATAGCAAATTCATGGCTTTGAGTTTATTGTTAGGAGGTTTCCCATATTTTATTTAGAAATAGCTGAGAGGAGTGAACAGACAACAGTCCAGGTTACCTTACATGGATATATGGTTTTCAAAATGTCAGAAGTCCATAGAATTGACGCTACAAATATTTATATATTAATGTCCATTCTGATTAGAGACCTGTCTGCTCCTGACAGCTTCCTGTCATGGATTCTAAGAAGAAATTGAGCATCCTTGGAGTTACTCCAGCTGTGTGGTGACAGCCACTAGGCAAGAATTGCATTCATCAAATATTGCTCTTAAAATCTATTTATTTCAATTTCACAGTGATCCTGTGCCTAGAGAGGAGGAGGGGCAGTATGTATGCTCCATTTAGTACTGAACATTATGTAGTATCTTATTCTTTATACCTTGGGCAACTGTAAGTCTCTTGTTAATTACTATGTAGTGTAAATATAAATATTTGATTGTTGAAAGACACATTAATTTGTGGGTATAATGATAACTCTTTATAAGTCAAGTTAATACTATATCCACTCAGCATACAATAATAATTTGCTATTTAGCAAATAATAGTAATTTTCTCTAACCTAGTAGTTATAGTCCTATCCACGTTCTTGGCTGGACAATAGTGAGAGATATAGGTTATAACTTAATTGACAATGTATGTCAATATAGAAACATTCATATAAAATTCATATATCACTGTTCATAGCTATTAAAATTTAGAATTAACAAAGACATCTTTAGTTGATGTATTTGGTTAGAATGCTTTATCGACTCAGATAGTATAATAATATTTAGTGGAAAATGTAGGATGCAATACAAATTCACTCAAAGATACCGAGGAACAAAAGTACATAATAGTATGTGAAAGAATGCAACTTGAAGTATAGGTGCCATAATATATGATTCTGGCTATAAACCATCTGAAATAGACAAAAATATAGAAGCTACAAAGATTAGGAAATAGGAATGATAGGAAGGGACAAAAAAATGGTAGATCACAAAGTGTTCTTAGGAGAGTAAAATTATTCTCTTACTATAATGCTGAATAAGTGTCACTATCTACCTACATAAATCTGTATAAAGTACAACATTGTGTACTTTATACAGATAATATAATTTATACAGATAATTACTGTATACTCCATAATGTAAATTATGGAGTTTCAGTGATCATAACAAAGTGTTTCATCTGTTATGATGGCTGTATTACATTGGTGCAGAATATGAACGGGGTAAAAATCATGCAGGTGTGGTGATCATGCTATGTGGATCCTGTATCATCCATTATTTGCTTATAATATCAAATTTCTTTATAAAATAAAGATTACTGGAAATAATCAACTGTTCAAGAAGTGGAAAAAAAGAAACATTTCAACTTTAGGGACATATAATATGTATTTGAGCATTATGATGTGAGTGGTTATTAGCATTAGAAAAATAACCGTGCATAATATATTTTACAACTCCAAAAAAATTTACATAAGCCCCATTTTTCATTAGAGCTTCTATTTGTATGAGGTTTTCTATTTAAACATTAAAAAAAATCCCTGAAATAGTCTTGAATACACATCAAAACCAATAGAATCTTTTCAAACTTCTTACAAAGTCAAGTTCCAATCACAAGTCACCATATTCTTTTAGAGCTTGAATATTTTATTTCTCCATAACATATTCTTATTTACAAGCTAAAGAGAAAGGAGAAATGCTATACTTTATCAGTTTGATTAATTTTGTATCTTATTTTTACATCATATAATATCAAATCATAGGTATAAATGTAGGTATTTATTAAATATGATAACTCCAACCATTGCTTTTTACAATTAAATTGTATAAATTTAAGACACATTATTTTTCTTTAATCATTTTTGAAAATTATAGCATATTATGTCTCTAATCTAAAAGTTACTTATTTCCAATGACAATATATATATATATGTATATATATATATGTATATATATACATATATATATATACATATACCCTAACATATTGTATCCCTAACATAAGAATTTTACATGAATATATATACATATATATATATATATTCATGAATATATATATTCATGTAAAATTCTTATATTAGTGGTACAAGAACTTTTTATTGATGTAGAAAAATGAAAACTGAGGTGGTTTCTATTGTTGAGATGTTTTTCATTTGAACATTCTCATGGACTACATTGTAAAAGTAAAACTCATCATTTTTTTATGTCTTCTTCTCTGAAAGGCTATTGGAAACATATCAGCTTTAGACAGAAACATCTAAAACCATGTGACATTAGGTTTCTGTTCTCAGTATAATAGCCAGTGGGCAGATGCCAATATATCATAGTAACTGTCGTGACCAGTGACATGCATTAGGTGAGAATGATGATCCAGGGGTATCTATAAAGAGGAGAAGGTTCTTGTCATTAATTTTGTTTACTGTCTTCTATTTTTCATTACAGTTGTTTTTTACAATGAATTTTGTCCCAGAGCATCATTATTTTATGGGAATAAAAGTAGATTAGTTTGTTCCCAAAGTGCATGCACAGGTGCACGGGTGCACAGGTATGCACACACGCACACGCGCGTGCACACACAAACACACACACACACACACACACACGTGGGGGACGTAGCAGGAATTGTGATTAAAATTTTATAGGTACATATAAAACAAAGCATCTTAACTAACAGTGGCATGTGTTGATATGAACTCACACAAAGGCAGTGTCAAGGCTTAAAATAATATACCATTGAATTTGGTCAGAAGTCCCATATATCTTTGGTATGTGCCATAGATCACATAAAGTATTCTCATATAGGATACCACCTACAACCACTGTCCCAAACCTTTAAAGATCAAGGTTTAAAAACAGTTGATAAAAGAAAATATGTTGCTACATTTGACATTTTTAAAATACTCAACTGGGTGTATTTCTCTGTTATGTAACTTTGACAAAAGCTTTTAAATAATTTCTTAGAATCACTGAAAATAAATTTGGTTCAGTCCTCTACCAAAATTTATGACATTAGAAATGAATAAAATTTGTTTTAAAAAGGTGTCACCTGTTGACATAGAGATTTTAAGCCCCAAATAGATGTGATGTATATTATGATCCATACTTTGTCAGCTGAGGGATTAGACAAAACCCTGCAAGCTTTATTAAGTAGTGTCCAAAATGGTCCACTCGGTTCTAACCTATCAAGATTACATAAAAGATATCAAAGACAGTGGGCTATGATTTGAAAGGCTTTGAAGCTTTAGAGAACACTGTCACAAAGAGAAAGAAAGAGGGGGAGGGAGGGAGGGAGGGAGAGAGAGAGAGAGAGAGAGAGAGAGAGAGAGAGAGAGAGAGAGACCACCAAGAGAACTCCAAGAGAACTTCATAGTATGATTTTGCAGAGTGGCTTTCCTAAAAAAGAGGGAAATTTTTCTAGTGCTTCTGACCTACAAAAATGAGTGTCCCAGTTCTGTGAGGACATCAGAGTTGATCACAATAATGGCTGTCCTCTGAGATCCTCTACCAACAGCTGACTGAGACAGATTCAGATACTTACAGCAAACCATTGGACTGAGGTCTGGGACTTTTATGGAAAAGTTAGGCGAAGGACTGAAGGAGCTCATGAGATAGCAACCACATGGGAAGACCAACAGTATCAACTAACCTGGACCCCTGGGGGCTCCCAGAAGCTAAACCACCAACCAAAGAACATGCATGGGTTGGACAGAGTACCCCCCCCAACCTCCCAACCCCCAGTCACATGTATAGCAGAGGACTACCTTGTTTAGCTTCAGTGAGAGAGCATGCTCCTAATCCTCTAGACACTTGATGTCCCAGGGAAGTGAGATGTGTGGGTGGGGTTTAGGTAGAGGTGGGTAATTGGGTAAGTGAGGGCGTGAAGGATGGGAGTGTGGTAGGTGAGGGGTTGAGGGAATCAGGGGGTGCGTAGGGGGTGTACCCTCTCAGAGGAAAAGGAAAAGGGATGGGGTAAAGAACTCTTGAAGGGCAGACCAGGAAGGGGGGCAACATTTTGAATGTAAATAAATAATTATTTTTTTAAAAATGAACTTAGAAAATCTCACTCTCTGGGATCCTGAAAAAGAGTCTGGGCCTGGAACATCTCTCAAACTCTGGAAGAGATAGCTAGGTAGAACTTCCCATGTCATAGTTGATAAGGACAAGTAGAGAAAGTGAAACAATCTCCCCTCAAATTGTGTTCCCTCTTCACAATAGCCGTCTGATTACAAGCTACTTAGCTTTCCAGAAGTACACTCTGAACAGTGTGAAGGTGTTACTCATACTCAGCATGCATTCTCTGATGAGGAGCATGCCAACAAAGTTTTCATCATCTGAAAAAGAGACAGAGGAAATAAAGAATGTGGTCCACACTTATAATTTAAACCTTTCTGAACTTAAAACACCACAACGTGTTATCTAATTATTTTAGATAGTTGATAAAAATACACTCGGAAAAGTTTTGTTCTCATTAAAGAGTAATTGTTAGAATACTTATAGCTGAACTTCACCATTTCACTCAGTTAGTAAAATGTATTCAAGACTGAAATCCTCTAGTTAACATTCTATTCTTCTATTTTAAAATGTATACAAAACATTTTAAATTTATTATTTTAATAATATGCATGCATGCAGTCACAATTAATGAAAAAGAGAGGCCATGAAGTTGAAGAGGAAGAGGGGGTACATAGGAGGGTTCAGCTAGAGGAAAGAAAGCAAAGAAATGTTCTGTATTTTATTATAATCTGGGAAAAAAAAGGACATTTTGAAAGTCCCTGGAAATATGTGAAAGTCCTCTGTAAAACAATAGCAAACTAAATGATTGACACACTAAAATATTTAAAATACATGTACCCTACGTTGACTTCTCAAAGCTTATGTCAGGTTGCAGAAAAACCTCAAAAAGTACAGTATTTGTCTTCATAGTTTAAAACTTATAAAATATCTAAGAAAATTTGTTTCAAAATATGAAGTACATACATGAAAACCCCACAGCTAACAACATACTAAAAGACAAAGAACTGGCTTTTCCTCTTAAGGCTGAAAGCTGCAGAATAGAGTGAAATCATTCTTGATGTGACCAGGAAACTATCTTCTGGCTTGAATTCTCAGTGCTTGATGGTGCTGTGTGTGCAGGCTGCTTGGAGAGAAAATAAAATCAGTGGTCTTACCCAGCACTTGACCCTGCATGCTATAGATAGAACCTACTGGGAAAGCAAGACTGTTTGTGGTGGTAACCAATTATTGTTTTGATTATATTTAAGGCCAGGAGAGACTTGATGTCAGTTACATTAAAAGAAAATAGAATCCTATATGCCTCTTTCTAACTCCACATTCAGAGTTTAATAGTGTAAACGGCTAGGTTAAAAATTATAAGCAGTAACAAAAATGATTGAATCCCCCCTTTTTTGGAGAATGACTCAATCGATATTGAGCAATTCTATTTCCTCTTCAATAATGAGCAATGTAGTTTAGGTTGCTATTTGTATTAGTTTCTTGTGAGACTGTGTCCCCTACTAATTTCAGGAGGTATAGCCCTAAATCTCACCAACATGACTCCACGTTCACCAGCATGATGAACAAGAACATCAATAGGCATGCTAAATGGAGCAGAGACCTGAGACCTCACCCCTGCACAAAAATCTACAGGCAACTAAGAAGTACTGAGAGTGTGAGAAACAGTCTTCCTATAGAATAACTCACTAGTTGGCTATTCAATACCATTTTGCCAGTTCTGAAAACATACATAAAATTAACATTGTATAGACTAAGCAGGTTGTTATTAATAATATATATGTACATACATATACACATATACATGTAACAATTAATGAAAGAGAATAAGGATGGGTATATAGTAAGAAGAAAAGGTTGAATAATATAATTATATTATAATCTAACCAAATAAAGGACCTAATAAAACTTCTACAAAGTCACTATCTCTGAGAAGTTAAAGTATCTGAGTCACTCAAAGCAAAGTATTGAAGTTCTCACTCCATGCTGTGATTGCTTCACATGCAAAACCAGAACATGTGTGTGCTGCAGTTAGTGGTTTAATGTGGCACGATAAGAGTTTCCACTTAGGACAGTGTCAGGACAAGAGAACACTAAGATGTATGTGGACTCAGGATAAACTGACTATGGGCTAAGACTAAGCCTAAGAGCACTTTGCTGGAGATTTGAAACAAACTATGTCTGCTAATATTCCAACCTACAGCACTGTTCAATACTCACCTTTAACTAAATTTTAAAATATGCAGGTAAAATATATTATATTTCATGCATTATATATGTATATATCCTGAAACATGCATACAAGTGACATGCAAGGTTGTATTTTGGAATATAGTGTATATTTGAATATATATAGTTTGTATTTCAAAACATGACCCTGCACATTACGTATATGTGTGCTTTTAAGCTTGGGGAAAATTTAAAGGTTATAATTAATTCATTATATACTTTCTTGAAACATCTATAAAATGATCCTGACCTGGGATTTTCATTTGTGGAGAGATTTAATTTTTTGATCCTGTATGATGTAGTATTGAGAATCTCTTAAATGGTAGGTAAGACAATGTGATATATACTATGAAATCTATCCTTGTTGGTGAACTTGACTACATTTGGAGTTAACTAAAACATTCAATTTCATCTTTTTATATGATAGAATGTGACCCTGAGTATGTGACTATGTGATTGTGCTTATGAATCTATTATCTATGTGGCTATACTGCTATGGTGCCCCAACTATCTTGAATGATTGAAGACAGGAATGAAGTAAATTCTCTCTCTCAAAAAAAAACAAAACAAAACAAAAACAAAACAAAAATAAAACCAAGCAGTTGGCCACATCTATAAGGAATTTTTAATTAATTGGTTCACAGGAGGTAGAAAAACACATTGTAAATGCTGATTATCTGAGGTCAGAAGAGCTACCCTAAATCTGGGTCACACCTTTTCATGGTAGCTCCAAGCACTTTCACAGTAGATGTTTGGCAAGTAGCCACACTGTGGCCTCAGTCATCTGGCAACCAAGAATGTGTTCTCTGAATCAAGGTATGGTTCTCCTTGTGTCTTATGTATACTATATTTTGGGGACTCAAGCTCAGCTCAAAATTTGTTTGCCTTATGTATTTCTATTTCATTTCATTTTTAATTCTTACTAATTACTCCTTAGCTCACTCAGTTATTACAGTTATATATCTAGATGCACATATTTTCATTAAACTTTCCATCTTCAAACATTTGTGTGGCCTCTCTATTTTATAGAAACCAGGAAAACACACAACTCACCACCAGCCTTATTCCAGACCTTTGATTGATCACAAAGTCCCACCAAATAAAGAACTATTTAGATAATATAGAAACTTAATATATAGTTCATTAAGTTCTATATGCCAAATTAAGAAAGAATGTCAATTTTCAGGAAAAAAATTGCTGGACAGAAAACATTTAAATTCTAAAATATACAGCTATAGGACAAGAAAACAATTGTCTTTTAGCTTTCATAAGTAATTAGCTGGAATGGATGTCTGCAACAAAAGCAAGATTAAAGTATAAAATTGAAACAAATTTATGGTTGTGAAATTTTTATCTCTGCATAGGAATCATTTGATAAAAGGAAGTTTCAAAAGAAATGCCTTTACATTCCAACCTGCACTGCACCTTAACAGAACTGTCATTTCTTAGAGAATTTGCAAATCAAAAAGACAAAGATGTGTTCTCTCCATGGTTAGCAACATGCAGCATGTCAGTAAAGTTGCTTGACTAAGTTTCTCTATGACCTCTTGCCGATAAGAGTCTAAAGTCATGAGCAGATAATTTTGTTCTCTGCAGTGCAAGGTGGGAGCCGGATACCCTTGGTGTTCACAAATCTATGTTCAGCTTGTAGGCAAAAGGAAGGTGGAAAGAGTCATTTCATTAAGCGTGTCTTTTAAATTACTTTCATCTCAACAATTCTGACATATTTTATTCTCCCATATATCCACCTATATTCTGTATCCAAGAAACAAACCAAAATATTTAAAAGATTTTAACACTATACCCAGCTATAATTCATACATACATATACATACATACATACATATATACATACATAGTTACATACATACATGTGTGTGTGTGTGTATGTGTGTGTGTGTAAACCATAAATTGAGAATAGGAAAGTTTTCTTGACCCTTGGGTGAGGTAGCCACATGTTAGGATTGCCCCAAAAGAACACGCTACCAAACAAACATCCAAAGAAAGACCAGATGAAATTGAAGAAAACTTTTATTTAAAAAAAGAGTTCAGGAAAAAATGCATGTCTTATAAGATACAGAGGCATGAGAATACAAACAGGCACCTGGAACTGTTATCTATTAAGTCTTTTAGGATGTGGTCAGGAAATCCACATTCTGCCTAGAATCTCATAAGATCTGGACATGAAAACTGAATTCAAGCGGCACGGACCTATGGTGAGAGCAGCAGTAAAGTGTAGTTTATTGAAGTTGGCTTAATTTTGAAGTCAGTGTGCAGTCCAAACTCAGGATGGAAAATTGTATAGGCATAGATTTTTTTTTCAAAGCCTACTATATTTAGGGGTTTTGAATGCTTCAACCTCCTGTCTAGTCCACCAACCAGAGGTAGGAGAATAAGAACATTAATAGAAAAAAGGGGGAGGCCTGCGGGTGAGTGCACCCAGGAGTCACCCAGACACATTCTGGGGGATCCACAGAACCCATAGCCAGCGCTAGCAGGCCCCTGCTGCCGCTCGCCCCTCCTCCAGTCTGAGGCCTGCGGGTGAGTGCACCCAGGAGTCCCCCAGACACATTCTGGGGGATCCACAGAACCCATAGCCAGCGCTAGCACGCCCCTGCCGCCGCTCGCCCCTCCTCCAGTCTGAGGCCTGCAGGTGAGTGCACCCAGGTGTCCCCCAGACACATTCTGGGGGATCCATAGAACCCATAGCCAGCGCTAGCACGCCCCTTCTGCTGCTCACCCCTCCTCCGGTCTGAGGCCTGCGGGTGAGTGCACCCCGGATTCCGCCAGACATATTCGGGGGGGATCCACAGATCCCACAACCAGCTTTAGGTAGGAAAACCCACATACTACCCTGAGCTCATAGCTGGGCACCCTGAGTGCTCAGAACCCAGCAGATACCCCTCCCCGCCCCCCTTCCCCCTGTGCCCCTGCCGGCTAGCACCCCTTTTCTGCCCATCTCCCGGGTCTGAGTCCCGGACCAGACCTCTACCAGGTCTGCAGTTGTGTGGACCCCGGTCACCACCTGAGACATACTGGAAGGTCCGCTCAACCCAGAGCCACAGAGGAACAACTGAACTCAGAGTGTCAGACAACATACCCTGAGATATCCAAGAGGAGACACTGCACCCAGAACAGCAGACATCTAGCTGGACTGCTACATAGGAGGCACCATATCCTGAGGCATCCTAGAGATACCACTGTAATCAGGGCAGCTGGAAAAAATCACAAAGACATCTGGACTCCTAGAAGACCAAACACAAGCCAGACAACTGGAAAGACAGGCTTCAATCAGAGACAGAAGTACAGGTAGCACTAGAATTAACCAGATGGCAAAAGGCAGGCGCAAGAACGTAAGCAACAGAAATCAAAGTTACATGGCAACATCCGAACCAAGTTCCCCCATCATAGCAAGCCCTGAACACCCCATCACACCAGAAAAGCAGGATTCAGAATTAAAGTCACTTCTCATGATGATGATAGAGGACTTTAAGAAAGACATAAACAACACTCTCAAAGAACAGATAGAAACCCTTAGAGAGGAAACACAAAAATCCCTTAAGGAATTGCAAGAAAATGCAACCAAACAGGAGAAGGAATTAAACAAAACCATGCAGGATCTAAAAATGGAAGTAGAAACAATAAAGAAATCACAAAGGGAGAACACCCTGGAGATAGAAAACTTAAAAAAACGATCAGGAGTCATAGACACAAGTATTACCAACAGAATACAAGAGATGGAAGAGAGAATCTCATGTGCAGAAGATACCATGGAAAACATTGACACAACTGTCAAAGAAAATGCAAAATACAAAAAGCTACTAACCCAAAATATACAAGAAATCCAAGACACAATGAGAAGGCCAAACCTAAGGATAATAGGAATAGATGAGGGGGGAGACTCCCAACTTAAAGGACCAGTAAATATCCTCAACAAAATTATAGAGGAAAACTTCCCTAACCTAAAGAAAGAGATGTCCATAAATATACAAGAAGCCTACAGAACTCCAAATAGTTTAGACCAGAAAATAAATACTTCCCGCCACATAATAGTCAAAACATCAAATGTACAAAACAAAGAAAAAATACTAAAAGCAGTAAGGGAAAAAGGCAAAGTAACATATAAAGGCAGACCTATAAGAATTACACCAGACTTCTCACCAGAGACCATAAAAGCCAGAAGATCCTGGACCGATATCATACAGACCCTAAAAGAACATAAATGTCAGCCCAGACTACTATACCCAGCAAAACTGTCAATCATTATTGATGGAGAAACCAAAATATTCCATGACAAATCAAAATTTACACAGTATCTCAACACAAACCCAGCACTTCAAAGGATAATTGGTGGAAAACTCCATCACAAGGAGGGAAACTACAACCTAGAAAAAGCAGGAAAGTAATCTTCCAAAAACCGTAAAAGAAGGTAGCTACACAAACATATCTCCAATGCCAATAACAAAAATAACAGGAAACAACACTCATTTTTCCTTAATATCTCTTAACATCAATGGACTCAATTCTCCAGTAAAAAGACATAGATTATCAGACTGGATACGTAAACAGGACCCAACATTTTGCTGCATTCAGGAAACGCACCTCTGTGGAAAGGACAGACACTACCTCAGAGTAAAAGGTTGGAAAACAATCTGCCAAGCAAATGGTCCCAAGAAACAAGCTGGAGTAGCGATTCTAATATCAAATAAAATCAGTTTTCAACCAGAAGTAATCAAAAAAGATAAAGAAGGACACTTCATATTCATGAAAGGAAAAATGTACCAAGAGGAACTTGCAATTCTCAACATCTATGCCCCAAATGTAAGGGCACCCACATACATAAAAGACACTTTACTAAAACTTAAAGCATACATTGCACCCTACACAATAATAGTGGGAGATTTCAACACCCCACTCTCAGCTATGGACAGATCATGGAAACAGAAACTAAACCGAGACACAATGAAACTAACAGAAGTTATGAACCAATTGGACTTAACTGACATCTATAGAACATTTCATCCTAAAACAAAAGAATATACCTTCTTCTCAGCACCTCATGGTACCTTCTCGAAAATAGACCATATAATTGGTCACAAAACAGGCCTCAACAGATACAAAAAGATTGAAATAATCCCCAGTACCTTATCAGACCACCATGGATTAAGACTTGTCTTTGACATGGACAAAAACATCAGAAAACCGACATACACTTGGCAACTGAACAATGCTCTATTCAATGATAACTTGGTCAAGGAAGAAATTAAGAAAGAAATTAAAGACTTTTTAGATTTAAATGAAAATGAGGACACATCATGTCAAAACATGTGGGACTCACTGAAAGGAGTACTAAGAGGAAAAATCATAGCTCTAAGTGCTCACAAAAAGAGAGTGGAAAGAGCATACATCAACAACTTGACAGCAAACCTGAAAGCATTAGAACAAAAAGTTTCCTTCAAAGAATAGTATAAAAATAAGTTCATCCCAAAGACCTATCTAGATTGATGGCAACAGTATTTTTTTTAAAAAAACTTCAATACTGCAAGTTTTCACATATTGTGATATGAGTATTTGTTGACTTAAAATAATATCAACCAATATAACATCCAGAGTTTTATACATACATAAAAATCAGCATTATATCCTATATACACAATCATTATTTATAAAATAAAATCAATTACAAATAAGAATCAAAATAGCTGTGCTTGCTTCGGCAGCACATATACTAAAATTGGAACAATACAGAGAAGATTAGCATGGCCCCTGCGCAAGGATGACACGGAAATTCGTGAAGCGTTCCATATTTTTTGAAAGCATTAGAACAAAAAGAAGCTAGTATACCCAAGAGGAGTAGACAGCAGGAAATAATCAAACTCAGGGCTGAAATCAACCAAGTCGAAACAAAAAGAACTATACAAAATATCAACAAAACCAGGAGCTGGTTCTTTGAGAAAATCAACAAGATAGACAAACCCTTAGCCAGACTAACCAAAGGGCGCAGAGACAGCATTCAAATTAATAAAATCAGAACTGAAAAGGGAGACATAACAACAGAAACAGAGGAAATTAAAAAAATTATCAGATCCTACTACAAAGGCCTATACTCAACAAAATTGGAAAATCTGGAGGAAATGGACAATTTTCTAGATAGATACCAGGTACCAAAGTTAAACGAGGAGCAGATAAACCACCTAAACAGTCCCATAATGCCTAAAGAAATAGACACAGTCATTAAAAATCTTCCCACCAAAAAATGTCCGGGGCCAGATGGTTTCAGTGCAGAATTCTTTCAGACCTTCAAGGAAGACCTAATACCAATCCTCTTCAAGTTATTCCATCGAATAGAAACAGAAGGAACACTACCCAATTCATTCTATGAAGCTACCATTACACTCATACCTAAACCACAGAAAGACCCAACAAAGAAAGAGAACTACAGACCAATCTCTCTTATGAATATTGATGCAAAAATACTCAATAAAATTCTCGCAAACCGAATCCAACAACACATCAAAACAATTATCCATCAAGATCAAGTAGGCTTTATCCCAGGAATGCAGGGATGGTTCAATATTCGGAAATCCATCAATGTAATCCACTACATAAATAAACTCAGAGAGAAAAACCACATGGTCATATCACTAGATGCTGAGAAAGCATTTGACAAAATTCAACATCCCTTCATGTTAAAAGTCTTGGAAAGATCAGGAATACAAGGCCCATATCTAAACATAGTAAAAGCAATATATAGCAAGCCAGTAGCCAACATCAAACTAAATGGAGAGAAACTTGAAGCAATCCCACTAAGATCAGGGACTAGGCAAGGCTGCCCACTCTCACCTTACCTATTCAATATAGTACTGGAAGTCTTAGCTAGAGCAATTAGACAACAAAAGGAAGTCAAAGGGATACAGATAAAAAAGGAAGAAGTCAAAATTTCACTATTTGCAGATGATATGATAGTATACTTAAGTGAACCTAAAACTTCCACCAGAGAACTCCTAAACCTGATAAACAACTTTAGCAATGTGGCTGGGTATAAAATCAACTCAAACAAATCAGTAGCCTTCCTCTACTCAAAGGATAAACAGGCAGAGAAAGAAATCAGGGAAATGACACCCTTCACAATAGCCACAAATAAAATAAATTATCTTGGAGTGAATCTAACAAAGCAAGTGAAAGATCTGTATGACAAGAACTTCAAGTCTCTGAAGAAAGATATTGAAGAAGATCTCAGAAGATGGAAAGATCTCCCATGCTCCTGGATTGGCAGGATTAATTTAGTAAAAATGGCTATCCTGCCAAAAGCAATCTATAGATTCAATGCAATACCCATCAAAATTCCAAATCAATTCTTCATAGAGATAGAAAGAGCAATTTACAAATTCATTTGGAATAACAAAAAACCTAGGATAGCGAGAACTATTCTCAACAATAAAAGAACTTCTGGGGGAATCACCATTCCGGACCTCAAACTGTACTACAGAGCAGTAGTGATAAAAACTGCTTGGTATTGGTACAGAGACAGAAAGGACGATCAATGGAACAGAATTGAAGACCCAGAAATGAACCTGCATACCTATGGTCACTTGATCTTTGACAAGGGAGCTAAATTCATCCAGTGGAAAAAGGACAGCATTTTCAACAAGTGGTGCTGGCTCAACTGGAGGTCAACATGTAGAAGAATGCAAATTAATCTATTCTTATCCCCTTGCACAAAGCTCAACTCCAAGTGGATAAAGGACCTTCACATAAAGCCAGGTACACTGAAAATATTAGAAGAGAAGTTGGGGAAGACCCTCAAATACCTAGGCACAGGGGAAACGTTCCTGAACAGAACACCAATGGCTTATGCTCTAAGATCAAGAATCGACAAATGGGACCTCATCAAATTGCAAAGCTTCTGTAAGGCAAAGGACACTGTCAACAAGACAAAACGGCAACCAACAGATTGGGAAAAGATCATTACCAATCCTACATCTGATAGGGGGCTAATATCGAATATTTACAAAGAACTCAAGAAATTAGACGCCAAACAACAAAATAACCCCATTAAAAAATGGGGTACAGAGCTAAACAAAGAATTCTCAACTGAGGAAACTCGAATGGCCGAGAAGCACCTCAAGAAATGCTCAACATCCTTAGTCATCAGGGAAATGCAAATCAAAACAACACTGAGATACCACCTCACACCAGTCAGAATGGCTAAGATCAAAAACTCAGGTGATAGTAGATGCTGGCGAGGATGTGAAGAAAGAGAACACTCCTGCATTGTTGGTGGGGTTGCAAGCTGGTACAACCACTTTGGAAGTCAGTCTGGCGGTTCCTCAGAAAATTGGACATAGCACTACCTGAGGACCCAGCTATACCACTTCTGGGTATATACCCAGAAAATGCCCCAACAAATAACAAAGACATATGCTCCACTATGTTCATAGCAGCCCTATTTATAATAGCCAGAAGCTGGAAAGAACCCAGATGCCCTTCAAAAGAGGAATGGATACAAAAAATGTGGTACATTTACACAATGGAATATTACTCAGCTATTAAAAATAATGAATTCGAGAAATTCTTAGGTAAATGGATAGAACTAGAAAATATCATCGTGAGTGAGGTAACCCAATCACAAAAGAACACACATGGTATTTACTCACTGATAAGTGGAGATTAGCCCAAAAAAATTGAAACAACAAAGATTCAACTACCAGACGACATGAAGCTCATGAAGAAGAAAGAACAAGTGAAGATGCCTAGGTCTTTCTTAGGAGGAGTAACTAAATAACCAAGGGAGCAAATATGGAGACAAAGTGTGGGTCAGAATCTGAAGGGGGGGTTGTAGGGACACCATTGTATCTGGGTATTCATTCCATAGGCAGTCACCAAAAATAGATGCTGATAGGGATGTCAGGATGGGAAAGCTGACAGCAGCCAGATAAGGCTGTCTCCTTAGAGGTCTCTCAGAGTCGGACATACCCAGAGACAGATACCCACAGCTATCCATTAATCTGATCAAAGTTCCCAATGGAGGAGTTAGAGAGTAAATTGAAGGAACCGTGAACCGTAAGGGCTGGTGGCCCCGTGAGGAAAGCAACAATACCAACCAGCCAGAGCTCCCCAGGGTCTAAACCACCAGCCTAGGAGCACATAGGGAGAGACACATGACTCCAGCTGTATATGTAGGGGAGGATGGCCCTGTTGGGCATAAGTGGGAGACAAGATAATTAGTACCCTGAAGACTGAGCACTGAGGGGCAGGATCTGAGGGTGGGGAGGGAGGCTGGGGGTAGGTGGGTAAACACCTTCATAGAGGCAGGAGGAGGGGGGATGGGATAGGGGGTTCCTGGGTGGTGGGGGAAATATGGTAAGGGGATAAAATTTGAAATGTAAATATTATATCCAATAAAAGAGGGGAAAAATAGAAAAGCAGTTAGAACCAACATTCTTAATAAAATGTCAGCCCTCTTCTAAAAAAAAGATGAAGATATAAATTCTTAAATGGCACCAATTTACTTTGTTTACAAATTTTAAGGTTTTCATTGGCATTAGCTTCTTAGTGATATAAGAGTGAGATGAATATTGTTACTCTCATAGGCATTGTACCAGTATAACACATTTAGGAATACAAAGCTTAGACCCAGTCCTTCTTTAACTTTTTTAACTGATTTGAGATGGTCAGCCTGTGAGTTAAGGGACTATAGCAAATTCATGAGTTGGAGTTTATTATAAGGGTGTTCTCTATGTTTTACTTAGAAATAGCTGAGTGGAGTTAACAGGCAACAGTCCAGATTACCTTACATGGATAGCTGGTTTTCAAAACATCAGAAATCCTTAGAATTGACATGACAAACATTTCTGTATTAATGTTCATTTTCATTAGAGACCTGTCTGCTCCGGACAGCTTCCTATGTTAAATTCTAAGAAGAAATTGAGCATCCTTGGAGTTACTCCAGTTGTGGTGAGACAGCCACTAGGCAAGAATTGCCACTTTCCTTCTACAGACAAACTACTGTCCAGAAAAGGACACACTTGCAGAATAGTCGACTGATTATATCTGCCTATACAGAGTAATCAGCCCTTAATACTTCTGCAGCACTAAGGTCTGTCAGATGATCCTAGGCCAGAAGGCTGAAGATTTGATGCTCCAACGTTCGGTAGTATAGGGGCTTTTCAGGTGTTCAGAGGTCTCTATAAATTGGCTAAGTTTTAGAAGCTATGCTTTGTGCTTCCCACAATTATAGTCAACTCAGTCATTCTGGATTTCTGACGGGGTTGAAAACTTATAGCTATTTACCTTGAGAGAAAAGATCTGAGTGTATGGTCGTCAGCTGACATTCATCCTAAAGCCAGGTTCAGAACTAAATGTTTTAGTTAGGAGAGATGACAGAGGTGCTGGTAGGTCAACAAAAGGATGGACTGGGTATTAGGACTGTTTTGTACCTCACTGGTACAAATTGGCATAATTATGCTCTAATTGTATTTTGAGAGAAAAGTTTCCTTTTAACAGGAAGGGTAATGTGTAGGAGGAGCTAAGGTGGGAGGAGTACTGAGAGGAAGAAAAGGAGTAAGAAGAGGAGAAGAAGAAGGAGAGGAGAAGCTAGGTGATGAAAGAGAGATAGAGGGGGGAGACAGGGAAGCAGATGTTCATGTATCTCCACCAGTCAAAGATAGTAGATATATCTAGGTTGGGTAGTGGGTTACACCTCTGATTGAACAATACCAAACTTATAAAGCCTATGATTAACATTTTTTTAAAAAAAATGTATAAGTGCAAAAAGGAAAAGGGGGCATGGGATAGGGGTTTTCTAAGGGGGGGGGAATGGGGAAAGGGGATGGCATCTGAAGTGTAAATGAAAGATCTAATAAAAAAAAAAAAGAAAGAAAAAAGGGGTTGTGAATCTGTTTATAAGTAGTTCCTTGGAGGCAATTCTGTACTTTGTTGCCAGGATACCAGCAGTCCAGTTCAATAGCAAAGACCAAACACAAATCAGTAGCAGTGGTTTCATCCAGCAGAAACCACAAGGTTCTGCCAAGTTGGTACAAGTCAGTGGAAGCAGCAAGAGTCAGCTGGAATACCAGAAGTTCTTTGGCACGTTTCCCTCCATGAAGTGAAGAACAGTAAAGACCAATGTGTAGCAATGCAAAAGCATCCTTGTTCTTCATGTGTGGCTTTCTCCTTTGTTAATTTTTATAAGAGTTTTACCTAAGAGTGGTAAGATCCCAGCAAGACTCAAGCTATGTAACTCTTTTCTGAAACGCATGCTAAAGTTCTGAAATGAAAAAGGAAACAGTTGCACTCATCTGTTTTCTTCCCCATTGATTTAGGAACAGAGGCTGAAAGCATGGGTGGTAAGGTTTTCCATCTTTCATCTATCACTTGCTATGTCAGCTCTCTCCTCAAAGCCTAGATTTTGGTTTCCACTAAGAGAGAATAGCCCCCCTGGCTTTAATGCACCTGCACCGAAGTCATCTTTGTCTTCATGGTATTGGAATGCCCTTCTGAGTCACAGGAAACTGCCAATTATCTGTTTCAAGATCAGCTGCTTGCTCCTAAGGTTGGCAAAGAAGGTTAAAGTGAAAACTTCTCTTGGAGAAAATGCATTTTATTTTCTAGATAGAAGCGTTTCTATAAGTACACAATGAGGAAAGTCTTGCCTGAAAGCCCTGCAGGGCTCAATGTTGACACAAGTTCATCAATTCGGTCCATTTATTTTTGTACCCATATTGTTCTGAATATTCATTATAGAATGCTTTTTAAATTCAACAAGCAATCCTGCTGTCACACAGGTGATTTTAGTTATTATAAGATAGAAGCCACATATACCAGTCAGTATCAATAGGATAATGATATATTTCAAAGAAATCTTTTATTTATACCCTGAAAACTCTTTAGTAATCTGGATATATAGCATTGCTTTTTAAAGCTGTAGTAGTTAATGACCTTCTCCTATGAAACAGGAAGAAATTATAGGTGTTATAAAATAAAAGAAAAATATTTTAAAAACCTTTTATTTTATTTTATTCTGACACATACACTTTCAAATACTGAAAAGCATTTGATGTAAGAATAATACAGATGTACTTCCTATTATCTCGGGGAAGGTTATTTGTCGGAATGAAAGCATCTCCCATAAAATCTGATGGTTAACTTACTCTCTAGCACAATAGACACTAAAGACACTGTTAAAAATACCCAAAACACTAATTAAATCAGAAACATTATAAATGCTCAAAAGAAATGTTAATTTCACACTCAACTTTTTATTTTAAAACTACCTCTCAAGAAGAATAAAATCAATTCACAAAGCGACAAAGTATATTTCTACACACAGGATTCCAACCCAACCTTAAAGAACAATGACTTCTGCTCTCTAAGCAGTAGCCAGAGATGGCACATGTTTATTTTAGTGAATTTATTTAAACATATTTTAGAAACCCTTTACCTAATGATGATATTAATACCAAGTTAATATACAAATAACATATGTGTGTATAAAATACATATAAGAGCTATGAGATATATGATTATATATATATATTCTCAGAAAAAGCTGTTACTAGCATTGTAATTTCTGAAAAACAAGCATAAACTAGAAATAATAAATTCACCTGAAAATTAACTAACTTACTATTAATTCAGAGTTTCTTGAGCATTTATTGTTATTTTTCTCCTCTGATCTTTATCTTAGTGTTCCCTCTTGGTCATTCTTAAAGTTGTATTCAGATTCTTATTTGCCCTCAAGTACCTAACAACAAAACAGAAGCATTAATGAGGTTGCAAATATAGGCTCAGATTGATTTAGTAACTGTGAATGAAAACAGGTATCTGTTACATATAAATCAACATCTGAAATGATGGACTATTTGCAAAATTTTATAAGCATTTAAAACATATATTAACACACACACACACACACAAAAGAAACGGAAAAGAAAGGAACAAATCTTTCAGAATTCAAGGTACTACTACAGGTTGGTAGACATGATGGGAGTGTTTAGACACACAGAAAGAGATACCAGAGATGAGGTTGAAAAAGCAGAGGCAAGACCACATAATAGAAGTCTTGAGAAGGTGTCTTCCTTTCATTCTCAGAGGCCACCAAAGACATTTAGTGCATCAGTTGGGTCAGAGAAGACTTGGCTTCTTCACACTTCAAGGTAGTAAACAGAATGAAGGCATCAAAGGGGGGACTCAGGAAGCTCATTTCATAGCCCTAAAGCCATGCATTGGGGATCTAAGAAAATCATGTCATATTGAAACAGACAAATTGTAAGGGAAACATAAATGACAAATATATTATGTTTCGTCCAAATTACATACATATGAACCTAGTTGGTATAAGATGGAGAAACAAAAATACAAAGTAACTAAGAGTTCAGGAAAAATTGTGACCAGTTATAAATTTATACAGTACTTCATAATTGGTTAGTTAACACCAGTGATGTAAATTAAAATGAGTAGATGGCTCTACTAGTAAAATTCTCACTCCAAAAGCATAAAGATTTGAACTCTTTCATCTGTGAAGAATGAATGCACAAGAATGCACCAAGTGTGTGGCAGAGGTGGAGGTGTCCCTCGAGCTTACTGGGCAGCCAGTCAGTCTAGCCAATCAGTGAGCCCAACATACAATGAGACTTGATTGGGGAGATGCCTGATATCAATACCCAGTCTCAACACACATGTACACATATATATATATACTTGTACACACAAACATGCACATGTATCCCATACTGAAAAAACTGATGCTAAATAGATAAATAAATAAATAAATAAATAAATAAATAAATAAATAACATGTGTGTTTTTCAGTAAGAATATCAGTTGTACGAACTGGCCAGTCACTTTTCCTAAGTGGAAGTTATTGTTTCACAATTAAAATTCAATTCTTATTAAATCAACAAAGCAATAGAATAGGGGGAAGATGCCATTATTTTTCACCTCTTAAAGCCACAGAAAGTCTATTCAGAAATTATCAACATAAATATGTTTAAAACTATTCCACATATTATATTTAGACTGTCTATATATTAATGTAAGCTCCACTAAAATATTCCACTTTGGTAAAAAGGTAATAATATTTTTCCATCCATCATTCCAATTGCAAAAATTGCACCTAAGGGGAAAAAAAGGGGCAGTTAAATGTGAAGGCTACTTTATATTTTCCTATCTTTTCTTCTATCATGTAGAAATCATTTAAATAGTCCATATCTATAATGGAAAGTGCCAATCAGGGTTAAAGTAATTTCACCATCAAATTACAAAAATTTATAAACTAACAACTGTCGCTAAATATCTAGTTTAAGGGAATTCAGGTTGTCTTGAGCTCTAATTGAGAAAATGTCAGTATTATCTATTGAGGAATGAAAAGTAAATGAACTCAGTTAAACACGGTTATAGAAATGCCTCTGCATTTCTGAGGCTGAAAATTTATTTCCACCACTGCCCTGCACCACTGCCCTGATGCACAGTGTGGACCTCTACAAGGTACCTACCAATGATCCAGATATCGAAAGGAAAAATGGATACACAGAATGGAAATGTGTGCACTATTCGCTATTTACTGTATTTTGAATGTTCATCTCTTGATAATTTTTCATAGTAACTTAGCCTTTCAAGACTTACTATCTAATGATGTTTGAAATATTCCATTGCCCATTTTTAAAAAGTATATTAAAAGTAGTTTAAAGTGCAAAAGATTTTTCTATGAGGGTCTTATTTGCCAGAACCACTTTTTATAAATATTTGTTATTATTGTTCTATATTTAGAAACAATTTTCTCATAAACAAAATATGTTGAGGCTTGAAATCATTATACCTGTGTTCCTTTGTTACTAAAATCCTTATAAGTTCATACTATTAACTTGTCAAAGTAACCTGGCATATATTTTGATATTTTTAAAAACATGAAATGATATCTTTCACTTTTATTATTACAATGTAATGCCATAATTCTAAAAATATATAGTTTTTCTCAAATATGACCATTATTTTCTAGTATAATTATATTAGTTTGTTTTTTCTTAGACATTCTTGTTACAAAAATGATTTAACTTAGTTTGCATAGAATCTAATAACTATCAGATGTTATCAAAATATATATAGGTTTATAAAATATTGAAGAAAATTGAATGGGAACATTCCCATTTTTTAAAATTAAAGTAGAAATTTATGGTTTTCTAGTTTAAATTTTGTGTCTCAAATTGACTCCAGCAGGAAGAACTGAAGCAAATGTTCAGGTCGTTTTAGTGAGACATTTCTCAGGCAGGTATCAAATGTTCTCAGTACAATGATCCCAGAATTAAACAATAGCATGAGGAGCAAAGAAAAGGTTAAGCAAGAAATGCATATCTCTGTGTATAGTTCTATTGGTTTTAATGTTTCAGATATAAAAAAAAGGAATCCAGGTTTTATAACAGATTTATTTGTAGGAATGTGACAATTCAAAAGATAGCCAGTTATACTTTGAGACAGCATGAGAACAATGACTGTATCTTATCCTTTCTATAAAGCAGCTGCTGAATTCATAACTGAAGGTTCACATGGAAAAATCCTCTGTCAATATGATACTAAAAACTCATGTATTGGGCTATTTAGTAAGAGATAAAAGTCAGAAGTTTCTTGTGTGAGAAGAAGCAATTTAGAGAACAAGAGAGGCGATACAGACAGGAAGATGTAGAAACACCAATTAAGTTAAGGAAACAAAGCAGTCAGGATTGAACTACAGGATGAAATCTTTGGCTGTCTATTTCATGGTCCCTTGCCCACCAATTAAACATCTTCATCAGGTAGTAGCAGTCTAATGGGTAAGATCTTAGGTTGTTCTTTGACAGTTAAGTAGAAAATATCTAATACACAGTGCTGTTCGTCACATTACAAGATAGGACATAACACAAAACCTGTGGTTAGTAAAGGTACCCGTTTTCGTTGATATGGCACGGGTTAGATGAGTCTCTCACTTGGGTAGCCAGTAGATAAAGAGGGAGTGTAGAAGCATGTAGACCAATATACAGCTATTTCCCCCATGACCTACAAATGCACTAATGCAGCAATGCACTCAGCCTCTACTTAAGGTGCATCAGCTATAACAAAGGCCATTCAATCAAATTACCCCCATTGGCTTAGAAATTAAAACAATGCTTTCAGTCTAAGCATCTTACTTTGTCCCTCTATGATGTGAACATTCAAATAAAAATGGCTACAAAAATGTGAACATGATTCTCGATAAGTTCCAGTGACGAAAAAGTTTTCCTGTGATACCACCATAGAATCAACATGTATCCAAAGATTTTTTTAAACTCAGGATTGTCTTGGGTCAAGTACAGACATATAAGGAAAAAGTATACATAAGTTACCATTGTCAAGTTGCATTTATATCAGAATGAGTAAGGAATGGAACTGTCATCAAATACATAATAAAATGTTAAATTCTATAATAAAAAATTCAAAAACAGTGAAGACTTTTAATGTTTTCATTTGCTTGGGAATATTTTCCATTAGAAGATAAGATGATAAGAAACAGAAAAAAAAATAGAATGAAAAACATGTCTAAATTTACTACTTTTCCTAAATAAAATGGAGATAGAATTAGTCACTATGTTATATCTTGCTTTATTTAAAATAATTTTTCATCTTATGCAAGCAAGCAAGAAAGCACATACCTATGGGAACTAAACTCTGCATGTTTCTAGATAAAGTTTGACAGACTTTGAAGTAACATACTCTCTAACCCCCTTCTTTGTTTAAGGAGAACATTCAAGATGATCTATCAAGCTCTTTTTGACAGAACTCTTCAATCCTGTATTCATCCCTTATTCTACCAATGGAAGAAAGACTGGATATCTTCTGTAAGAAACCTGCCGTGAAATTTAATGCTTTTATTCATGCAATAACTTTACATTTTATATATTTTTGCTTTTATATTTAAAATAATTTGACACATAGGTATTACTAGCCCTATTCATTGCTGTAGAACTGAAGGAAGAACATATTCTTACCCATGATATGTTGCGGCCCGAGATGCCCCACACTTGGGGGCCAAAGTGTCACAGGCCACTCTGTCAGTATTGAAACCCGAACTGCCAAAAGCCTTGGGGACTAACTTGTTAGCCTGCACTGCCCCAAGCTGCTCAGGTCCGCTGGTCGGGGTTCAGCAAGAGAGAGAGAGAGGACGGACGCGAGGAATGGAGACCAGAGTGTGTTTCAATCCCGTTTATTTTTCAGTCTCTCTTCTTCTCTCCAAGTCCCAAGTCCTAAGTTCCTAGTCCCTAGTGCCTCCAAGTTCCAAGTTTCTTCTTCAAGTGCTGAGTGCCTAATGTCTAATTCCAAGTTCTTCCTCCAAGTGCCAATTGCCTTATACCTAATAACTAACTCCAAGTTGTACTCCAAGTTGTACTCCTAATGCCTAGTTCCTACTCCAAGTTGTACTCTCTGAAGTGTCTGATTCTCTGTTCCTCCAAATTGTTCTGAACTCTCCTATCTCACTTCTAAGCCATGCCTCTAAGTCACGCCTTTAATCATGCTCTTAGGTCTTGTCTCTAAATCTGATCTCTAAGTCTTACCCTTAAGTCACACACCTTTAAGTCTCACACACCCAAGGGAAAATCCTGGGTATCTAAAGCAAGATGTTATCAGAGTGTGCTCAGCTGTTGTAGGCCAATGAAATCAAGTCTCTTTTCAGGGTATATATCTCAAGATGGCTACAAGGATGATAGCTGCCTTCTGTCGGCTCCCCACAATGACAAGGCCTGTTCTCCTGTACTCCAAAGTGTATGCTCTTCACACTGTTTCATGTATTTTAATTTTAAAGAATATAATAGAATATATTTTTTTCCACAAGTATACTATCCACTTGAGATAGAAGAGAAGAGAACCAAGGAATATGTTATTTCCATGAGGACTGATTCTCGTATGAAACTCCATTTCAGAAATTTGCTCCTCATAGCACACAGGATCATATAGTCATGCATTTCCATCATTCATTGGATATGAGAATTGCCCTTACTTCACAAATACACACTACTCTGCGTTCTGAGTAAAATTACTCACAAATGTTCTACATAAAATAAATTTGTTGCGTACTAACGAAATTTTAATGAGAACTGTTTATGCTTTCTAATGTAAATATGTGATGTGGGTCTATGCTAATGACAAACAATACGTAAGTCTTCAAAAATGTGGTGGGGTATGGAGGATAACATCTCTTCTGAAACTAGAGAAAATAGTAGCATTTGTTGAAAGCACAATCAGGAGAAAACAATCCTGTAAGACGGGTTGAACACTTTGGATGCTGATTCGTAAGAGACCAGTAACACCTGACCCTAGAAAAGAATCCATTAGATGGAATAAATATGAAATCAATTATGTGTAGTAAATTGTATTTTTATATATTGTCTCATAGTATACAAAACTACTGGCTGTATTGGTAGCTAAAGCAGATGAAATGATGGTAGAACCAGACTGATTTCTGCTACATATTAGTGAAAATAGAAGCTACTAGAATAGTCATCAGTGAGTGAATGGAATGAATGAAACACCTGCAAATTCAAAGCCATGTTTGTGAGTATGAGAAAACAACACATGACACTTTCAGCTGCTTGGTGGCCCTTTCGGAGTGTAGTCCTGATAGGCCCCTGTTTGTAAGCACACAGTAGCATCAGTAATGATGAGAGACTTTGCAAAAATTTTACAGGAGAGTAGCAGACTTGATTGTCTTGTAAAGGAGATTCTGCATGAGGGTCAGGCTCCACAACAATTCCCAATAAAGCAGTATTTGTACATAAGTTTGACTCTATGCAGTGCAATGAGTACCAGAGAAGGCAGTGGATGGAGTGAGCACAACTGGATCAATGCTTAAGAGATCAACCCTCTTCTAAATGATTCCAGAACTGTGTCCCTCTGGATAGCTTGGCACCATTATTGCCCTGGTCAGTGTGTCGATCCTAATTAATTAGATATTTTCTGGTGTCAGTGGAGCTTAGTTCAATGCTGTATCGTCACTTTTATGAATAGTCCTTCCCTAAAGATGGGAATAAAGATGTGTGTTCAACATATTGGTTTCATTTCCTTTTAATATGTGCCCAGAAGTGGGTTGGTGGACTATGTGATAGCTCTATATTGTAAAAGTTTTTAAGGGACCTACATATGACTTTCTTCAATGACTGCACTAATTTTCATTCTCACCAAAAATTTGTAACATATTTTCTCCATGTCTTAGGCAGAACTCATTAACTCTTACCTCTGATAATAGGCATTCTTTTTTTTTTAATGTAATAGGCATTCTCAATCAATTAAGGAATGCATATGCTCTAGTGATTTACATTTGTGTTTTCCTGATGATCAATAAGGTTGAACATTATTCATCTACCTACATGCAATTAGTAATTTTAAGAAACTAAGTTCATTTGTGATGTTTTAATTAAAATTAATTAATTAATTAAGCCACACTTCTCACCATTGCCTGAAGATAATCAAATCCATACTTACGTCGCCTAATTTTGAGATCTTCTAGAATAGAAATGAGTATTGTCTTACTATGATTTATTTCTCACAGGTTAACAATTTTAAACAGGAGAAATCACTGGAGAGTTACAATACAGGATTTTCCTCTTGTCTAATTTACAAGTACAACTATTGAAAAAAAACAACATCAAACAGCTGGAAAGCAGGTTATATTTTTCATCAGTTTGCAAAGTAATAGGTCAATAAAAAATTTTATTATTTCTGATGTTCCTTTACTTTATTAAATGTAAATAAATTAATAAATTAGTTTTTTCCTGCACTCACATAGATTTTTATTATAGTCCTAGGATTTTGAGATGTCTGACATGTGGTACATTTGGATATTTTGCATTCTCTTTAAACTTGTCTTTTTTCTATATTTTTAATAATAAAACAATTATGATTTGCTTTAAAACTTAAAAATGTATATTTAAGGAAACTTCACTGCCTTGTTGCCTTTGTAGTACACACATTTTACCATTAGTTATAGTAAAGCTGAAAGTTCACTATTCCAAATTGCTATCTATTTTAAAAATAAATGAATAATTTTCTCTCAGAGTATATGAGATTTCTTTACCTCACCTAGGTCTGTTCACTCCTGGCTGTTACTTTATTAATGTTGGGGGCCGACTTTTAGCAGAAAGCGGCTATCAGCTTTGCAGCCATCTTGAGCCATATACCCTGACATGAGACTTGGATTATAATAGCCTTCAACAGCTGAACACACTCTGATAATCTTGGTTTAGATACCTTGGGTGTGTGAGATTAAAGGTGTGTGAGATTAAAGGTGTGTAATTTAAGTGTTTGACTTAGAAGTGTAGAGATCAGATTTAGAGACAAGACCTAAGGGCATGATTAAAGGTGTGACCAAAAGGCATGGCTTAGAAGTGAGAGATATAAAAGGCAGAGGCAGACAGAGATCAGAGAATCAGACTATAGAGAGAGAATCAGACACTTCAGAGGTACAACTTGGAGTACAACTTGGAGTAGGAATTAGGCATTAGGTAGCAGGCACTTGGAAGAGAACTTGGAAGAAGTAACTTGGAACTTGGAGGTACTAGGGACTAGGAACTTAGGACTTAAGACACTTTTAGGAGACACTTAGACGAAGAGAGACTGAAGAATAAAAGGGATTGAAATGAAACACATTCTGTCTGGACTCCATTCTTTGAGTCTGTCTTCACTCTCTTGCTGAACCCCGACCCACGGACCGGAGGAGCAGCTTGGACCGGGATACAGTGGCAGCCAAACACGGGGCAGCCCGGGGCCTCAACATTTTGCTCGGGCCGCTACGCATTAATCTTCAAATTCTTACGAAAAAAAAATAGCAACTTGCTCCTTAGAGGCAATCATCAGCGAATTGCAATCAAATTCAAGAAACAAAATTATTTGTGGCATATTTCCAACCATACTTTATTGTGAACGGCCATGAAGTGTATTGTTTCCAAATCCCCTAAATTGCCACAAATATTTGAAAAGAACAGGAATCTGCCCAGTGAAAACAGAGGCTCGTAGAAATGTGTTGGCAGAAAATGAAAGACAATAATTTACAGAAGAAAAGTTCAACAATTGAACTACACAATGTGCTAAACATACCTGTCTTGTTTTTTTTTTTTAAAGATTCAGACATTCAGCAATTGAGACATTTGTGTGTGTGTATGCACATGTGTGCATGCACATGTATGTGTATGTTATGCATGTTTATATTTGTGTATGTATATGTGTGTGTTCTTTTAGAATTCTGGAGAATATATCTTGATCATATTCACCAGCAACTCCTCCCAGATCTAGTTCCCCTTTCAGCCCCATTTAAATGTGTGTTCTGTAGTTGTAAACGGGACACATCAAGTCCTGTTTGCATTGCTCACAGATTCCTGGATATGTGGCCTTCTTCTGGAGCAGAGTGAAATTATCAGAGGCTACACTTATAGAGAAAATGTCTCTCTGTCTCCTAACCACTAATGATCCCCAATAGCTCTCTTGATACTGGGATTTAGTCAGTCTTGAACTTGCAAAGGTTTTTGTTCATGCTGTCCTAAGTAATATGAATTCATGTGTGCAGCTGCCTGTTGTGTCCAGAATAGACTGGTTCCTTGTAGTCACCCACTCTGTCTAACTTTGACATTCTTCCTTCCCCTCTTTCACAATGGTATCTGAGCCTTGCATGAAAGGGGTCCAGTATACATGTTCCATTTCAGGCTGGATATTTTGCCATCTTTTATTCTCTCCTCCTTGGCCAGATGTGGTTCTCAATATTAATCACAGCCTCCTGTAAATAAAAGCTTTCTTGATGAGGGTTGAGAGATGCTTTTATCTATAGGTGTAATAAGTCATTAGGAGTCAGTTTGATATTTTATTCATTTAACAGAATAATAATAATAGATTTTCTTCTAAGGCCTATGCTCTTTCTATAAAGGTGTTCTTGAATTGTTAATGGTGCCAGGTATGTCTTTTATCTTGTGGAGTGGGACTTAAATTCAATCAGAGAGTGTTTGGTTTCTCCCACAGCACCCATATTACAGTTGCAGTGTTGGGAATGTCCTGTCAAACAAGTTATTATCGGAGCTCGTAAGACTCACAGCTGAGTAATGTTGGTGACTATTCTTTTCCTATAATAGCATGCATAACCCATTCCAACACTATGAAAGCTAGACAGTAGGAAAGGTTATTACTTGCATGATATTCCCAGGATCTGTTACTCAAATGGCATGGTATCTTCACAAAAAAGTTCTTACGGCAAGTTCTGGAGAGTAATCAGTAGCATTGCCTGAAATGGTTAAGGTCCTATGAGATGATAGTAATCCATAACTTCAAAATAAAATCCCATTCCTGGCACCTGGGTTGTTCTTTGTTACCTTGTGGTATCAATGCCCATACGTTGTTGTCCCATTATTGTGTAACTCCATTTAAATTGTATGTGTGTGCATAGGTGTGCATGTGCATGCACATTTGTGTGTGAGCCTGTGTTTAATGTCCTACAGCAATGTTTCTATGTAGCTCTCTTAATGGGATATTTAGTGCTATTTATCCCTCCCTGTGTTCATTCTTCTATCCTGTTCACCTCTCCTTCACATCAATTTAACTCTTCCCATTGGTTTTTCTTCTTTAAACATTTCAGTGTTTTGCTTTGTTCACTTAATATGACTTCCTCAAAATCTATTCACAAAAGACAAGATTTTATTATTTCATGATAAATATCATTCATTATACACACACATACACATTATAAGCATCATATTTTCTTCATTTATTCACCATTTATTGGACTCACATATTCCAAATGTTACAACAAACATGAGCATGCAGATATTTCAAAAATTTTCGTGGATATATGCCCAGTATCAAGATTACTGACTCATATGATGATTCTATTTATGATTTCTTCAGAAACATCTGCACTGTTTCATTATAGATGTACTAATCTATATTTTCACCAACAACAGATAGGAATTCATCAGTCTCCTTAGCTTCACCCAGCATTTACTCTATTTTTGGTAATATATATTTTTTTCAGCATAAGATTCTATATCATCTCAATTTTGAATTCAATGTCTCTAATTATCTCATATTGAACAATTTTCATCTTCCTGTTGTTTACTAATGTATCTTTTTGAGAAATTTCTATTGAGATATTTTTCCAAGTTTAATAAGTTTTTTAAACTACGGAGATATTTGGTTTTCATGTATGTTCTAGATATTAATGCCATTTTAGAAACATAATTGACATGCACTGTCTCTCATGCTGTATCTGTCTCTTTATGAACTGTTTCCCCTCCTGAGCAGAGGCTGTGTAATTTGATGAAATCTTGTCTTGTCACTTGTGTCTTTGTTGCCTTGGTCTCTAAGGCAATTGTTTCATGCTAGAATGTCACAAGCTACATTACCAGTGGCATGATCTTGTCCAGTGTGTACTGACCTCACTGAACTTTAGAGAATAACAGAATAAACAGAATTCACCAAAATTAAGAGTTGGAAAAGGAAGTAAACTCAGAGCCTGTCAATGGACATCCCCTCCATTGCAATCACAAGAAAAATAAAACTGTGATTCGTAGTTGTTCTAAATTCAAGTGGAGTTTTCCCTGTGTAAGGATCACACCAGAAGCAATATTCAAAGTGTTTCAGATGCTTTAGGCATTTTTTTTATCTGATGTTCTCTGGAAGAACAAAGAAGTCTATCCAAAGCTAGGGTAAAATAAAAGGTTTCTTTTTGTTGGACTATGTGTTGCAAACACAATGGATCTAAACAATTTTCTAGAGCATTTTTCTCAGGTTTGAATTACATCATCCTCCCTTTAGAATTTAAATTGCATCTTAAATGTGATCCCACTCCCATTACCCTGAATACTTCTGAAAACTACATGAAGAACTTTCTAACTGGTATCCCCTTATTCTAACCTTGATCCTTTTACCACTGACCCTTTAAGAACTATCAAAGTGATATTTCTAAAACGAAATCAGATCATCTGTCTGGCCTGATTAAAATCTGCCCCAATGAAATTTTATTGCCTGGAGTAAATGCCAAGTTATTTAGTTTGACATAAAAATCTCTCCTTGATTTCACCTTTGGCAGCTCATTTTCATCTAATCTGACCAACCATTCCTAACACTTAATACTCCAGCCAAACTGGTTTATAGTTTGTTCTAAATAATCCATATTCTTATGTGTGTCTGGAATACATTTCCACCAACCTTTCTGCTGCCAGCTTGTTACTCATCTTTGAAAACCCAGTCCAGATATTACCTTCATAATGAAGCCTTCCAGAAGAACTCAGACAAATTTGATTTTGTTCTCATCTGTATTTCCTTTTATACTTCTGCATATTCATAAGAGATCTTCCAGTTATAGCCATGCACTCTATTTAATAGATTGTTAATTTAGTAAAAGTAGCCACAGTATGGGACTGGAATGGTGGCTCCATCAGAAAAGTACCTGCAGCATAGGCAGGAGGCCCTCTGAGTTTGATTACTCATATACATCCTGGCTTTGTTGTGATTGTTCACACCCATTTTGGTTAGAAAACAACGTGAAACAGGAAACTACCTATTATCATTACATTGAGTAGAATGAGACAGGAGCATCTCTGGGGATTGGTGCGTGCCAGCAGAGCTGATTTCCATGCCAAGCAACTCTGTCTCAAAATATAAGATGAAGAGAAGTTGAGGAATCCATGGGACATCTACCTCTCCTCTTACTATCCTCATTACACACACACACACACACACACACACACACACACACACACACACACTGTAACTTCTATTTACCTTTTCAATTCAGGAGGCAGTGTGTGATTTATTAAAGGTGCTCGATCAAGCCATCCAAATTCTGTTACCTCTCTATCTTCCTTATGATTTTTCTCAAGTGTAAGATTCTTCATAGTTTCTTCTTGTAATCTTATTCCTGTTAAGGAGATTTACTAATTCTGTAGAATTGATTTGATTATTGACTGGTTTCCTGTCTTTGTCAGCTTTAACTTCAGTCACATGGCTCACAGCCTTTGAGCTTCATGACAATAAAATTTGTTTCTCATGGGGTTACAAATTAGATACAACTCTGAGGTGGATGGAAAATATATGCCCTGTTGTGCCTTTTCCATTCAGGATTTAGGTAAAAAGGTAACCCTCATCTTCTCGGTGTTGATCAATCTTCCACAAGGGCAAACAAGAAACAAAGACAATAAAGCAATGCCACAGTCACATGCAACATTTCTTCCTAAATCTGCTTCTGTTGTAGAAAGAAAAAAAATGGCCAGGTCTGAAAACAGTCTTAAAATATCCTCTCTGCCTTACCAACAAACAGATTTGGTAGGGGTAAAATGGATGGGAAATAGGATACATGATGAAAATAATACAGTCTTCTATAAATCATAAATAACTTTCTATACTTCTACTATAATTAGTCAAATCATAAAACATTCACACAATAATTCAATAGAATGTTCCCCAGTCTCAAAACTGTTAAGGCCTAGGTAAAATATTAAGGCCTAGATGGAATGTTAACATTCAGGTAAAATGTTAAGCCCTAAGTAACTGTTACTTGGCTAGCCTTACATTTTGGGCATATATATATATATATATATATATTCCCAAATGTTGTTACTGTTGTTACTAGGATATTCTGTGCTTTGCTGTTCTTAGAAACCAATCACTCCAGAAGGCAGTTATAACTGCTTTGTATATAGCTTACCACAATAAAGTTGGACCCAAACCAACTACCCAGTGGCACTTCCTGCACCTGTGTATAAACTTTTATAGCATTTGCTTTTATAAGCTGTCTCTGGGATAGACCCAAACATGAGAGAACCCCCCCCCCCACAAATAGATATATATATATATATATATATATATATATATATATATCCTATTTGAGATAAGACTTCCATTCTAAGTAGGGGTCAAATAAAGTTTAAGTCCCAAGACCTCCCTGGGATCTGACATCTTACTTGGCAGAAAGAGACATGGACATGGGTTACAAACAGCCTGGTTAGCAAAGATATGAATGTTAGATAAGTCCCCTGCCACCATTGAATACCCTAGTCAATGGAAACAAAAAAGTTGTACAATAAAGACATGTTCCTAAGGAAAATCCCCTATTTCTAAATCCTGATTGGTAGAATAACTTGGCACAGGTATTTGCAGATCTCAGGTTTAAAAAGCTCTATAGAATCTCAACTCAAGATTATAGTCAACTCCCAAATCTGACCTGTGTCTCTAATCGATCAGTCTTGAAGCATGGCATTCAATTAAAAAAAAAAAAATCCTTGTTAGAGTGAAATTGGTGTCTGAGTGGTTTGTGGGGTGATTCCATGACCCCAACAACAACAGCAACAAACTTCTTTATTATTCCTTGCCCACACTATATAGATATGAACAGCAAGAAAACAGAGCCCACTCTGATGTTTACCTCCCTGCTCAGCTGCTATATTGGTTGCCCAAGTTCCATTGCTGCTGCTATCTCATTTGACTTTTTAGACACAATATTATAAAATTTATTTTTCTTATTTTTCTGACAAAGAATCGCCTAAGTTGTCTCTGTCTCTTCCTACCTAAACCATTATCACATTACTACCTGATATCCTCCCTTACACTTTTTCTTCAGTGTCACTGGACAAGTCATACGGACAAGTCAAATAATTAGGAAAGCAAGAAAAGGAAAGCCTCAGTCTTCTGGCATGTTCATTCTGTGAGCAGGTTTGTTCTCAATTCATTCCCTCAGCTTAGGAGAAGAATGCCCTTTTCTCTTTTCTAAAAGGAAGGGAAAGCATGAGCACCAAGATACTTAAGTACCATGGGGATGATAGAATTGGCATGCCTTACCTCAACTCCATGTGTTTCTTAGATGAAAATCAAAGAAATAATATGTATAGCCATATGGCATATGTATGTTCTTGCAAAGAACTCAAGTTCAGTTCTAAAATCAAGCAGTTCATGACCACTTCTAATTGTAGTTCCGGCAAATCTGGCAGCCTCTTTGGCCTGAGCATGCTCTTGCATGCATGTGATACACATAGACTCTCTCAGGCACAAACAAAAAATAAAGGAATAAAGAAATCTTTATAAAAAGAAAGGACTGTTTTTAGTTTATTTTGCAAAAGTTGAAAAATAAAATAAAGAATTGGGCTTCAAAGCTAGATTAGAATTGCTTATGTATTAGGCACTTTTGAAATTTTTTGTTATTGCCTGGTATGGTGGTACACACCTTTAATACCAGGACTCAGGAGGGAGAGATAGGCAAATCTCTGTGAGTTTAAGGCTAATCTGGTCTATAAGGCAAGTTCCTGGATAGCCATGGCTACACAGAGAAACCCTGTGCCTCAAAAATCAAACAAACAAATATGGGGTAGGGGGGACCTCTAGCAAGTTCCAAAGACCTGGGACATGAGAAGCTACCAGGACTCAAGGGCCATGACCTAGGACAAAGGGTCCAACAGTGGGAAGAAGGAACCTGAAGAGACCACTACCTCCAGTAGATAGAGGGCCCCCACCCACCCATCTTCAAAATTTTTAACCCAGAATTGTTCCAGTCTAATGGAAATGCAGGGGCAAAATAGAGCAGAAACTTAAAGAAAGGCCATCCAGTGGCTGGCCCAATTTGGGATACATCCTGTATGCCTAAAACAAATTCTGACATTATTACTGAGGCCATATTGTTACTGCAGACAGGATGCTTGCATGGGTGTCCTTGGAGAGGCTCTACCAGCAAATGACTGAGACAACTGTAGGTACTTACAGCCAACCATTAGATTGAGATTGAGGACCAATATGGAAGAATTAGGGGAAGGATTGGAGGAGCTGAAGGGGATGGAAACCCCATAGAAAGACCAACAATGTCAACTAAACTTAACCCCTCAGAGCTCCCAGAGACTAAGCCAAAAATCAAGGAATAAACATGGGCTAGTTTGTGGCCCCTGGCACATATGTAGCAGAGATATACTTAATCCTGTGGAAATTTGATGCCCCTGGGAGGAGGGATGCTGATGAGCATAAGGTGGGTATGGGGGGAGTGTGGGAGAGCACCCTCTCAGAGGTGGGGGAAGGAAGATGGGGAAAAAACTCGGGGAAGGGGGACCAAGAAGTAGGGCAACTTTTGGAATGTAAATAAATAAAATAATTATTTAAAAAAAGTTCTGCAGCTTTTTAAAGGTTCTCTTTCAATTTAATGTTGAAAGTAAAATCAAGGTTAGCAACACAATTTTAATGTAGTCGTTATGTGTCTAGGGAAAAGTAATATTGCCACTGAATAGCAATTAGATTTATTGCTTCTTAAATATTCTCACCAATTCTGTTACACATAAGATCAGTCAGATTATCACATGAAAAAGAAAACAATCAGCAGATTGAACATAATTTTGACAAAATATGAGTTAAGACTCTATTCCACTGTGGTAAAAACAGGCATGTGTCAGTATTATAGGCCTGCTTCCAATCAGGAATGCTAAAGAGCAAAGCAGCTAGTCATTCTTCATGATTTACGCCAACAAATTAGGTACCCTTAGCTATACTTGTAGAGAGGCTCAAAATAAGCATAACCGTCACTCCTTCTAACCTTTAAACCAGTGTTTGGTTACTAAAAGCTCTTTAGAAAATGGTTTTGAATTTTTCAAAATGCACTTAGAAATTTTTATAGCAAAACAGGGACTCTATCAACTTCTCAATGCATAGAAAGACCCTCTGAGAACTTGCTTTCCAGTGAGGACATGCCTATGCATAGCACAACAACAGTAGGACATCCTAAAATATTTTAAGTGCAGTAGGCTATTTTATTTTCCAATTTCTTCTAGAATTAAATGCTGATTGTCTCTCTGAATCAAAGCTCTTAGCAGCAAGCCTAAAAATTCCTGTCAGCATGTTTATCGCCTTATGATCTGATGAGAAAAATGGGTGTACCAAGAAAACACATTTAGAATGTACTTTTGTTAGAACTAAATAGGATTTAGTGATAAAACCAATAAGTAAATCTTCCAAATGAGACAGGCTGCCTGAGGAACAATAAGGAAAATCTTCATTGCATTGGCCTCATTATCTCCATGTGAACTACTCTGAGAAAAACATCCTGAATGTTAACCTTGAAACCTCCAGAGCAAGGAACAAGGAAAATGTAAAAGTACCATATGTTTATGATGCATTCAAAGCTTCTCAGAGTCTGATATGTGGACATCATGTAACTTTTACAAAGTTCTTAGAGATGTCTTGAAGAATTGTGCTCATTTTTTTCTTACTTTTTGATATAGAAACACTTCAATTTGGTTTCCCCTATGGTTCTTTTGCAAGACAAACATTAAGTTATTACTTTCTACTCAGTCTCCTTTATTGTTGTGACTTTTAAATTTATTGTCTTTGAAGATAGCATCAGTTAACTCGGAACTTTTTGTCTCCCTAATAAATTGTGCCTTTTATCACTGTGACATGTCATAGGTTATCATTTGTAGTCAATTTATCCTAATGGTAATTTTGCTACTAGAGTTTACTCAGATGTGTGCTGTGGACTGTATGTATATTTTACACCCTCAATTTCTCAAAGTCTTTATACGTGAAAGAACATCTTTTATAGTATTTGTACTTTGCTCTATGTCTACCCTGACAACCTCCTATGTAAACCTTGAGTAACTCATATGATGAGGGTTTGTATCTACAATTGTGTTATGCACTGTCCACTTGTATCTTGGCAATATTTCCTCTTTCATTTCTCTCTAGAAGAAAACAATGTTGTCCAGTACTGTACTGATTTTCTTAGCAAGGTTTATATGACATTTTCATTTCATTAATTTCTACTTGCTTGTCCCTGTCTTAATTACATACTTTTCATCTTAAAATAACCTTGAAGGTGAGTAACACAGGCTCTTGTTTGATTACATTTTTAGTCATTGCTTTACACCGGCTTGTTATTTGACTTCTAAACAAATTATGAAAATCAACATTCTACTTTAGTATGGATGACTTTGTTTCAATTAACTCTGTGAGTCCAGATTATTACACAATATCATTCCCCTTTCATCTGAAGAACCGCCTTTAACATTTTATACAGTATGGTATTGATTTCTTTGCTCATTGCTATTATAAAATGCCTGACAAGAAGTCAGTTAAGGGAAGAGAGGTCTGCTTTGTCTTACAGTTCATGGGGACACAGTGCATCATGATGAGGAAAGCAGGGTGGTAGGATCAGGGCTTGTTGGTCCACACTCAGGAAACAGAAAGTGAACAGGAAGTGAGGCAGGGCTAAGAAACCTCAAGCTTTGATACAAGTTGATTCACTTCCTCAAACAAAATTCTACTTCCAAAGTGATTCACATACTTTCAAATAGCACCACTGCCTGAAAATCACATGTTCAAATCCCTGAGCTATGGGTGACGTTCATATCCAAACCTGAAAATGCATTCTTTTCTCTTGCTTTTATTTAAAAAACAGTTGTCAACATTTGTATAATCTATGTAAAATGTCTATGTAATATAAACCTTCAGTCATCACATTTTCTTTCTCATTTCTACATATTAGAAGTTTTACTACTTTTACTCATAGATTGGTACATCTTTTCATTGCTTTTTTTTTCTCAACCCTGTTTAATTCAACCCTATGTCTCTGGAATATCTAGCCTCGGGTTACTGGCCATCCACACAGTGTAAGGCATCTGTTTCCTCTCATGACCTGGGCTCCAGTAAAACCAAATATTTGTTGGTCATTCCCACATATTCTGTGCTACCATTGCTCCAACACATTTTGCAGACAAGACAAATTGAAGGTGGAGGGTTTTGTGGCAGGTTTGGTGTCCAGGTTTCTTTTTCCATAGCCTGCAGAGTTCTTTCTAGCACTGAAGTGATTAGAATGTACCTAATCCACCCCTCCTCTCCATCCTCCCACAAGAACTCTTGCTCAACTGCATTCGTTGTGGCTTTATTCATTATGCCCAAACACTGGAAACAATCTAGATATCCCTCAACTGAATAATGGATAAAGATTATGGTACATTTACACAGTAGAATATTATTCAGTGGTTAAAAAATTGATATCATACAGTTTGCAGGCAAATTGTTGTAACTAGAAAAAAAAACATCCCAAGTGAGGTAACCTGGATGCAGAAAGACAAAAATGGTATGTATTCATTTATAAGTGAACATTAGTGGTTAAGTAAATGAAGATTAAGCTCTAATCCATAGATATAACAAGGTTAGAAAAGAAAGGGGATAGGAAATATGTGGTAAGCATGGTTCTTCCTGGAAAGGTAAAATAGAGTATATTCTGAGGCTGGACTGGGGGTTGGAGGAGATAGGAGTGGGAGGGATCAAGTGTTGGGAGAGGAATGGAGAAAGAGAGTACAGGGAGAGGCAGGTGGAATGGGGGAGGTAACAAAGGGATGGTATGGAAACCTACTGCAGTGAAAACTTCCTAGAATATATGAGGCTGACTCTATTGAGAACTCTTAGAGTCTGAATTGGTCATCTTTTATAGCTAGGTAGGGCTTCCAGTAGTACTGGATAACATTCAGTTGAGTTGTAGGCTGAGAAGATCTCAGGAAGATCTCTAAACAACTCAGACTGATGCTAGGACAGAGGGTCATGCAGATGGACATGATCCTTCACCATGACCAAGGGCATCTTCACTCAGCTCAGTGAACACAGAGATGTCAAACTGGTGCCTACTTAGAGTCTTCACCCCTATATATTAATATCAAAGTTTCCCTTTTTATTCGTGATAAAAAAAAAAAAAAAAAAAAAAAAAAAACCCTCTCCATCTGACTTCATTTGGACTGGTTAGTTTGCTTCTATCTTCAATATCCTATTAAGTTAATCCTATAACTTTTTAGATCCATTTATCATACTTTTGCAACTGCTGCTTCTCTCCATAGTCTATTTGCTATAATTTTATTGCTGCTTTAGATCCATCCATTAACTCCATACCCCATTTTTAATTCAAATCATTGAGCAGTTTTTAAATAGCCATTTTATAGTTTTTGCTTATTAATTTTAAATGCATACAATTTCAGAGTTTGGTTTTGACCTACTTTTTCTCATACTTTAACAAAACTTATAATTTCTTGAATATATGTTAATTTTATTGTACAGTGGATATTATTAATCAGACATCATAAAAATTCAGAATAGTTTCATCTTCTGAATATACTTTACTACTTTATCCCCCAATTGGCAGTGTACTAGAAACTGGTGGTCCTTACAGGATTCAGATTATGTTTTTATGATTTAGCTGTAAAAATCTGTTGCAACTTTTTGCCTCATAGAACTTGGTCAAAAAATCTGATAATATCAGTACATCTGTCTAATGGCTCTTAGTTTTTTTGATTATGATGATGATGACAAAGATGAAGAAAACAATGATAACGACAATTGAGACGGTTATGGTTGATAACCAAGGACAATGGAAATAGCCTGGGTTGTTTTGGAGACCTCTTGTGCCTCAAAAACCAATAACTCTTTGGGACATTTTGCATATCTTGCACTGTGATTTTCATTAAATAAACAAAGACCTCCGGGAACAACTGTCAATTCCTGCAGAGTAAGTCTTTACAAATTTTTGTTAAAGAATTAAATATTATTTTTAATTATGTGTAGCTCTGCGTGTGTGTGTGTGTGTGTGTGTGTGTGTGTGTGTGTGTGTGTGTGCATGCTGGTGTGTACATGTGAATGCAGGTGCCTGCCCTTGGAGATCACAGGTGTCAAATCCCTGGAGCTAGAATTGCAGGTGGTTATGATCCTCCTGACATGGGCTCTTCGGATCATAACCATGTCCGTTAGAAGAGTAGTAAATACTCTTAACTTCTGAACTGTTTCTGTGTTCCTCATTTTTTAAATTATATTTTGAAGCCATCCCATTAGCTATGATAAGCATCTCCCTCATTGACAGTCACTGTATGCAGCAATATTAACCAGCCAGCCAGCATATGTACACTGGAAAGACCAGACCAATGAAGCCACCACACACTTTAGCAGCAGAACATGGAGAAAATCAAATAGAAACCATCTTGCAAACTTTCTCCCTGCAAGCACAGGCTCTATATCGGTACACACCAGATCCTCTACGCATATATTACATCCTCCAGCTTCGTATTTTTTATTGGGCTCCTGAGTATGTAAGTCATAGGTGTCAGAAGGTGTTATTCAGGCTGATCATAAGAAAAGATATCCAAATCGTTTCATAGACTATCCAAAAGGCTTTAGAGTTATAAATATTCAGCAATCCCTTAAGCAAAAATTTGAGTTACAAGCTAGACATGGAAGCACATGACTTTGGTAGCAGTAGCCTTGAGCATAGGCAGTTGGATCTCTGTGAGTTCAAGGTCAACCTGGTCTATATAGCATGTTCCAGGCCAGTACTATATAATGAGTATTGTGTCTCTAAAACAAACAAACAAACAAAAGTGAAAAAACGAATGGCATTCAATGAGAGAAACTCTGTTGTTATGCATTTTGTTCTATAAACATTGAAAAGACATTAATAACTGAAGGGAATGTATAAAAATACATTTTTGGCTTGACAGTCCTATAACTTAAGTATGTCATTGAAAGAACTAGTCTATACATGTATATGATTTATATGTATATGATGCATATATGGTTTGTATATGATGCATAAAAGAAAATTAACAAGAGCCAAGTTAAAAGTTAAGGAAGCAGAGTAATGTAATTCTTTACTTTTGATATTTTATCTTATTAAAGAAATATAGAATAAAATGGAATTTGAATTCCCATTCTTCATCCAAAATCTGAATAAATCAAAGAAAATGCTGTTCTTACATCTTGATTACCAGATGTCTAGTTTTCAGAGAGAACAGGGC
The DNA here is from genome assembly GCF_011762505.2 of Arvicanthis niloticus. NCBI lineage: Eukaryota > Metazoa > Chordata > Mammalia > Rodentia > Muridae > Arvicanthis > Arvicanthis niloticus. The sequence goes on along the minus strand of NC_047674.1, from coordinate 8,917,142 downwards.
ATTTGAGATGCTAATACTGAAGGATTTCAGGCTGTTGAAGCCTAGCCAGGGCTACTAGTGGATTTCCAAGCCAGGCTTCAAGTATGAAAGTCTCTCAAAAATCAAAAGCAACAGCAAACAAATCACATGAACATCTTGTGGATTCTGACACACCATGGGAATTATATATTGAATGAAATATTTTTTATGATATTCTCCTCTGTAAACTTATTTGAGAAAAATGAAAAAGAAAACTGCTTTGTGATATTTTCAGATATTTGTGGATAAGATATTTTCCTCTTGTTGACAATAACCAAGGTGTACCAGATTAATTACCTTGGTATAAGAGGAAATGAAATTATAAATGAGAGTTATAGCATAAGGACATTTTGAATAAATGATTTTATCTTTCATTAATTAGTGCTGAAGTTTTAAATGAATGGTCAGTGGAAATACAAAGGTAACATATGAATCATTGAGAGCTGCAAAGCACATTTAGAGCATGTTCTCTGCCTCTCTATCCTGAAAGCCTCACTATGTTTGGAAGATAATCCAGAACATTCTGTATGTTAAAAGCTTTTAATTAGAAAATACGAAACCAAATTTAATTTCATGTGCTACTTTCATAAAATTATCATTGCCTAATTAAAACTAGAACCTTGACGAAAAGATGATTCAGTTTCAGCTTCTCCTCTGAAAAAACTATTATCATTCTACAGACACCTATATAGCCCTGTAAAAACATATAAATTTCTCACCAAAACTGTAATAGTGTATAAATAATCTCATTTTGGTGTAAATCTAAATGAAGTATTTATATCATAACAAGGCTTTGGTACATGTTGCTTGAAAAATAAGTATATATTTTATTCTATCTTCATTCAGTTGTTCAATTAATTAGGCAAATGTAATTTTTTTCAGTATAAACTATAATCAAATTAGAAACTTTATTATCATGATTAATGTAGTCATTTATGCAATTTTTGTTCATGAGTTGTTTATTTGGCTGTAGGTTTGTTTTGTTCTGTTCTGTTTTGTTATGATACAAAGTATTATTATATAACATAAATTAGCTTCACGTTCACACAAACTTCTGTTCCAGGTTCTCCACGATGAAATCATAAGTATCTGCCAGCATAACCAGCCATATATGTAACCATTTTAGAAATGAAACAGTCTATAAGTATTAGGTATGATTATTTTAAATGGTATTTATCCTCCTCTCATTTCATATAGCACTGGATCTTGTTGGATTTCAGGTAGACAAAGAATGCTGACAGTAAGGAAAATATAACACTACTTAAGTGTTAAACAGGGCCCACTCAACCAACTAAGCAAGTCCAATATGAACTCTCGGAGATGGAAGCACCAAGCACAGGCTTATATGGGTATGCACCTGATCCTCTACACATATGTTACATCCTCCACTTTAGTGGACTCCTGAGTATGTAAATTCATAGGTTTCTGATTCTTGTGCCTGCTCGTTCGAACTGATTTCCTTCTATTGAATTCCTTTGTCCAGCCTCAATATGACAGGTTGTACCTTACCTTTTTATATGCTCTTTTGTCGTGTTTGGATCTTGTCTCTCAGAAACCTGTTCTTTTCTAATGAGAGACAGAAAGGAAGTAGATCTTGAGGGGAAAGACAGAGAGAAGGAACTTGGAGGAATAGAAGGAAAGGAAACTACAATCAGGACATATCATGTATGAGAAAGAAAACTATTTTTAATGAAAGAAAAATGAAAAAAAAAAAAAACCACAGAGAACTCAAAATTAATACATCCCAATAGTTATTTTCATTGAATATTGGGAAGACATGTGTCTTATGCTAAAGATGTTATAGATTTCCAGCATGAAAAGGTTTGCTTCACTGATAACCCCCCAAAGGCTTTGTAACCACAAACATTCTTCATATGACACTTTCTTTTAAGAAAATGTTCCTTAAACCCATATGCATATAAATAACTAGTGAGCACTTCAATATGTAAAAACATTCTAAATAAAATTCAGATCATATTGATATAACATGGCTGGATACTAGTGGTCCCTAAATTATGGCACATTCTTATCTGGACTCTAGAAATAAGTTCAATAAGGACTCACTGGCTTCATCATGGTATCCAGATCTCCAAATGGTTAACTCTGAGATTGTTCACATTTGCTCCATATAGTTTCACACAACAAACACAAAAGTGTTTGGCCTCAGTAATGTCATTCGTCATCTGATGGTTTTCCTTCCATACTCTTGAGAGTTTCTAAACTCTGATCAGATTTCCAAGACAGGGCTGAAATAAAGAAAGTCTAAAGGGAAAAGTTACTAGAATGAAAACTTCCCCCACGAATACACTGAATCCATTAACAACAAGCTAGATCTCAAAACTTCCCAGTTGCTATGTGTCTCTCTGAGAGGGTGGCATTAATTTACACCATGAGAATCTTAAGCTAAAGGTCTTTGCTCACAGATCAAATGGTATTAACCATGAAGCATAAAAAATTAAAATACATGATATATTACATGTGAAGGTCAATCACATATAGGAAGTCGACACAAAAGAATCAGAACAACAGCTGCTTTGTACAATGTGTAACATTGTGATAAAATGTAAGTGTTCTGTATTTACCAAACAACAACATGCCTGTTATTTACCGCCTATGGTATTGTAACTAATAGCAAAACTTTTGGTTGATGCACTAATAATGGGCTGTATCTTTATGATTTTTATGAACATATTGATTTTAGAATCCATTCCATGTTGCCAGATGAATTTCTAGGTATATTCATCCTCATTTTTCCCTTTTTTCCTCTTTGGTCCTCCTTCTTTTCTCCATATTTGGTTTTTTTTTTTATCACTTTTTTGAATTTCATTCTGACCCCTGCTTTTTCCAGAACCTTCCATGTGAGTTTTTTCTTTCATAAGAATAACAAAATCAGGATGTCATCAGTTGTAGAAATTGTAATCACAACACACACTCCTTTGAGGAATAGATAAACTTGAGACTCACTGTAAATGTGGATCTCCATCCAGTTCTCGACTTCAAATGTCATATGCTCTTGCCACCCACAGGTCTAGTCACAGATGCCCTTCAAACAGGAAATTTAAATTTTGATACACAAATATCACACATAAAAAAAAAAACCAAAAACTGAAATAAAAAGATGGTTACATAAAAAATTAAAAAATAATAAAAAAATCCTCAGTATTCTACATTGGATTTTAAAGTATTTACATTTTACATTTACCTATTTGCTCTTATATCATTGCAATCTGAAATGGAAACATCTAGATGCATTGCTGGGGCACACAGGTGAAAAGATGTCTTGTTAAAGCAAACACATGAAAGACTATTTTCCTGAAGCAGACACAGGTGAAAGAATGTTTGGATATAGCAGACACATGAGAGGACGCTTATTTAAAGAGTATAAACATGACCCCACAGATAGTGGGAAACGAGCACTGAGCATTTGTTCTGTTTGCTCAGCCTCACTATTCTTCACTAATGACAGGCATGTATTGGTTTGCCTTACATAGTGTTGTTGAATTCAACTTGCGGTAACACCTCCATTGTGAGAAACTCATCCAAGAACTGCTCATGAGGTTCCTGCAGCAGCTTGCCTCTTATGGCACCTCACCTCAGGCCTGTTGGCCAGCCTGGCAGTATCTTCAGGATTGAAGACCTGGTGTCTGCTTGCTGAAAGGGCTGGACGGTAGAGGCTGGCTGGTTCAGGTCTGGTGTCTGCCTCCATAGAGGACTGGTTTGCAGCTGCTGAATTGTATTTGGTGTTTCCTATGGGACTGGACTCCTGCCAAAGAAGATCAAGCTTCCCTCCAAAGAACTATTTCTGAACAGGTCCACTTCCTTTGTGACCTAATAGCTTTTCTCTTCCACTACCTTTGCTGAATAGTGGGCTAGATTGAACCCTATTAAAGTGGGTTGCCAAAAATTTATGCTTGCAAGAGTCATTGCATTTTTTTCTACAAGTAAATGGCAAATAAAAGGATTTCTAGGAAGGAAGGCATGAGAATCCATAAGAAAAACCTATTCTATTCTAAGCACATTAGTATTAATTTTGGCATAGTATAAAAGGTATTACAGACATTAGTTAAATATACAATTTTAAAATAGCTGAGCAAATTTCTGCATATATATGTTAAGTTAAATCCTTCACAAGGAGTTTCTAAACTCCCAACAATCAGCTCTTGTGTTTGATACTTATCCCTGAACTTGGGTCATTAGGATTATAATAAATTCCAAGTGCTTAGTAATACTTAAGATAGGGATAATGGTATTATGGAATTATTGGGGACAGGAAGAAAACAAAAATCAAATCGACAAAACAAATATCAAGGACAGGCAGGTCCCTTTCAGCCACGATACACTGAGACATTCTACTTGTTCTAGATCAACTAATATTTTGTTGATAATTCTTTGTAAGATGCCTTAGCAAAACAGAAGTGTTACAAAAATATCTGTGCAAAGCTACCACGAAGATTTATAAATGAGAAGTTTCCATCACTAGTCTGACTTAAGGAGACACAGATATTTTTTCATCTATCATATTAATTCCAACAACAGATTTATTTTATTTGTATGGAAATTTAAAGCATGCCCGAGCATGAAACATTTCAAATAATTAACATTAAAATAGAAATTTTGATTAATATAAATTATTGAAAAGCCAGAAGTACTTCATGGGGAGCTTAAGGGTTGAACAAATTATTTTAGGGATCTTTTCATGGAACCAGTTCAACAACAGTTATGTCATTTATAGTATACATGTGCATAAAGTTTGTGTTTATGAATACCAGCTTTTGCTAAATTTTAAAATAGGAGACTTTTTCCTTGTAGCAAGCAGTTCTTGTTATGCATCATTTGATAAGTTTTACTCAACAGTGTATTTGGTATAGTTAGGAAATTTCAATCCAACACTCTACTATCTGGGTTCCATTGTGTAGAAAATACAGCTCTTTGCTAGAATCACAAAGCTTGTCAACTCCCCTTCGAGGCTCTGCCAGAGTGTGACCCATACAGATGTGGATGGGTGCTCACAGCCAACCATCAGACTGACCACAGGGATCCCAATCAAGGAATTAGTGGAAGGAATGAGGAGCTGAAGGGAATTGCAACCCCATAGGAAGAACAACAACCAACCAGAACCCCCAGAGCTCCCAGGGATTAAACCACCTACCAAGGAGTACACATGGAGGGACCCATGGCTCCCACTGCATATGTAGCCGAGGATGGCCTTATTTGGCATCAGTGTGATGGCAGGTCTTTGGTGCTGTGAAGGCTCTATGCCCCAGTGTAGAGGAATGCTACAACAGTGAGTCAGGAGTGGATGGGTGAGTGGAGGAGCGCCCTCATAGAAGCAGGAGAGAAGGGCATGGGATAGGGGGTTTTGGAGGGGTAACGGGATAATATTTAAAATGTAAATAAATAACATAACCAACAAAATTCTCAGAAACCAAAAAGAAAAGCCACCGTTACTCCAAAATCTAGCATTCAAGTTATATGATGATCTTTTATAAAACATGCTACTGTGACATTCCATTGCATCAAACAAAATTTTTACGGAAACAAAACGTAGAAAATTGTCACTTTTCTTTGCAAAGTAACAATATTAATTTTCGAGCCTAATGCCATTTCTAGAGAGCAACAGTTCCGTGAGAGGTGGCAGCTACTAAGAAATAATAAAAAGTGGTACTTCGTTTGTTTATACTCTCCCTTCTTCCCCACCCCCAGCATCTATACACTGATATATTGACAATATTTTTCAAAACTCTTCCTACCTTTGATTTGTACATAAGTGACTTTAAAAGAAACATTGAAGGAATTAACATTAATTTTAAAAATTCTAACCATCACATTATCATTAGGTAGTCAGCCCCTATTTGATGTTAAATAATTTCTGATGTCAGTCACTGAAGTCACAATCATGTTTCTGATAATTGGATTAAATAACAAATTCTTAGGCTTTGTTCTCATGTCTCTCTGACCCAACAACACTGCCTAATGGGTTCACGTCATACTCTTTCCTCACCAAAACTGTTTCTTTTCTTCTTGGCCTGTGAACACATACAATTACTGCTGTATTTTTTTAAATATCAAGATAAAACTGGAGTTACAAAACAGGATTCTGGTGAAAATAATTAATAATGCACTGGAAATATTAAAAATAGATTACAGGGAATTTATTGTGCACAATATAAGGAAGTGGCAAAATTGTTACTTTTTCTTTTCATTCTTGAAATTTTATTTCTAAATACTAAGAAAGAAAAATATTATAACTACTGTCAATGAGATTGCTGTCCTAATTTCTTTCTCAATAATACCCCACCACCAGCATATGCTCCGCTTCATAGAAATATACTCCCACAGTGGCAATCATTTTACTTTGGGTAGCAAAATGACAGACCTTTTATATATTGATTTTATAGCCTGAACCATTATAAAATGTATAAAGTCTGTCTTTTGATGAAATCTGGGATTTGTCTGTGCAGTATCCTATATCGGTAAACAGGGATAATTAGAGTTACTTTTTTCTTATTCTTGTGCCCATATAAATTCTTCCTGTGGCTTCACTGTCAATCCAGAGGAGCTTAGTCCTTTATTGATAAGTGAAGTGAGACAGTACACCCTTTTTGGCTCCACATCATACTTTTTCTTTTCCTCATTCAGTATAATGTTGGCTTTGGTTTTACTCTTTGTTGTGATAGGCTGTAACACTTGAAATCCAACACAGTCAAAGGCTTTTATCATGAAGAGATTTTGAATTTTATCAAATGCCTCTTCAGCATCTGTTAAAATAATTCTATGTTGTTTTTTTTTCACTCCATCCTTTTGATGGCTTTCTGTACATCAAGACTTCTGACCATGGAAGATATTTAACCTGATCACGGTGAACAAACAGATTGGTGTGCCGTTGAAGCTGGTCTCCAAGCAATTTTAGAAGTTTTGCTTCTATTTTTTCAAGAATGTTGTAATTTTTGTTTGCTTGCTTGGTTTGTTTTTTGCTTGATTTTAATTAAAAGATGTTGTTGGCTTTGTACAAAGAGCATGAAATTATTCTTTCTCTTCCAAGTAGATTGAGTAAAATTGGATTCAAATATCATTTAATTAATGTATTTTTCAGTGTATATTAATTATACAATATAGTAACTCCATTATGAAATATTTATATAAGGTACATTGAATATATTCATAGCTCATTAACACAGTTACCTTTCCCCTTCCTTCTTCATCTGCTGATTGACTTCTAATTCCCAAATAGGCCTCTCATACTTTTCTGACTTACTTTCAAGACTCTACATATGAAAAAAATGCAGACATGATTCTGGCTTGTGTTGCTCAATAGGATGAATTCTCCTGCAATCGAACTAGGCTGATTAATGTATAAGTATTGTATAGGTAATGTGAGTATATAGTCCTCTCTACAATATGCTGTCTTTGATTCCTTGGGCATATAAATGAGAACAGTATAGCTTTATCAAATGATTAGTTCTGCTTTTGATTTTCTTAGAAGCCACCATATTGATTTCCACAATTATTTCCATCAAGAGTGAATGAGGTTTACTTTAAACTCTGCATCCTTCTCAATATTTATTCTTTGTATTGTCCATTTTATCTTTTTAAAAGAGTCTATTTTATGTAAACTAATGTTTTGACTGAATGTATGTCTGTTCACTACTGTATGGATTACTGGGAATTGTTGAAGTGTCCTCTGAAGGAGCAGCCAGTGCACTGAACCATTGAGATATCTCTGGAGCCTTTTGTTTTGATTTTTAGAGGGCAATCATTATGACCTGGGTAAGAGTGATTTCCTAGATAGTATTATGTGTTTTAATCAAATAATTAGGAAGATAGTGCAAGGAGTTCTTTAAGATCTCATCTTAAATACTGAAGATTCTATCATTTTAATATAAAGTCTAGCAATTGTGTTTGAACCTGAATATAAACCTTCAGGATGTTCTTTTCACATCACTTTATTAAAGTGCAATTTCCATACAATAAAGTTGACAATAATTGGATTTTAACAGTTACTTTACACCTGTATATGTAGTCTACAAAAGAAGATGCAATTCACTGCTATCACCCTGATAATTTTTGTTGTCCGCCCCCTTGTAGTAATCCCATGCCCCCTGCTTCTATCCTATTACAGTCTGAGGCCCTTGTTTACATCCATCGACAAGGCACAGAATAGAACTTGCTTCATTTGTTTACACAATGTCTTCAGGATTTGTTCAAACTGTTGCATACATTACACTGTAGTTCTACTTCAATCCTTAACTGTTTTCATTGATTTAAGAGAACATGCACTTGGGGTTCCTTCTCAAAGAACAGTGAATACTTTTATGCCAAGATCATAAATTATTCTTTCATAATAAATCAAAAGCATTTGTATTCGACTAACTAGATGCCAACAAAGTGTATTAATCACTTCAGGAGAAACAATGTCACCGCCGAAACAGCACATTTACTGGCACCAATAATGCTTAATTCAGACTGCAGTTCATAAAGCTCCCATACTTCAGTAAATCCTTTAATTAGTAAGCTTTAGCAAGCTTCTTTGATGTTCTGCTGTATAGTAATAAATCACTGAAGTGTCTATACAGTGCCAAGCATTGGTCTGCCTTCGCCACTGAGAAACACAAACCTTTAAAATCTTTTAATTAATTGTACTTAAAAAGACACAATTAGGTCTCTGATTTCAATGACCTGCAGAAAAAATGCATTTCTCATTACTGACTGGGGTCACCTACCTGCAATTTATACTGTAAGATATATATATTTTTTAATATGTGTTTAAAAGCATAGAAAATCCCATTTCCCTTAAGCAAACCAAGGACACTTTAAAACTCTGACTAACACCTTAGCATTGGCATAAGTAACTGAAAATGCATTGATGTGATAGTATGAATTATGTCAAGAGTTACAGAGATGCCCGTCCCCTTGATATATGTATGGTACTTTGGGCATAACACTATCAAAAGTAAGTTGATATAAAGTCTGGTGGCTGTAGGAAAGTATGCATATACTATACTTCATTTTTAAAGTACTAGCAAAATACATTTTAAAGCAAGTACAATACTAAAGGTGGACAGTTCAACCCAGGTTTGATCCTTCTTTTAAACACCATAGAAGTAAGGGACATGGTAGAATTATACAATGTGTGACTGCAATGGTTCTTAGTTTTCTAAGATGTATTTCTTTGAAAAATCTACCTACTCAACCCTACAAAGGTTATTTTGATGCGTACACATATTCCTTTTAAAAATTATAATTTTTGCTTTCTCGGTTTTATACTGTACTAAGAATTCGACCTTGAAAATCCCTGAAAAGGAAAAAGAAATGGTGTTTCTAACTGAGCCCAAAAGAACAAAATGTGGCATCTGTAGTCTAAACAATCCTTCCTGGAGGTAGATATTGCTGCTGTCTCTCTCTCTCTCTCTCTCTCTCTCTCTCTCTCTCTCTCTCTCTCTCTCTCTCTCTCTCTCTCTCACACACACACACACACACACACACACACACACCAGGGGGTTTGGTTAGGGAGAGAGAGGAAGGGAGAGAAAGACAGAGAGAAAGTCAGGGGAGCACACACAGAGAGTAGAGGAGGGCAAGAGAGACAGAGACAGACAGACAGAGGGGATGAATAGCCATCACAGAAGAGAGAGTAAAATATCTGGGCACTCTATGACACAGTTGTGATTGAATGCCAACAATTCTGTAGGGATGGCAGGAAAGCTGGATGTTTGAGAACCAGAGCCCTGTGTTTAGTGCACTTCACTTTTGACATTGAAACCAAACTGCTGGCTCTGAGTCTATAGTGAAACACAGCTTCTCAAGTATGTATTCCAGACCTGTCAGATTGCAAGTAAACCTGGAGAATGTGTGCAAGGAGCTCATTCCAGTCTTTGCTAGTTCTGGCTGCTAGGAAACAAATGATATAGATTGGAAAGACAAGGCTCCATTTTCTAATGTACAAGTGGCTATCTCTCTCATGCCAAATAGACCTCATGTTTCAGCCTCCTTTTATGAGGGCATTAATTTGTTCCATAAGGGCCTTACTTTATAGTCTAATTAACACCAAAGGCCCTACTGCCAGATACCTTGGAGCTGAAGGGGCACAGGCTTTCAGCCCACCGCACTCAGGATAATAATTTAATATAATATAGATTTGTCTTTAGCCATTTTAGTGCTAGTAATGATATCTTAGTCACATATACATATATGTCAGTGATATATATGATGTATATGTATCTGTGTAATTAACCTCAATGTATTTCCACACCCTTGATGTTTATTTAAAATCTCCAGGTTTTAAGAATTGCCAGATTATATCATCTGAGTACAAATCATCTCATAGTGGTAGTACAAAATGCCATTATCTAGGAACTCAGGTAATAGGCCTATGACTATATTTCCTTCAAAGTACCTACCCAACCATTGAAGACTTCAATTTCAGTAAACTTCAATTTCTGTTATATTCAGACCCTAGATTATTATGTTCTCATCTGTACAGTTCACAAACAGAAAACATAAACTTCATGGACCAAAAATCATTCACCGACTTTGCAGATATGTATTAAATATTCACTTTGGCATAAAGCTGGAGACTAACATAGGAAATAAGAGGCTGGGGAAGTGAACTGTGTTTATGAAAACAATCCAAGAATATAACCATACCTCTTGAGTACAACTGCTTTCCTAAAATTATGTACAAACTATGAAAGTATCAAATCAAACTAAGGCTGTGGAGATAAACCCATGTAATATTGAAGGTGTGGACAAGCAGTATGAAAAACAATCTATACAAGCCAATGTAGACAATAAGTGGGTTTTGTTCATTCTGTATAATCAAAACATAATTTTCAAGTCGACAGGGTGAATTAGATGCTGTTGGATGGTGTTTTCTAAAACAGATTAAGAAAATCATTGAGAACTCTATTTTGATGAAAGAGGAGAGCCAAGTCTCCTTTGACGCTTCTTTGAGAGCACAACTTTATTATTGTGGTGTTCTTTTGCACTCAAATAATTTCAGTATTTGGCTGAGCAAAAATACCACGTTCACACAGATCCATCTGATTTGACAGCCTAATCCTTCTTTCTATAACAATCAAGCTGGGGCTTGATTTCCTCCCTTAAGTGGAAATTGTTTTCCTAATGGAAAATTGCTTTAAAATTGCGTTAACATAATTCCTGTGCAAAGCAATTTAATGATGCAACACTCAGTGCTAACTCTTCACTTTTAAGAATACCTCTGTAAATTGCTTCCCAGGACAAGTATTTTATCTCTACTTTTTGTTTAGTCTTGCTTCTTTGTTACTTGAGATATTTTCATTTCTTTGGCAATTATTTATTTTACAATTTCATATATGAGTAATGAGTTTATATCATTTTCACTTTAACCTCTCCCCCACCTCCCTCTCTCTATATATATAACTCTCTCTCTCAAATTTCTGACCTCCTCTTATTTAACGATTATTGCTACATATCTGATTGTGTATGTGTTTGTGCATGTGTGTGTGTGTGTGTGTTTGTGTGTGTATATGTGTGTTTAACAAAATAAGTTCATTTAGTGTTGCGTATATATTGTATGTCTTGAGAGATTTCCTCTTGATCTAGAGAGCCTATCATGGAACTTGCCTCTGGAGAAGACTAATTCTCCATCTCTTTGGAGCCATTAATTGCCTCTAGGGTTTCCTCTAGGGCCAGGCCTTGTGAGGTTTCTCTCATCTACATAAGGTGCTGTTGTTCAATATGGATGTGAGAAATCTCACAAGATTCTTCCCTAGACTCTGCCCTGAAGGCTACAGGCAATTAACTCTACATATCTTGTTTAGGAGACCACGTTGTTAGGATTTCATAGACGCAATTTCCTTATTCTATATAGAAGCCTGGAAGATGGAGACACTATTTTGCAGCAGATGGCAGTCTTTGTGCTCATTCTACTACAGTGTTTCCTGTGTTTTAGACATACAGAAGTTGTATTTTAAAGGTATCAGTTGGGGCTAAGCACTCCTCAGTCACTTCTTTTCTGAATTTGACCAGTTGATGATTTCCATGATAGTCTGTTTGCTGCAAAAAAAAAAAAAAAAAAAAAAAAAAAAAAAAAAAAAAAAAAAAAAAACTTCATTAGCAAGGGCTGAGAGGTACACTTACCTGTGCACTCTGTCTACTTGTTGAGCCATTATCTCCGTAGCTCATTTTGAAGCTGGATATTTAATGCAAGTACTATCAATGCAAGTTGTAGGGAAAGAAATGAACAGCTTAAATTTTGCAATTTGCTCTGTATCTGCTTCATATAACAAAGATGTGGAGATGGTAGAAAAATACCAGGATGATGATTCCAATGTTTAAAGGGTTGCATATTGAGTAAGCTATACATATTTACATATATACATATATATGCATATATTAAATACATGCATATTTAATTTTAACTGAAAATATTAGGTATAAGAGTATTTCATTAGAGAGCTAAGAATTCACATGTAGTTAAATAAATATTTCTCTAGAAAATATCACACAATAAATATTTTGGAGATTCTATGAAAATGAACAATTTCATCTGAAATGCAGTGGAGAGAGTAATTTATGATAAATCAGAGTTAGATCTCATTAGAATTTTGAAAATCTCATTAGATTCATTACAGCAAAAGAAAATTAATTCTGCTTTGTCTATGAAAAACTACTTTCTTTTTTCACTCCTTTTATTTTCAATCTTTGCATACATTACATCCCAACTGCAATTTCTGCTACCTCCACTACTCCCAGTTCTGCCCCACGTGGCCTCTACCCCAGATCCACTCTTCTTACTTTGCCCTTCAAAAAAGAATGAGCAGGCCTTCCAAGGATATCAACAATGCACAACATATCATATTACAATAAGACTAGGCACAAACATTCATATCAAGGCTGGATATGGTGACCCAGTCAGCGTGAAAAGGTTCCAAGTGCAAAAAAGAGTCACGGATGCTCCCATGCATGAGTTCCACAAGAACACCAGGTATAACTTATGTGCAAAGCTCCTAGCCTGGAACCAAATAAGGTGAGTAATTGTCACTTCAGTCCTGTGAGCCACTATGAGCCCTGCCTAGTTGATTCTGTGGATCATGTTTGTTGGGGTGTCCTTGATTTCTCTGGCTCCTATAATCCTTCCTCCCTCTTTTGTGAGAAGTTTCCCTGGCTTCACCTGATGTTCGACTGTGTCTCTGCATCTACTCCCATCGGGTCCTGGAAGATGCCTCCCTGATGACAATTGAGCTAAGCACCAATCTATGAGTATAGGAGAATGTCAGTAAAAATTACTTGATTGACTTTTTCTTTCTAAAACATTTTATTAATCTCTGAGAATTTCCTTTATACATACAATGTATTTTTTATCACATTAACCATTACTCCTCCCTGAACTCCTCCCAGATCCAGTCAACCCACTATTAACCTATCCTCTTTATATGTTACACATCCAACTTTACGTTACATGTTTGTGAGTGTTTGTATGTATGTTGTGTTTGTGTGTACTTGTGCCCTACTGCATCAAATTTGTACTGTCCTGCATGCATGGCTGAGGAGCCATTGACTTGATAAAGTATGGTTGTTCTACTAGGGACCACACCTCTAAAGAAAATTCAGTCTTCCTCCCTTAGCTCCCATCAACTCTCAGTAGACGTTCACAGAGATGTAGGGACTTCTGTACTTCCCTCTCTATGATGAAATGTTCACTGCCTTAATTTTGTTGAGGTTTTGTGTAATCAACCATAGCTGAATCTTGAGTACATCAGTCCTGCTTTGTTTTGTCCTGGTCCTCAGTGACCTCTGTGCTTTCTAACCTTTCACTGCCCTCACTAAGCATAAGTAGAAGCTGTGCAGTATAGACATCCCATGTAGGGCTGACACTCCAGGGACACTCATTCTCCGAACTTTGACTGGTTACGAGTTGCTGTATGAGCCACCACTTCTATTTCCATTTATGATTTGAATTTTGGTGTGAACTTGTGATGAACTTTGTAACATGTGATTATGTACTCTGAATGGTATATAAATACTGAAGACAAAGAGTTCAGGGGATTAGTAAATTAGGAATGAGTTAGTTAAGACCCTGTCGCCCTTTCCTCTCTGATGAGGATTGAAAGCTTTGCTAATCTGCAGGTGAACATAGAGTTCTTTAGAGGGCTTTTTAATACTAATTCCATTCAGACAAATGATAGTAGGAGGTTCATCCCTGGGGTCTATAAGCCTCTATGACATGGGTTCTTGGTCATATTTATAGGACTAGATGTGCAGTTCCTCCTGTGGAACAGGCCTTAAACTCAATCAGATACAAATTGGTTACTCTACAAACATTTGTGCTACCGTGGAATACTTTGCTGTGCTGCTCTTTATTGCATCTGACAGAGTTTATGGCTGAGTAAAACTGTTCATTACTTTCCTTTCTCAGCAGCCTGCATTGCCACCCCAGCAGGAAAAAAGGCTTGTTGGCCAGTACAAGTTTGATATCTGTGAGAAACCAGCTTAGACTAGTGGAGTAGGTCATTCAAACAATGTTTGAAGGACTTTACAATGTTTTCTCATCAAATATTTTTCTAAATCTGAAGCAATAAAAATTGTAAGAATATAAAATGTCTGTTTCTGACCTTCACATTGATAAAGCAAATGGTTTTCTCTTCTTAAAGGAAATTGGCCTTTAAAACACTACCTGTAGTCTGTTCTAGAATTATTGAATAACAAATAGCATTGGCCAGTTTCCATGGGATCAATATTCTCCCCATGAACTTTCAGCTACTCACAATGACTTGCAACAAATGAGAATTAGCAAATGGTACGCATCATACCACTTCACTCTATTTCAAACCTGTGAATGTAAGAATCATGAATAACAGGAAACACAGGTGGCAATGAAATGTAACGTGATTAAAAATGAAAATGTCTGAGTTGGGTGTGGTGACACATGTCCTTAATCCCAGCACTTGGGAGACTGAAACTGCAGGAACATGTACTTACAACACACTGATGTTTACTCCTTCCTTTAAAAGAAAGGCTAATTTTGAGCATTACTGAGATTTTTTTCCAATGTAATTCATGATTATTTTATACTATTTAAGTTTAAGTATTAGTTCTAGTTAATAACCATCTACAGGATTACTGAAAATTTTGCTACAGGCTCTAGGAAGACAAAAAAAAAAAAAAAAAAAAGGAAAGTTCTAATGCTTTATGCTAAAAGGTCCATATAAAGGAGTCTGGGGTCACTTTATATTAAGAAATAATGAAGACAGCAAATTATTGGGAGAAAGCAGAGAAAAATAATTTTTCCAAGCACATTATGTAGTTCAGATAAACATAGTATAAACATAGTAGCTTTTAATTCAGAAGCATGGCACTTTACAAAATACAAATATTATATCACCTCTAGTAATGATTAAAGATATATGTTCCAAAATATGGAAAAGAGAGAATTGATTTAACAACCTATTCTATTAAATAAATGTTTATTTATATATTAGATATATGTAATATAATATTATATATAAATATTAACATTTAATATAATTAAACATATTAGAGTTAAACATGAACTTCTATTTCTAAGTTTTAGGCATGTGCCTGGTTATCCATGTTAGATAGAAAATGCCCTGGAATAAGATTAGTGTGTACTAGTGAACACTTGTATATAACTATCTCATCTGATCAAGTAGAAATACCATGTTCAGTTGTAAAAGAGTTGAGTGATGAAGAGAAGCCTGAGATAATCAGAGCATATGATAGGCAAATAAAAATGCAATGCTTGAGACTACATACATACACACACACACACACATCAAGCACATGCACACACACACACACAATCTCTCTTATTGCCTCTGTCAGTTTCTGTTTTCTTTTCTCAACTTTCTTCTCACAATCTCAGACTCTACTGACTGACTTAAGAGTCACAGAATCTCATACTCTCACTTAAATCATCTTTCTTCTTGATAGGAAGTACATTTGCGAGCAGCTATAGTTTTTTGTTTGTTTGTTCGTATAAGAATGACTGTGACAAATGGTTTTATTTTCTTCAGACAAATGGGAGTGCGATTTCATTTTCAACATTCACTATTATCACTCTTTGTTTTTGCTTAGTATGAAAATATCTAACAGCTTATGTAAAAATAGAAGAATCATGAAATGCTAAGTATAATGCTTAGGTGAGAGGTAACTTTTCTGTCCTACTTTCTTAAAAATAGTCAATGAAATGACTGATAATTGTCAAGAGCCATAATGGAACAAGCTAATAATTGGCAGATGATCATCATGAAATGCTTGCCTTGGATTATTATATAATCTGCGACGAGTGTGCCCCATTAGCAAGGCTGTGGTGGACGTGATCTTAGGAAAGATTCCTGCTATTAATATGCTTTTCCTATTATTATTATTATTATTATTATTATTATTATTATTATTATTATTATACATATGCTACTATCACTAAACAATAGCACACCCCTTTGTAGCAGATCTCTGCAGATCCACGAAGATGTACTGTCTTGTAGTGATACTATATAGGCAAATAGATGACTTCTTAAGTCTTAATGATGATCCTATAAGAATTCCTAAAATTATATCAATGATTACTAAGCTCTTTTATAACAGGACTGCTATTAAGTCTCTCAGGCATAGTCAAAACTGCAAAGAGAACTCTGCCAATCTCCTGAGTGTTATCAGTTAATTGCCCCAAGAGAGGTAATAACCAGACTCTCTCCTGCTCAGAGCACATTCCAAGAAGTTGTAAAACAATTAACCTAGGAATCCACAATTTATTATAGGTACCAGGACAGAAGAGAAAATATTGCCTGGGTTTATTTATACAAAACTTCACTAATTTTTTAAGTTATAGTTTCAAACTCTCTGCGAACCTGTGGAGCTAGACAGGTGATGAATGTCTAGCTAGATAATTACTCCTAATGGATATTCATGTAAACATTCTATGTTGTAAACTTCTATTTCAATTTATGATTTGAATTTTGGTGTGAACTTGTGATGAACTTTGTAACATGTGATTATGTACTCTGAATGGTATATAAATACTGAAGACAAAGAGTTCAGGGGATTAGTAAATTAGGAATGAGTTAGTTAAGACCCTGTCGCCCTTTCCTTTCCCCCTGCTTAGAATTTTTCTCCCTTAGAATTTTTACTTTGTTAGAATCTTTTCTTCTTCCTCACTCGGGACCTTTCCACGGTTCCCCTCAGATAGCTTTCATAGGATACTTTTTACACTTAATAAACTCTATAGTAACTTTTCTAAGTGTCTTTTCTTCCTGCAACCCAGCCACAAGTTAGAGCCCAGCAGTTCCTGCTGAGATAGAACAAAGGCCATGTTGCCTAATCCTCTGCTGTTAGGCTACAGGTGTTAATCACCCTGGCCTGCAGTCTCTTATCCTCAGAAGAAGTTTTTAGGATAGTACAAGGATATTTATTTAACTCCTTGCTGGTCTTAGGGCCAGGATGCCTGCAGGTCAGCTACAGTAGCATAGGGGCTGCCTCAAGAGGAACTGGAGGAGAAGAAAGAAGCAGCTCCATTTTCTCTCCCCCTCACCCAAGCCAGGGCTGCCCCCCCCCCCCCGCAGATAATACCTAATAATATTCTGCTATACTCAGAGATTGGTGCCCAGCCCAATTGTCATCAGAGAGGCTGCATTCAGCAGCTGATGGGAACATGCAGAAACCCACAGCCAAACATTAGGTGGAGTTCTGGGAATCCTGCTGAAAGGGGCAGGAAAAATTTTAGGAGCAAGAGGGGTCAAAAACACCACAATAAAACACACGGACTCAACAAACTTGGACCTATATGGACTCACTGAGATTGAATTAATAATCAGGGAGCTTGCATGGGTCTAACCTCTGCATATATGTTATAATATTGCAGCTTGATGTTTTTGGGAGAGTCATAACAGAGGGAGCAGGTCTGTTTCTAATACTTTTGCCTGCTTTTGAGACCCTTGTCATCTTACTGGGTTGCCTTTTCCAGCCTTAATATGAAGAGAGGTGTGTGTTATTGCATCTTGATATGCCATGTTTGGTATGTTTGGTAATACCTAGTAGGCCTGCTCTTTTCTCACATGCTGGGTATTTAAGTTCCAGCTTTGTTCCCAGATGATCAGACTGCTACGCACTAGCCCAGTTCTAGGGGGAAAATAGGCCCAGGAACCTGAGAATCCTGAGCAGTGCTGAATATGTCAGGAAAGAACACCAGGGAGACTGTGCCAGAGAATGGCTCATTTATTAAGAGGGGACAGGGGAAATGTATACTCTAGAGAAAATGGCCAGCTGGACCCATATGGTCATGTTACTGGCTGGTGCAAGAACATTGAGGATGATGCATATGCATACTTGAGAGCAGCAGGATCCAGGGGAAGAAACCTTTAAGGTTATATGGAAAAGTAGCCCAATCTGGGATGTTTCAGGCCCAGTGACAACCAGCCCTGATAACCCTGCACTTATGAGCTTTTTAGTTGCTGCATTCACCAGGGCATGTTCTCACCAACAGAAGCCTATTTGCTTAAGACTGTTGATACCAGAGCAAGTGGGGAAGTGCCACAACAAATCTGCTTCTCTCTTGGAGTAGCCAGGTCCATTGAGTAAGGATCTGAACTGGAGGGAGGGACGCATAGTTGGCCACAGGTGAGTACAGTGCAGGATCATGGTGAGTGGTGAGTGAATGGGGGAAGACCACATGCAGGAAAAGTTTCAGAGACATGGTTCAGAATTTTTAGGGGGGGGGGAGGGGCATTTATGCCCCTGGAGAGGTGGCCAGGGTCTCTGAAGGCAAGGTTTCTGTGGCCATATGCCATTGGCCAGGTCAGGGGTGTTAGAAGATACTCTATCTACAAATTCAGAGACTGTAAAGGGGGAAGTCTAATAAAGAGTGGAGCCTAATAACTGTCAAGGTAATCAATTCTTGCTAGGGATCATGGAGAGGTAGTAGGCTAGCCAACTCTTACTGTCCTTAGGTTTGAGGTATCTGGGGTTGAAGCTCCTGCCACCCTTTCTCCATAATCCTGGGCCATTACAATTCCACAAGGGAGCAGCCAAACTCCTGATGCTGTCAGAATGAGAAAATCCAGGGTTTTAGGCATGCTTCAACCCCTCTTCATTCGGGGCTATCCCTGAACTGAGGGGAATTGAATAACAGTGGATGGGAAGGGAAGACATTGTGGGAGGGATTGAGAGGGCAGGTAGGACGGGAACCTGTGCTTAGGATGTAATATACAAGAGAATAATTAAAATAAAAGAATTTCAAACAGGAAGCTAGTATAAATTATGGTTCATTATATGCAAGGTAATTACAGAGTATGCATGTTAAAGAATTCTTATACATAAAACCTTAAATCGATGTAGATATAACAATAAAAATAGTATAATAATAATTAGCACTCCATTTTAATTACTTCATTTTATGTATGAATAACTTTAGATTTTCAGAAAAGTGTCAAAATACCAAGTTAAGAGGTGCCACTCATACCAACTTCACAATATTATCCTGTAGACTGAAATCAAGAATTTGAATGATTGACAGAGATCTAAATATAGAAGCAATGTAATATTGAAATAATAGAGGGATGGTGTCTCTTGCATCTTATAAAAAATGGACCCAGTTTTACATGAATAGCATGATCAGAAGAGGTGGATAAGAGTTAAGGTTATATCCTAAAGATGTTTAATAAAATCTGATGCCCACAAGAATATAAATAAAATAATGATCCAACAAGGGTACAAATCTACCTACATTATTATATGAAATAAATGACATATGAATAGTAGCCTTAAAGAAATTTTTCCAAAAATATATTTTTCCCACTTTCTATACCAATGTTGGTTTTCAGACATAGTCTATTAGCTGAAGAAAAAGTCAGTTTATCAGGAGAAAGAAACAGCCAGTCTTGCTGAGTATATAGTGTGATAATTTCACCAGTCTTTTTCTAAAGAATTCCATGACTCAAGAGTGTGTACACTTAATAAAGATAAAGTCTAATTGTTTTGAGAAGCTTTGTATACAGAGCTGTCTGAATATACACAGTGCTCATTTGTCTATCCATCATAATGTCGAAAGTCATAGTGACAATTAATTGACTCTGTTCTCTTAAGTACTACATAGTGTCTCTGGTCAAATGGAGAAAAGAGTTCTTCTAATTGGAATTCTTAGTTTGTTGCCTTTCTCCATCTCTGTTAGAAACAAAACAAACAACTTATTCATTCTTTGTTAGTTTCACATCATGAACCTCACTCCCATTCATCTTCCCATTTCCTCTTATCCATTCTCTGTCCTTACAACCTCTATCCCCCTCCAAATAAAAAACATGCAAAAAAAAAAAATCAAACAGTGAACAAAACAAAATGAAGCATAGAAAAGGTCTTGTCCTGGAAGCTACAGCATGTCACAGTGTGTCCCACAGTGTAACCCTCTGTCCACATTT
This sequence comes from Arvicanthis niloticus, assembly GCF_011762505.2. Lineage (NCBI taxonomy): Eukaryota > Metazoa > Chordata > Mammalia > Rodentia > Muridae > Arvicanthis > Arvicanthis niloticus. The sequence continues at coordinate 8,896,716 of NC_047674.1, read as the reverse complement.
ATTTACTTTGAAATGTTCATTGCCATGAGTTGTTGTCTGGCTCAAGGTAGCTGGCTTCTGTAACGCCATTAATATTGGACTCCACCTGGTTTATCCTGTTGCTGCCTTCTGTCATGGAGGTCCTGCAGCTAGGGATCAACACTACCTGCTCTTTTACATGTCCCAACAGTTCACAGATGAGCTAGGTGTTGGAGTGGGCCTACTCCGAGCCCTGAATCTGGGCCTGGATAGTATCTGAGCTGGTCAGCCCATCAGCCTCTCTCCACCCATTCCACCAGTGTAAGGTCTCCAGCACTGCTCAATCTAGGCCATCCAGTGCCACCAAAGGCAGGAAGCACTGTCATATCTCCGACACTCATATACCCTTGAGGCCAGTCACTCACATCCATGTCTCCAGAGTCAGGTCCACTGTGTTTCTCAGTCGAAGCACCAGTCCCACTTTCACAAGTGTTACAGACTATGAGTGGGTAGACCAGATGTCCTGCTCACTCAGACTTGGGGCTGCCTCACCAATGTTTTTACCATTAGAGCCAGCTCCACTGTTTACCTGGAAGAGATACAGGACTTGTTTACCAGAATGCTACAGCCAATGAATGCAAGAGATACCTCTTCTGTTTTTATAAAATTGGGGCCAGCTCTCCTGAGTACCACAGGTGTCTAGGAGCAAGACAGGGAATGGCATCACTCTGTGCCCATTCCACCTTACAGAAGAGTACTGGTGGGACCAGCTCCCCTTAACTCTTGCCCTTGGGACTGGCTCATCCATGCCTTCCCTACCAGGGTCAGTTCTACTGTACTGTCCAGGCAAGGTACAGGGCCCACTCTCCCTAGTTCTGCAGCCAGCAATCTGGGCAGTCAATCTCTTATTTCTTTGTATCTCTTTGACTTTCATTTTAATTTAGCTTTATATATATATATATATATATATATATATATATATGTATATATATATATACATATATATATATATATATATATATATATATATATATATAGAGAGAGAGAGAGAGAGAGAGAGGCAGTTTTACCTGGTAAACTAAGTTGAAATTATATATATATATATATATATATATATATATATATATATTCAAACATCTTATAGCTGGGAGTTTTCTTCATTGCCTAAAAGATGCTTTTATAGGAGCTAATAGTTGACAATATAAATACAAGGATACCTGTCATTAAAACTCAGAACTATACTTTCTTTTTTCTCATAAATAATGATTCTAATAAGAAAAAATTATTTCTTTGTGGCTTTCCTCAGATTTATGATGGCAATTGCTTCACACTGCATGAAAAGGAGAAAAACAGCTCCTGAAGATATCCATATCCAACCCCAGGAGAAGGATTCTATGTTACCTTACTCATTCACCTTGCTAATGTGGTTATTGGTACAGACTACGAAATGTTATAATGGATCATCCAGGCATTCTCAATTTAATTACACGTAACATTAAAAGCAGAGAACTCTATGTCAGAAAAGTGAGGCATTGAAGTTTCTGGAGATAAGAAAAGAGAACACAAGCCACAGAATGCAAACCCCTGTAGTACATGGAAAAAGAAAACCATCTCTTCTCCTCAAGCCTCCACAGGGAGAAATGCTGCCAGTGTCTTGATTTTAGCCCCACGTAACTCATATTTTAGCTCTAACTCTCAAAAAGATAAGAAAGGAAATTTATGCTGTGCTGACCTATTAAATTTGCACTACTTTGTTATAGCTTTTAAATTTTCAAAACTAGAAGGGGACTGAGGAAGATATAGAAGTAGAGAAGAAACTAAAATAACAGTAAGGGTATCTTAAAATTTCATAAGGAATCACAATATTAACTCTCTACCTAAAATATATGTATTTACATAATGTAAGTTAGTCTATAAATTTACATATATAGTTTAAATCTCATCTGACTAACAATGTTCCACCAAAAACCATTACATCATCCAACAAAAACCCCAACGCCAGGCATAAAAAGCCCCATTTTTATGGGGTTGTTCAAGACGCTCTCCAAACATTATAGACTTGATTGCCCACCCTGGGGTAGAAGGTAAGTCCTGAGTTCTGAAGACACTATGCACTTTGGACAAAGGACCCAAAGGCCACTGAATTGGATCTGAATTGATAGCCTCCACGAAGACTAGCATTCCTGGAACAAGAAGGCACCATACAACCTTCCAAAGGAGAAAAACAACAGAGTCCTACTCATATATGATTCCTATCAACCACAAAGGTACACACATCAAAGTAAGTATAATAGTGCAGTAGTGGCATGCAGACCTTAATGGCAACCAATAGTTCTTTAACTAGACTTAAGACCTACTCAACAAAAAGGAAATTATTTCTGGTATTGAAGGTCTAACCCACTCTCCCTAGAGCTAATGGTGTCATGGATTTTGAAAGAGAACCCATAACCACCACTTAATACACCAGCATAATCTCTTAACTACATTATAAATATATTTTTCTTATACCCACTGAGGATGTAGTCTTTACCCTCATCAAAGAAACTTCTCTTGACAGACAACATTGCAGAAAATAAAACATCCAAATACAGAGTTGAGAAGCCTAGTCCTTGTGGATGCATCACAGATACAACTCTTGTACCCAAGGTATCCTACTTAGGGTTTTACTGCTGTGAACAGACACCATGACCAGCACAAGTCTTATAGAGGACAAAATGTAATTGGGGCTGACTTACAAGGTCAGCAGTTCAGTCCATTATCATCAAGGTGGGAGCATGGCAGCATCAAGGCAAGAACAGTGCAGGCAGAACAGAGCACTCTATATTTTTACCTGAAAGCTGCTAGCAGAATACTGTCTTCCATTCAGCTAATATGAGGGTCTTATAGTCCACATGTACAGTGACATACCTATTCCAACAAGGACACACCTTGTAATAATGCCACTCCCTGGGCCAAGTATATACAAATAATCATACAACTATAAAGGGGGTCATTAAGGAAAATGGAAATAAAATATTTTAAGAACCAGAGGATCAGGAAATTTGTTGTGAAGTTGTGTCTTTTAGGGATATCAAAAGCTACAGCCATAAAGTTTCACCAAACGTGCTTCCCTAAGCATGACCTTGACAAAGGCAACACCAGTGGACATGTTAAACTAAAGTGTGTGGGGGGTGTTCACAAAGCTTCAATCCTAGACATAGAAATATAGATAACTAAAGAACACTGTGAGTGGGGAAAACAGTCTTCCCCAGAGAAAAGCATACCAATTAGTTGGCCAATTGGTCATTCTTGAACACACAGATACAAGTAACAGTATAGAGGAGAACTGTTTGTATTTATATAGCGACAATTAAAGAAATAAAGGTCACAAATTTGAAAGAGAGCAAGGCAAGTACATGAGAGGCTTGGGGGATCAAGGAAATAAAAAGGAAAAATAATGTAACGAGATTATAATCTTAAAAAATAAAAAACGTCATCTTTAAATAATTATTTTGTTATTTGTATATATTGTATGTCTGTGCATGTATGAAAATGTGTATGGGAGTAGCCTACTAAGCCATAAAAGGACATCAGAGTTCAGTTTACAGGCAATTGGAAACCACCCAATATGGGTGCTGAAAATAAACTTTGGTCCTCTGTTAGAACATGTTGTCTTACACAATGAGCTATATATCCATCCCCAGAAGGGAACTACTAAAAAAAATATAATTCTGAGTTCAAATAATATGTAAACTCATCTTAGAGAGAAAACTTCTTGGAGTATTAAACTTCCCTTTAACATGGAAAGAAATCAAGATCAGTTGTGGTCCAGTAAAAATTAGACTTAGAAAACATCATCTCTATTTGTGCCTTCATTGTTCTTGAATTTTATTGTTAATTAGCTTCATAATATGCATTTGTAATTTTATTTAGTTGGAAAATACTCAGTCATTGTCTTTAAAATATATAAACATCTGTTGAGTTACAGTCCAGATGCAGGGACTAGAAAGATTACCCCATGGATAACATGTCTTTCTCTCATAATGATAAGGACCTAAACTTGAATCTCCAACATACATATAAAAAGTGAAGCAAATGTTATCTTTGTAAATGATGTCAAAATATACATAGTAAAAACAATGAAAATACATGATGCTGGGAATCATGGATTTCAACCTGTAGAAAAATGAAGCTAAAGCTTGACATATATATCTGCCCAAAACTCAGCTGCAAATGGATCAAGGACCTCAACTTAAGACATGGTATGTTAAAAAATGCTTGCACTTATATTCTCTGGTGAGGATATTTTTAACTAGACTTCAGTAGCACAGGAAGACCAACAATTGAGAAACTGTATTTCACAAAACTAAAAAAGTTCTGTACAGTGAAGTCAACCAACCAAGGAAGCAACCAACAGAATGGGAGAAAATCTTGGTCAACTGTATATTTGACATAGCTTGATTGTTGAGAACACACAAAGAACCAAAAACTTAAACATAGAGAAAACAACTCAATTAAAGGATCAATAGCTCTGGACTGAAAGTTTGTCCAAGAAGAAATATGAGTGGCCAGCAGATACTTTTTAAGTGTCCAATATTTTTAGCTATTAAGGAAATGAAGATTAAAACTACTTTAAAGTTCCATCTCATTCCAATCAAAATGCTTATCACTGGGGAAAAATGACAACAAATTCTGGCATGGATATGATGAAAGAGGAAGTCCTCTATAATAATTATAGAAATGCAGCCACTTAGGAAATCAGTCTGGAAATTTATCACAATGCATATGAATAGATTTCCCAAATGACTCAGCTATACTACTGGGCATATACCCAACAAAAATTATATCATGCTTCATAGATATCCAGATATGTTCATTGTCCTTCTGTTAAGAGTGGTTAGGAAATTGAATCAATCCAGACAGCTATCAACTTATGAATGATTAATGGACATGTCATACATAAGCAGATGAGAGTATTACTCAGATGTGAAGAAAATAAGATTATGAAAATTTCAGTAAATGGGCAAAACTTGGAAAATATCCATAGTGAGGTCACCGAAGTCCCAAAATGTTGCATACTATCTCTAATCTACTGTTTGGGATATTTATTCAGAATTTCATGTAGAAATTGTGAAACTAGTCACAGTTCAGTGGGTGAAGGATTCATTTAAGGAGTAGAGATAACAGATGACAAGCAAGATTAAGGATAGAGATTGAGGAATACAAGAAACAATAATGGTCAATCAGGTAGTGGAGTTAAAAGTTTAAAAAATGAGGAAGCAGGGCAAGGGTTAACCAAAATGACATGTGCAAGAGTAACCAACATGGGAACGTGATCTTCTAACACAATTGAAATTAAATTCAAATCGGATAGTAGAGATGCATATGGTATAAATGAATAGAGAGACAAATAATAGTATGAGGTAGAAATTAAATGAAGTGGGAATCGTGGGATGGAAAGGAACAAGAGGTAAGGAATAGGTTAACTAAGACAAATACGTGTGATAAAGCTTTATGAAACCCCACTCAATCATAAACTATCTAGAACATAATTTAAAAAAATAAAAATAAATGTGAATAGAGGTACACCATATTAGTGAACAATGCAGCTCCCAGAAGACATGAGTTATTAAAGGAAAATCTCAGTGCCAGACATAGGTTACCTTCTTATGAATTGTTCTCCTGAGAAGGCTCAGAGGCACCCAACACAAGCAAGTTATGACCATTGTCCTTGGTTATTGACCTAGTTACATGGTAAGAGCCTCTTGTTGGAGACATCACCCTTTACCTGGATATAGATAAATCAATTGTGAACAAATGAGGATATTCTTTTCCTGAGGACTACTTTTCATAGTGCTGGTGGAGAAAAGTCATTCAGTGTTTTTACACAGTACTGGATATTGCATGCTACATTAATGACTTTTCAAGAAAGATAAAACCAAATATGTAGTACATTTTACATGGTTTATGGAAGTAAATATATCCTGATACTTAGTCATAACTACAGTCAAAATCTATGACTAGGGAAGCCATATGCCCTAAAAGAGAATCTATTGATTTGATGATATTTTTCTAAATAATTATATCATCAAACTACCTTCTAAATATTTGTGTTTATATCCACAGACCTGAGATGAGAGCATTCTTAGTCAGAGAAGCATGTTGTTGCAGATGCCAGTGGTAACTGCAAACACTCATAATTATTTAAAATGCTGAGAATAAGAAAGTAAATGCCCAACAGTAAGTGGAACATATCAGCCCCTGCCCTCAGGCGTAGGGAGCATCAAGAAAATGGGGACTGAAAGAAAGAGCCAGAGGATGGGAAGCCCTGCTCCGGAGCATGGGAAACAGGAGCTATGGATGTGATGTAGCTACCACATGTAAGAACTCTCAACAGCTGTTGTCACATCCCCCCCCTCCAAAAAAAAAAAAAAAAAAAAGATTTCCGCAAGATCAAGAAAGTTAAAATTTCCAGAAAGAGGATTCCCCTGCTGAGGAGTGATGACAGTTTATAGCTTGTAAGAGAGAAAAGTTACTTTGCTTTGGTGTGTGGGGCAGTTGCTATGATTGTTTGAATAAAAAATGGCCCCCATAGGCCCATTGTGATTGGTACTATTAAGGGGTGAGGGATGACCATATGAAGACAATATTTGAAGATAGATATTTCTTAGCTTAGCTCTATTTAGCATAATCAGATTCAACAACAATATCAACCAACCAGACTCCCCAGAGCTCCCAAAGACTAAACCATCAACCAAAGAATATACATGGAGGACCCCATGGCTCCAGCTGCATATGTAGCAGAGGGTGGCCTTGTCCAGCCTCAGTGCAAGGAAAGGCCCCCCTTGGTCCTGTGAAAGCTCGATGATGCCCCAGTGTAGGGGAATGTGAAAGCAGGGAGGAAAGAATGGGTTTGTGGGTGGGTGGGTGGGAGAACACTCTCATAGAAGCAGGAGGAGGGGATTTCTGGGGGTGGGACTGGGGAAGGAGATAATATTTGAAATGTAAATAAAGAAAATTCAATAAAAAAATCATTCATTTCTGTAGCAAACATGAGCCTTTTTCTAGGTTATTTAAGCATTTTGAGTCTTAATTTCAAGATCTCTGAATACTGTTTTTATGTGATATGAGTTTGAAGCTTAAATTACAGAAACTGAAATTTAATTGTCACAATCTTGTGTGGCATTAAATTTGATTCAAATTTTCTTTGAATGGTTTATCCTATAGTACTGTCCTATTAAGGCATAAAAAGAATGCCACGGTTGTTGATAGAACTCATAAAAGTAGGGATCTTTCTAATTTAAAATAGTTGTAACTTTGCTTATCAGATTAGAATCAAATAAAAATTTGTTTGTAAGTCACATTAATTTGAATTACAAAACTTTATATCAAGTTTTTTAAAAAAAGAGGTGTGGCCTTGTTGGAGGAAGTATGTCTTAGTCACTTTCTGCTATCTGCAGATACAGATGTAGACTCTCAGCTCCTTCTCTAGCACCATGTCTGCCTACATGCCACCATGCTTCCCTTGAGGATAATAGACTAAGCCTCTGAACCTTAAGACAAGGCCAATTCCATGTTTTCCTTTGTAAGAGTTGCTGTGGTCATGGTATCTCTTCACAGCAATAAAACCCTAACTGAGACAGTTGTTTATGTCTCATTGGTTGAATGCTTCATACCCATGTACATATGGCCAGTGCTAAATGAACTATTTTTTATTTTTATTTTTTATTATTATTTTTAAATAATTCATTTATTCATTTAAATAAATGAATTATTTAAAAATAAATTATTAAAATAGTTTATTTTAATAAAAGTTTTGAGTTGGAGTAAGATGAGTGACGTGTTAGAGAGGCTAGCAGAGCTGAAAGAAAGAGGTAGGGGATGGATATGACCATGATACACTACAAATATTAGGTTGTTTTTAAAAAACACAAATATATTAATTTGTAAATAAAACACTAAGATTTATAACTATGTGTTGGTTGATGTATTAGACCTCAGAGGGTGTGTCAATGTAACACTATTGAGTGAAACCAGAGTTATTCCCTCTTTGATTACTTTCAGAGTGAGAACAGATTTGAATTCTCCACTTTGCTCTGTACCTTCTGTCTGTAGTCTTTGGTTACTGGCCTAGATATAATCTGGCTGGTGTGTGTGTATGTGTGTGTGTGTGTGTGTGTGTGTGTGTGTGTGTGTGTGTGTATGTATGTGTGTATGTGTGTGTGTGTGTGTATGTGTGTGTGTGTGTGTGTGTGTGTGTGTGTGTGTGTGTGCTCATGCACTTAATGTCTTTGAGTTATTCAATGACATAGAAAATATGATATGGAAAAGAAATGATAGGTTGTTTATAGAAATCTTTAGCAGTTTTGTAAGGAAGAAGTTATTGGAGTAACCTCAACTGATCCAGAATAATAAGCAGCTGCAAAAAGATTTTATTGATCTTTTCCACATGTCATTATCAAAATTAATGTCAGATATTTCTTTTGTTTAAAATTGTTTTCATACTGTTAGCTATTTTCAATAAATGATTATCAAAAAACATGCATTCAGGAGCACAGCAGAGTGCATTATTTAAGATTAACACTATGGATTTAGCTTTGTTATTAAAAGTAGATTACATGGGAAATGCAAGGTGTGGTCAGGTTGCTTACATTGTTTTCTTTAAGGCAAGTGAAATTTAAAAAGCTGAGTACACAGCTGGATAGCACGTAAAATACATAGGTTGAAATAATCTCAAGGCAGATTACTAACTTTACAGCAAAAGTTCACTCTCTTTGGATCAAAAGATACTTTCAGAAAAATGTAGAACCATATAAACTCAGAACTGGGATGGAGCTGATACAAGGAGACAGACACCTGAAGATTAGATGAATTGGAAACTCCAGATTTAGTAACAAACACTGTCTCAAAATACAAAGTGGAAAGTGATGAGGAAGGTACCTGACATGCAGGTGTTCCCACACACACACACACACACACACACACACACACACACACACACACACACACAGAGAGAGAGAGAGAGAGAGAGAGAGAGAGAGAGAGAGAGAGAGAGAGAGAGAGGAGAAGAGGAGCTTTGGCTAGATGTGAGTCACTTACATTATATGCAAAGATAAATATTAAATAAAACAAAATTAACTATATATAATTTATATATAATACATAATTAAATAATAACATTCAATCATCATTTTAAACTAACTTGAGCATCTGTGGTGGTTTGAATGACAAAGGCACACATACACTCATATATTTGAATGTTTGCTTCCCAGTTAGAGTTGGTCAGGGTTAGGGAAGAATTAGGAGGTATGGATGATTGGAGGAGGTATTTCACTGAAGGCAAAATTGGAAATCTCAAAATATTATGCTAGTTAACTATTTACTCACCTCATTCTTGTAGAGCAGATAGATGTAAGCTTTCAGATGCTGCTCCATCACCATGCCTGTCTGATTCACTATCTAACCCTCTAACATTCTGGAACTGTGTAGTGGTATGAATATGCAAGAAGTGGCACTATTAAGAAGTGTGTTTTTGTTGGAAAAGTTGTGGCCTTGTGGGGAGAAGTGTGTCACTATGGTGTTGGGCTTTGAAGATCCTATCCTCAAGCTCCACCCAGTGTGAAAGAGACTCTTCTTCTGGATACTTGCAGAAGATAGTCTTTTCCTGGCTGCCTTTGGATCAAGATGTACTCTCCACTCTGGGAACATAATGTCTGCCTGCCTGCTGCCATGCTTTCCACCATGATAATAATGGGCTGACCCTCTGAAACCATAAGCTAGCACCAATTAAATGTTTACCTTTATAAAAGTTTCCTTAGTCACAGTGTCTTTTCACAGCAATAAATCCCAAACTAAGAGAAGCTGTGACCGCCAAATTAAGTGTTCTCTTTTATAAGTTGCCTTTAGCATGGTGTTTTGTCATAGCCATAGAAAAGTGATAGAATTTGGTACCAAGATAGAATTTGGTACCAAGGACTAGACAAATGCCATAACCAACCATACCATTCTGGTTTTAGAGGAATATGGAAGACTTTGTGGCTTTGGAGTAGCAAAGTGGTTGAATGCCGTATGTAGGTGCTTAACTGGCCATTCTAGGAGCTTGAAGACAAGCTGAGGGGAGTAGTGACTATGGAAGAGTGGTTGAAACAATTTCCAAGGGAAACAATATTAGCAACTGAAAGAAACACTTCTGTGATATTTTACAGACTGTGGCTAATTTCCAATCTGCTTGAGACTAAATTTAAGAGTTTTGTACTAATTTTATTGGCAGGGGTGATTTCAAGATAGCTTTATGAATATTAATGATTACTCTTATACAGGTCTGTTAGGTCTCAAAGAAACCTGGGCTAAGTCTGACTTGGTACCTATGGCTCCTCCCTGTATTTCTCACTCCCACTTTCTACCCTAAACCTCTTCTGCCCAGTGGGCTTCTCTTCCCCCAGACTCTGATCCCTATATAACTCAGCCAGTAGGCTTCTCTTTCCCCCACTCCTATATAACTCAGCCATTTAGGACACAGAGTCTGTTTGGCTCTTGGTGCATGGCTGGCTCTGCACCTTCTGTCTTCTCCTATGACCCTTCCTCTCTCATGGCCTGATTTAGTCTGCTGGCCACACTTAGTCTAAACTCTTCCAGCCTTTACCTGTTTTCCCCTCATGTCTACAATAAATCCTTTCCTTGACCATTCCTTAAAGCAGTCATGTAAAAAGAAACATAAAATGTACAAACTCACGAGGAAAAGAGCACTAGGAAATGCAATATTGGAGCCATGTTTTATATGTAAGATATTACGTGTTCAAACAAAAGCTAGGTGCTAAGTACAATAAAAAGAGTGATAGCCTCAGAGCAAGAACCCATCCAGATAATCTTGCAATTAGTCACAAGTAAAAGCCTATGGAATGATGTTACTATAGAGAAACAGTAAATCAAATTTATGCAAACGTAATTCAAGCAGGGCCCCAGGTTATATTCTAAGTCAGCAGCAGAACTTGGCAGCATCAGCCATTTGGATACAGAAGCAAAGGGGTTGTGGAATCTTCATCTGTGATTAAGGAAAGCCACTAAGGCCAGGTATGTAGGATGATAGTATCTGCACAAAGGTCCTGGGTGGCCATTGTGTGAAGCTGTGAAACTGAAAACTGGATTGTACTGGATAACCATAGATGTTGGAGATGGCATAGCAGGCTACCTACCAAGGACAGCTTCAGATCCAAGAGACAGAAGTGTGTTGCAGTCAGCCAATCTTTTTATTTTAATTTATTTTTTATTGGATATTTTATTTACATTTCAGATGCCATCCACTTTCCCCATTTCCCCTCCCTAGAAGACCCCTATTCCATCCCCCTGAAAGGGTTAAAATTTTTCAAAAACTCCTAACAGGCAGAGTAGAACCAAGAGTGCAGGTCAGCATGGGCATGAGCTCTGTGTTTCAGGAACTTGGCTGACCACAAAATAGATGGTTGGTTACGAATAGGCTCTTAGAGAATAGCCTATACAAAATGTTCCCCATGACTGTTCCTTGGACCCTGTCACAAACTGAATAATGGGCTGGGACTTTCCACAGGTACTCTCCAATAACCCTCCTTCACTCCTTCTGGGTTGTGGTCCCCCCCCAGTTGTGGTTTTTGGCTTTAAATTCTCTCTGTCTCCAAAGCCCCGGGGTCAGCCCCCACTGCCCCTGCATGGGCCATGGGTCTTGACCTCAACATGTTGATCAAAATATACCTCTTGCTGATTACATCAAGTTTGGTGTCTTGTGAGTTAATGGGTGGCCACGAATTCCTGAGGCTTGGGTGAGGTCCTCCCTTCGTGGGGGCCTTACAGTGTCAGTAAGGTACAAGATATAACTAATATCCAGTCCATCATTTTGTTGGCAGTCAGCCAATCTTGAATGATGAATCCATCTAACCCTTTGACATTGAATGTTAAATCTACAGGATTTGGAGTTCACCCTGTTGGGTTTTAGTAATGCTTTGGCCCAGAGTATTCTCACTACTCCTCCCCTCCCATTTGGAATGGTAATGTATATTCTATTCCACTAAATATTGGATGTACATAATTTGCATTTTGATTTTGTAGGGGATTACAATTAGGAGAATGCCTTGAGTCTGACAAGAGGCATTGGAGATTTAAACAATGTTGAGATTATGAAAATTTGGGGGGATTTTCAAATTTAGACTAAAGGAATTTTGCATTATGATATGGCCACTAGCTTATGAGTGCCTGGGGTATTGAATATGGTGGTTTGAATGAAAATGGGTACTATAAGCTCATGTATCTGAAATCTTGGTCTCTAGTTGGTGGAACTATTTGGGGAGGATTGGGAGAGTTAGCTTTGTTACAAAATGCATGCCATTGTGGGCAGGCTTAGAAACTTCAAAAGCCCATGTCATTCCCAGTTAACTATCTTTCTGTCTCGTGTTTTTGATCAAGTCTAAGTTCACAGCAACTGTTCTATTGCCATGTCCGCCTGCTTGCTTGGCTGATGCCATGTTCCTTGCCACTGATAGTCATGACTCTAATCCTCTGGAACTGTTACAGTGGGCTATATTTTAATTGCTGACACTATCTTGGCTAATGCTAATGTCTGCTTACTTAGCCTAGCCATAAATTCATCATAAATTCCTAGAGTAAACTGGCCTCTGGACTAGCCATAAATTTCTATACAGTGTGTCCCTGACCTCAAGGTTGTAATAACTACCTGAGCACTTAACTGCTATCTCTTCACTTCTGTAAACAGTGCTTGCTTGCTGCAGGTGTTAAGAGATGTCTTTCTATATACATGTTACAATTGTGTATTTTGTCTTTAAAAACTTAAAACAAATTTGAGATGGAGGCTGCATGCTGTTTCTTCCTGGAACAGCCCACCCTACTGTAAATAAAGACTCTGTATGACTTATTCAGGAATCTTGAGAGTTCTCTTCAGGTAACCCATTACACTGTGAACCCCAAATTAAATATTTTCTTTTCTAAATTCACCCATGTTCATGGTATTTAGTCACAGCAGTAATAAAGTAAGACAGTAAGTGCTTGCTAATTGTGTACAAACTTGAAACCACTGAGAGCAGGAAGCATTTTCAATATGTACAAGAACACTGATTAGCCATTTCTCTTTCCTCAGGTTTGTACCTTTAATCTGATTGACTTATACTATCCATACAAGAATGTGTCCCCTCATTAGCTACAAAGACGTGTCTCTCTCTGATTGTTAGGAAGAAACACTCATTCTAGCAATTGTGTGTGCTGAGTCTGCTATTCCAAGTGAAGACAAAGAATCTAAATAAACACATTTTATGGGAGTTTTTATTATTATTAAGGTCTCCAGTTATGATCTTTTTAGGCTCAATAATCTGGTCTTAAAAGAGTTTCTTTTTTAATCTTCACATGTTTATTGTTATAACTTGAAAATAAATCACTATACTTAGCATAAAATTTCTCTTTTATTAATTAAAAACAAATGAGCTTTATGAAAACAGCTCTAAGGGAAAAAATCAAGTATTTACACTAACTGCTCACATTCTCTCTCTCTCTCAAACACACACACACACGCACACGCACACACACATACACACACACACGATCACTTTATGTAGACCAGTCTGGCCCCAAACATTACATAGACCCTTCTGTCCTCAAACTCACAGAGGTCCACTTGATTCTGTCACATTAGCCCAGGTTGCCTTTTCATGTTAGAATAACAACATTCAGTAAAACATGAAGTTTACATGTTTCATATGTTCTCTTTATGTTTCCGTTTGAGAGAGAGTGGGGAGGGTGCAACTTGAGAGGATTTAGAGGGAGAACAGATAAAGAGATATGATACATTGAAATCAAAAACAAATTCAGAAAACCAGATGGTGAGTTTAACTGCTTTTTGTTGGATTAGAATCATCTACATTAGTCATATATTGTTAATTAACTTTTTCATATTTAATCATAGATTTTTTAAAATGATGAAATTATCTCTGTTTTACAATAAGAATGATCATGATAAAATACAAACTAATAAAGTACTTGAATTATAAAAATAAAACACAAAATTTAACTCATGTATATCTGACAACAAAGACAACCTTCTTTACTTATTCCTTTTATATTAATTTAAAATGTTAATTTAAGTGCAGACCTGGTGCCTCTTTTGTTAAGCGGCAGCTCAGGAGACTCTGCTGCTCTCCCATGGCCAATGAGAAACCAAAGGAAGGAGTCAAGACTGAGAACAACAATCATATTAATTTGACGGTGGTGGGACAGGATGGTTCTCTGGTACAGTTTAAGATTCAGAGGCGTGCACCACTTAGTAAACTAATGAAAGCCTATTGTGAATGGCAGGGATTGTCAATGAGGTGGATCAGATTCTGGTTTGATGGGCAACCAATCAACAAAACAGACACACCTTCGCAGTTGGAAATGGAGGATGAAGATACGATTAATGATTTCCAGCAGCAGACAGGAGGTGTCTACTAAAAAGGGAACCTGCTACTTTACTCCAGAATTTTGTTATCGACCAAGAATACATTCTCAATTAGAAAGCTGCAATTTGGTGCTGCCATATCCTGACTACACAGTACAGCTTTCTCTCTTCTTTCCTTTCCCTGTCCCCATTTCTTTATTGTACATAAAGTAACTGGTGTATGTGCACAAACATATTGCTCTTTTTTCCTTTTTTTCTTTTTTATTGGATATTATATTTATATTTCATATTTTATCCCCTTACCCCATTCCCGCCCCCACCCAAGAACCCTCATCCCATTCCTCCTCCTCCTGCTTCTATGAGGATGTGCCCTCACCTACACCCCCACCCCCACTTCCCCACCCTCAAATCCCCGCCCCCCCCCAACTCAGTGTCCAGTCTTCATGGGACCAAGGATCTCCTCTCCCACCTATGCCCTACAAGGCCATCCTCCCCTATATATAAACTAAATGGCCAATGTTCTGTTTGGGTTGACATAAGATGGAGATGGTCTGGGAGAAAGAACTGGGTCTGTGAAAATATCCCACTTCTCCATTAGTGGCATGCTCATTCCACTCTTATCTTTATATTCCAGTAAGTTATTTTTCTCTCATTGTTTTAACAAAAGAACCCAACAACACAAAATCTTTGCATATCTTGTTCAATCAGAGAATTCTAACATTTTTCATTTGTTGTTGTAAAACCAAGGACAATTTTATGACTTTTTGTACATAGCTGTTACATGCAAGGCAATCTGTCTTTAAGTAGGGATAAACTACTCTTGAACAAAATGATCCTAGTTTTCCCTTCAAGTCAAGTGTCTTGTTGTTTAAATAAACTTCTTGTTTTTTTAAAATCTTAATTTAGCATACATGAAATTATGTCAGTACAGCATTTCAAACACATTTTTAATTAATTTCCCCTCAATCTATATTATTCCAATCCACTAAAGTCCTTCATGTTTACCCTTCCACAACCACCCTGACACTCCTTTTCTAATTTCTTCTCTTACACTTCAGACAGGAATGGAGCAGAGTGTTAGAGCCATTAAATTCACAGGTAGACTAAATAGAGGAGAACTTGGCTCAAGTTATACGCTCTAGCTGAGAGAATGCCCCAGCAAACAGCCTAACAGCTTTATATTATACAGATGACTCCGTGTCTTTATTATTAAACCATAAGCAGGACCCCTAAAAACCCTGAAATGGCAGGAAATCATTTAAACAACAATGGCTAATTCTCTTACTCATAAATACATCATGCAGAGATTTTTTTTAACTTACCCTGCTATGACCACCTTAATATTTCTGATGTATCATCGATGTTTATGGAGAGACCTTAAGCCTGAGCACACAGTAGAATGGGAGTAATTTTATTATTGTTGTCCATATGTAGTTTTAGGAATAGCCTTTTGTTAGAAAATAAACTTGAGTACTCACAAACATGTAGTTTCCCAAGATTTTAACCTCCACTGTGATATGAAGTTTAAACTCTTTAGGATGTCTTATTTTTTTGGAACAATGTATATTAATATAATATCGGATATCTTGTCTTGTTAATTAAGCTTTTTGTGAGATACCCTAAAAAGGTTGTAAATATTAACTGTTTTAATTGTACATGTGTTTTACTGAGTGACAAATGTTACCCGGGATTCTACATCATAGACAGACATGCATCTGAAGGAATATACATATACATATACACATACACATACACATACATATATATTACAAATAAACTCTACAGATGACTAGCCACATTTTCTGTATGTAGATACCCATATATAAAAGTATAAAAACTGAATATCCCTTTTATGCAATTAGTGAAGTTACAAAGTATGTTTAATGAAGATTTCCAAGACTCTTAAGAGTGATATAATTTATTATACAGTTTAAGCTAATTCCACCATTGATTTATACACCAGCATTTTACTTTGGGTGCCACAGAGCATAATGAGATATAAAATTAAGACTGCATGAAGCTTGTAAAAATGACAGGAATATATATATCAACTCAGAATTACTGTTCAAGGAGATAACCGATTACCTGTCCTCTATCATGGGTAATTAAAGATCAATGTTCCAAACATAAAATGCAAAAAATAAAATGTGGGATTTTAACTTCTAATAAAATAATTTTTCTATATATTCTAAGGCACAACAATCAGTATCTTATGAATTGTTCTCATGAGATAATTGGGTGCTTTTGTTATGTTGCTTGGTAGAATATCACGTATAGATTTCCCAAACCAACCACTAAAAGAAATAATGTCTCCCTCAAGAAAACCAAAAACACATTTAAAATCATCTAAAGACAATAAAAATGGAAATATCAATGTAGTGATATCACCATCATTGAAACGCAAAGTAACTGGGTCCATGAGCACCACACTGGGTCACAGACCAACATCATCCCCAACTACGTAGGGAACTGTTAGACAACCTTCTGGGGAAGGAAAGGACTGAACTCTCAGAAGACAAGGAGGAAAAATCATAAAAAGTGATGTGAGTGAGACATGCAGACACAGCGTGGAAAGACATGCTCATATTTCTGAAAGCATTCATCACACCTGAGAACGGGATTGTGGCCATACTTTGAGCAGAAGTTTACGTGATGAGATGTGGAAACTCTTAAGTATTCGCTATGAATTTCACCACATTTTGTGGGAAACAGCCAATTTGAATCATCAGAGAAAATGAACATCCTGTCTACTCAACAAGAACATGAGAAAATGTGTGTTTTAAATTAAAATAACACTGAAACTTGAAAAATATAATAGGGAATGTTTTTACTGTCTAGGATTGTTCACGTAAGATGACACAAATCATGCTGATAAAATTAACAGACAAAATTTGAGTAGTTTCTAGTATCTGAGTCATGCCTTATTCATCTTCTCTGCTACTTAGCTAGGTTCCAGGATTGAGACTTTCAGTTTTTAATCCTACAAAGTAGTTGTTCTCAATCTGTGGGTAAAGAACCCTTTGGGTTTTTATTAAACATATCTACTAAAAGTGTGTCTGTGTTTCAGCCAGAGGAATTAAAGATATGTGCTAAGGGCTGAGCCACATCCTGATTAGAAACAGTTTTAAATATCTTGTAACAGTCATTTCCTTTCTCACTCACCTCTCCCCACTGTGATGAAAAATCCTTTTATCAGATCCAATTATCCACTTTATGTTTCTTGGTGAATATTCAATAACCACCCTTGCCTAATATATACATACTCTTCTTTTTAATTATTAAAAATTAAAATTACTTTTTATCTGGTTTATAAGCCCTAACTGCATAGATTAACAATCTCTTGCCTTGTCTGAATATTTCAGTTAAGGAGGAGCTAAGGTGGGAGGAGTACTGAGAGGAAGAGAAGGAGTAAGAAGAAGAGGAGAAGAAGGAGAGGTGAAGCTAGGTGATGAAAGAGAGAAAGAGGGGGGAGACAGGGAGGCAGATGTTCATGTATCTCCACCAGTCAAAGATAGTTGATATATCTAGGTTGGGTAGTGGGTTACACCTCTGATTGAGCAATACCAAACTTATAAAGCCTATGATTAACATTTTTTAAAAAATGTATAAATGCAAAAAGGAAAAGGGGGCATGGGATAGGGGTTTTCTAAGGGGGGGAATGGGGAAAGGGGATGGCATCTAAAGTGTAAATAAAATATCTAATAAAAAATTATCGGTTGCCAATAAAAAAAAAAACCTTGCAACCTTTGGAAATGGGATGAAATGTTGTTATATTAGTTACTGCTACCATTTCTGCAAAAAGATACTGCATAAAAACCAACTTAGAGAAAATAGACTCCTTTAGGTTCACAGTTTGTCCATCATCAGGTAAATAAAGCAGGATCAGATGCAGAACCAAGAGCAGGCGGTTGCTTGTTTATTCCATGTGTAGAAATGCTTGCACCCAGTTGTCTTCCCTTTCTATTTTTATTCAGTCACAGACCTTATCCTGTGAAACAGTACTTTCCACAATCAAGCCTTGTGTTGTGTTTCCTCAGAGATTCTAAATCTAGTCAGGCCATCAGTGAAGATAAGTCATTCTCATCCTTGTGGCTTCTTGGAGTCAGTCTAAGGTAAAACTACTCTAGAAATTGGAAAGGCAAGTGAAAGAATAGAGCAGAATCATGAACCACAACATTAACTCATCTTACGCTAGGTGATTCATGTATTTTTACATGTATCTTTACAAATCAATGGTCTCAAGTCTCTTATTTGACACTGCCAAAAAGTCATATTAGAAAGTATAGAATTCTCAAAATAATTTTACAGTAATGCCCTCAATTGCTCATAGCAGTAGTTTTGTTTTTCTGGAAATCCTGCCTTCAAACAGCCTTCTCCATCTCCATGTCTACCCCTTTGGTCATACTTCATTCATATCATGATTTGCAAGCCATCATCAAGAATCAATACCTATGTTCAGCAAGTGAAGTAGACAGTACTAAAAGTTTTCATTTGTTCTAAACTAAAGCTCTAATATACTCTAATCCCAAATCTTCTCTCTTCAGTGCAGCCTGGCCCATTTTTTACCACCTATAATGGAGCAAGAAAAAAGTAAAATCTGTGTCCTCATTTCTCCTTGACATCTTTGCTAGACACATTAGCAGTTGTAGAAACAATCTAAAATTTGTTTAGTCTGTCTTTCTCACACTGTGATTTCCTCTGTAGTATCAATAGAAATGTGACACACTGTTGAGTATCAGCATCTTTTGGGGAAACTTTGAGGATAATGTCCTTTGGCAATCCCGAGATAAAGAGTAGATACAGTTGGACTGTAGTTTTATAAACATTCTTGTTTTATTCTTACTCTCTAAAGCATACAGTACAGGCTACTTCTAGATTCCTTTGTTCCAGAGTCTTAGCCAGATTTCTAATTCTGTGATAAAGCATAGTGACCATAAGCAGGTGGGTGAGTGAAAGGTTTGTTACTTTTTGCAGTTTTTATTCTGTCATCCAAAGCAAGACAGGCAGGAATGCAAGGCAGGACCATGGAGTAGGAACTGATCAGAGGAAATGGAAGGATGTTAATTATTGCCTGGCTCAATGTGCTTTTCTATAGCATCCAAGGAGCACCAGACCAGAGGTGGCACAATCCCCTTGTGCTGGGTGCTCTCACGTCAAGAATCAATCAACAAAATGCACAACAGGCTTTCCACAGGCCAATCTATTGGGAGAATTTTCTTAGTCCTTCTCTCCAAATGACTCTAGCTTGTGTCAAATTAACATAAAATGAACCCATACATTCAACAGGCTCCACTATCATTCTTAGCTTTTAGTTCTTGTCATTGTGAGTGAGTAGAACATCTCTTTTGCATCTTATTATCTAACTCTAGTAATTTGGAGGGAGGGGTTCGTTTTGGTTTGTTTTGGATTTTGGTTTTTCAAGACAGTGCTTGTCTGTGTGGCCCGGGCTGTCCTGGACTTAGTCTGTAGACCAGGCTGGCATTGAACTCAAAGAGATCCACCTTGTTAGCATTTTGTCTAAGCTTTGCCCCACAGTTACCTGGAAACAGCCAGGTGTGCCTGACTCACTATAAAGAGGGCTGCTTGCCCCCTCTGCTCTCTCTTGCTCTTCACGTCTTGCTCCTGCTCTGTTCCCTTGCCCCTTCTGCCCTCTCTCCCCATTGCCTCTCTCTCTCTCTCTCTCTCTCTCTCTCTCTCTCTCTCTCTCCTATCTCTCTCTCTCTCCTACCCTCTTAACTCCCATCCCCATGCCCTGAATAAACTCTGTTCTATACTACAATGTCATGTGGTTGGTCCCTCAGGGTGAAAGGATGCCTCAGCCTGGGTCCACGGAGGCACCCGCTTCTCCCACACGTTACCACACATCCACCAAAACATATTCCTCCTCTCTTTATCTTCTTATAAAACACAACACATCTTCCTCTGCCTTCCAAGTGCTGGGATTAAAGGCATGAGCTACCAAGCCATCCTACCTTTCTGTTTTGTTTTGTTTTGTTTTGTTTTGTTTTGTTTTAAGATTTATTTATTGTATGTATGTGAGTACACTGTCCTGTCACTGTCTTCAGACACACCAGAAGAGGGCATCAGATCCCATTACAGATGGTTGTGAGCCACCATGTGGTTGCTGGGAATTGAACTCAGGACCTCTGGAAGAGCAGTCAATGCTCTTAGCCACTGAGCCATCTCTCCAGCCCTACCTTTCTGTTTTTAAAGAACATGTTCGTTCTCTGTTTATGAATGTAGCCCTGGCTTGTAAATTCACGGTATCAAAGGCAGAGTGGGTGATAGTTCTTCAAAACACCTGTATTGTGAAGAACTAAAAATGGGTTGTGCTCACAACAATGAGGTCAATACCTGAATAGTTAGTTAATCAGGCTCCACCTCCTTCCTCTTATCAAGACATGTTAATGATAGCCTCCTGCAAGTGGCTTCAAACTACTAGTGAAGCCTGCATAATCTAAGCCTCTCATTTCAGAATCCTGAGAACTCTCACCAGGACATGAAGATTTGTTTGTGACAATATCACATTCAAATACACAGTTGTGCTTCCCTCTACGAAGGTAAATTTACTCTGCCTGTCATTTTTACATCTTTTACTTTGTCACTTATCCACTAAGAACCTGAATGCCAGTTCTATTCAGAATAACAGGTTTGAAATTGCCACTGACAAAAGCAACTATTGTCACCTTCTCTTCATATAGGAAAAAGTAATAGAGGGCAGTATAGTTTTACAAACCTTACACTGAAGCTTTTTATTATTGCAAACTCAAGACACAAAAGAAAGGAAAAAATGCCAAAAAATTCACGCATAGGCACAGATTCAAAAACAAAAGAAAGCAATGTCTGTGCATACACTTTGTTTTCCATTCCCATGCTGTTCTACAAGATCAAATCTACCTTAAGTAAGAGAGATTTTTTTTTTAACCAGGTAAACATATTTCCATTTACATAATCCTTTACATGCATTGTTAACATGAATACCTATTCAATTTGTTTACAATGGACAGAATCTTTTATAAACACATGAAATATGCAAATATATATTTAATAATGCATTTAAAGGAATAAAGGAAAGGGAAAACTGATGTGACCATAATCTCAAAAATAAATTAAAAAGCATAAAGTGATATACAAATGCAAACTTTATACGATTTATTCTTACAGTCATAGAGAAGTTCAGCTACAGTTTCTTATCAGAGAGGCCTCTTTGTACAGTGGATAGCAGCTACTACAGTGACAACTGGTTGAAGTATGAAGAATACATGGTAATGGAGAGTTTAGCCCTGAATGATTCATCCATGTGATAGCCCCTCCACTCAAGGCTCGGAGAACATCATTGCAGATGAAGCGGAAAATTTTAAGCACCGAGCAATACTTGGAAGCAGTGGCTGCAAGAATGACACGGCTGTTGTACTGCTATACTCAGAGCAACTGTGGTTGTCTACACTTAAAACATAACACAAAACATAACACAACCATTCAAAATTGCAGCACAGAGAAGGAAAGAAGGGTGTGAAGAGGCCCCACCCCTAGCTCAGGAGTTACTTACCAATTCATGGTTCCTGGAGGAGGAGAAAGCAACATTTTCAGGGATGTGATCCCTGATAGGTTGACCTAGTGGATGAATCCTGTAGCCATGTATACATGAACATAGGTAATTGCACTGAATGGGTTAGAAGAAGGAGGGGGGAGGGAAAGGAGGACGGAGATGGGGGAAGATGAATAGGGTGAAGAGGAAATGGCCTGGAAGAAGGTCAAAAGAAAAATAGGGATAGGTATGATAAAAATGTACATTGTATTATTACAATGTACTATTAGATTCTCAAAGAATGAGCTGGATAGAATATTTTTTTTTAAGAAATCTGCCTAGTTGCAAGCAAGGTTACCTTAAAGAAGAAATGACATTCTGTTCACTTCCAGGTGGAACAAAACGAAACCATACTCTCCTAAGCATTCTCTCTTCTGCCATTATTTCTTATACATGAAATCAATTGTACTTAATGCTAGCTGTAGCTTTGAAAGGAAAAAAAAAACCTAAGCAAACATCCAACTCCCCAAATGCCTGGAAATTTTATGCTGCTTAACAAGCAGGTTATTTGCAGTGTTTTCCCTCTAATCAACTCTTTGATTTTCTACTATATATCTGCTTGCTCTAGGATGGGAACATGAACAGAACATATCTTAAAACTTCTTTGCTTGTTCTTGTTTGTTTGAGCCAACTGAGTGCCTGGTAGAAGTAGCATAGGTCAAGGAAGTGTTGTGCCTTTTAAGAATTGGTGAACCTCAAAAGACCACCAAGGGGTTGATTTCAGATTCTGATGCAATCCATTAGAGACCTTTTTTACTCAAGCTGGAGCTTGGGCTCACCTCTGACTCTGATACAGCAGGATGGGAGAGTGAAGCCCCGTTCCCAGTTTTAAGCAAACATTTATAGAGACAAGTAAACAAGTAATGAAGTTTCTAGCATGGCACACATCTGGTTGGGAGCCTATTACGAATTTTTTTTTCCCTTTAAAATAATTGGCTGGTGCTGGGAGCCAAACCATAAACTTAACTGCTGCTTTCCTCCTGATTGGTGGTTGTTAAGGAGTCAAGTACCAAGTGCAGGCTTGTTAGAAAGTAACCTGGAAACTGTGCGAGGTGCAGGCTTGTTGGTTAACCCACGTTCAACCTTAGGTCAGGTTCTCTAAAATAGAGTCTGAACCCAAGATAGAGTTCGTCTGGTCTCTCAGAAGCATGAAGCAAAGTGATGAGTTTAACTATGCTCTTTATTTTATGAAGAACCAGATCATATTAGCTGTAGTTGATTCTCAGACTTCTTCTATCCTCCTCCAAAGTCTGCCTTTAGTCCTCACCTCTCTAAGGAAATCTCTCTTTAGGACAGATAGAGACCACTACCAAAACCCACACCAGTCAAAATACTGAGTGGTGGAGCACAGTCTAGATAGATACTTTCATAAAATACTTCTGCACAGAAGGCTCAGGGAATATTGCAGAACAGGAAGGGGGAACACTCAAAGAGAAAGTGCATCCGAGATTTTGCTGTGAGATTGTTTCTCCTAGTAACACCAGAAGCTACACTCATAAAGTCCTACAAACATGAGCTAAGCAAGGAAGATACCAGTGAACATGCTAGACCAGATAAGGCCACAGTGCCTCAACCAGCCTTTTAAAGAGAACTATAGGCAATGGTGGAAAGTTGGGGGCAGTAGGGGTCTTCAGAAGGAAAGAGCACACCAATTGTATCTCCAGTGCCCAATGATCACACACATACAAGTTACACTATATGGACTCAGCAGGATATACTTATGAATATACCTTTATATTCATATATTTACATATATGTATAATAACAATGAATGAAAATGAGACTATGAATTTGAAGATGAGTGGAGAGGGCTATATGAGAGGGTTTGGAGGGAGGAAAGGAAATATAGATAACTAAATTACAATCTCAAAAATAATCAAAAGAATTTTAGAAGTCATTTACATCCCAATGAGAAAAATAAAAAGCAAAACAAAACAAAAAAATCGACTTCTCTCAAGCTGGCCCCTCTCTCCACCATCTGATTTGTACAAAATATATGGAGGATTCATACATTACCTGCCGTAAGGTGAGTCATTGTCTTAATCCCCATAACTACGCTCTTTGTCTTTCTTTATACCTTTGACTTCGCTGATAGTTTCTTTTATCAGTGATTCAACAAGAGAAAATTTCCACTGACAACTTGACTGGAATTAGGATCTCATGAGTACTCACCTCTAACAGGGCTATGATGACCTTGAACTGAGTATCCATTTGTCTCCTCTTCTAAGTGCTAGAATTGAACGCATGAGCCACCACACCAGGCTCCTTTGTCTTTATTACACTGTGAATCTACAGTACTTTTTTTCATAATCCCTGTGGAAATCATGCGTTTAATATCATATGTGCTCTTAATGCTCTGAATCAGACATTGTGTTTTTATTGCTATCAACATAAAATGATACACTAACATATTAAGAAGAAAAGTTATCAGAAAGTTTACAAGGAATTCCAGGCTCCCAATTCGGTATCAGAACAGAGGTGGAGATGCTGTGAAGGTCAAAGGTGCGGCCTCCACCACTGCTGCTACTGAACACTTCTGTGCAGACTGCTTCCACTGGAAAGTGGGGTCTCCGATTACATTTTTCTCTGTCTATTTATCATAAGTGTAGTGTCTAGATGTAACCTCTCACTGAAAGTTCAACAGTGGAAGAAACATAATTCTTTTAAAAGAAATCACATGGCATTGCCAACCGAATGGAGACTAATTGTCAACATAAGAAAACAAAGCTTTCATACAACATCACAAGTATCCACGGAATGATGAGTTCTAAGCTCAGGAAAATGAACAGCACACACATTAATAAACATCTGAGGTAAAGATGACTTTACAAAATTGGAGATGTAGGACACAAACATACGCCCATAAAACCTCAGAGCCCCTAGAAGCTTCATAGGTGTGGTGGCTGTGTCATATGTGCTTCTGTAGCTGACAGAGAGGATATGTCTACATACTCATTGTTCTGACCTATGAACATCTGAACGATAAATAGCTTACATTTCCTGAAAAAAACAAGCCTGGAACTGTGTGAGTGTGTGTGTGTGTGTGTGTGTGTGTGTGTGTGTGTGTGTATGTGTGTGTGTGTATCTGCCTGTCTGTCTGTCTGTCTCTCTGTCTGTCTGTCTCTCTTCCTCTGTGTGTGTCTGCCTGTTTGTCTGTCTGTCTGTGTCTGTCTGAAACCAAAAACATTTAAACCAGCTTCAGAAGATGAACACCACTAACCACCAGCAAAGCTCTATGGAATTAAGAAATTTAATACACAAAGAAATATCACATTATAGGAACTACCCAACAGTTAATTGGCGAGGTGCAGTGCATGTGTGATAATCTCTATGTGCTTTCCAAACTGAACTGGTGACTTCTGTTACTGTTACATACAGCTCTCATGCAGGATAGATGTGGAATCCCACAGTAAACAGATCACACATACTTTGCCCATTTGTTTCAGCCCACTTTAATATCAATTACAGTGACAGTAGGCTTGGCACAGTTTTAATACAAAGATTATATGCTTGTACCTGGTTATATATTAACCGTGAAAGGAAAACTCAATATTTCTCATCTCTATTATCTTGGCCTATTCCCAACTGCCTTCAGCAGTTATAACCTTCTACGGAAAGAAGAAAACAAATTCATGGTCTTGTCAGTGTAGTCTTCACTGAAGCACAGGCTCATATCTTCATGCGTGACTTCCCAGTTGATCAGACACATTAAAAACATGATGAGTAGAAGCAAACTTACAAACATAAACCAGAAGGTAATTGTTTTTAGTGAAACAGGTCATTTCTTGTATTTTAGGATTTTGATGTGAAATTGGTTCCTTGATCCCCAAATACAAGCCAGTGGTTTTATGTTCTTTCCCCTTGAGTAATATCAAACCAATTGTTAGTGAAAGACACGGGTCATTATTTCAGAGAAGTGGCCTCAGAGACAGGAAGGGAACAAGATATTTCTGAGGGGAAAAGAACACTTCAGAGTTGTTCTCTCTTGGGACAAACACATGAGCCTTAACACTGCCATTTCTACCAGCCCACCAGTTGTAAACTGGACCTGAAGGGTATGCCTTCAGCTAAGGTATTCAGCATTCAGGTTATGCAGATGGTCTCTGATGAGCTGAAATTTGATTTCTTTGAAGATTTGCAGTTGTATTCATTCTGATCACTTAACACCACCAAGACACATCTCTGAATGTACACGAAGTCCACAGAATCTTCAAGAGCCCAGAAGTTTGCTTATCTGGAAGAAAGAAGTGCAAATTGCTTCTGGAAAACCACACCTGATGTTTATTCTCACCTTCTTCTACACTCCAACACTGTTATTCCCCAACTCTCCACCACCACCTCTGTTGGCTCTGGGGTTTATTTGGGAACATGTTTCAAATTCTCATTCCTGTGGTTAGATTTCTGTTGTTGGATGAAATCACTGTAACTGTTAATTTGGAAAAAGAAGGAGGAGGAAGAGGAGGAGGAGGAGGAGGAGGAGGAGGAGGAGGAGGAGGAGGAGGAGGAGGAGGAGGAGGAGGAGGAAAAGAAGAAGAAAACTTCTGACAAACAGCGGAATTGATTTGTGTTGTCATACAGAGCATCACAGATTAGGTTTGCAAAGATGACAGACATTTATTCTGCAACAGTGAAGCTTAGCCATTCAAGGTCTGGCAAGCTTGGTTTACAGTAAGGCTTCTGTCTGACTTTCTTATAGTCTGTTTCTCTCTGCCAACCATACTATTAGTACAAAAATCTTATTGGGTTAAATTTCCTTGATTTCTAGAGTTTATAAATGATAATAGTAGGAAAAGTGTTTGCAGGTATGATTGAGTATCTTGATTTGGACCACTTTTCAGGAATTACGTGTGTCAGACTTGAGTGCAATCATTCACAGTCTCCGTCCTTGGAGAAAACAAAAGGAGGTATACACATAGAAGAGGAGAGGGCTGTGTAAAATATGATCTTGGAGACAGAATATGTGATACAGCCACAGGAGGATGCCATGGCCATCAGAAATAATCATAAGTGAAAAACAGGTTCTTTTATTAACCACACAGGGCTCATAGTCCTGAAATTTGTTCCAGTAATTCAGATTTTAGACTCCAACCCTCCAAAGCTAAAAAAAAAAAAAAAAAAAAAAAAACCAAATCTGCTTTTTAAACTGTTAAGTGGAGGGGATGGAGAAAGTGACTCAATAGTTAAGAGTGCATGCTTTTATAGAAGGCCTGAGTTCAATTCCTAGCACTTACAAGGGGTGGCTCACAAAACTAGTACCAATGAACTCAATGCCTTCTTCTGACACATATGCATGATGTACTCATGTATGCAAATACACACACACACACACACACACACACACACATGAATCAAAATAAAGCAAGTCTAAACTGGCAAGTGGATGGTAATTTGTTTCAACATAGAATACAAAATATTTGTCTTTGTTTACTATTTCCCAGGTGGATTGTATTTTGGTGATTAGGAGGAAAATCTTAAGGGCTCTTCATTGGCATCTTATTGGTGATCATATGGAAGGAAGGTGGGACCATTGCTATACTGACAAAAGTTATACTACTATTTTAATTTAAATATTAGCAATGAAAATGGCTGCATATCAAAATGGTAGCATGAATTGTATGTGCTTGACCCTTTTAAAGAGCAGATATATTTCAAAACACTATGTTATGCATAGTCAGGACTTATAACTTTATCACTCGATTTAAAATTCATTTGAAAAATAAATCGTAATTATAACTATTCTAAAAAGTCAATGAGTGTAAGTTCAACAAAAGAAATACTCTTAAAAAACATACACCCGATCCCCATTTTCCCTTCAAATTATCAAACACAACTTTACTAGAAAGTCGGCTGGGATACTACTTTAATGGATATATTTTTTATACCCTTTTCTTTTAACTAAAAATTTTTTTCTGCAAATTACAAATCAAGAATTAGATTATAATAAGAATAGAGATGACTGTAGTATCAAAATATAATGACTGGTAAGACCATCATCAACTAGGTAAAAACTTGTCAGAATACATTTCCTATTGCTCCTGGGCCAACATTTACCATGATCTGAAGAGAATAGCGCCACTTCTGTGGGTAAGTGAAAATACAAGGCATTAGTGCCATTGGCCCCATCTTACATAAGCCAGAAACAACACACCCCAAGCCTGAGTGGTTGGAGAACCCAATGGCCACCTATTGCAGTTATAGTCAGGTGTTTCAGAGGTTTGGGGTTAAACCTAGGAATCAGTATCATCCAGCCATGTGTAACTTTGCAGAAGCTTTCTGACTAGAGTCTCAGGATTATCTTCTGTAAATGAGGTCAGTGGTGGAGTGTGTAGCTTGGAGTGTGATTGTGATGATGAGATAAGATCACTCTTATGTATCTATACCTGGGGAACATTCAAACAGCGCTTAATTCATGCCTGTTCTAAGAACTGTTCTTTCAGAATGACAAAGTGGGGGATTCTGTGGCCATGTTCTACAGGACAAAAACTCACAAAGGGTTAAAATTATTTAATATGAAGCTATTGAAAGATCTATTAACTTTGGATTGATGTGGTGGTACATGCCTTTGATTTCATCATTTGAGAAGCAGAGTCAGGTGGATCTCTGAGTGAGAGGCTAGCCAGGTCTACATAGTGGGTTCTAGGAAAGCCAGATACATAATGAGAACTTTTCTCAACAAAAACAACCAAAATAAATAAATAAATAAATAAATAAATAAATAAATAAAATGTCAAATTTGTTAGAGGAGTACTATAAGGAAGAAACATTTCTTACATAAAATCTAGAAACTCTTGGCGGAAATCAGTGAAACTTGAGTCTCAAGCCACTCAAACTAAAGAGTCTAAATTATGGGTGATTATAGCCAATAAGCAATGACTCCTTTCCTACACTCAGCTCACACTTATCCTCTAACTGGTCTTCTCCGGGAATGTCAGGTGTTTAATTCTGCTTGGGCTGTAATAACTAACCTTTCACACACAGAAGGTGCCTTACACACTGTCATTTATTTCTCATGGTTCTGGAAGCTACGAGTGCAAGGTTAAGGTGAAGAGTAGATTTGCTGCTTTGTGACCCCATTCTTATGTCATAAATGGTTGTCTTTTAACTGTACACAGCAGTAAGAAGTAAGGGGACCCCATAAACTGCATATTTATTCCCATTTATAATGACTTTACACTCATGACCTAATCACTTCCCAAATGTTCCAGCTCCCGATTCCTTTACATTTGAGTTGAAAAGCTCAGCATGTGAATCAAAGAAAAAAATAAAACCACCCACAAACATCTAGTTTAAAAAGAGTGGAGCTGCAAAGTCCTGGTTCCAATGTAGTCATAGGATGGAGGTTCTGTATGGAGAAGAAAGCAGGGAAACGAAGGCAACCATATCTGCCCTGAACTGTGCTTGCAAAGTCGCATGATCATCCCTGTACCCAACTTTGGAGACATTAGTCTAAGTTTTGCTATGAGGTAAGGAGAGTACACAGCATTGTGAAATGAAATAATTTGAAGAGGAACATAAGAAGCACACATGTGAGGGCCCGCTAAAGAGCTTCTTGGAAAGCAAGCAAGCAGAGGCTATCATCCCTGTGAGAACAAGGTAAACCAGTGAATAACTTTCCTAAACAGGAGAAGAATTGAGAGAATGACTTAGTAAACTCATAAAAAGCAAAGGATCCCAAACAAGGATGGAACAGTTTATTTCCAGGCTACTGACAAGAACAGAACAAGCTTCTGCTTATGGGAGACCAACAGCTGGATCTGATACCAATGGAGAAGTTTGCTTTATGAAAAAAAAAATCACATCAGGCTTTGCAAGAACTGCCAAAGATGACTAAACTCTCTGTCATCCAGTGTACTTACTCTAGCTAACTCATTAAAGAATAAAGAGGAGTGAGCTTAGCATTAATGTCCGTCCCAAAGACTGAAAATAGTGATAGCAACATTTATATATTATAGGGGAGATGTTTGATAGTCTTAACAAATTGAAGACAGAATGACAAGATTTATCAAAGAGTTAAGGAGAGGAAAACTGAAGAAAATGAAAATCTTCACTGACTTCAAGGATCAGATTCAGTATAATACTAGAGGTGTAACTCGAGAAAACATAGTTTACATATAGTATACACATATACATATATGTGTATATATTAGCTATCTGTCTCCTATTATTGAGAGAATTACATGTTCATTCATGTGGAAGACAAACTTTAAAGCTTCTGTGAATGAAAAGTAATTGTTAATATGCTTATCTTTGCATTTCCAAAACAAAAATTGGTCAAGGAAACAATTAACTGTGGCTCTAAGACAAGGTATTTCCTTTCTGCTGTAATTTTCAGTGTAGCACTAGATATGAGCATAGCAAAAACAATAGTAGTAATATGTTACTTGAAATCCAAGCCCTGTGTTTTGAAAAAATAATTTCCCATAACCATTGCAACTCTTTTCTTCATTAGTTACTATATGTGCACGTATGTATGCATGCACAAACACCCAATTCTGGGTCATCAGGAGGAAATCATATCTACACTTAGTAAAAGCAAACACATATCTGCAAATTTCAAATATATAAAAGTTTTCCTTATAATGAGCCCTTCTGTATTCACACCACAGATACAAGTAGCTAAGTAATAAATTTTCCATAATGCAAAGCTAATCATATGTTCACCCACTGAGTCAAAGAATGAGCTTTGCAGGAATTGTTAAGTGACCCAGCTGCAAATATATGGCATTGATTGTTCTGTGAAAGGAAATTTCTTGGTGAAATTTTGCTCTCTGCATTTCACCAAAAATAAAATCAAAGTGTCTGTCATTGTCCTCCAATGCCAGTTAACGATACCTGAAACTTTCTCATTACTGCTCAGAACCATTACACTGGATGGAACACTTTAGAAAGGAGACAAGGCTAGATGTGTGGTTTTATTTTGTCCAGCCTGAATCACTCTCACTGGAGGTCACCCATCTCCTCATCCACAGCACAAAGATATTAATGTTTGCAGAGCGCAGTTCCCAGTTCAGGGAAAGCATTTGCTTAATGTGGCTTTCACTTGTTTAAAACATTAAGAAACCAAAGCTTTCTAACCTCTGGTTTTATTCAAATCATCACACTGACATCTTGTGGCTGCAACTGATGGAACAGAAAACTAATAGGGTCTGAGATGCACTGAAGCTTCTCCTACTGCATGATGTCATCCAGCCTGCCTGGTGGAGGTTATCTGGGCTCTAAGAAGTTATGGCATACCGCGCAGGAAGGAAACTTCCATATTATGTGGGTTTGTGGTTGGTTGGTAGGAAATGTCACATTCTAAATTAAGCATAGAGGATGAAGCTAAGTTGAAAGCTGGAATTGTCTTGCTATCAAGCACTGTGTATGCTCCAAAATCTGCCTTGGCACGTTTACTATTTTCTTTAATTTAACACTCACAGAACTTATGTTTCTAATACCATAGTAGCTTTGAAGATATACAACCCAGTTAGCTTCCAATCAGAGCTAAAACAGAGGCCAGTCTACAAAAAGCATACTACATTGCCTGACTGAATCAGGGGCTGCACAGAGACCTTCTCAGGGACAAATACTAATTTCAAACACACTTTGTTGCCTTAAATTCCACAACCCCAATTGTAGTTTCCCCTCCCCTCTTTCTCTTGAGTCCCTCTCCCCCACATCTACTCTCTCCCTTACTCCCACCCACAATTCCTCCATTTCTCTTCAGAAAATGGCAGTCCTCCCATGAATATCAATAAATACAGCATATCAAGTTGCAGTACTACTAGACATCCTCATATTAAGCCTGAATGATACAACCCAGTAAGAAGAAAGATCTTCCTAAAAGCAGGCCAAAATGTCAGAGATAGCCCTGACTCACTCTTTTAGGAGTCACAAACAACAACCATGCTACATAAATATATCATATATGCAAAGGGACTAGGTCATACCCATGAAGACTTGCTGGTTGTTTGTCCAGCCTCTTTGAGCCCCTGGTTCGTCAATTCCTTGAGTTTTCTTGTGGTGTCCTTGAACTCTGACTACTACAATCCTTCCTACACTGTCGTGCCCCACTCGACCAGCAAGGAAAACTCGAACAACCGGATCCTTCTCAACAGCCTTTATTGTAGAAGCGCTTCATTATTTACCAGGGAACCCTGAGCACCCAGAGCGAGCCGCTTATATAGCTCAGCCCTAGTTGGGGGGGGGGATATGCGCGTGGAGGTGCGCGATTGGTCGGAATTGCAGTGCTTCATTTGCATATCCCGCTTGGGAGGGGTTGGTGCCAAAACTGAGTTGGCCCAAGGGTGATAGCATGCGCAGTGCACTTGTTTACTGGTAGAACATACCAGAAACCCAGAAGCCAGCACCATCTTGACCAGCCGAGTCGGGTCATCGGCCTACATTACTCCTCTTTTATAGGATTCACCTAATGTTTACCTGTGGTTCTCTGTATCTCTTTTCATCAGTCATTTGTTGGAGCCTCTCAGATGATGATTATAATTATGCTAGACTCCTGTCTACAAGTATAGAAATATATCATTAGGAATCTTTTTTCCTTCCTTCTTGAGGTCTTTTATCCTCTTGAGATATCTAGACTCTGATTCCTGGCCCTTCAGGCAATGTCATGGGTGGGCTCCCTCTCATGGTATGGATCTCAAGATGGACCAGTCATTAACTGATCACTCATATAATTTCTGTGCCTCTGCCTTTACTCATAAATTAGGTTTAAAAAATAATTTAGAGTAGGATAATTTTCAAATGAAAGATGATGTCACCAAGTGACAAAGTAGCTCCTGTTGGGTTGGCTAAAGAGAAAAAGAAAAAGATTCAGTTCCTTCCACTTGGAAAGAACCAAGTGAAAACAAAAGACCTTTAATCGAGGTAATAGAATCAGAAAGACAGACTGTCCTACCTTAGCTTGAAATTGTTTGTAATCTCAGCCCTGTTCATGTCCATGACACTGAGAAAAGAAAATAAGAAAATGAAAGATAGTTCCTAAGGAACTGAAATACCATGAAGCTGAAGAGGCTCAGATTCTACAGGGTATGTGACAAAATGCCAGTTTGAATTAAACATTAAGATGCAGATGTGAATATTTCTGTCACTGTATGTCATAGATGTACTTCCTCCTTGTCTTCTGTTCAGGCTGGAAATCAAAGTGACTCTGACCTGTCTGATGTTTGCTGGAGGAGATGAACACCAGTTTGTAGACTGATGATCATCTGAGGTGTGAAAGTCTCAGTTTATTCACACAGAGGAAGTTAGGCTGATGCTGGACATTGTTGTGAGCAAATACAATTGGACAAAGTTTATACCACGGTGGACTTTGCTCTAGCCCTTGGGTAGGAAAATATGAGTTTGAGTCAGAAATCAACATTCTTTTCAGATCTACTCAGTACCCAGTACTCACTGTTCTGAAATACAGCTCTGTGAATCCTAGACTCCTAAGCCTAACACAACGATAGTATAATCTTCAGTGGGTAACTACAGTAATGAATGACATATATCTATGACTTTAGCAGCCAAAGATCATCTTGGAAAGGGCTTCTAATGCAGAAGGAAGAAGAAGGCAGATGGTAACTGCAGATTGATCAGCACTTCTTATCACCTGCCTCCTCATTCTCTTCTTCTTAGAGAGTAATATGAAAGTTTAATGAAGACCACAGCTTCTATCTTTAATAAAAAATACTTTTAGTAATTCTTTGAGAAATTCATACAATACATTTTAAATATATTCACCTTAATCATTCCCTAAACTCTTCCCAAACTTATTCCATCTCTCTATCAACCCCCATCCCTGTGTCCTGTTTAAAAAATAGAAAAGAAAATGTATCCAGTCCAGTTTGTGCTTACCATATATCCATGGCTATGG
This sequence comes from Arvicanthis niloticus, assembly GCF_011762505.2. Lineage (NCBI taxonomy): Eukaryota > Metazoa > Chordata > Mammalia > Rodentia > Muridae > Arvicanthis > Arvicanthis niloticus. The sequence goes on along the minus strand of NC_047674.1, from coordinate 8,862,927 downwards.
AGTTAACTGGAGCATAATAGACCTCCCAGGGGCCACACCCTTAGAGAAAACTCTCAGTTTTTCAAGAAACAATTGCCCATAGATCCTCAGTTAGAGGTAGGGGCTCATGAGCTCCCTCCTGCTACATGCTAGAATGTTGGCTAGTTTGATCTTGTATGGGTCTTATGCAGACAACCACGGGCTGCTGTGAACTCATGAATGCAGTGATCCTGTAACGTCCAGAAGACACTGTTTCACCACAATGATCAACTCATTTTTTTGAACCTACAGAAGCATCCATTGGCTAATGTTGAAGCTAATAAGGTCCTTTCTTTCGCTTGAAATTTTACCGCTGTAAAATGTATCACTGCTTTATAAATGTGGATAGCAATATAAATGCATTTAACCAACTTTACAAGAAGCATCAGGATGGTGAAGCAGGCTTTTGTGTTTTAATCTTCCTTGTGTATCTGCTTAATTGCAAAGTTCCTTCAGACTTTGCAGTTTTCATTGTTGGTGATGTGTATTCATCTGAAAGCATGTAGCTTAATTTTAGAACAATCATTTGAGCTCAAAGTGCAGATACCAAAAAATTTATTCGTTTTATCTGACACCATAATTGATATGAAAAATCACAATTGGTTTATGAATACAGAACACTGGAATAATATTCATTTTTTCTGATTACTTTCATGGGCTTTCTTCAGTTAGATTCACTACAATCTCATATTCCTTTCTTATTTTTAACTACCATTTACCAAAATAAAGAAAAAGAAGATATGAGGTCAAAAATGGTAAAAATAATATGAGTATACCACATCTACATCCTTCGAGACAATAATGGGCAGAAAGAAAGCTGCTGGTGTTCTGCTTCCATTAAAGGCCTGTTACTGACATCCAAAACCTGGGAAGCCATAGACCTTCAGCTTTCATGTGACAATTATCTTGTATTAACAAGATATTTGTTATTAATAACAAAATATTGACATACTTCTAAAATTATTTGTGATTATATAATCAATAAAAAATTTATTTTTTTCTTACTAAAGTCAGCTACAAAAATGAATTTCAAGTATTTTCACAGAAAGTTATAAGACATACCATGCTGAGTTCAAAATATGAAATGTACCTTTTTACTTTATATTTTTATTATGAACAAACTATTCTCATAGGTTACAGTTTGATCATGGTTTTCCCTCCTCCCAACTCCTCCCGGATCTTACTCTCTTACCCACCTAGCTATCTATCCAACTCCACCTATCCTCTCTCTTTAGAAACCAGTAAAACAAAACAAACAAACAGATGCACCAGAATTAATTTAACTGAAAAAGGAAACCAGAACACATACACAAAACCCATAAAAATACAAAGAAAAAGGAAATCATAATACAAAAACAAAAGGTTAAAAAAAGAAAAGTAAGAAATGAAAATGAAAGAAAAAATGTTCAAGGTGATATGAGACAGAAAGGGTACAAAAATACCACAGAGTTTATTTCATCTAGTGTTGGTCATCTATTGCTGCACATGGGGCTGCCCCTGAAATCTCGTTAATGGACCGGTTGTGTAATATACCTTCCTGCCAATTTTGCCCTTAAGAAATAAGTGCATTTTCATAGCAGCAAGCAGGAACACTGTGATGTGAAGTGCTCTCTCTCACCCTCCCTGTGCTTGCCATGGCTCTGACCTGAGAGTTCATCTCTTTAGTCTGGATGTGGAGCTGTTACCCCATCTTGATCCCCATTTATATTCTATTTTTTTCCTATAACAATAAGCATCCTGCTCCTTTTACTGTTCTACTTCTATCTCGATTAGGCAGCTGTTGCTAAATTATCTTAATTCTTCTATTCATCATCCACAAAGGAAATCAAGAGTGCTCTGAACCTATTGCAAGCAGCTTATGAATATTTAGTCTTACAGTTCAAATGCCTACCTTTTCACAAAGTGAAAATCTTTTCACTCCCCGAAAAATGATCTTTTAAACATATCGTCGTAGGATTTCCACCTTCGCCTTAGGCTATTTGCTAGTATCAAAATCACCTTAATAATGAGAAAATATTTTAAATATTAAAGTTTCTAAAAGAGCTTGAGAATGTCAAGCAAATACACAGAGGCAAAGCCTAAGGTGAAAGATACTTCTACAAATGTCCCCAGTTTCTCACTCCTCCCTTTTGCAACTACTTTCTTTGTTCCAGGCAGTGTTGTGGTATGTAGCTTTTGCTGCCCCAACCCTCCTTATATAGCCCAGGCTAACCTGGAGTTTGGGGTAGTCCTTCTAAGTACTAGGATAAGACTTCAACATAATCACCTAGCTTGTATCCACTGTCTACACAATGCAACATCATGAGTCTTCCAGTCTGAACTTAGTACCCTCATCCCACCCCACCCCACACACTGTTCTTAATTATAGGCTAGATTTGTGACTTGAGTAATTTTGACACTCAGCTTTCTCATAGAGATCCCCGCCCCTGTCATTCGCACAGGGTGGATATGTCTAGTGTATGAGATTAAACATTAATAACTAAAGTCTATAGGCTTATAGCTAAAGCTTCAGCAACAGACTTCCTGGTTAATGCATAAATGACCTGAGAGGACATGAGGGTCTCATCAATGTTCTGCCTAAACTGAAAACCAGCAGAATTATAGATGAAAGTTCGCTCCTTTAAATTGACAATTGGGGGATAGATAGCTTGTTACATTCTATGTTACCAGGTACCACCCTCTCCATGAAGAGTTCTGAGAGAAGGAGTGTCTGGGAATGGCAAAAAGAATGACCCGAAGTCAAATTGTAGGTCCAAGCTGATGGCTGCTGAGATAGCTTTCCGAATTGGGCTCTCTCTCTCTCTCTCTCTCTCTCTCTCTCTCTCTCTCTCTCTCTCTCTCTGTGTGTGTGTGTGTGTGTGTGTGTGTGTGTGTGTGTTCTGCTTTAGGCAGCTTTTCCTTGCTGTTCTAAAAACTCTCTGAGACAGCTCTCTCTGCTAGTAAAAATTCTAACAGCTATCCAGATGGTTTCCCCATCAAAATCAGAAAGCCAGAAAAATTCTAAAAGAGCTATGTCAGCTCTCTAAATAATTCCTGGGATTTCTGACCAAATCAAGAATCTTGGTAGAAAAATTCTTGAAGAGCATTTTTTTCACACTGAGTTGGTAGTCAGCAGCTCTTGTTGAATCTGGACTTTGCTGTTTCAGAAATTAGTCTGCCTAACCAGACTTCTTGAGGGATAGTTTGTCCCAGACCTGAGAGCTAGGATTCCAAGCAGGCCACCAGGCCCACCTGAGAGTTTTATTTATTTTATATGAGTCCTGAGGTTCTGAACTCCAGGCCTCACCTTTGTGCAGCAAACACTTTACCAGATGGACCATCAGTCTCATCCTTAAACATACATTTTAGTCACGTAATTTTCTTAATCATATTTAGACAATAAAATGACTTACTCTTAAAATTTTTTCACATAAAGTCCTCTTTTCCTAGAACATGAAATAGGGATGTGTAGATATGCAGGTGTGTGTGTGTGTGTGTGTGTGTGTGTATCATCTGTCTGTATACAGTCCATATAAAGAGGTCAGAGGGCAACTCTGAAGTTGGTTCCTCTACTGCCATCTTGTGGCATATAAGGATCAAATTCTGGTCATCAGACCTGCACAAGGGCATCTCCCCAGCTAAGCCATCTCCCCAGCACTTCTGAACAGTTGTCTCTGGGCTATTTCTTCAAAATATCCCACAAATGTTAATACTGACTTTTACATATTCCAAAATGTACCAATAAAATGTTTTCAAAGAAGAAATATCATCTTTTGAATTTGATTCTTGTGCCTACTGTACTACTTTTCAGTTAAATAATCTAATCATTGTAGGCTTAGAGTTTTTCAGAATCTACTTTATTTAGGGTTCTTAAATCCTTCAACCTCCCTTCTAACCCACTGACCAGAGGTAAGGCAAAAAGAAGGTTAATAAGAAAAGGTATTATGGTCCTGTTTAGAAGTAGTTCCTTGCCGCCGGGCAGTGGTGGCACATGCCTTTAATCCCAGCACTTGGTGGAGGCGGGAGGCGGGAGGTGGGAGGCAGAAGGCGGGAGGCAGGAGGCGGGAGGCGGGAGGGGGGAGGCAGGAGGCAGGCAGATTTATGTGTTTGAGGCTAACCTGGTCTACAGAGTGAGTTCCAGGACAGCAAGGCCTATACAGAGAAACCCTGTCTCGAAAAACTTAAAACAAGGACTGGAGAGATGGCTCAGTGGTTAAGAGCACTGACTGCTTTTCCAGAGGTCCTGAGTTCAATTCCCAACAACCACATGGTGACTCACAACCATCTGTACTAGGATCTGATGCCCTCTTACATAAAATAAATAAATAAGAAAAAAGAAAAACAAAAGACAAACAAAAAAATAGTTCTTGGAGCAATGCTACTCTCTGTTGTCAGGACACCAGCAGTCCACTTTAATAGTAAGTGTTGGGAGCCACAGTGATTTGCCATTCCAAGATGGCGCGGACATCCTGTCCTCCCACTTGTAAACAACTGACTGCACAGGTGCAAAAGGCAAAAGCGCACCAAAAGTCACTGCCCATCCCGGGGCGTAATATGGGGTGATGAGTGAACAGCCAATCAGAAGTGAACACGCCACTCTAGGGTACATATAGCAGTGCCTTTCCCGGGCTTGGGGTCTTTTCTGCTTTTGCTGTTACAAGAAGTAAAGCGCTTTTGCTGTTACAAGAAGTAAAGCCTTGTCTGTAGTGATACCCGATTACTGCCTCCATGTCCTTTTTTGAGGGCGAAGGGGACACAAAAGAGGTGCGCGCAACATCTGGTGCCAAGAACCTGGGAATTTCAAGGTGCTGCGGAAGGCCCCCCAGACTCGGATTCAAGTTCAAATTTAAGATTTATACAGCCTAACTTGCCTACTCCAGCTGCCATTTCAGTAAATGCTTATAGAATTTTATAGATATAAAAGATGTTTTATACCATCCCTTTACATTTCTGGTAAAGGTGAGAGATTTACAGTTAGTAAATTTATTCATAATTTTTAAGAACCCATGAAGCGATATTTGTTAAAAATAATTGCTTCAGAAAATGGTTAATTGTTTTACATTTTATATATATAAATATTGTTGTTGCTTTAATACAAAAAATTAAGAGGTTAAATCTTTTGGTGTGTATTATTCATTGTGTGATACTTTATTAGTGGATTTCTCTAAAGAAGTTTTTTCTGCAAGCCATTGCTCCAATATAACGAGCTTTAAAAATTTTTAGAGTACTTGTTACTCCAAAAAAGGATTCAAAGACAGTGTCTTTCAATATTTGAGACAGGTTGGGGCTAGAAAAATGGCTCAGCCGTTAAAGGCTAAACTTTTAAATTATAAAGGCTGAACTCCCAGCAACCACATGGTGGCTCACAACCATTTGTGGTGGGGATCTAACGCCATCTGCTGGCTTGTGAGTGTACATGCAAAAAGAAAATGGTTTACTTTTAATCTTGATTTGCTCTTAGTGATTTTTAAAAGTTGTTAAGAGATATTATTTGGCTAAAACCTCATCTTAAGCTTACCATAGGAGGATTTAAACCTCTGTTTAATGTTTTCAAAGGGATGCAAGTCCTAAATTAAATCATATGTGTATCTTCTTGAGTTTATCCTGCTTCAACACAATTAAATTATGTGTTGTAGCCACTGTTTAGAATATTAAAAAAGGGTGTATCTGCCTTTGTCTTGTTAAATGATATGTTTCATGAAGTGCAGAATGTTTCGGCTACAAGATCTAATATCTCTAGCCATTTGGATAACATTAAAATTAATAAGGTGTTTAGGAATACATCTGCACAACCAGTGTTGGTGTGTGTAGACCCTCCATTTTTCTTTAGGTTATCCAACTTTCAGAATAATTCTGATATCTTGGATTGTAAGAATGTTACATGCTTTTTAGCACAATGTTGGAATGGATCACTAGACCTAGCCTTGGTTAATCAAGTTACAGCAGCTACTGTTGTTAATCAAAACTCAGAAAAGACTTCTGAGGCTTTGACTATTTTACAGAAAGTGGATGCATATCAGGCATCCTGTTGGTCAATCAGAGAGTTGATTTGCTCCAAGCCCATGTGGAGCAGCTCACGGATGTGGTTCAAATAAGCTGCATGTCAGCAACCCCACATCCAGGTATTACACCTCTGAGATTTGTGAATGATACATTTATTCAAAGCCATAATCTTTCTGCTTATTTAAAAGGGAGTTGGACTGGGAAGTTGGACCAGGTGCAACAGCAATTGCAAATCTGGATTTCGAGCCTTGATGGAACTCGAGTGGACCCTGTTACCCCTGGCGATTTTACTTCTTGGCCTACCTCCGCCTTTTCCTTCTTTCTTTTTCTCTTTCTTAAAGGGTGGGAATAGGCCTACTTGGTGCTGCCCTATGTTGTGGATTGGTGTTCATGATGGTTGGTCTGTAAGCTCAGAGCCCAACAAAAACGTGACAAGGTTGCTATCGCCCAAGCACTAGTAGTCTTGGAGCAAGCATCTCCCCCTGAAATTTGGCTATCTAAGCTAAGAAAGTAGCTGATGACTGAGACCCTCAGTCGATGCACCCCAAGGGTTCAGCCCACTGCACTGGGTCAATGAGAGGTCTAAGTCCAGCCAGCCCTTGCCTGAATAACTGGTACCTGAATATTTAGAGGTGTTTGGGAGTGGGTACTCGACAGGGAATGTTCCAGGAGTGTTGATAGAGTTCCCGAAAGTACGCCTGATTGCACAAAGGTTTGATGCCAAGAAACCTCCTCTGGTGGCGCCCCAGGGTGGAGGTTCCCTTTCCCCGACAAAAGGCATTGAGATGGGTATGGGAAGTAAACCCATTACAATATCTCATTTTGCACAGGGGATCAGGCCTCTGCTTTCCCTCACTGAGTTGGTGCCGCACTTGATAGGCAATAGGCTGTTCCATCTTAAATATATAGATGGGGGAGATGTTGGGAGCCGCAGTGATTCGCCATTCCAAGATGGCGCAGACATCCTGTCCTCCCACTTGTAAACAACTGACTGCGCAGGTGCAAAAGGCAAAAGTGCGCCAAAAGTCACTGCCCATCCCAGGGTGTAATATGGGGTGATGAGTGAACAGCCAATCAGAAGTGAACACGCCACTCTAGGGTATATATAGCAGTGCCTTTCCTGGGCTTGGGGTCTTTTCCGCTTTTGCTGTTACAAGAAGTAAAGCCTCGTCTGTAGTGATACCCGATTACTGCCTCCGTGTCCTTTTTCGCGGGCAAAGGGGACACAAAAGAGGTGTGCGCAACAAGTAAGTACCAAACAAGAATCAGTAGCAGCTTATTAATGATCCAGCAGAAACAGCAAGTCTTCACTGAATTTCATGAGAAGTCAGAATCATCTGGAATAACACAAAAAGTTCTTTGGCATGTTTCTCTCTACGAAAAGAATGAAGACCATCGATGACCAGTGAAGTGTTGCTCAGCGCATAACAGTGCAAGAGCATCCTCTCACTAATTGTTGGGTTCTATTTATACTCTCTCTAAACACCACATGTCCTCTCAAATGTCTGCTTTCAGCAAAACATCACGTGCCTTCTCACCAGACAGCTTCCAGAAAACATCAGGTGACACAACTGAGTTCTTAAAGAAACCAGAAACTCCCACGTCAAATCATATCACCAAAGATAAAGCAATATACTGTGGAGGTATCTCAGCTTGTAAAAGGTGCTGATCCCCAAGACTTGACCACTTGGGACCAATTCCTGGGACCAACATGGTAGAAGAAAAGAACAAATTCTGAATTGTCTTTTGACTTCTACATATGTGCTATAGGATATGTACACACACACACACACACACACACACAGATGCATACTGCATACCACTTACACACAACACACACACACACACAGTCAATAAATATGAATCTTAAAAAATAAATAAAGCATAACCAGCTACTACAAGAACAGCAACCAAAATCATTACAACAACCTAAACTTATTCTAATTCCAGAGCTCTGTAGTATCCAGAAGATTGAATATATATGTAAATATTTATAATTACTCACACTTGATTTTATATGTATACAAAATGCTTCTGAAGTTACAGGGCATAGTGACTATTTCTCCAGAATAAACTGGATGTTTTGGAGGCAGAGCACAAGTGACAGATTTTGAGGTGTGGGTTTTGTTTCGTTTTGTTTTGGGAGGATGCTATACATCATGCATCATCATTTTTAAAATACAATAAATCTTTATTTTTTGTTTTTTTAATTTAATTATTTATTTTATTGGATTAAAATATTTAAATATTTAAAATAATTAAATATTACTTACATTTCAGACGTTATCCCCTTTTCCCCATTTCCCCCCATAAGCCCCCTATCCCATCCGTCCTCTTCTTTTTTGCTTTTATAATTTCAAAAAGTCATAGGAAATAATGTTTTGTTTAGTAATCCATTGTGAGTACTTCACAGACAGCCATTCTGGCTCAAAAGATAGACACAAGAAGAGAAGCATGCCACTCTCAGAAGTGAGAAGTAACTTTGCTGCCTGCTCAGTATTTGTGTTTCACAAAGGGGCACAAATTAAACTGAAGAAGGATAGATTCATGGCACAAATGGAAGACTTGGTCATTTGTTTAGATTACGTAGAGAGAATGTGACTGAAGATGATTGTCGGAATTTCCAGTTTAGATGACATCTCAGTTTGAGAAGAGGAGAAGGAAATTACGTATGGAAAACAAACAACTCCTAAAAGTGGCAGGAAAAAGGCTGGAGAGAGGGAAGAAGAGGAAAACACACAGAGAGAGAGAGAGAGAGAGAGAGAGAGAGAGAGAGAGAGAGAGAGAGAGAGAGAGAGAGAGACAGACAGGCACACAGAGGAGGGAGAGAAAGTGTGTGTGTGTGTGTGAGAGAGAGAGAGAGAGAGAGAGAGAGAGAGAGAGAGAGAGAGAGAGATTTAGTGACATTTCTTTTTAGGTATGATCCCAACTCTTCTTCCAGAAATAGGCATCATGTCTTCATGATCACAGATGTTTGGAGAGTTTCTAAGAGACAGGCCTTTTAGGAGGCTGAGTTGTGGTTTGAACAGGTTCCTGTCTTCAAACACTAGATTTCTGCTGGTGGGACTGTTTGGGAACCTTGTAGAACCTTTGACATGAAGATCCTTTGGTGGGGTATCACTGGGACTTGGGGTTTTAGAGTCCACCCATACTTCCTGCTCAGACTCTGTGTTTCCTAATTCTTCTGCATTGTGACTTACCCGCCTGTCTCCCACTCATGTTCCATGCCTTCTGGTTTGAGCACATACTGCTTTTTCAACTGTCATTTTAAAATGCCAATTTAAAAACTACCTTAACAAATTTATTCTGGTAGTTTAAGAGGTTTTGGAGGGGAGAGCTGTGGGAGGGAGAGACTGGTAAATGTGGGGCTGATATTGGGAAGTAAATTGAATAAATAATAAATAAATATAAAAAAACAAGCAGTGTTTTTATGGAATATTTCAAAAAAAAATAGATAGACCAGTAGTACATTAGCTGAGAAAGATTCATGTAAGGAGATTGGAACCTGGGATGGTGATGACCTGGGTCTCAGAACTCTTTAGGAGCCGCACAAAGCATCTAACAGTTCCAGAGTAGCCAAGATAAAGACAAAGTTTTGCATCTTCCATAAACTTCAGTCATTGTTCCTAAAGCCTTGGGAAGATTGAAGGAATCCCATGGCAGAGATGGTTGGCTTCATCTATACTCTATTTAGGGAAAATTCTACTCATAACTTAAAATTGCCTCCAATGTTATTGATAGAATCCTGTTTGATTATTCAACTAGGCACCAAGCTGTGACTCGTATTGTTAACTATCTTAAAGACTGTGTCAATAACCAGTTACATAAGCAAAGAAAAAGGCCAAATTCTTCTCATTCATTGTCTGCATGGTGTAAGGACTGATTACCCTTTCATGGCTTTACTGGATTGTTAAAATATAAAGAGGAAAGTCTGGATTTACCGAACAGCTCATTATATTTTTAAGGCATATTCATATTGAAATAAAGAAATCATCTAATTATTTTACTAGAAATATTTTCGTATGTGCTGAATGTTGCAAGACAAAGTAATTAATTACTGTGAACTGTATATACTGTTTTGTGACATGCAGAATGGATATACATAATTTTGTAGTGTGAAATAATACTAAGATGCCTTTTAAGACAATGTTGTTTTACCTAAGGCTAGAGATACCATTTGGTTACATGAACGAAAGAGTTTGCTTCTTGGTTTATTTTATATGTGTGTGGACACAAGAATGCTTTGTCAGACAGGGATCTGTGCACAGATGTGTTCATGTGTGGAGGCTCAGGAAGACATTGAGGTCTTCTCTGGTCACCCATCACACATGGCAGATGTTTTGTCTCTGAGTCAGTAGCTCATGCTTTGGGCTACTCTGACAAGACAGTTTCATCCTGGGATTTAGAGACCCCTCCCATGCCATGAGATTATATACAAGTCAGCACATTTTTAAGTGAGTTCTGAAGCTCTGAAGTCCAGTCATTGCCTTTCTATAGAAAGCTCTCTACCAAACAGGCCATCTCCCAGGCCGCCTGAAATGCCAGTTTGTATTGCATTGTTTGCTTCTTTCACGACTGCTGCTACCTCAATCTCTGCTTTTAGGAAGTTATTGCAAAGCGTACAAGAAGCAAAGTAGTTTAAACTGAGACACATCATTTAAGATGACAGGAGGTAATAAAGTTTAGAGCCAGATTCCAAGTACAGCACTCTTCTACCACACACTTGCTTGGGAGAAACAGAGAGCAGACTTTGCATTTCAAACTCTTTCCTACATTGATTTCTCTAGCATGGCTGGAGGCCAGGCTTCAGAACAATTCATCTCACCAATAGAAAATCTCATCAAGGTCTGAGGAATGGAGTTTTGTGCCTTTTACCACCTGGACTGTCTTTTGAGGCAGAGCAGGCGGGGGTGGGGTAAATTGGAAGATGTGAAATTGGAAAGTGTGAAATTGGTAGGTGTGAAATTCGAAGGTGTGAAATGGGTAGGTATGAAAGTGTGAGCATGTAAAGAGAATGGATTTCAACTACTGTTGTCGTCTATGGCCATACCACCCAGAATGCGCCCGATCTCGTCTGAACTACTGTTGTCAATGAAAAGAAGCATGGTATGTTGAATGTTTTCATGATTTGAGATAATACACTGAGTATAATGTTTATCATGCAAGGTATCCCAAAAAGGTATAAACATTAATTATATTAAGTTAATAAACTAAATGCATTGTTCATTTACTACTTAAATATAGAGAATAAAAATATTACTCTAGTACAATGCACTTATTAAACGTGTGAATTGTGTTCATATTACATGAGTGTTACAGTCTTTCTGTATCATCTCATCCTCCTAGGCATTGCTAAGTTCAGCAGCCTGCCTTCCTGAATGCTATACAAGGTGTGGTATTCTACTTTGTTTACAATACTATGTTGTAAATAGAATCACTTAAAATGTTAAATTCCTTCGTGCATGGAAGTTTTTATTTTAAATTCTAACTGCCCTCTGATATTGTACTCCCTATAATCTAAAGATCGAAACATCAGGTTGCACTTTCCATCTCAGATTCTTACATTGCAGCATCAGAAACTTACAAATTAATAAACGGTGCTATGTCCTCCAAGTTTTTATACTACCATTGTTTTAATTCCAAATATACTCCTTCATCAGAAAATTAGTTTAAATTTTTAAAAAATTCTATCATCTTGTAAACTGTCTTCCACCGTCTTCTGTTCTGAGCTTAGTCTAGAATTCCTTCCAGGTTTTGTCTTTCTGGCGACAGACATTTTATTTCTCTTCACCAACTGTAGAAACTGTGGAAGGGTGTCAACAGCATTCATATAGTCTTGTAAATAAAATTCTGTCAAATAGAAGAAGCAAAAGTGGCTTGGATATAAAAGAATTCTGTGTGTAGGAACTGTACAACAGGTGACAAGAGGCAGAAACCAGACATGGAATAGTCAGCATTGGCACAGTCTCTAACATCTGCTGATCCTCCGTAGAGGTCAACCCTAGTGGAAGAGACAGAACCAGTCACTCCACAGAATAATCACTGGATTCCACACGCTTTGTCCTGATAGCACCACAAGTTGGCAAAAGCCTCACTCCACATCTCCAGCAGCCATTTTGACAGAGAATTGATGCTAAGGAAAAACCCCTCCTGAAACACTGACTTTTGCCAAGAAAATAATTATTGAGGCCCCACCCAAACGTCTTAAACTTTTGGATGCAAGTGAGATCCCTGAATTCTTAAAAAACATATTAAGGTAGAGGTGGAAGAATGGGGACTCTGTTTTATCCCACAGACTCAAGGCCTTAAGAGATAGATGAGATAAATTATAAGAGGATAGGAAAAGCTGGCTTTACCAAGTACATATCAAAATTACATTTCTATATGATTTTACATAAGGTATTTTTCACTCTGCAAAACAAGGTATGTCAAGAAGTAAAGGTGTTAGTCCAACCAACACCTAGCCTAACTATTCTACATCCTTCTTAGACCTAAGATAAAAAAAAAAAAAAATCTTCCCAAGGCAATTTCTTCCATTTAGACCTAAGATAAATTCAGAGGTTAAGGTTGGTAAGTTCCATATCTTTCTCATAAGAAATGAGAAAACTGTGTAATACAAGTGTCCTCAAAAAGAGAAAATGATTTATACAATAGCTTTATTTATAAATATAGGAACCACACCATTTCTTTTAATGCTATTTTTTCTACTTGTAAAATTTAAATGATAAAATGAAAGCAGGAGAATACTAGGAATGGACAGTCAAAAATGTGATTTGTGTGAACAAGCTTTTTCACTGTGGATAATATTCTGGTTAGATCCTTGCCAATTTGACAAAAACTAACATCATTGGGGGGAAAAGAACACCAATTGAAAAGATGTCCCCACCAGATTATCGTGTGGACAAGCTTGTGGGCCATTTTATTCCTTAATAATTGATGTGAGAGTGCTGAGCCCACTGTGACCAGTGGCACTGCATGCAGGTGGTCCTGAGATATACTATAAAGCAGACTGAGAAAGCTATGGGAGAGAGTAAGCCCGTAAGACACTTTCCTGTATGGATTCTGCTTCAGTCCCTGCCTCCAGGTTCGTGCCCTGACTTCTCTCAGTGATTCACAGTGATATGAAACTTTAAATTGAAATAAATCCTTTCCTTCCCAAGTTTCCCTTGGGCACAGTGTTTTATCACGGCAATAGAAACCCTAAGAGAAGTATCCTTGTTCTGGATTTAAAATAAGATGTCCTGATGATACCTCATGCTGTGGTTGTATCACAGAAGTGTATGAAACAAACAAGAAAGTCAATCCACGTAATTCTAAATGCAACTTTTCTAAAGTCCTCATTTAAGTCATGTGTCAGTTTCTAAAATGCTACAACTAAAGAAAAACAATGAAGCTCCGTTTTCCCAGCTGACTTCTGCAATTTACCATTGATAGAGAAACATCTAAAAAGAGTGTAAATATTGCAGAACCTTTGAGCTAGAAATGTCTTTGGTTCTTAGTTCTGAAAAGTCTTAGTCAATGATGTCATAACTTTTCCAGAAGCCCAATTATTCTGATCACAGCCAAAGTTTTACAAATTCCTTGATATATAGTTCATAATGTTGCCATGAAAATTGATCGTGTCTTAAAAAAAATTTGCAGGAACAAAGATGGAGCAGAGACTGAAGGAATGGCTGACCAATGAACTGCCCCTTTTGAGACCCAGCCCATGGGCAGGCATCAATCCCTCATACTATGTTGCTGCTATGCTTCCAGATAGGAGTCTAGCATAGCAGCCTTCTGAGAGGATCTACCCAGCAGCTGACTGAGACTGATACAGATAACCATAGACTAACATTGGTAGAAGTCAAGAAACCCTGTGGAAGAGATAGGGGAAGGATTAAAGTCCCTCAAAGAGATGGCAACCCTACATGAAGAACAAAAGTGTCAATTAACCTGGACCCTGGGAGTCCTCAGAGACTGAGCCATCAACCAATGAGCATACACAGGCTAATAGGAGCCCTCCTCCCCTGCAACACACATATGTAGCAGAGGGCTGCCGTATCTGGCCTCAGTGGGAGAGGATGGGCCTAATCCTGAAGAGAATTGGTGTACTGGGGAAGGCAGGGAATAGCAGGGAGGGGCTGCCCTCTCAGAGGCAAAGGGGAGGGAGGATTAAGGGAAAAGTTCTGTGAGGGGTGACCAGAAGATGGGCAAAATTTGAGATGTAATTAATTAATTAATTAATTAATGAAAAGAAAAGCCTCATTCAGAAAACAGAGATTCTGACTCACTTTTTGAAGCAGAGTATTGTGGAAAATGGAAAACTATTTCCCATGGTTACATGTAACTATGGTATACAAAAACAGCAGAGGCAAATATCTAAAACAAGACAATAGGTACATTTAAATAATTGAACCTATGCTTTATCATATAAGTCCACATTTTTCTGCTAATTTGACTCTGATGGAAAAAGAAAAAAAAACTACCATAAAAGCTCTCACATGAAAATATTTATCAAGAATACGTGCAACTCAATAACAGAAGAACAACATGATTTTAAAAAAGAAGCTTATGAAAATGCAGAATTTTCTAAATGTGGTAAGCAAGTGGCCAAGATGTTTGTGAAAAAATGATCAGAGTTACCAGTCATCTTGAAATATCCATCCAAAGCACAATGAGATCTAATCTCACATCATTTAGAATGGTCACTACCAAAAAGAAAGATAATGAATGTTGATTACAAAACCAAAGAGGAGAAAAAAAAAACACTCTAGATCATATAAATTTCACAAACCTGTTTAGAATTTTAAAATGTGAATTGTCAATCATAGTGGAAAATAGTTTATAGGTTCTTTAAAAGTTAAAAAAATTACATTACTATATGATCTAATATTCTCAGTATCCCAGAGATATATATGTATATCTCCCAGTTCATTGTGATGTTATCTGAGGCAGGATAGAAAGTTAAGAAGATAGAAGGTGCGAAAGAAGTCCATTTCCTTAGAAACTAATTCACCCTTCTGAAAAAGGCGTTAGGAAACTTCAGCATCACTGATAAAGTCAAAATAGTTTCCAGTAATCTCATGTGATGTGAAATACTGTATCTCCAGCGTGTTTATCTAGGGCCTGATTACAGCCTTGAATTTTACTATATTAATAGTCGATTTCTTCTCTAAATGTAAACAATATGCCTCCTAATCCCACTGTGTGATTTCATTCACAAAGAGAACTTATTTAAGGTAACAAAAATAAGCATACCAGCCTACATATTTTACCTAATTTTTAAATTTACTTGAGAGAAGTACTTTTTACTGACACTTATTTTTAAATTTACTGGCTTTTGATTAGTAAAGTCAAATGAAGCAAATATTTTTTCAGTCATACACTGAGCTAAAATTTGTCTCAGACGATTAAACTGTAGAGCCTGACTTCTTCTTGTTGTTGATGTTGTTGTTGTTGACAATTCCTGAGTCTTTTCATGACATAAGATGCCACTATTTAGTTTTCACCCAAACCTCTGTTTGAATTGTGTGTCTGCCAATAAGGAGCTTGGAGTATTGTGAAGAAGAGGGAGAGGAAAGATTGCAGTAGACTGAGAGATCAAGGACACCACAAGAAAACCCACGGAATATACTAACCTGGGCTCGTGGGGGCACACAGAGACTGAATAGACAATCAAGGCTCCTGAATGGGTCTGATCTAGCCCTCTTCAAATATGCTATGATTTTGTAGCTTGTTGCTTGCTAGAAGAAGTGGGGACTGTCTCTGACTTTTTTGGTCTGCTTTTGGGACCCTTTTTTTTCTCCAACTTGGTAGCCTCATCCAGCATCCAACTTTAACAGGAGGAGAGGCATCTAGTCTTATTGCAACCTGAAATGCTGTATGTGGTTGATATTCCTAGGAGGCATGCCCTTTTCTGAAGGGAAACAGAGGAGGAATGGAAAGCATGAGAAGAGAGGAGGGGGAGAACTGTATTCAGAATGTAATATATGAGAGAAGAATAAATTAAAAAAAAATTAAAATTATAGTGATTCTACTTATTACTATTACTGTGGTTAACAAAAGGTCCTCAATCTCAGCACTCTGAGAAAATAGATGCTTATGGGTATGGTGGATATGTGTGCACCCAAGCTGAATTGCAACCTGTAATTGATCCATAGTCAATCCAATTATAAAACTTTTGTATTAGTGCTAGAAGGCATTGGCAGTGTGTGTGCAAGACAGAAATAAAGGACAGGACAAGCTGACAAAAGCTAACTGAACTGAACCTGTTCCTCCAGAGCTGATTATTTTAGCATCATGCAGAGTGCAGACATGGTGTCAGCATCTATTCCACATCCAGAAAGTCACAAATCTCACAAATTGACACTTTGGCCTACATCTTAAAATGCACGCTTCAATTTGAGATTTCTCCATTTCTGGACTCCCAGAGTTCTTGGGAGAAGTAGAATAAAAAATGAGCTAAGGAAGGAGCATCAAGTTCATGAAATTTAAAAGTATGTTTAAGGCATTTCACTGAAAACCCAAAAATCCTTCCTCTGTGAGTCAAGGCTTTTATCTTAATATATCTAGTTTTCCTCTATGAATCTATATATTTTAACCTTTATCATTTTTCTAAACAAAATATCCAAAGATTGCAAAGTAAGCACATTTATTGATAAAGAGAAAGGTTTCCAGCCAATGCTACATCTCCCTCTTGCTAATCCTTAGCAACCATCTGTGCAACAAAAGTCAAGCACTCACATCTACTATCTATTTCTTCTTATAGTTTCTAGCACTAATTAATGCCTCTTTATAACATCTTTGTTTATCAGTTCTAGCTATTATTTATTCAATATATCCTCATTTGTGTGAGTGGAAATAATAATTCTCTTAAAATATCTGCTCTATTCTCATCCACACATCATATTTTTTCCTCAAATCTCCATCTACTTATGATTTATATCACCAAAGTTTACAAAGCCAAGAAATATAATTATGTTTTTTTTCATTTGCCAACCTTTGTGGTGATGTTTTATACCCTGCTTTTATTGACATGTTTTTCTGTTTGTTTGTTTGTTTGTTTGTTTGTTTCAACCCAGAACTTCTTTTCCTCAGCATAAACATAAAAGCATGGATTGGGAAAGTGTTCTTAAAACCAGTCTCCTCCCTACCAAAACAAAACAAAACAAAAAACAACCAAGCCAGATAAACAAACAACAAAAACTATCTACAAAGGAAGAAGAGAAGGCAAACCATTTTATTATTAAACCAACACTGAAACCAGATTGTGATGTGCATCATAGCCCAGCCCACTAAAGACAATACACAGAGAAAAAAATCCTCAGACTCTCATGTAGCCAAGCAGATAGGACATTTGTTCTGTCAGCATAACAATAACTACTTCTCAAGGAAGCAGCATCACATAGACCATTTGAATTTTTATTTCTAAACCAGAGTCATCATCTGTGTTAGTTAAGTGGGAAAAAACCACAGGAAAATATAGACTCTTATCTTTACAACTGGAAGTACTGTGAACTTGGGTTCTCATAAGAACTAGTGCAATGGCTGCAGTGCTTTGAATAGGAGTGCCCCCCCCCCCAGTCTTATATATTTGAAAATTTAGTCATTAGAGAGTGGGTGCTACTTGACAATCATTAAAAGGTGGCCTTGTTGGAGGAAGTGTGTCACTTGGGTGGACTTAAGCTTTTCAAATGTGGGCTTAAGGTTTTCAAAGCCAGGCCCCATGTTACTCTCTTCTTGCTATCTGTAGATCTGATGTAGAATTCTCAACTTCCTCTCCAGCACCACCTCTGCCTGTGTGCTGCTGTGCTTCCCACCATGATTAGTCTGTTAGTCCATGATTATAATATGGACTAAACTTCTCAAATTGTAAGCTAGCCCCAAATAACTATTTTCTTTTATAAGTGTTGCTGTGGTCATGGTGTCTCTTCACAGCAATAGCACAATGACCAAGACAATGGCTCTCTCTGTCCTAATAATTTTACTTCATAGAGATGGTTCCCAAGTTTTTTAGGAGGAAGGAGATTCCTGGATTCACTTATCTAGCTTTTCAAAGTTACATATCTTTGGAAAAGGTAATCTCAAGTTTTCTACAAAGAAATCTTCTAAAAGAAGAGAGAAGACAAACATTTTCTATTGTCTCAACTGGAATATTTGTTGTTTTGAATTTTTGTTTGTTCTATTACATCCTACCATGTAGCTACAAATTCACGGGGGCCTCCCGGGTTTAGATGTCTTTTAGGAAGAGAGAGCACTGGGATCGATTGTGCTGTGTAAACTGCCAGCATAAGGAAGTCTTTCCCTACATTTAATTGTTATCTTTCTTTAGGTGATATTTGGTGATATCATTGGTACTTAGCAATCTCTTTAAAAATATAAAAGAAGCAATTGTTTGAATGGTGTTTGGTGAAACACACCTGTAATTTCAATGAGTCAAAGGCTGAGTTGAGACTACAACCAGTCTGAACTACATTGCAGACTGAAAGCTAATGATGGCTACATAGCAAACTGAAATCTAGTGCCAGCTACATAGCGAGGCACTGTTATACCCACCCAGAAGGAGTGAAGATATTCCAAAGAAAAAAATTTGTATTCATCCTTTTGGTGTTAGACTATTGAGATAACGAACCCCAAGAGGCCACATGGTCCTCACCTCCATAAATCTCATTCTATTGACAGTGATTTTTTTTTTTTTAGATCAACAGAATCTTACTTGGTTTTTGGTGACCTTAATACAGGGAGTTATGGCAACAGACCAACAACAGGCATCAAAGCTACCTCAAGCCAGTGAATTCCAAACTGGTTGTCTAATGCCCTGAATATGGAAATATAGATTAAAAGTGAGCAGAGCAAAAATGGACTTATTAAGTAAAAATAAGAAATTTCTATAGATAGCTCTGACGCTCTATTTAAACCTGAACTTTATATCAAGACAGTAAAGAGAAACTTGGGGTAGAGCTGCAGGGCCTCTTTGTTCCTTTTCCCAACATGGCCACATTAAATAACCTTTTTTCTGTTTTTCACTATTATTACGTTGTTTAATTAGCCTGATGAAGGTGGGTGGCTGAGCTTAAATCATTGGGGCTATAAATACTAGCAAATTTGTCTCATAAATAAATTAAAATAATTAATAAATAATAGCAATTAGCTCTGAAAATCAGCTTGGGACAGGAAAAAAGGATGAATTCATGAAGTATGATTGCAAAGTTTAGGAAGCTGCAGAAGATCCACCATGAACAAACATTAGAAGCTGCAAGCATTTAAGAATAAAGAAATGGGGCGTGCTGTGGAGGAACGGCTGTTAGTGTTTAGCCGTGGGCAGCCAGAGGTTGAGGTGTCTTCTCGGCGAACCTCTGCTTCAGGAGGAGCCATGGCGCTCAGGGTCACTAGGAACACCAAAATTAACACGGAAAATAATGCCAAGATCAGTATGGCAGGCACCAAGCGTGCACCTGTGGCAATTGCTGCTGCCTCCAAACCTGGGCTGAGATCGAGAACTGCTCTTGGAGACATTGGTAATAAAGTCAGTGAACAGGCAAGAGTGCCTCTGAAAAAGGAAACAAAAACATTAGGTGCTGGAAAAGTTACTGTTAAAGTCCTCCCAAAACCCGCGGAGGAGAAGGTGCCTGTGTGTGAGCCAGAGGTGGAACTTGCAGAGCCTGAGCCTGAACATGTTACAGAAGAGAAGCTTTGTCCTGAACCTATTTTGGTTGATAATCTCTCTCCAAGCCCAATGGAAACATCTGGATATGCACCTGCAGAAGAATATCTGTGTCAGGCTTTCTCTGACGTAATTCTTGCAATGAGTGATGTAGATGCAGATGATGGAGCTGATCCAAACCTCTGTAGTGAATATGTGAAAGATATCTATGCTTATCTCAGACAACTGGAGGAAGAGCAGTCAGTTAGACCAAAATACCTACTGGGTCGTGAAGTCACTGGAAACATGAGAGCCATCCTAATTGACTGGCTAATACAGGTTCAAATGAAATTTAAGCTGCTGCAGGAGACCATGTACATGACTGTGTCCATTATTGATCAGTTCATGCAGAACAGTTGTGTGCCCAAGAAGATGCTACAGCTGGTCGGTGTGACTGCCATGTTTATGGCAAGCAAATATGAGGAGATGTACCCTCCAGAAAAAGGTGACTTTGCTTTTGTGACTAACAACACTTACACTAAGCACCAGATCAGACAGATGGAGATGAAGATTCTGAGAGTTCTGAACTTCAATCTGGGTAGCCCTCTGCCTCTGCACTTCCTCCGTAGAGCATATAAAATTGGAGAGGTTGACGTCGAGCAGCATACTGTGGCCAAATACCTCATGGAGCTCTCCATGCTGGACTATGACATGGTGCATTTTGCTCCTTCTCAAATTGCAGCTGGGGCTTTTTGCTTAGCACTGAAAATTCTTGACAACGGTGTATGGACACCAACTCTGCAGCATGCACTCCCTGTCCTACACGGAAGAATCCCTGCTTCCTGTTATGCAGCACCTGGCTAAGAATATAGTCATGGTGAACCGTGGCCTTACAAAGCACATGACTGTCAAGAACAAGTATGCAACATCTAAGCATGCTAAGGTCAGCATGCTGGCACAGCTGAACTGTACGCTAGTTCAGAATTTGTCTAAGGCCGTGACAAAAGCTTAACTCCAATGGACTACTACATCTGCAAATGCAGTTGGCACCATGTGCCTCCTGTACATAGGATACCGTGTTTACTTGCTCTTCAATAAAGGTTGTGACTTTTTACTTTGCATAGCTTAACTCATTTGAATATGATTGCTTCTGACTTTAAGATAACAAACATTGTCAAAGAACTTAGGAGTATATTAAGAACTGCTTCTAGTTTAACAGCTACCAACTAATGTATATATTTGTATCCTATATGTTTATATACTTCCTTCACTGTGTGTCCTTATATCATGCAAAGGCTTCTGTCTGGCTCTGGTTTAAACTCTGAGTCTACCAGCTAGTCCTTTGTTCCATTTTCTTAGAGGTGGTTGCCACCTTTAACCACTGTCTCTTGAGCTGCCAACTTTCAGATCTGAAACCAAGTATTTTTGTTATGTAAAATAGGATGTTCAAAATTAAAGGTGTCTTTTAAAAGAATTTGCCCCCAAATCTCAATACCAACAGATAAGGGTATATTCTTGTATATCCTGTGTAGATATAATTATGCATATACTATCAAGGACAAATTTTTATATGGGTTCATTTTATCAACAGTATTCCTTTCAGCATTCCTTTCAATGCCTATACTGATGCATTTCCTAGTGTGAACAAACTGTATGTAATATATTCAATCATTCCCTTAGTGATATTCTCTTGTTGCCCTCCATACAGTGCTTCCTAAATGCTCTTTGATGTCTTGCTTGGCTTCATGTATAGTAGCTTTCCCAGGGGGGTGTGCTTTCAATTCTGACAGCCAGATGAGTGTGGCTGGCACCATACCAAGGTGCTACTTCTCCTGTCTTGTAACTCCAACTGGAAAAGAAATCCTGTCTCATTTGCTGTTTTAATTTATACATCCGATATCAAGTTGAATAAAATTGTATTGATGGCAAAAAAAAAAAGAATAAAGAAATGTACTTAGATTTGAATTTAAGTAAGTATAGTAAAATGTCTCATCAATATACAGTACATCAAATAAAACCATATGGAAACATGTAACATCAATGGATTCTGTGTGTGGTGCCATTTAAAATAACTATTAAACTCTATGGAGCAAATATACTCTTATTTTACACTAATTTAGTTAATAAACAGAAATATTAATCCCATTTATGTGTCTAGGTGAGCTGAACACTGAACTCATCAGCCAGAGCCTATAGAAAGGCATTTGCTCCCTCTCAGCTTCTCCAAGTTAACTGATATTCACTGAGATGTGGATGAAATCTTAGATTTAAGATTATCATCTTTCTCTAGAAAAAAGAAACACAGACTCAGAACAGTGCAAATTACATTTCATTTTCCCATGAGTGCCTGTGTCCAGTGCTGTATTATCATAAAAATTAAGAAGCTTTTTTATTCATACTTGTATGTATATGACATTAGATTAATTACAAAGAAAGACCTTCCACCCACATAGAAACATCTACCCAACAAAGGAACATAACATGCATGTGAGGCGATTCACTGAAACATGGGAGAACACTCTGACAACTCATGCACTCATCAACTAAATAGTTATTAATATATACATCTAGCTTCGAGGTGGCTGACAAAGAGGATACACTGCTGGAAAATTCCTGCCTTCAGCTAGATAATCACAGCCTGCTTCATCTCCACTCATTGAGGTTTCATGTATATGGATTGTGTATCTGCAATTATCCAAGTCATAAACGAAAAAAAAAAAGGTAAGGGAAGAAATGGGGAAACAAAACAAAACAGAGTTACCCTGTGTACTATTCTGGCTTAATTCATGAATTATTGTCAGTGATGGTCATTCACTGTGCTTGAATAAAATACAATAGCAATGTAATTTTCTTAATCTTCTATATGATTTTCTTCCACACATTACATTTCCATCCTTCATTTCTTTTGTCTCATTACATGTCTTCTATTATAGAGGCTTTAAATGCTTACTCCCTGATCTCATATTGGCCCACATTCAGACCATTTACTGCAGGTAATTCGCTTCAGTGTGTCTGAGCCTTGTTATCACTGTCTTCTCCTTTCACAGCAGGTCTTTTATGACTACCATTCCTCGTGTCAGAATTTAAAAGCATAAAAACAGGATCAATGTCTATTGAGAACACTGTGGCTTATTTTTTTTTTTTCAACCACTAGTAACTAATTGCTCTGTTTGGTTTGCCTGATTAAAGCCACAAATCCACTGACAGATGGGCTGTTTAATTAAAAATATAATTCAATAAGCCAGACTAAAATTTAAGAAGGGCTTTTGTAGCACTGAGGTCCTGTATCCAAACTCAAATACCAAGTGGTCACAGGTTATATGAAGAAAACCTGCTTAGAGAAACTTGAAGACCAATTAAGCCAAATCAAAGAATTTGTGTGTCTCTAAATCATAGGAGCTTTGGTATATCTTTCAGCATGGCAGTAGGTAGAATAGCTTCTTTCTGATCCTTCTCAATTGTTGCTTTCATGTGTTTCTTGCTTCAAAGAGTTTGTCAATATACATTGATACACTACTTTTTTAAACTGTAGATTCAATGTAGAATGCGAAGGGATGCCTTTCTTCAACCCTCCAATGTTATCCAACTTAGTAGCTATCAAGGTACTCATCCCTGTTGGTAGTCCCCTGGTGCTGAGAGCAGGCAAATTTCCTACTGTCCTTTATGGTCCCTGGGGCTTCTAGCTGTAGCTTGACCTCACGAGGTTTCCTCTCACGGTCCACTGCCCCACATAAAACCTTAAACACAAATAAGACCTTCCTTCTATAAATTGCGTTTGTTATAGTGTTTTATCATGGCAACAGGAAAGAATACTAAGATAAATCCTGTTATGTTTTGTTTTTGGGGGGGGGTGGATATTGTTTATTTGTTTGAAACATGATTTCTCTGTGTATCCCTAGCTATTCTGGAACTCGATCTGTAGACCAGACCAGCCTAGAACTCACAGAGATCTGTATGAGTACTGGAATGAAAAGCATAGGCAATCACCACCTAGTGAAGACAGTTCTTTTAGGATGGTTGGGGAGAGTTAAAATGTATAGATCCAGGGCCAACTTATCTTGCCCTATTATTCTCTTAAAATTCTTCATTGTCCATCTTTACTCTGACATAACATCCATAGAATTAGCAGGTAAGCCTCTTTGAAATTCATCAACTTAATAGACACTAGCTTTCATCAACCCAAGAGCTAATATTATTAGATTCCATTTGCAACCTATAGCATAGGTTCCCTCACTTTCCTGTAATCCATCTACTTGATGTACTCACATCAAGTATATTTTAAAATGCTTTGATTTATTACTTTCATTAGTTCTGTAACTATAAAAACTTCATTCAATTGGTTTTTAAAATTTGGTGTTTTATTTATTTACCTTTCAGATGTTATCCTCTTTCCCTATTTCCCTTCCCTTGAAACCCCTTATCCCATCCCCCTCCTCCTTTTTGCTTTTATACCATTTGAATTACATGCAAGTATTAAGGTCAGTTCTAGGTTGAGGAATTAGCAATACAATAGATGCAAATAGTCAAGGAGCTAACATGACAATAAACACAAATTGTCAAAGAACAAGCAAGGCAATAAAAAAAAATCTGTGAACACTCCCATGATCATTGTGTCTAAGGGCTTATCAGGATGATCAAAATATCTGAGCCAACTTTCCTGTCCTAGCCCAAAGTCATTTTCATGTCTGAAGCCTACTTCCTTGTTCTAGCCTAATATTTAGATTCTTGTCTGAAATGACTTCTTTGTTCTAGCCTAAGATTTAGATTCCTGACTGAAATTACTTCTCTGTTCTAGCCTAATGTCAGATCCCTGTCTGAATCACACTTCCTTGTCCTTGGCCAATATCATATTCCTACCAAGTAGCCCATTTCCTTGTTCTTGGTCCATGTAAGATTCTTGCTAAGCAGCCCCAAAAGCTCTTTGCCACTCCCCCTTTTTTTATTTCATAAACAAGACTGAGCCTGTCTTAGGTCATTCTGCCAAAAATGCCTTCTTTACCTGTCATAGAATATGCATTATTAAAAGCAATGAATTTTTGACACAGGTTGGTAAGGCTCTATGCAGAATCTTATCCATCCTTAGCTTGCCAGTCTGCTAATTTAATAACTCTGTCTAGGGATCCATTTTCAGTTTCAAACCATGTACTTTGGCTGCCAACATGTTGATGCTGTTAAAGATAAGCTTTAAGACTATGGGCAGGAATAAAATGTCACTGGAATGTTTTAGTAAAAGAGATTAAAATGAATGACCTGCCATTCTTTTTTTAATTGTTTCTTAATAATAAATGTAAGCTGATAGAGAAAATTCACTATAATGTAGACATGCAACTCAGTTTGTTCTACTATGACATAGTAAAAACAAACTTAAAAAACAAGTTCATCTATTATCCTTTAATTTAAATTATAACCATTAGATGTTATATTTGATAGTGACTTATGAAGTCCATTTTTTATTTAGTGATTGTGAATGGATTCAGAATACATTGTTAAGATGGATCCAGTAGGTGAAGACACTTTCCACCAAGCCTGAAGAACTGTGTTTGGTCCCCAGAAACCACAGAGTGTATGAAAAGAATCAATTCATACATGTTGTCCTCTAATATCCTCTCCCACACACAATAAATGCTAAATAAATTAATTAAATAATGGTTTGTTTGTAAGCTAGAATTAAAAATTAGGAAGCTGGGTCAGCTAGGTCCTGCCACTGAGCAAACTAGAGAAAGTAAAAAATGTAGACTGTAATGAAAGTCCCAGGGGTTGAGGAGGAGTTCAGTGTGGGACAACTGAGCTAATAATGACTACAATTTTATCCAATGGAGATGACAATTGGGAGAGATAAGCAGACGGGGTCTGCTTGTGATTCTGTGGAAAGCCCGAGGGCAAGTGGAAGAGTCTTCTAGAGAAGTTAGAACCTTGAACTCTTTAAAGCCAAGAGGTAAGAAGAGGGATTAATGTTTTCTGGAATCAGACACAGCTCCAACTAAAGCAGCTGGAGGACAGTGCTGTGCAGGTCATTTATGATAAGCATTGCTTTGGAGCATCATGTTAACCCATTACTCTTCATGTCATCAGCAGAGTTATCAGCATTCTCCCGTGTGCATTCTGATAACACTGTGTATTGCAGCTCTTCATGAGCACTGGCTAGGGGATGCAATATATATTATATATCTCAATATGTCTACAGTACTGCTCCTGGTTTCTCATGTACAAACCTGATTTCTGGTATCACTGACAAGCTAGGCCCTACCAACAATGGCTAACTGAAGAGACAAATAGTAGTGAAGAACAAAGTCATTATTTTTCTGCAATGCCACACAGTACAAAGATGTTGGGGTTGGTCTGGTGCTATTATATATTCAAACTACTAAATTCTATACCCCAAAATCTGTTTGCCCCAAGATGAACAAATTCTTATGTACACCAGATTTTATTGTATAAACCTTGCTCTCCAAGTTAGTCAATAAAAGGCTAAAGTCTGTGATTGGGCAGTAGAGAGAGGAAGGTGGGACTTCCTAGGAGGGGGAAAAGAACTCTGGGAAGAAAAAAGAGGAAAGGCCCTTTTCCAAAATACATGATCAGAGATAGACATGTGTACAGATGTGGAAGGTATAGCTAGCCACATGGCTGGATGGGCCTAGGTGGTTACGTTAACCTAAATGAGGTAGTTGAGAGTCTTCCCTAGCTATAGGGCTTAAGTTTTGAAATATTACAAGGACTCTGTGAAGGAAACTGATTGGTTAAGGAATAGGTGCCACTGTATTAATCTTCAGCATTAATTAATATGTAGAGAATATTAGCAATCATTTTTACACAGAGAAACAAATAAAGCAATGAAATGACCTTCAAGTGTGTCTTCTAGATAGTGTCATGAGGTCAGATTTAAACAAAAGGCAAAAGGCATGTTTAACTATGCAATTGTGGTCAAGGTGTTGCTCTACAAAACACATCCACTGTCTTGGATCTGGACTGTCCTGCAAAGTATTGTAATAGGTTGTCTGAATTCCGTTTAATATCAAGTTTCTTCTCTAGTGAGAACCATGCTTCAGCATTTTATTTTTCCCCTTCCTCCAAGCATAAGACTCCTTGGGAAACTCTGAGTCCCTGGGGTCTATTGTCTCAACTGTCTGATACCAGGAGGCAGGCTATATGCCTTTTTCTTTTTTAGAGTATCTTGGTTTCTGCCAGATATCTTAAAGGGTGTAGCTGGTATATTATGATGAGAGAAGCAGGCTGGAGCGACTAGGCAAGAGTTCCAATGGAGAGATTAGGACATGAGCCCAGCAACGAAACCTTATCCCTTGCCTACAGGATGTGTAAGAGTTGAAGATGGAGCAGAATTTAAGGGAAGGGGCAACTAATGACTAGACCAGCCTGGGTTGCATCCAATGAGAGGGAAGTCACCCTTAACACTATTGATGATACTTATAGACAAGACCCCAGCATAAATGTCATCCAAGGGGCTGTACCCAGCAAGTGATGAATGATAACACAGAGACTCACAGATTAAGTGGAGTTTAGGGAGTTTTGTTAGAGAGGAGGAGGGAGGATTGAGGAAGCCAGAGGGGTCAAGAACACCATATGAAAGTATAGAAAGAGCCAAATAACCTGGGCCAATGGGGGCTCAAGGAGACTGAACTACCATTGATAGAACATGAATGATGTGGGACCTAGGCCCTCTGCACATATGTAGTGGTTGTGCAGCTGGGTCTTCATGTGGTATTCTTAAAGTAGGAGCGGGGACTATCTCTGACTACATTGCCTGTCTTTGGATCTCTTTCCCCTAACTGGGCTACCATGTTTGGCCTCAGTAGAAAAGAAAGTTCCAATCTTGCTGAAGCTTAATATACCAGGGCTGGTTGATGTCCACAGGAGGCCTCCCCTTTCCTGGGGAAAAAAAGGAAAATGGGTAGGTTGGGGGATTGGGGAGGTGAAAGGGAGGAACTGGGAGGAGAGGTGGGAAGGAAGGTGTGACTGTGATGTAAAGTAAACATAGAACTTAGTCAATACAAAATTAAATATAAATAAATAAATAAATAAGTAAATAAATAAATAAAAGATTAGCATTTAACATCCACTGTTGGGGGATCCTCTAGACAAAAACCTGTAAAGTTAAAACAAACCCATGCCATTCTATTTTTAAATAGAGAAGAAGACAAAATAATAAAAGTTGAATTTATGAAATATTTTTAAAATTACTGTCTTCTCTTTGAACTGGCAATATTTCCATTTATTTGCAAGGAAAAGTAATTCTACTAAAATTAGATAGAGGATGACAATAATGGTGGTGAGAAAAATCAAAGTAAAATGTTTATAAAAGGGCACAGAACCAGAACAGAGGTTAAATTTGTTAGTTCACAGCTGTGGTCCTAGTATTGAGGTACGAGGTGATGAGTTCAAGGCCAGCCCTGAGCTACATGTGAAGATCCAGTCACAAAACAACAAAACAACAAAGGAGAGAACAGAAAACAGGTTTAGGAAACAGTTACCAGTTACTACAGTAATAAGAACAATTCCGCCACCTGGTGGTCAAATACAAAATTGCCATCTTGTAAAAAAGAATTTAACTGGTTTTTGCTCTTAAAATGATCTCTTTTTTCACAATTAGTGCCTCAAAATTATCTACTAAAATATGATTTCTGAGTTGTAAACTTATATAGCTAAAAGTGTTTTATTTTAATCTAAAAACTTACCCTTAGCTTATACCAGTGAAAAAGCCCAGATTTGTGGCCTAGACTCAAGTTCTAACTTGATAAAATAACTCTGATAAATAATTTTCCTGTCATTGTCTTATAAAATGCAATAAGTATATCATATTCCCTAATATTTAGTATATACTCAATAGCTGAAGTAGAATAGAAAGATTGGAAATATTATGGGAACATGGTTAAGAGGAAGAAGGGGGAGACTCTTACCTTGAGTCTGGCTAATGTACCACATCAACTGAAAAGCAACTATCCAGCGCAAGTCAAATTTACTGTGAAGGTTGCCAACACGGAGACAAGTTCCCTTAAATATGGGTCTTTTATATTAAAATTGCAATGGCTTCAATTGGACTCCCCTCCCAGATATTTTCTGGTTTAGGCTGCAGTGATTTTCCTATACTCCTGCGTGTTCCCTTAGCAATTGTAATCCTGTCAGGTATACCCAGGAACCACCCTGTGATCTTATTAAATATCATTTGAATTAAATATTCAAATACAATTATAATTATCTTATTGAAGAAAATTCTGAAAACCACCAAAATCCTATACATGACTCTTGTTGTTGGGTTTTTGTGTGTGTGTGTGATTTGTATTTCAAGACATGGTTCCTCTGTGTACCTCTCACTCTCCTGAAACACTCACTCTCCTGACCACACCAGCCTTAGGCTGAACCCAGAGATCTCCCTGCCTCTGCCACTGGAGTGCTGGGATTGAAGGCATGTTTGATTCTAGTAAAGGGCTTGACTCTAGGAAAGACAATGAAGTTGAATCCCTGTCTGAGAAACCCACCCCCTTATTGTGGGGTGTATTTGAGTTTGTCCTGCCATGATGCACTTTTTCTTAACCTTTGCTTAGAATCTTTATTAAAATCTCTAGTGGTGAACATCAAGTCTGTTTCATACCAACTCATTCTGAAATTATTTTCTGGTGTAAAGCCAAGAATCTAGGGTTAGCTTGTGTGGGGACATGGTATAGTGGTCCGTGTGGAGTTCTCTTTGGTGGAGCTGGGGAGGCAAACTCACATAACTCGATGCTATGGTTTATTTTCCCTTTCTGTATGCCGACCCTGGCTGTGTTGACAACCAGCTAAGGGAATAGCCAGAGAACTCCATATGCCGACAGGCAGAACAGTCATTTGTTCTGTATTATATGAATGGTACAGAAACAGACTCTGAGCAGGTGTCAGAATGCACGATGGCGGCCACTGTCTTTACCCCTACAGCATGATCATGCTGAATCTATCCCGCCTCCATATTAGAATCTCTCACATTGTCATCGTTATGATTCCATATGCTCACCCCACCACTTCCGTAACTCTCCATGAAGTATCGTGTAGTGTTATGTTCATATCATGACTGAACTGGCTCATTAAATGCAGAAAACAAAAGGAATTTACCAAGTGGCATCTTGTGATTCTTTGTTACTTTGGTAATAGGACTTGTGACATTTAGCAGAGATCCATTTTCTTGCCTTTACTTCCCAGCTTCCTGAGACCTCTTCTCCTATCCCACTGTCCCACCGCCAAAGGTGTCTACGTTTTAAAATGACTCCCAATTAACACCACAGACCTCAGAAAATTGCTCCGATATTTTCTCCTCTTTACTTTTCCAAATTGTGTTTTTATTCTCTTAAATGTAAAACTTAGAAATAAAATAATGTTTAAACACACGCACACATTAAAAAATAAACAAAGAAATTTGAAACAAATACAGTTTGTATTGGTCCACATTCATGACTATCTTGAGCCACACTTAGCCTAAGGACCGCAGGTTAAGCACACTATAAGACAGCATTGACCACTTCTCCTGAGAGCTCAGGCTTAGAAAGGAAGACATGCTTCCTTGTAGACAGAATCTCTTACAAGCATCGTCTGTGAGAAAAAAAAAAAAAAAAAAAAAAAAAGCCGTGGCCAATGACCTAAGGCAGGAAATAGGAGGAGGCAGAACACTGGCGGGAAGAAAGAGGATTCTGGGAAATAGTGAGCTAGGTGAAGATTCCCCATTCTAGGGCGAACATAGAGAAGGTCAGAAGTATGGGAGCTGAGCAGAGGTAACCAGCCACACAGAGAAACTCAAGATACAATAAAGGGGAGATCTGGCAGGGAACGGCAAGGAGACAGATACAAACCAACAGGTAGCTAAACTCAGGATATAATAAACAGAAGACTCTCCCTGGACCTGAGCGCATGAAACTGAGGAGAGGTAACTAACCAAAATATTCTGGAAGACATAATATTTTGAATGGGTTAAATAAGTTACAAGGTAGTCGGAAATGAGCGGAATATTATAACCTAGGCATTTACTAATAAATCATTAGTCTCAGAGTCATCATTCCGAGCAGGGGCTGGGAGGAAAGCTTGGTATTTGTTTCTTTTTCACTTCCTACGTTACCTTTGTCTCTTTCAGTAATGCAGAGTATCCTGTCTTTTGCTTCTGTTTATTTGTTTTGAGAAAAGGTCTGCTGAGCCTAAAACTTGTTATGTAACCGAACATAAAGTCGAGTTTCTGATCTTCCTTCCTTCTCCTTTTGAGCAACCCGATGTGATACAGATGTGAGCGAGCCATCATGGCCAGTTCTGTCTATCTTCTCTGGAGAAAGGACCAGTCATCCTCTCCTCATTTTCATCTGTATATTTGTCTTTTTGCTTCTGAATCTTAAGAGATCTTTAAGAGATAGGTATATGTGTACACACGTACACACACACACATATTCACAGTAACGGGGATTTCCATCTTATGTTTAAAAAACCATTGTGTAATCACAAAATATAAACGTTTATACTTTAATTTCTATATTAGTGCTTTAAACACATCTTTGCTCTGACTCACTATATACTTAAAATGCAATTTAAATTTTTCATATGGCATGAAGCATTGGTCAGACTTTGTTTTGCGTATGAAACATTATCATCTTTACATGTGAATGTAAATGAGAAAATACAGTTTTAGATTCTTCTTTGTATGCTGTAAAATTTCCATTGTTGCCTGAACTAGACACAGACACCAGCACAGACTCCAGTGTTATTACAGCCACCCTGGTCCTTGGAAAAGGTAAACTGCAGAAAATGAACTATTCCTCATCTCAGGCCTCTGTCGTTGCCTAGAGACAGGAGGATCTCACCGCCAGGTAGGCGTGTCTGGGGGCTGAGTCTACCTCTGCGCAAGCTCCAGGCTGCAGCACACTGGGCAAAGACCAGTTCCACCTTTGAGCATTACAGTTCTGCTTCTCTTCACTGCACACACACCGCTGCTCTTCCATCTTTCCATCATTCACACTTTAGTACATCGCTCACTGTAGTGGTACTTCCGCCACCTGCCCGCCCCCGCCATGCCATATCTAGCACCCATTTATTTTCATTAAACAAAGGCAATTCCAGAATCTAACTTGTCTGTCTAGATTCTTCCCCTCCCCCACCCTATCACCTCTGATAATGGCCAGCATGAGTGATACTTATTCATTCATCACCTGGTAATCTCTGATTTACCATTCAAGTTCCTTAACTACTGCTAGCAACAACCAACCAGGAATCAAAACGGGAAAAGTTGAGTACTCTTCCGCCCTTTTATCCAATAATTACCCCAACCTAAAAGCTGCAGGCTCTGATTCCTTACACTGGACATTTCAGCTCCATGGGTATTTCCAGAATGTATTTTTCGAGTCACTTGAGTGGCTTGTTTCTTATTTAATTTTCTTCCCTACTCACCTTACATCTCTCAATACCAAAATTGCTTTGTTCACTTTTAAATTCTGTAACCCAATGGTGTTTCTTCATCAGTGAATTTTTACTAAACACTGGGCACATATACCCTCATCTAATTCTGTGTATTCTTAGCTACTTGAGTACATTTTTGTGAGCTGTGTTGAAGTCTGTGTATTAAGGCTTCCTCTATAACAATTTCTATCGATTCCTTTCCAGAGTTTAAATGGGTAATGATTTTCTGCAATTCCTGTTGATGTTGATATTTTGTTAATACAAAATATATTGTAGGAGAGCTTGAATTGATTTTCTTCCTCGATGGAGTCCGTATTTCCCTGTTACATTTCTAGCTAGGCTACTGATATCTTGTTTTCCCACTATCACAAACTCAGGGTAACAGCAAGGTTGGTCACTGAGTAACTGGGAAAGTGCCCGGAGCCTCTGATTGTAACTTATTTGCTCCAAATCACGTCAGAGTTCCCCATCAAAACTGCCGGTGTTCACTCGCTGCCCACTCTCACAGGACTGCGATGGGAAAAAAGAATGGTAGCACACGGACTCTAAACACACACAGATTATGTTTTCCCTACCAAAAGTGTGTGTGTGTGTGTGTGTGTGTGTGTGTGTGTGTGTGTGTGTGTGTGTGTGTGTGAGAGAGAGGGGGGGGGGGAAGCGGGGGGGGGGAGAGTGAATGCAGTTTCGGGGCATAACCACATTTTATGAGAGAAGTCCAGGAGCTTCTTATACTATCATCTCAAGTCTTTGGCTCTGCAAATCAGATTTCTGTAGAATGTGATTGTAATGCTGATGTGAACTTACACATTTATTAGGTATACTAGACAGAATTCCACAAAATATTCATCCTCCGGACTGTTTTGTGAAACTTCCGAAGATACCGTTTTAGTGGAAGTTTGTAAATGCAGCTATAACATGGACATTATAATGTGGAGTCTGTCCTAGAGTGCATAGGTTTGTCAAATTGTGGAAGTCTTTAAAATAAGAACATTTCAGCCCGCCAAGCTCATAAAAATGCAGTTAGAGAAGACAATCGCTATTGCTAGAGTTAATAGGCTCACAGCCTAGCGCTAACAATCTGCTACTAAGCAGCTTTGTCCACTCATGGTCTAGAGTCAATTGAATAAAGAAGTAATTGTGGAAAGTGGGAAAAGGAAATTTATTCTATGTGGCTAGATTGAAAGGAAAAGAAAACAGGCCAAATGACCTCCAGACCCATCCCCCACGTGTTAACTTGAGGTAGCTTTCTGTTTAAATAGAGAACTTGGAGTTAAAAATAATTAAACAGGGCTGGTGAGATGGCTCAGCAGTTAAGAGCACTGGCTGCTCTTCCAGAGGTCGTGAGTTCAATTCCCAGCAACCACATGGTGGCTCACAACCATCTATCTATAGGGGGATCTGATGCCCTCTTCAGGCAGGTGGATATATATGCAGCATAGCACTCATATATTAAATAAATAAAAAAACAAAAAACAAAAAAATCCCACCAATGATGGTGTGGTCTTACTCAGCCTGTTACCATTGCCTGAGCTCTAGTCTGCAAGGTCTGTGTCCAGGTCTAAATCTTTCCTGAAGATAACGAGGCATTGGCTTCCCTGGAAGCTTTAGCCTCTTCCTTTTCCCAGAAAGGGATACCTGAAGAAATTCCAATCTTTTCAAGTCCATTTTTAATTAGTCCAATTACCAAAGAGAAGAACATCATTGGAGTTTCTTCAGAATACTTTCATTACTTCCAGAGCAGTTACAAGGGATAATCAAATATTAAGTACTGACATGGATCATTGGGTATGGACCTGAAATCTCAGCATTCAGGAAGCCGAGGCAGGACTAGGCAGCTATTCTGTTGAGTTTGAACTAGAGGGAGGTGCATGAGTCAAAAAGTATGTATAGTCTCCGGGACACAAGAGAATTAGCATCTAATAATAGCCCTTAGAGTAAACTCCTTTTAACAGCCTTTTTCTTTCATAAATCAGTCTTTGCCACCTGTAGGCTAATGTCTAGAAAGAATGGGCAGCCCATGTTCTGGAGGTTAGTGCATACTGATCTCTATGGAACTTGGTGAGCGGTGGGGATAAAGGGGATCTTATACTTTTCTCTATGTACGAGAGGAAAGTATCAGCCTACCTATTTCTTTGCAACAGTGGTCGATGTGCTTAATAGTTATAGGTCAGTGCAAAAGAAACTAAAGTTATCTGAAAGGAGAGAGCCTCAAATTGAGAAAAATGTCTTCATAAATCTTGTATAGGATATTGTAAATGCATCTTTTATTCTCCTTATATGTGTCATCTTTGAGGTTTACTGCCCTCATCTGCTAACTATAGGTATCTATACCTAGAATGTTTTCAGCCTTTGAGACTTACTGCTGAGTAAGTTCGCTTCTTCGTAGTTCTTTCAATCCTTTGGCTGGCTGATTCAACTGAGCTGTTCTGGATCAAACTCCTCTCTCCAAGCTAACTGCTCCCTGCCCCCTCTTTCTGCCACTCCTGAATTGCTCTGCTTGACCACAAACTAATTGTGGTAATCTGTTCTAATATTTTGATTCTCTGGCTTGTTCTATCTTTACCTATGTCCAACTTGTTCTCTTTTCAACCTGTTTCTGTAAAACTCTTTAGGTAAAGCTGCTTCCTTCTCCTACCCTCCCTCTCTGCACTGCTCTCTTAAGTAGCTTTCCTTTCCTCTTTTTTCTGGTAAGAGTTGGGCATAGCCTACTCTGTCAAATCTTTCTCTGATTGGTCACTTTGTCTGCCATTCAATTAGTTATCTCTTTCAAATACGGATACTTCCTTCTAAAAAGTAACTTTACCTTAATTGTTTCGGATTAAAGGTGTGTGCTGAGAGACATATAACTAGAAACAGGTTTGTTTGTTTGTTGGTTGGTTGGTTTTTCAGTAACCACAATCTTGGGGTTCACACTGTTATCAAATATTCTGCAACAGAATATTTTCTTTGTTATTGATTGATGGGGCATGGCCCAAACCATGGTGGGTGGTGCCATCCCTGGGTTGGTGTTCTCGGTGACTATAAAAAAAAACAAACTGAGCAAGCCAGTGAGCCGCACTTCTATGGCCTTTGCATCAACTCTTGGCTCCTGGGTCTTGCTCTGCCTAAGTTCCTGCCCTGACTTCCTTTGATGGTGAACTATGATATAGAATCATATGTGTAATAAACAAATTTTTCCCCAATCACTTTGACCATAGTGTTTTATCATAGTAGTAGTAACCCC
Source organism: Arvicanthis niloticus (assembly GCF_011762505.2). Lineage (NCBI taxonomy): Eukaryota > Metazoa > Chordata > Mammalia > Rodentia > Muridae > Arvicanthis > Arvicanthis niloticus. The sequence continues at coordinate 8,827,666 of NC_047674.1, read as the reverse complement.
AGCTAAGACAGGCTGTATTCAAGTAAGTCATATGGTATGGAATTTTGCTTAAGACCCCAAACATACTAAAGTCAGATTTCACCTTTGATCAATGATTTCTTTGTAGATTCTCTCCCTTTTTCTCTGTCTTTGTCTCTGTTTCTCTCTCAGTCTCTTTTAGGTTCTCCTTTTGGCTATCTTGCTTATTCCTTTACTTTAACTATGTCTCCTTTAAAAAAAAATATTGGATATTCTACTTATTTACATTTCAGTTGTTATCCCCTTACCCCTTCTTCACCCCCCCCCAGGAACTTCCTATCCTGCTTCTATGAGGATATGCCCCCACCCATCCACCCACTTCCCCTCTGTGCCCTCAAATTCCCTCACACTAGCCATCCCACCTTCACAGTACCAAGGACCTCCACTTCCACCAATGCCTAACAAGGCCATCTTCCACTGCATGTACAGCTAGAGCCATGTGTGTTCCCAGGCTGGTGGTTTTGACCCTGGGAGCTCTGGTTGGTTGGTATTGTTGCTCTTCCCATAGGGCCGCAAGCCCCTTCAGCTTCTTCTGTGTTCTCTCTACCTCCTCCACTGGGGACCACATAATCAGTTCAATGGTTAACTGCAAGCATCCGCCTCTGTATATGTCAGATTCTGGTAGAGCCTCTCAAAATATAGGTATATCAGGCTCCTGTCAGCATGCACTGACTGGCATCCACAACCGTGTATGCATTTGTTGACTGCACATGGGATGGATGCCCATGCAGGGCAGTCTCCAGACAGCCCCTCCTCCAGTCTCTGCTCTAAACTTTGTATTTGCTCTCTTGAGTATTTTGTTACTCCTAAGAAGGACCAAAGTACCCATACTTTGGTTTTCCTTCTTCTTGAGCTTCATGTGGTCTGTGAGTTATATCTTGGGTATTCTGAGCTTTGGGGCTAATACCCACTTATCAATGAGTGTATACCATGTGTGTTCTTTTGTGATTGGGTTACCTCACTCAGGATGGTATTTTCTATTTCCATCCATTTTCTTAAGAATTTCATAAATTCATTGTTTTTAATAGCTGAGTAGCACTCATTGTGTAAATGCACCACATTTTCTGTATCCATTCCTCTGTCTCTTAAAGAGGATCCTCTCCCTTTAAGACTCCATGATGTTGTCTCTGATGTGATGATTTCCTCCTAAGGCTCTGCCACCTCAAGTCTCAACCGTACAATCACTTATGGTCAGAATGTTCTCTATTCTGCTAAAGTTCATTCTGAAATAAATTGGTTTTAGCATTCTTTTTCTTTTCTTTTTTGTATACTTTGGAAACAAGATATTGAACTGGTTGTTATATCTACATTTTATTTTAATCAAAATTTTTCATAGATATATTCTGTTCATTCTTTTCCTTTTCCTCAACTTCTCCCAGATCCTCCCACTTTCCTACCCACCCAATTCTATACCCCTTTTCTCAGTACAAAACCATATAAAAAACCCAGAACATACACACACACACACACACACACACACACACACACACACCACAAAATTAGAAAACAAAATATACAAGCAAAAGATCTTAGTTTCCATTTCTCTTTGTTATAACAGTAGTCAACAAGTAAACAGAAAGCATAGATCTTATTTCTGACTGGACTTCTCATCCACACACCTGTAAGATATAAATGGATTGTAATATGTCAGGACTCTATGTTTGTTATATCAATGATAGAAAAACTAAAACTCAAATATAGAAAAAAAATGTGATATGAGTAATGAGAGCCAGGTTTCTTACAGAGGAAAAATCTACAAGTAAGCCAGAGGAAGAACACAGTAAATTCCATGACACTAGACTTTCATTGGAAGTATTCTTATACATATACCCATGTGCATCAATAGAAAGATTAGAGCACGATTTAATATGAAAATCTTAATTCGTAAATGCCACCCTTCAAAAATAGAAAGAAGGAAACATTATTGAAGGGAAAGTACAAAAGGAACCAGAAAGATTCTGTAGCACTCAGGAAATGCTCAAATTATATGAATATTAAGAAGCAAAACAAAACACAGATACTGTCCTGATATTCCCCACATCCATGAAACAAGGAAAAAAAAATCAATAAATCTCAATGGATGCTTACAAGCTCCATTGTAGAGCAAAATTCTTGTTAATATACTTTCAAGAAGTGATAGAAATAAATGATAAATGATAAATGATGGTGAAAATATAAATGCAGACAAAAACTTTAAAAAGGATGCCAAAATAAGTAGGCAAGTATTTGCTAGGAGATCAGAGAGTTGTATCATCATCTTTAAGTGTCTTTGTAAGATATATTTCTTAATAACAAGCAGACAAAGAAGCCCACAGTAGTCCCTGCTGCCAGAAATACATCCTAACCAGCTCACCCAGGTACCATCACATACAGACACATACTTGTTTATATGATTGATATTCCTGGAAGAACATAATACCATTTCTATGTTATTGTTTCCAAAATTATATAATATCCTTATAAATTATAGGATATATTTGAGAAACTGAAATTGAGGGCTACTTTACAAAATAATTGGCCCACCTTTTTCCAAACAGACTGGTGCCAAAGTCAGTTGTCAACTTACTCCAGTGAGCCTGCCTCAGTCTGTGCACATACTTTTGAGGTTTCCTCCTGTGTAGGAAGAACCCTAAGGCTTTCCTCTCTCAACTGCTTTAGTAAACAGCACATGGACTTTGGCCTGTGGTAAAGGTCCTTTGAAGGTTCAATTAGCATGATCAATTTGGCTGTATGACCACTTTCAAATTTATTTCATAAAAACACTATGGCTTTAATGTGGTTTCTCTTTCAAGCTCTTTGTAGCAATCACTCTGCCACATCATCAAGCCTCATGCATGCTCTCACACACTAAGGAATGAAGTTTTTCTTTTTGAAGAGCAAATAAATATACCTTTTGGCAAGAGGATTACCCAATCTCCAGAAATCCTTCAGTTGACTAAACTTCCGGTCAACATCTCTTAGTAGACTCCAACCTAAAACCAGCCAATAAAACTGATCCCAGGTTCCTGACCCATTAAAAATGATGATAATTTCCATTTGTTTTAAAGTCATAAAATTTGAAAATAAAGGGTTGGCAATCGACGAGATGACACAGCATAAATGGGAAGAACTTGGAAAGAACTAAAGATCCAGGACAAATAAACATTGAATTATGGATAGGATCTAGACCATGTAATGACCACTAGCGTCTAACATGATTTCCTCCCAAGTATTGTACTGGGCATCTTGATAAACCGAGATGAAATAATGAAGAGATCTGCAGTTCATCTGCATGCCCGCTTTGCCCCAAAACAGATGACTTCCTTGAATGTTGAGGGCTGTTGTTTATTGTTCATGTAACATAACAAGTCATGAGTTTTCACTTCAGAAAAGAATCTTGGTTACCCAAACTGCATAGAATAAGCTTGATCACATATAAGGAGGAGGTGTGTAGGCAGAAAGTACATGAAGATGTATCCTTGCCTCTAATTGGATGAAGGGAGCCTTGTGGGTTTTGCCTTTATCAGCACATGACAATCCTCTGGGAATCCTGGGTATGCACCTGGTCAGTGTCTATATCTTCCTGGCCACAATTTAATAAAGCTTGTTTTGATTGGACAACCATAGATTTGGTCTTTCTCCTCACAATTTTCAGGTTTAACAATAAACACATTCCAAAAAATAAGTTACCTTTGTAAGTAGCAGGTATTTTACATCTGTGAAAGTCTGTACAAAAACTTGTTATCTTTACATGACTCTTACATGTAAACAAGCTATAATGAAAAGCATATTCCTAGTATGATAATGAATACTGTTTTTTATTGAATTGTATATACCTACTAAGATACAAAGCCCCTGGATTGCATTCATTAAGTTCAAAAACACATTCTTTCCTTTCTCATTCATAGAATGTGCTCGGATACACATAGACAAGTCATCTCTCAAAGTGTATCAGGCTCACATTACAATTTGGATTCAGAATGTCTTTAAAAGGTTGGTTGCCAGATGGCATCATTACTGGGAGGTGGTTGGGACTAAGAAACTAGAGAAAGTCAGTCACTATGGGCATCTCCTCAACAGGCATACTGGAACACCATCTGCTCCTCTCTCTGCTTTCTGGACATTATGTTTTGGCTCACTAGAGGCTCAGCAACAACACAGCCAAATGACCATGGACTAAACCTTTAAAACTATAAGCCAAATGACTTTCCTTTTAAGTCATTTTTCTAAGATATCAGGGATGATAGTCATCCTTAATTGTCAACTTGATGGGATTTAGAATCACCATGAGACCAAATATCTGGTCATGTCTTGGAGGATTAATCCAGATTAGGTTAATTGATGTGAGAGGCTGTACCATAAATGTGGGCAGGACCATTTCATAGGCTGTGGTCCTAGACTGAATAAAAAGGAGAAAACGCACTGAAGCATAAGTATTCATTTCTTTCTGCTTCCTGCTATGGATGTCCTGTGACCAGCAGTGTCGTTTGCTTGGTGCCTGTCATGTCCGCTGTGCTAGACTATAATCTCACAGTGGGCCAATATACCATGTGAGGCTAGAGAAATGCTTCAGTGGTTAAGAACACTCACTGCTGTTCTAGAGGACCAGTATTCAATGCCTAGAAACCCATCCACATGTCAGCTCACAACCATCTTCAACTCTAGTTCCAGAGGGATTCAGCATCTTCTGTCCTCTACAGGTACTGCATGCATGTGGTGCACAGACATACAAACAGACAAAACACTCATATACATAAAATCATACACAATAAAATGGTGTAATATAAATATTCTGATTTAATAAAAATAAATGTCTCAATTATTTACAGAGTTGTTTGCAACAAAAAATAGGTCTACATTTTACTTATGTTTCTTGCAATTTACATAGCAAAGTCAAATACAATTTTTCCATGGTTAAGAGTTTTATATTTTTATTTTCTGCAGTTAAGAAAATCAAAATATAACAAATTTTAAGATATATTCGATTATGTACAAATTACAGCAGCTATACCTGCAAGTTATTTTAAAATAATTATAAGCTGTGACAAATATATATTATGAAAATATATTCTAAAAGCAGCATACCAACCCATTTAATCTGCATAAATTTACAAATGGAAACAATAAAGATTACAGGAAATAATGAAGTAGTGTGTTCACTTTATTCTAAATGGAGGTATCCATTCTAAATATGTACAGGCAAGTGCCAAAATTATTGGTTCCCTTTAGCCATTTTCATTTGTAAGTTTACTAAAAAATGTGAAAGGGATATGTCAAAACTGAGTATATTGGAGACAATGTCCATTTGTTGAGCACTAATCATTGTGCATACCAATTCTGTACTGACCTATTCATCAGACAATATGTTTGCGATTCTTTGGATCTTCTCCCTAAGGGGCCACATACCCTTCTGTCTGTGTGGATGGTTTGTTTTCTTTCTTGTTCTCATTCACATTTCTGTCACTAAGATTCTCGGGATTTACATTAGCATATCTTCTTCCGCAGGACACCATGCTTCCACACACGGGATGGTAGAAAGTCTGACTCTATTCCCCTTGGTCACAATGGAGGCAGTATTTAAAAATGTGCCTAGAAGGTAGGGAGTAATATTCTCTCCTGAGGTATCTCATGTGGATTTTTCCCTGTATTGCTTGAACTGTCCCTTTGCATAATGGAAGTATCAGCCTCCCAAATACCTGAATTTTAGCTGTATATTTTTTCAAATTGATTTTTGGTATGAAAATTCCTGAGATAAGTATGTCTAGCGCTGTTTCCTGAGACTGTCCCCTCTTACTGAATATTGAAGGGGCTTGCTAGGCTAACTCCTAGATCATCCCTCCTTCTTGAATTTCAGCTTACAAGAACTCTCAGGTTCTGAAGTCATAGACCACACATGGATTACCACCGAACACAGCATTGCAAATTTTGTGAATTCTACTGTCTAATTCTAATTTTCTTCCAGGTCTTTTTTCTGGGTTTACCTTGTCCTGATGGCGAACCTGATTCCTGAACCTTATGAAGAGTTAACATTGCTAGGACAGTTGTGGGCTGGCTGGCTGGGGAAACGAAAGTAAAAGATTTGATTTGTAAAAACAACACAAATATAATCACTTTACTTTTGAGTAGATCTTTGTAGGGCCGAGTATCACATTTAGAATTTACACTCAGCTATATCTTTAGCCTTGTAATACTTTTATTAAGTAGAAATAGTATTTGCAATAGTAAATTATTTTTTGTTAATGCTCAATGACCCAACACCTTCAGTATTTTAATTAAATTTGTCAGGAACCTGCACAGGTGGAATTTAGGTGTATGAAATACTTAAGCTTCCAGTAACTGCATAATTTAATTTAAAACTTTTACTAAATAAATGCCTATTAAATAAAACTCTAGTTATATTACTATAATTAATGGATTAAGAAATTAGTCTAAAATTTAAAGTATTTGATACATAAACATTTGTCAATAGTGCATAATGACATCTTGTCATGTCTACTTGGCACTTTTCATTATTGAAGCTGGTTCTTTTCTCTGAAAATATGTAATTGAACAATACTATCAGTCATAAGTTTTAGTGTTAAAAGTCAACATTAACAAATTGCCTCCTAGAATTCTTATTCTGAATTTTAGAATTCTACTATTTCTGAGACTGTGGGGTAGTGGGACACACAAAAGATAATTACTCTACATTCTGTCAGCTCAGTAATTTCCTGTAAAAATATATGTTAGAAAGGAGATATAATATAAAACCTACACTGTAAACTTATCTTTAATTCCACGAGTTTTAAACAACTAGTCCCCAAAACTAACACATAAATTTCTTAGCCAAAATTATTGTGCTGTAAATGTCTCAAAGGAGCTCAAACAATCAACAATGAAAATTAACGTGGAACTAGTCATAGAAAGAATTAAAACATGACAGTGTGAGCCAATGGTGGTAACACAGACTTGTAACTTCAGTACATGAGATGTAACCCCAGGAGAATCAGGTGTCACAGGTCATCTTTAGCCACCTGAGTTTCTGGGCTGTTTAGGGTATGTGAGGCCCTGTCTTACAAAAAACAAAAGAAATAAAAACTGATGTTTCAATTTGTGTGTGAGCATACCTGTGTTTAAAAGCATAAGCTTTTAATTATGTGTTGTAGGCCAGTATTCTTGGTACTCATTGGTGATTCGTAGGTAGACAATGGAAATCAATAAGAGGCTTTTGGTGAACTTTAAAGACGTGATCCTGTTATGTTTTGAGTTTGTTTGTTTTTGTTTTTTGTTTTAACAAAAATAGGAATTTGTACATAGACAATGACCACCCCAGTTCTGGAACATGGGTTTTAAGCATGATCTACACAGACTAGACAATGTTGCCTTGTCACAGTGTCTTCTTACAGGCAAGAGCCAGTTCTCCAAAACAATCTGCTCTTCTTTTTCATCCTTCATTTTCTCCTTTATTGATATCCTCTCCCACTGAAATAGTAGACACAACGACATTCTGACTTTGAAATGATACCTCTGTTTCTGAGGGCGGGGGTTTATAGAGAACAACCGCAAGTCCATTGAAGAATATGGTGATAACTTTACAAGTAACACCTAAATGCATAATGGAACAAAATAAAACCAAAAAGTCATGCTTTGGACCTTTACTAATCAATTAATAATAGTTCCTAGTAAGTAATTCTTCACAAATAAAAAACTTCCTATTTTAAAGTAATGATTATAATGAATAGTAATTATACAGTTTTAAATTTTAAATTCTCTCACAAGAGAGGCTGAGTACGAACAATTGCACACACATGTAAATCACAGCATTCATATGGCAGAAGTAGGAACATCACATGAGGCCAATCAGGGCATTGTATAATGAATTGGACAGCTCAAAACAATAATAATAATAATAATAATAATAATAATAATAATAATAATAATAAATGAAATATTGTATATGATTTAATGTGTATGCAATTATTTTGTTTCTAAAAAATAAAAACAAAAACATACAATAACAATTATTCTATTCTTGGGGATAACTACAAAATTAGTGCTGTGTGTTATGTCAGTAATTCTTAGCTGATATTTCTTTGCCCATTTTTGTTTTTCTTTTTGAGATGCTATTTTGCTATGTGGCCCAGATGTAGTGATCTCAGCTTTATGGGAGCTGCAACTATAATGTGCAACACTGTGCTCAGGCTTTCTATCACATGTTTACACATTTAAACTTGTAAATACGTACCATGTTTATGGGAAGGAAAAATCAATCAAAATCCAATAATGAAATAAAATAGGTCACCACTTTTAAAATTGCATAAAATACAGAAATTTTGTGTCAGAAATAAAAAAAAAATGTTAAAAATAAATAGGTTACAGAGCTCTTAGGCAAAGAACTGGATATGAATTAATCATATTTCATACTTACCTTAATGTATCCTGCCATATCTGCTAAAAACATGATCTATTCAGATTTACCATATAAGTTTAATTTTACTTTAAATAATTCTTTTAAACCCAACTACATAAAGATCAATTGCTTTCTCCCATGGTATTCCACTTTACTAGTCTTACAGTGTCATCATTCAATGGCTAACTTCCTGTTTGTTTATCACGCAACTTTATTATAAAGCATCTGAATAGCAGGAATTTTCCTGGATCTAGCTAAGCCTTACTTAATTTGTCTCAAGATCTCTGACCTGGACAACTGTCTCAGTGCTTGTTGATTTGTGTTTGAAAGATTTGTGTTTTAAAATTATGCATCTTTTTAAACGCATTTTAGATTATAATACAATTACAATATTTCTCTCTTTCCTTTATTCCAAGTCCTCCCACATATCCCTTTTTTGTTCTCTTTCAAATTCATGGCTTCTTAATGTTTAATTGTTATTACACACACACACACACACACACACACACACACATATATATATATACATATATATGTATATGTTTATATGTGTGTGTATGTATGTATGTATGTACATATATGTATATTCCTAAACACAACCTGCCTGGTCTGTATGTTTTGGAAGCATGTTTTTCACAACTGACCATTTGATATTGGATAACTGGCTGTTCCCTGGGAAAAAGTATCCAGCTCTTAACACTCCTTAGTTGCCTGTCGTTCTTTGTGTAAGTTTGAGGCCTAACAACAATCTAAATATTTGTCCTTATATCCACAGTTAATTATAGTCTTCACCCCTCTTGAAGGAAACATTATGATCAAGTTAAATAAAATTAATTTTAAGTTAATAGGTAAAAATTATGATTAATTTTATCTAGACTAGTTAATATTTGCTCTCAGTGTGAGATTACATTATTTATTTATTCAGTAGATGGTGTGTTTCTATAATTACAAATTCAGACAGTATACTGGCTTATATGCAGAGTAAAAATGTACCTTAAAATGCATTAAAATGATAGCAATAAAAATCAAATGACATTTATACATTTTACATTTCTCTCTATGCTTACATATATGATATATATATAATTATATGTGTATGGCATATATATGTATATATACACACACATATGTGAGTGTGAGAGAGAGAGACAGAGAGAGACAGAGAGAGAGAGACAGGTGGGGGAGAGGGAGGGAAAGAGAAAGACTCACTCATATCCCAAGCTGGCCTTAAGTTCACTATACAGCCTAGGTTGGACTCATGCTCATACCTATCTGGTCTCAGCTTCCCATGTTCTAGGATAACAGCTATGTATTATGATGTCCCACTAAGGGTTCTTTATATTTAAACATTGTAATGTCATACACTGATATGAAATGTTTAACTGTCAAATTGTTACATACTTAAATATATACTATTCTTCCTTAACCTTATCTTTAATTTATCCCTTAACCAAGAATGTATAGCCTATCATCAACAAAATTAATTATATCATGGCAAAATCACTTAGATGACCATTAGTGCAGTTTTCCTAATTATCTTTTATCTTTTTCATATACTTTCTGAAAGTTTGAGAGAAATTCTTCTAAAAGCAATATTAAAAACCACATGGCATGGTATATGAAAATGAAAATCTTCCTCTTCCTATACCTAAGGAGATTGACATCTGTGGAAGCCACTCGAGCCTCTGACATCATGCTGAGTGGCTTCATTTTGCTTCAGACCTGCACGATGGCCCCACAGGATGGCAACCTGAACACTGCACCAATACTAGACCATATGTAAGTCACTAATGAGACATCCACTTACTTATAGCTACTAGCATATGTGCCATCCTGATGTTGTCATAAATCCAACATGCTCCTTTTATTCCACATTCGTTGACATCCCACAGAACACATGTGCTGTCTATTGTGACTCCAAATATAATTGGCCCAGGTATCGTGCCTAGAGGAATGAAAGTAGTAAGGATATAGCTTATAATATAGATTTCAATACAAATAAATATACATACATTTATATAATGCAAATAGACTTTACTCTATCCATATACATTAGCCAATTCATATCTAAGTCAAAGGGATATAAAAAAATCTAGTCAAAATGTTTTAAATAATTATATGTAATTATATATTTCTAATCAATTTTTAAAAGTATTTTAGTACTAAGGTCAGTAAGATGGCTCAGCAGGTAAGTGCACATGCTTTCAGGTCTGGTAATCTGAATTGGATCCCCAGAACCCATGTAGTAGAGAGACCTCAACTCTTGAACAAAAATAGTTTATATTTCAAATAAATCAGGTATTCCCTTTAATGTTATTTCTGCAGTGTGATTGGAAACAACAGATAACAAATCAGACACATGAGATGTAAGTCACTGTATTCTTATTCATGGTGAAAACTTTTACCAATGAAAACTATGCCTCTTTATCCTTCATCATTTACTTGGTATGCAACATATACATAACTTAATATATATATATATATATATATATATATATATATATGTAACATATATATGACTAATGTAACATATATGTAATACTAATTAACTAAAACAGCACATACTAATGTTTTTAAATAACATACCTAACAAACGAAGAAGCATGAACTGCACTCCCAATGCTAAAGACCGTTGTCTCTGATTGACACACCTGCAAACATATTCAAAAGAAATGAGAAAAAGGTATCAGGGTATATTTTAATTATAGGCACACTTTCATATTGACATCAGTTTAGCATTTCTACTAAAGTAGATATTGTGCAAATTAAAATATTTTTAAAATCTTATAAGTAAGTTATCCTGGGATTACAAAAGATAAATATTATCAGAGGTAAAGCATTACATATAACAGCAAAAAAAATCACTAGCTTCTGTGAATTTCAACAAAGTAAAAGGGGGAAAAAGCATCCAATTACAATATTGATTTTTTTATAAAACCCCTAAATAAATTAGGAGTAGGAGGAATGAACCTCAGCAAAATAAAAGTCACAAATGACGGCAAAAACACGTGTAACCTGTCGATGCTCCGAGATTGGGAATAGAAAAGGATGCCTATTCTCAGTGTTCAAAATTCTGTCTAGAGAACTTAAGTATCAAAAACAAAGAAAAGACATACAAATTGGAAATAAAGAAACAGTCTCTGTTTTTAGATGGTTACTCCATCTGCAAAAAAGCCTCCACAAACAGAACTATTCTCATGAATAAATGAAGTTAATAAATTTGAAGATATAAGATCAACATTATCAATCAGTTACATTTCTACTCATGAAACTAAGAAAAAAGTCTCACGTACAATGACATCGAAAAGTAATTAAATATCTTGGATGAAACAAATGAGATAAAACTTGTGGATATTAAATTAATGTGAAACTGATGTTGGAAGATGACACACATACAGACAGACATCTTAATGTTCATGAATCAAAATAATGTTGTCAACATGCCCATACTATCCAAGGCAATTAGAATAAAATCTCCATCAAAATGCTAACAAAACATCATAAAAATAGAAAACATAACAGTCATATGGAAAAGACCCAGAATAGCTATACTCATTTTTTTAATAAGAACAGTGTTAGAGGCATAATATTACCAGATTTCAAACTACAATAACAAAGCTATAATAATAAAAACAGTCTGAGTCTGGCATAAAAATGTATACAGAGATGAACAGAACAGAACACACATATATGTATAGTCAACTAATGTTTCACAAGGATGTCAAGAACACATAGGGGGAAGAATACCGTATTTTATAAATTATGTTCAGAAAATTGTATACTCTATATTTACCTGCAAAATAACGAAATTGGACCATTATCTCAAACTATACAAATCACATTCAAATTGATTAAAGACTAAACACAAGTACTAACCCTGTGTACTGTCCTTGTTAAAAAAAAAAACATAAAATTCTTGATTCATTTTAGCAATGACATTTCTGGCTATCATACCAGACATGTAAGCTAACAAAGCAACTAGAAGCAAGTAGGCCCGTCCCACAATGCTTCTTCACAGCAAAGGAAGCAAAGTTAAGAGTACAGAGTATAGGAAAGCACTGGTAAATGAGGCTTCTAGGAAACACTTCATTCAAAAGAAATCATAAACTCAAGCAGCACAATAATGAGAAAAGACTTCCAAAAATAGAGAAAAGATCTCAATAGACCATTCTCTAAAGAAGACACAGCAATGACCGAAAGCGGTGTGGAAAACCATATCAAAGTCAGTAGTTGTAAACAAATGCCAGTCAAGATCATAGGAGAAGCAATCTTGCTCCTTTTAGTTCATTTCTTATGATAAAATGAAACAAAATGTTCTTGAGGAAACAGAGAAAAGGAAGCCAGTGTAAACTACCAAAAGAAAAGTCAGATGATGCAGACAGACCAACAGACAGACAGCAGTTTCTCAGAGAAGTTAAAATCATAAGTAAAATGTGACTCAGAACAATGTCAAAGATTGCTGCCCTTCTTGTTCACTGCAATCTTATTAACAATAGTTAAGCTATCGAACAAGTCAATCATCAAATGAATGGACAAAGAAAATGTGGCATATGGTATCATACCACACTAGGAAAGAGAAGTCACACCATTTGTAGAGAGTGAATGACCTTACAGTATTTTGTGCTGAGATAAAACAGACTAAATCAAAATGCTGTATGATTGCATGTTCCAACTCATACATGGATCCTGAAGTATCAGATTTATTAGGAAGTAAAGGATAAAGGGAAGGCTGGTAAAGAAAGCTCAGTGGGTAAAGTTGCCTGCTGCCAAGATTAGTGACCCAAGTTCAATTGCCAGAATAACAGGAGTGAAGGAGAAAAACGACTCCTGAAAGATGTCATATGACTTTTACACACATACCATGGTATATGTGTACCCATCTAAATGCACACCAACACATAAAAATTTAAAATATTTTTGAGGTGTAGAGGGGAAAGTCATGATTGCAGGAGGCCAAAGTCAAGTGAATGGTTCAATTCTTGCAAAAGTGGCAAAGTTTTAATTATCCAGGTTAAATTCTGGAGATGGAATGCATAGTGTGGTGACTGCATGTACATAAAGAAAGGCAGAACCATCTATCTCAACTATGTAGCAAGTTCAAGATCACCTGGGCCTATATGAGACTCTGCATTAACTCCTGATTCCCTTCTCCCCCCAAAACTTGTATTATATATTTGAAATTTGCAAAGAGTGGATGTTACTCATTCTTACCACATGTGTACACACACATTAGAGGTGACCTGAGAGATGATGGATTAGTTTGTGGTAATAATTTTATGTCGTATGTGTATTTCAATGTATTGAATAGTAACACATACAGCTTTAATTGACTAGTCATTGCAATGCGTCTGGAAGGCAATTAAATTAAGCTAGCATTTGTACTGAAAGCCTTACTGCCCTGCCATTTTAGTTAGGGAGTACAGGTATGTAACACTATACTCCTGCTAAAACAACAACAACAAAAAAACCAAAAAACAAAAACCAAAAAACTTCTTTTGTACCACTATTACATAAGCTTCAAATACTATTACTTCTAACATTGAGACTGAAATAATACAGATGGGATAAGGATATAAAGTGAGGAGACAAAATACAGAATCTGGATTCAATAATAGTAATAAATATTTCTTTACTGACTGCTCGACGACAATAATGTCTGACATCACCACACAGAAAAGTCATGCGAGATACAAAAAAAGGTGACTCCTCTTTCTAAGCAAGTATGTAAGCCAGGCAGAAGGGCACAAGCCTGTAATCCCAGCAGTTAGGAACTAAGACAGAACAAGAGTGACTGCAGATTCAAGGCCAGCCAGTGCTTGATACTGAAATGTTACTAAAACTACAAAACAACAACAACAAAACTATAAGTACAAACAACTAAGCAGTTAAAAAGTTAGTTATATAATTTGTGTTTCTTTTTGCCAAATACCTCAAATTCCCAGGTAGAGCAATGCTAACATTTAATATCATTTACAAACTATATACTGTCCACTTATTAAAAATATGAACAATAGTGGGTTAATGTTAAAAGTCAATGTACTAAGAAAGAAGAAGCCTAGTGTTTGTTGGAAAACAGGCAGAATACTTTCAGATGGAAGGTAGAGACTCTTGAAGAGCAGCCTTAAAGAGGAAAAAAACAACAATGAGCAAAAACCACCAGCTAATGCAGAGATGACAGCTAGCTTCTTGGTCTTTTGTAGGGAGTTGACAACTTATCAAATTTCCAGTGCACATTGGTCATGTGTGAAACCCACAAAGGGACAAATGCCAAACACTTGCCACATGGGCAACAGTAAGACGTTTTCTATGTTAGCTTCTTTAAACCTCAGGCACCTGGGCTTCTATGGAGTCTGAGAGTTCAAGATGCACCAGGCACGTATTGCTCGAATCAATAAAAGCCTACTTGAACCTGTAAGTTCACAATATGCTTTTCTAGGAAATGCAAGTTCTTGAGTGCCATGCTTACCTTAATATAGACACAGTTATAGGAGTACCTGCCATAAAGGTAAAGATAACTGTAATGAAGAAAATGCCAAGAAATACGGGCAAGTTTGTGCACCGAGTTTTACATTTTCCAGCGTTAGCTTCAAAATCAGTAGTTTCTGCAGTAGAAGTGATTTCTACTTTCCTTTCAATACAGGAACAATTATAATATACCTGAAATTTAAGCACAAAAATGTCAAAGTTGTTGTACACTTTGAAATTATTTTTGTATCACCTTGTCATGTCCTAGACTATAGACAGCTGACAGTGCTGAGAGTCATTAACCCTCATAAGGAATGAAGCAAATTCTAACAAGCCACATATATGAAATACCTGTATTTGACTTCGTGGCTATTACTCCAACTTGTAGCCAATTAATGGCTCATGACATAAGACAACTTGACAAGGATAGAAAAGTGACACACTTCCTCATGTTTTGCATACATCGCTTTCAGTCGACCATAATTGCCCAGATAATGTCTTCCTTCTAACTCTTCTTTTCCATTACAGGGGAAACAGAGGCATCCATGCTGGCAATCTCATTATGTGAGCTAGTTTGAAAACACTATAATTTTGATAAGTGCCATGGTAAAATTACCTTCTATGCATAACAACTTTCACAAATTGCTGCTTTTAATCACAACATTTTAAAGACAATTTTCTGAACGTTAGATCTACCTTACAGAAAGCAAGTTATCCTTTTTATAGCATGTGTCTGATAACAAAAAAGCATATTAATTAGCATATTGGTTATTTCTCATATGCTTATATATAGACATATAGGCACAGATGTGTGCCTAGAGTATCATAGCATTGTGAAAGGTAACACAATGAAAAATTACATTTTATCTGAATAGAAAGACGATCAGATATTTAGAAACTTTATTAAGTCCTAAAGGTATTGTATATCTCAATGTTTATCTTTAATGTAAACTTTTTACACATTTAAAACATCAACAAAAATCGTAGTGAGATGGGAAATAAAAGAAAGCAGTATTTTTCAGGGTTTGAAGGGTAGATTCTTTCTCTGTAACAATTGTAATACCAGTGGTGTTGATTTGGGAAGAAAAAAATATGCAAACTATGCTCTAAAATGTTTTTATTACATAGGAATAATAAGGTGTACATTTAAAAATTAAGTCACTCTTAAACACTTTAAAATTTTATGACACTTATTATTTTACTGTGGGCGAGAGAGTTTGATGAGTCACAGAACACATTCAGAGGGAAGGCGACAATGAGTGAGAGTCTGTACCTCCACCATGTGGGCACTGGGATTCAAACTCAGCTCAATTATAATTGAGCAAAAACAAAACAATATAAAATGGTAATATAATTGCCAGCAAGAATTGCCCGAGACATGAGAGAACGGGTCTGAAGAGACCAAGTCTGTGTAACTGGAAAAGGAGGGCAAGCAGAGGGAAAAGACAGAGTAGCTCACTAGGAGAGTCAAGACAACAATCACAATACACAATTCACATTACTTCATCGGGGTAAAGAGGAAACCTAGTTACCTTTGGTTTCCTGTTTGAAACTGAATTTAAACAACCTGCAAAGCAGGGAGAAAAATATTGGATTCCATCACTTCCACAGAGTGGGTAATAGTAGGACCTCAAACAGTTGCAATTGGCATTACAAGGTGCAGTCAAATTCCCCATTTCTCCTGTTCTGTAAATAAGACAAGATAGATGAGGTGAGATTTTCTGCGACATAACACCTAAGGAACAATTCAGAAGCAGTAGTATTTTGCCCGTTGTAACATTTAGTTAGCCACTCAACATGTAAGTACTAAATGGATAAAACACAATGTCTGCTTTCCCATGAAATTTAGTGTACAGCTAACCTACCTCTAGCCATAGACTGAAGTCCATGAGGAAAGGTGCTGTCTTATCCATTGTCATGCTCCATTACTCAAAACAAGGCCTAAATATCACCCATGTCAGACACATTGTTGAATGAATGAATGGGTGGGGCACTGGGGAAGCACACTCAATTAAAGTAAGCCTTTAAGAGTAAAGTTGTCAACTAAAAGGTATTAATAGCTTTCACAAAAGAAAAATGGAGTGAATGCCTCAGTAAATATTAGGGTTTCCTGGCAACAAACAGCTCTTGGTTCTACTGATTATCCATCAGATGGTTCGCAGTATCCCCTACTACTACTAATGTTGTAAGTAGCTTTTACTTTAATTATGGCAATGAAAATATACTTACATTTAGAAATCTGCAAAT
Organism: Arvicanthis niloticus; assembly: GCF_011762505.2. NCBI lineage: Eukaryota > Metazoa > Chordata > Mammalia > Rodentia > Muridae > Arvicanthis > Arvicanthis niloticus. The sequence goes on along the minus strand of NC_047674.1, from coordinate 8,810,568 downwards.
ATATTCAAAAAGTAGACAGCGTTTTAAATAAAAAGGTGAATAAAATCATGTTGTTAATCCATTAATATCATTAGAAAATCTCTTTCTTTGCAAAAAGTAAATTTCCTAATTTCAGACGTGGTAATATTTTAATTATGTCCTCTCTTCCTGTCTGTAAGAAGTCCTAATATCAGGGCACAAAAGTCCTAATATAAATGGTCACAGAGGTTCCAATATAAAGACTTATTTCAATCCAAGATGATTCCTAGGGCCTCACCATTCCCAGTGCCATTCAACAATGTGTCTGAAGCAGGTGATAAGTGTGCCTTGTGTTGACTAAAGTGAGCATGAAGCTGAATAGGCTAGAATCCAGGGATAGAGGTAGATTTATTGTATCCTAATCTGAGATTATGTTTTACAGATAGCTACAGATGCATTTTACAAACTCCAAGGCAGGACAATTAACATGAGGGAAAGTTTGAAGAAAAAACCTGGAAGCTACTTCCTAAGTGAGCCTTAAAGATGAACAAAATGTAGCCAGACAGTGGATAATTAGGAACTAGGGAACACAAGAAATGGAAGTGGTATTTGAAACAGAAAATGAAAAGGTATGTTCTTGTAAGAAGTTAGAGACAAGATTAACAGTTGCCTCGGGGGGCCTCTAAAAATCAATGACCATTTGTTATACAAATATATGTTACATGCAACAATGATATTGTCAAAAGCTAATCAAAATGTTTTCTTATGCACATGGTATATATGAATGCGTGTATACATGTTTGCATCTCTGTATCTGCACATGTGTACATGTGACAAAGGCTAGCACTGAGTACCTTTCTTGATTACTTTTCTAATTGAGACTAGATCTCTCACTAACCCCAGAGATCTCTGATACAGGCTGGTCTAGGTAGCCAGGTTGCTCTGGTGATCCACAGTCTCTATCTTCCAAATTATGGACTTAGATTTGGACCACCATGCTCATCCAACATACCCATGGATTCTCACACTTGCTCAGCAAGCGCTTCTTCTCTAAAGTTGTATGAGCTTGAGGGAAGGAGATAAGTCATAACATCCCAAACAAGTGATCAGAATATAAAGAGAAACTGAAATACAACGTGATTATAAGAAAGATTGGGGAAAACCTTTGAACATAGAATCAGTAATATTTATTTATTCCTAGATGGTGAAGCATCATTTTAAGTAACTCAAAGCCACTCCTACAGTTTAGCAGAGGAGAACCCAATTCTGAGGAAGAGGTAACTACTATGGCTTTATACATATTAAGAGTCTCACATTAATGGACAACTGATCAATGGTTAGAAATCTTATCCATTTTCATCCAGATTTAATAAAAATCATGATAATGACAAAATCTGCCACATAGAGTATAAACATACCTCACTATCTGATACTATGACACACATCGCAAAATCTAGCTATAACATACATATAATCTCATACTCTTTTGAGTATGTTTACAATTTTATTTTGGATTGTATTTTTGGCTGTGTATTGAGGTTGGATACAGCTGATAGTGGGAGGTAAGTGGAGGTCTTGGGAAGTAGCTTACTTACTTCATGATTGCATAGTGAATTTCAGATATGTTATTACAAACAGAGTGGTAGAAACATAACTTAAAGAGGAAACCAGAGCCAGAGAAAAGAGAGAAAGCATTATTCTTGCAACCATACATCAATACTTTCTTGGGAGGTAAAATATGTAAACCAGTGGACACATCAAAGTATTTGAATATAATATACCAAACTAGAAAATAGTGGTACTTAAGAAGTAAGCAAAGAAATTTGTGAAAGAGGCGGATCAAGGAAGAAGGTAGAAAACTAGTCAGCAGGAGGTAAAAGAAAATGGAAATCAAAAACTAGATTTTATGATAATAGAAAAATTGAAAAAGGGCACAGGCCCCAAGGTGGATGACCTGAGCCCATATATTAGGAGAGAATCAGTTTCCACAAGCTGTTTTGATTTCCTTGCACATATATACACAAATAAATTAATATGTACAAAAGATTGTAAGCAATCTGTCCTCCTGAATGGAGTATCTCCTTGTGTAGCTGTTTTCTACAAAATGTTGCCGTGTGCCTTTGTCAAACACAATTTTATTATGAAAGTATTCTAGTCTCTGTCCACAAAAAGCTTATAGTGGTCAACAGATAGGAGACTAGAGAAAATCAGTCCTCGCAACTCATACTAGGACCAAAATTTTTACCATTCCTTCAATTTAAAATTTCCAATACTTAATTGTCATAATTTCCAAGCACACATTGAAAATATTCAAAGTGTAAGATGGCCTTATGCAAAACACAGCAGGAATAATGGAAAAATCATATTGCCTATTATCAGTCAATTTCTCTGTATTTTATAAAAATTTGCCATGTGATGAAAAAGAAATTATTAGTAGAAAACTTGTAAGTGTTTATGATATAATTTCTTTCTTCCTTCCTTCTTTTTTTTTTTTCCTTCTAAGATAGGGTCTCTTTAAGTAATCCTGACTGTTCTGGGACTTGCTAAGTAGACCAGGTTGGCCGCAAACTCTCTCAGATCCACTTGCCTCTGCCTTCAAAGTGCTGGATGAAACATGTGCTTGTGAACCTGTCAAGCATGTGAACCATACCTAGGTTGGCAGGTATAATATATTTTCAGCATTTCCAGTTTTTTCCCTATTTCCAGAAGTGTAATTCAAATTCCCCTCAAACTGTTGGCTGAAAAAATGGCCTTCATTTCTGTTATCATGTATACCCTCAGTAGTGTGTCCTTTCTCCCTCCCCCGCCACCTACACTGCCTCATTTGCTTCTCTCACACAGTGGTATATGTTCTCTCCTATTCCTCCTTCTCAGCTCCTTAAAGCCTTTAACTTCCAATTGCTTTTAAGTCACAAGCCTTTCCTACTTACAGTAAAATAAAACTAAAAAGACATCTTTTAGTGACTGCTACAGAACTTTCTAGAGCTCCAGTTACATAACCTACGTTCATTTGGTGTTTTGTTTTCCAATGTCTGTTTTAGAGTAAGAGTTTACTGTCTCTGTAAGAGGAAGCATGAAGATGTTTGGATTAAATGTAATGGAGCTTAACCAAACACTGATTTAGAGCACTTGGCATCATATTAACGCAAATGACAGACATGTGAGCATAGCAACAAATCAATATTATTGTTATTGGCAAACGTTTCTAAACCAATGTAGTGTCATGTCAATATTACACAAAACTATGGAATCTTATGTGACACCTCCTTCAAAAGCCACACCCAGACACAGTGACAGAAAACACAGTGAAAGTTTTCTGGGGCAGCTCACCTGCCTGATCTACCCCTGCTGGTGTAGGACTTGAGAACAAAAGAAACCTGACCAAGAAAACTGGTTAGAGGGAGAAACTTATCTGCAGGACAGAATAATAAGTTATTTGTTTTTCTAAAGTAAACATAAATTTCAAAGTGAATAAGAACAATCAGTATGATGCAGGTTTTAGTTTTACTTGAATGTATAGTTTGGTATAGTTTCAACTGAAATAAGAGAATTTCATCATCAAGAATAACTATTTTTAAATGTTTAAGTTAATAGGAAAATAGAATGTTAATGTCTCTCTAGGATGTTGCCATAGTCTTCTCTTTGTAGCTATAACAAAATGTCCAAGGTGAACAATTAAAAAGACAAAAGGTTTGCTTAAGACAGGGAAGAGTACTGGAGGACGGGAGGTCCAAGCAAAGGGAAGCAGGACCTGCTTGGTCTCTGATGATAGATGAGGTCATCAAAGAATGGGTTGAGAAGACAAGCTAGCTGAAGTCCTTTTTGGAAAAACATTAATCCTAAATCTGGGACCTTCTAATCATTTCCTAAAGTCCTTTCCTCTAAGCACCATTTGCACATAGATCTGGGGATTGCTTCCAACAGACAGGCTTTTGGGGAATACATTCAAACTCTACCATATATGAATCCTTACAAGAGAAACTCTAATGTTCTATTTCTCTTTGAATCCCTCAGCCAAACACATCGCCCTTAATCTGCTTACTTACTGAACACCCACAGCTTTCAAGAGGACACTAAATATTCAAATTAAAACAAGCAAAAAAGCAAGACAAAGTCCCACAGTGTTACACTGAAAGAAACGAACAAAGGATGTCTATATGTTTTAAAAAGGCAATTCCTAATCATGTATATTGAGAAAGGAAATACTTGCAAATGCACACATAATTTCTGACAGGAATATAAAAAGCAATGAAATATATTTACCCATTATATGATTCAGACACACCAGCAAATGGCTCATTTTCACATTTTGCATAAATAAATACAAAACTCAGCACAAGTGCTACTCCAGACGTACATAATGCAAACTTCATTGTATTTTTACACTTCATTTTGAATTTTGAAACAAGAACACCACCTAAGATTTGACCAAGAGCAGCTCCAGGAATTAAAACAGCCCCTAATGAGAAGTAAGATAATGAAAAAACATACAGTTATGCTCAGTAACTCATACTGACAGCTGGCAAACATCAAAACCAGCATCACCATGGCTTCTACAGATAAAAGCATTTACCTGACATAAAAATACATGCACACAAAAAATGCCATCAATACAGGCAGTGGAAGGTTAATCCAACTTAAGTGTTAATTAATATATTCTTAGTCTGGTCTGGTCTGTCATAAATTGTTACAGAACTCTGATTTCAGAGAATCAGAAAATTCTACCAAAAACTTCAAAGTGTGGGCTATCCAAAATAATGTACTCTCCTAATCAAAACAACATGCTTACAGAGAATCAGTGTACTAAGTATTTTTTAAAAAAGTCTTTTACCTCCAAGTGTGGCTGCAAAGCTTGATGTTAATCCGAATTGATTTTCTATAAATTTAGGTAAAAACGTGGCAAATCCCGTAGTAACTAATGCTTCAGAAGTAGTTGACAAAACTAAACATATAAAGACTGTATTCCTCATCAAATTCTAAGAAAAAAAAATACAGTTCAAATGAATACCTGTGATTACAGCACAAAGTGTAGCACTGAAATACAAACATTTAAACTACAGTGTTTCTTCAGGCAGAAAAATATAATTATGGTTAATGATGCATGTACACACGCACACAAGGAAGTGCATGTGCATGCACACACACACACACACACACACACACACACACACACACACACACGAGTACATTTGTCTGTGAAGCACCTAGAGATTTGACAAATGATTTACTACCTGAGTCATTATGCCTTTATTGCTCTCAAGAGCCCAGCAGAGGAAGTAAAAGCCCATTTGGAAAGGCTCCATTTTTCTTGGATTATTGTAGATGTCTATGCTATAAATCCACCTCTTACCAGACCATTTAAAAATATAAATTCCTGAATCCCCTAAGTGGGTAACTTGAAACTGATCATGAATGAGTATTGTTTCATAATTAAAGTAATTAAGAACCTGTTTTAGTTAGGGTTTTACTGCTGTCAACAGACACCATGACCAAGGCAAGTCTTAACATTTAATTGGGGTTGGCTTACAGGTTCAGAGAGGTTAAGTCCATTATCATCAAGGTGGGAGCATGGCAGCAGCTAGGCAAGCATGATGCAGGCAGGGTTGAGAGTTCTGCATCTTCATCTGAAGGCTGCTAGCAGAATGCTGGCTTCCAGGCAACTAGGAGTAGGGTCCTAAAGCCCATGCCACAGTGCCACACCTACTCCAACAAGGCCACACCTCCAAATAGTGCCACTCCCTGGGCCATGCATATACAAACCATCATAGAACCTTTCATACAAAGATAAGTAAGCTTATATAGATATCTATATTGCCAATTCTTTCATAATAATATTAATGTATAAGCTTAACACACCAAATTTCCAGATCTCATGAATAGATGAGACTATTGGTCATATAATGGTGAGCATAGCTGCCTGCTAAAGATAGATGAAACTAACACAGAACCTCTCAGCTTTCAATAAACAGAGGAAATAACCTGAAACTACTAAGACTATGGATGGATGATCCAAAAGGAAGAAGGTTTAAAGATAGCTAAATTTAGTGAGAATTGATCAATGGATGGAATAATGGAATTAGCATGGAAAAACAAACTACGTGTTCACGAGGAGCCACTTAACATTTACACTGTCAATGAACTAAATCAATTATTCTATTCCGGAGCTCAAAATCACAAAAGTTACATATAATAGCTTCAATAGTAATAAATAAGAAGATACGTTATAAAATGATACCAGTGTGTATATTGTTTACTTATATGTGTATATAATATATATACAAGTGTAAGTACTGCATTCCTATGAGACACTGGTTAAAACTTACCCACATACAAACACACACACACACACACACACACACAGAGAGAGAGAGGGAGAGGGAGAGAGAGAGAGAGAGAGAGAGAGAGAGAGAGAGAGAGAGAGAGACTTCTAGTTTACCTTTACAGCAGTTGGAAAATCTCTAATACTTTTTCCAAAATTTTCATCTGTGTGTTGAAAGGAAGTGCTATTATTTTGATGAGTCTGGGAAGTTTTGCCAGCTTGAATTTTTGCTGTCCCTAGGGGGAGGGGGAGTAAATGTGCTTGTTTTACTATTTAATCAGGTTTTAAATATGCTTACTCTTTAATTGATATACATTCTATGGGTACATAAATGCCACCAGAATTCAGTATTTTTTTTTTTTCTGTTAATTGAGAGGCCAAAACCTACTCCATCTTGGGACCAGCCTCCATCTTAAAAAAAAAAAAAAAAAAAAAAAAAGGCCTGAAAACTTGGCCTGCAGCTGAACTTGAGCTGCACCCATGTACCAGGAAGGACCCCAAAGCTTGTCCTTGGCTAGAGTTACTCCCTAGCTACTTCCTCACAACAGCTAATCAAGGATTACTTGGATTGTTTCATATGTATCATATGTACTTTCAGACCATTCGTTATTGTATAGTCTTGCTTCAGAGCACCCACCTGCCAACTTATAATAGTCATTCAGTTAGATGCTTGCCAGGATGGACCCCCATCACTTGAGTCCTTTTTCTAAAAAACCTTGTCCTGATGAGAGTTCAGGGCTGTTTCACCAAACCATCCCATGGGTCAGTGGTGAGTAAGCCCAAACTCGAGTTTATAATAAAGAGAGACTAACATGATTACACTGGAAACAGCTTCTTGGTGGTCTTTTGGAGTTCATGAAAATAATAAAATTGTGTAAATATCTATGCCTGTAATCAAGATATGCTAACGGCTAGTATTCATTATCATGCATGAAGGATGCCCAGGTATGACAGATCTGTTCTATAATCTCAGCACTTGGCAGGATGTGCCAAGAGGACGGGCAAGAATCTGTGGCCAGAATCAGCCTGGGCTGACATCTTTTCTGAAAATTAAAAAAAAAAAAAGAAAAGAAAAGAACATACCCACCAACAAACCAAGTTCCTATCCATCTAAACATTAACATTAGTCAGTGAATATTAATTTAATGACACAGTTTTGTTCTAAACATTTATTATTTTTCATATGAAGTATTCTGTTTATTTTGGCATTGCTTACAGATTAAAATACATGTGTGACTGTCCTTTGTTCACTAAAACAATAAATAAGCAAGTGCTTAGAAGAGGAAGTAATATTTGCTGTCTGCCATCATGGCTCTCTGTGAATAGATTTGAGATAAGCTCCCCCATGTGGCAATATAATAAGGATAGCCTAGGATGGAAAGCTACCAATGAGTTCACCTGGTTCCAGTGTGTCAAGTGTTATTCTTTCAAATTCCACCTCTTCCACCTACCTCGACCCACCTCGCACAGTGCTCAATACACCTCTATATCCTTTCACCCACTTCCAAAATCTCAGTTACGAAAAAAGTAAATGCCTTCAAATTTGAGAAAAATGCTTTAGAAACAAGATCTCATAAAAATGAATATTCATTTCTACTGAGATTTTTCCAGACTATCTAATATTGAAAAACAGTTTATAAATTAATATACGGAAGAACTACTTTGAGCATAATTGAAAGAGTAAGTAGTAGTACAGTTAATAATAATTAGCTTGAATAATTTTACAAAGATTGGTCCTTGAAAATTATTGACGAACTGCATTATGAAGTAATAGTTTGTGACTGTGTCTTGTATGTACATAAGGCAAGAATTACAATAAAATACAAGGACAGTTTTAGTAAAGCATAGTACATAGTACTCACTAAGTGCAAGTGCAAATTAATGAATATTAATTTATTATTACTGATTTTTTTCCAAGAAGTTAGATTTCAAATATTTGCACTGGTAAGCATGAACAATGATTCTAGAGTTCCTATTAATCATCTTAAAAACAACTGACCTACATGTACAGTAAAGGTCTCTGAAACTAAAGGAGATGGATTTACCTGGTAAATGCTTTGGAAAACAGGAGAAAGGTATTATCAAAGACCAAGCAAAGAGCCAAGCTAAAAGGAATCCAATCCACCAAGCTCCCAACCACCGGGGGTCATCCTCAGTCAGATCAGAACTATAAGGATACAGGGAGAAAAGAGTTATAATTCATTCAGTACTAATTAGCGCTCAGTCATAACAATCACATGTCTTGTAATTCAGGTGCAAAGGGGTAGGCTCTTACTGTATCTAAAATTGTAAGGAAGCCATCACAATAAGTTAAGAAACATGCAGACATACAAGTACAGCAAGATTTAAGAATAATGGTCCAGAAAGCATCATAAAACAACAACCATGGAAGACTAAACAGATGAGTCTATGGTTAAGTGTATTTACTGCTCTTGCAGAGGACCTGGGTTTGATTCTCAGCACCAATATGGTAGCTTATAACCACCTGTAACTCTAGTTCCGAGAATCTAGTGCCCTCTTCTGGCCACTGCTGGTACTAGGCATGCAGGTGGTACAGAGCCACATATGCAGACAAAATGTTTCATAAACAGAGAATAAAAATATGTAAATGTTTTAAAGCAGCAAATACGGAATCATGGTTTAAAAATTTTAACAGTAAATATAAACATGACAAATACTTAAAAGCTTACAGAATTTCAATATATTGTTTAGTTTTCTTTTTCTTTTATTTATTGTAGCAGACCAAATACATCACATAGCAATCCACTGATCTATGCTAAAAGTCCCATATACTTGAAGAGTACTTCTCTAAATTATTATTTTTAAATTTTATGATAATCTCATAATTTAATATCAATAAGTGTTTCCCTCAGACATATCATTCTGATAGTCTTCCCCTGCTGTTAAAATGCATGATTTTCAAAGTTGACTATCCTTTCTCATGGACTGTCCTGTTGAATATAACTATCTGCAGATCTGAGTAGGATAATACATAATATAATGTAACAAAAAATGTGAGGTATACAATATAAATAATGGATAAATAATATTTAGTATCATTATCTTGACTTTCTTGGTTATAAAAGCAGCATAGTTATATTTTGTTTTTTTTATAATATTATCTGAGCTATCAGAGAGCCTTTTATCATTCAGATACTCATAAGACAATTAATGTTATCTATCTGCAACTAAATCTACTAAGAAGCTAATTTACTAAATCATTATTCTTGAGTGACACAAAGGGTATATAAAGTATTTTTATAAATCACCAGTGATTCTATTAGACATCCTTATTTATAAATAAATACATTATTATGCTAAAAGACCCTGGAAGAAATGCAGACACAGTGAGTATCATATAGTGCACACTGTTTTACTTCCTAAAATTCTTCATGGCATTTTGAATGAGAAGTGAGGTTCACTTTATTCCAATAGGATACAAAATTAGAAGAAAAACAGATAGTGCCTTACCTTTGTCCAATAGCAACATCAATGTACATTTTTAACAGCTGTCCACCCAACACATAGCCAATGGCAGGGCCTAGGATTGACATGGAATAGCCGATACCTAAGAAAAGATCAAAAGGCATTAACAATAGTCGTATAGACAGCTTTGCTCAACATTGTAACAACAGGGAAGAAAAATAATTCTAGCAAAGAAAATTCTTAATGATTAAAGCTGTATCAAAATTACATATATTTATATAGATATATAGATATATTATGAAATATAATATGGTTAACAGTTATGTCAAGAAGCCTAAAAATAATGTCTTACTATAAAACTACATGATTATAATAATAAGAGTTAAAATAAACACATAATTACAAATCTATGTATATTGTGTAACTAACTAATGGTGAAGTGGTACATGTACTGTTTTCCTCTTAGCAATAAATATTGCTTACAATCTCATGATAGTAAACAAGGTAAAGCAGCCTTTCCACTCGGAAGCCTCTTAGATAGCTTTCTTTATTTTACTCTATAGTGATTCTAAAACCTAAGTCAGCTGATGGGTTTAGTTGTTGTTTGGTTGGTTGATATTGCTTTATTTTATATTTTCCAGACAGGGGCTCTGTGTAACCCTGGGTGTCCTGGAACTCACTTTGTATACAAGGCTGGCATGGAACTCAGAGATCTACCTGTCTCTAATTCCCAAGTGCTGGGATTAACAGCATGTGTCACCACTGCCCAGTGATAAGTTAATTTGAAAAACAATCCATTTACTATTAGACACTATTCCTAGTGAGTTCTCTAACAGTAGGGGTAAGCAGCTTATTTCGGGCTATAAGATATTTAAAATGTTGCCGTATATAACAAAGCATTTGCAAAAAAAATTATTGTATTTACATCTTTTAAAATTTTATGTACTGCTAAATTTCTTATGTGTACACATGCAAATATACATGCAAACACACACACACATCAAAACAGTTTTGTTTTTCAAACTAAGCATACATCAATGGCAAAAGAACTTAGGTAACTATTAGATCACTCGTATAGTCTCCACTATAAAGGTGATGCAAGGTAAAATAAAAAACTTATGTATATTAAAATACAAAATAGCCATGTTTCTAAATTTAGAAAATGGGCTAAAAAACCTTAAGTATATAAGGTGTCCATAGATGCACATAAATTATCATGGTCAAAATTGTTTGTGGGCAGAAAACCATGATTTAAAAACACGCTAAAAATGTGCTGGATATGTTAGTATGTGCTTTTAATTCCACAAGGCAGAAACAAGAGAATCTCTGAGTTTCAGGCCAACTTGTACAACCATTGCAAGCTATCCAAGGACTACCTAGTTAGATGCGGTCTCAACCCTCCCCGCAAAATGCTAGAAATTAGTCATTTGTAAAGTTTTGGGGTGATAAACTATTTTTCAATATTTCCAACTGTATGGCAATAATCACTTCTACGGATGCATCATAACTTTTATAGAGATGTAAATGCAATTACAGAAGCTTCTCTGTTGGGATAATCTCAACAGCCAGGGCTGACTTGCAGTCACTGTACTAATGATTCCCCTAATATACAGTAATATACAGCAAAACTCAGGTGCTAGTAATTTACAAAACATTTAGACACGAGGCCTTCTATTGTCTGGTGCTAGATTTCAAAGAAAGAATTAGAGAAAAAAATGGCTTCAAAATGAAAATTTCCATAGTGTTTTGGGCAACTAGTATTTTTTTTTTTATGATCTCTTGTCCCATCCTTATAAGATATAAGAAGCCTCTATACCCTGAGTCAAATCCCCTTGGGGTTTACATCATCAAAGCAGAAGCTGCTGTCCTGGCTCCTCCTATTCAGGAATGTCAGGATAATCCTGTTCAGGATAGAGCACTATAAAACTATCATGCATCCCAGTAACTGACTTGATAGCACGGTAAACAGTTATACACAGTGCAATCATATTTATCTAAATGAAGTGCCTGTGGCATTACAACTAACTTGGTATTGTTTGTTTGTCTTTTCCCCTGAGCAATAGGAAGGGAAACTATATTAGGTAAGCGACAATTCTCACAAGATGATACCAAGAGTTCACTCACCTATATATAAAGAAGATTTGTGTGTGGGCACAGATTCATCAATAAAGGCTGTTCCCAGGGTGTAGAGCGGAGTTCCTCCAGTCCCCAGCAACAATTGTCCCAGGACAAAGACATAGAAGTAGTTAGAAAGCAGAGAGGATGAAGACACACATCTGGTGCTATTCCTCGTTAAGCACGTATCTTTAGTGGGAGGAAAAATGCAAATTTAAAGTTCAGCTAACACCGTAAATATTTATTTACAAATTACATTCACCTAAGGTATCTTTTCCAATTGCTTCATTTTGATTGCATTTAACACTCTTACAGGTATATATAAAAAACAACAAAATAAGCATCTAAGTTATTTGAGAAAATTTAGGAGTTACTATCATGCCAAAATTTAGAACATAAAGAAATAGTTTTACTTTATGTTTGGATCTAAAAATTTAAAAGGAATTCCAAATCTCATTTAGCTCCTGAGTTAAGAGGTCAAGATGTAGGTTTATGAGCTCATGGAAATGTTGTGAAAGACAGGATGGACTAAAAATAAGAAAACAAACTATTAGAAACAGAACAGGCAAAGAGAAAGAAAGGCTGGAGGACTTACAAGGACAAAAAATACACTTGACAAATATGGATAAGTAAGAAAAACATCAAACCCTAAGACCGAGACCCATGAGAGCTGGAGTCAGCACAGCAGTAAGCCAGAACCTGGTACTCATGCAGAGAACCCACGTCCATTTCCATCACCTACAGGGCAGCTCACAAGGGCCTCTTCTGACCTCCACAGGCACCAGGCATGTTTGCGGTGCATAGACACACAGGCAGGCAGAAAATTCATATGCAGAAAATACAAAATAATTTTTCAAACTTTTTTCAATAGACGCAAATGGCGAGACAGTAAGTTACAGACAGGAAAGTCATATAAAAGCCATCAAGCAAAAGCATGATCAGTTTTATTTTTAGTTTTTCTTTGAATTATCTCTAATCTACTCTGTCCATAATTTCAGGAGGGGGGCAAGAGGGAGAGGAGCCCTAAGTTTCTAAATTGTATCTTATTCTGAGTTGAGACATGACTTTCCAAGCAGACCCGACTATTACAAGCTTATAAAGACTACAGTCATCCCCTCCTGCAAGAGTTAATCTATCTGAACCCCACTGCTCGGCCTGCTCACACCTTTTTCTGAGTTCTCACTGAGGAAGCAATGTGTTTCACATACCTCTCTTCAAATAGGAGCCAAAATCTGAAGCTTACCAGACTCGCCACCCGGGAGCTCTCACTCAGCTTAACAACCCCTACCACGCAGCTGCACACAAACCTCGATTGCTGAAACAGCCCTGCTTTCCTGGCCTCTACCAGAGTCAAGACTTTCTCTTTGTCTTTTCTCTCTTCCTCCTCTGGGAAGCCTCTGGGATCTACAGGTTGCTTTTCTCTCATACTCCCATAAAGGGTCTTCAAGTTTCCATCTGTCTCCATTTTCAAATGCTTTTTATCAACAAGACTAAAAACTAGCGAACGAGACCGAGGTTCCACAAGTAACTCAAGGTTGAAAGGTAGATGCTAAATGCTAATTATGAGCATTGCATATTATACACGTCTTTAATTATCACATTGCATTCCATTAATTTGTAGGGCATTGAACAGTTAAGTAAAATTAAACAGAAAAGGACATGCAATTCAACAATAACCACAAGAGGGAGCCCCCATATCATTTATGAATTCAGAAAAGCGGTACAGGTAAACTAAAAACCCAACTTTTCTGTAATGGTCCAATCAATGAGTGGTCAGTTCTGCCTGTTAATATTGGGCATATATTACTCAATATTAATATTGACAAAAGAAAATCTGCACACGTGCTCAGTCCAACCATTACCACAAAACCCCATAACCTCCCCAGGTCCCTGCCTGTCTGCTCAGATCCATTAAGTTCAGACCGTTACCCTAACACCCTGGATGCTAAGCCCTGCTTTCCCCTATGCTCCACCCTACAGGAGGAGTAGAAAGGACGGCCACAGGTGTGAATAGGATTCTACTCTTCCAGTCAGCAGCTTCCAGCAAGAACTCTGGATAACAGAGTTATGATAACAGACAAGAGCTCTGATAACAGACTGAAAAGAGTTGTTATCAAAAGAAACCAAGACTCTTTAATTACCGTAGCAGGTACTTCAAGGTAAGTAGGTTTAAACAAAAGCTGCCCCTATTTCAGCCCTCTTCGTTTGTTTGAACTTAGTAGTGTGTGAATTTGTGTAAATGTGTTTTCTTCCTCTGTCTCAACTTCTCACCTCCCAATTAGAGCTGGAAAGACAGGGAAACACTGCTGATTTCCTTAGAACTAACTTTCCCAAATCAGATAGTATCTTCTAGCTCACTCCCACATTCCTCTTCTGTAACTCATTTTGCTTATCCTATTACCAGTATTTTGAACACTCCTTTAAAAATGTGACAGACAAAACTAAAGAATCTCTGATCTTAGGCATGTGGGTCCCTCTAGGCACCTGTCTGGAACCAGAGGCCCTTTTCACTAAGGGCAGCTGGTGATGGAGCCCCACAAAAGATTTGGGAACAATGCTTCTTTTCCTGACACTCAGGAGCCACCCTCTGCCTGTAACTGGAGAGGACCCAGGTGCAGGGTGCTGGCAGAACCTTCCTATTCTGCAGCATTTCTATAATACACAGGCAGAGTCAGAAGAACTTACGCAAGGAATCCCAAATGCCTGTTTACCTTTGTAAAGAACTAAAATCTGAGAGCCTTGGCCTGTACAGCCCACCTGCCTAGGGTATCGACCTGGCTGCTGTTTCCCCCTGAGAACCTGACCATAATCTGGTTCAGGACTGGAATTTTTTAAAATGGGAGATGCCACTGCATCTAAAGAAAGATATATATTTATATCAATCACAAGGAAACTGATCACAAAAGAAAAAAAAAAATGGTCATAGGAAATGTACATGACCAAGATGGTGACCTGAAACAATGAGATGAAACACCTAAAGACACAGTTTAAGAAATTGACACTCAAATTCATCTCATTGTATGTGTGGTGTATACACACTTGGGGAGCAGGGATTCATGTGAGGACCAGAGGAAGACATAGAAGGACCTGCCCCATCACTCTCTGCCATATTTCCCAGAAACAGATCTCAGGATCTCTCTCTGAACCTACAACTGCATTGGCAGTCAGCGAGTCCCAGCCACTGTTCTCTCTCCAACTCCCATAGCTCTAGGGTTAAAAGCAAATGAGTGACCACATCTTGCTTTTTATAGGAGTGATGGGATTTGAACTCTGATCCCCATGCTTATGTAGGAAGTCGTTTTACTTTCTGAGCCAACTGCCCAGAACACTTGATTAATCTTCTTTAATAAACTTTTTCCCCAATGGCTAGTCCAAGGGTTGTTATTATTTAAAAATCAGCAGCAGGACTGGGAATATTATATGGTTGAATGTTTGCCTAATTCCCTCAAGGCCCATGGCTTGATTTTTAGCATAAAAAAAGTTTGTTTTTTTAATAGAATCTTAATGAAAAATGCCTTGAATTTCCATTCCAAATTATAGAAGTTACCTACAGACATAGTTCCTGTCTGTTTTAATTACAAGACACAGTAGTATAGGCCAGGGCAACCAGTAATGCAAAAAAAAAAAAAAAAGAGAGAGAGACAAATGGTTGCTATTTCACTAAGACAAACAAAATTGCTTTCCCTCATTTCCCTAGGAAATCCCAGAAGTTGCCCATTTCCACCCACTGTGCAACAAACACAGCCAGCATCTGGTACAGAACCTTGACTTATTTTTCTTTCCACTGAAGCCTGTTAGCCATACACAAAGTCTGATAGATGCCTAACGATTTAGAGGGTGTTTCTGAACTCTTAGCCATGCTAAGTGTTGTGGTTATAGCATAGTATGTAAGGCACACGATGGACACTGTGACAGAGTCCCGAAAGCTGAGTCCTAGAAATTTAACTGCTATAGTAGACTTGTAATTTGTCCTTTATCTTCTGAAATGCATACACTTTACTAGTTGCTTTTAGTACATCATATCCAATTAGCTCAATACCATCAATATTGAAGGCAAGCATGACATTCTATACCATGAAATAATCACAGCTTTGGGACTAATATAATTATATTAGATAACAAATAATTGTTTGCTATGAAGGGATTGCCTCATGTTAAGACATGTCACTGACCCTATTCTAGAGACAGCAGAAACATCCTTCCACTCTCTAGTAGCTGTAATCAAAAACATTGGCATGCATTGTGAATTGTCTACAACAGAATGTTATAGCAAAGACGGTGAGAATTTACATACTGAGATAGTATGATGATCATGGGCTGGTCTCTAAAGACCCGAGTCTAATCACAAGAAGAGATGTAGTAGGAGAGAAATGACTGCAAGCTATTCTCTGGCTCCCACATGCTTGCAATGTTGTGAGCACACACATGCACATACCCACACACTCAAAGTACATAAATAAAATATAGGGAAAGGTTTCAGGAACAAAAGTCTTTGCTATAAACAGGCAATAATGGTGTGATTGTATTCCCCTACAGAACAGCAAACCTTCCCTGTCTTTGTAAATAACAAATTAGAGAGAACATACCCACAGTCAAGAACTATATCAAGTGTCTGAGAGAGCACCAAAGGGTTTCAGAAACCATACCAAATGTGGAGTTGGAGCTGCAACAGCTACCAGCACCTGCTAGTGCTTGCAATGCCTGACAGTTGTTCTCGATTACTTTGTCCTGAGAGAGCTTGTACTCGATAAATATGTATCAACAAGTGATAATATTTTAGTAATTATCCCTAAGTCCTTCAAACCTTTGATGACATGGTTGAGTTATTCATTCTCCAGAAATATTCATTCTGAATATTTCTATTCCCTTGTTAACAGTTTCAAAAAGAAATGGCATCAGAACTCCCTGAGATGGATTTGGAGAACTACACACACTCTACAATCCCAGTCTGCCTTCCCCACTGAGAATGACTGTGGGCTAATAAACCCATTTAGGCTTTTGATGTGATAAAATGTCAAGAATTTGTGTTATATAAAAAATTAAAATTTGTCTTTTTCATGAGAGTCACAATTTTTTCAGCTTAGGTAATCAGTGCCCCCCTTGAAATCCATTTGGGAAAGTGGGCCAATTTCACTTCTGACATTATTCTGAATCTAAGATCAGAGTGGGCAGCCAGAGAACATTTAGAGCAGTGAGCATTCATTAGATCTTCTGTGGATTTTTTGTTTTACAAAAGCAAAATATACTCTAAAAATATGTTTTAAAGTAAGACTTAGTAGCAATGGCCTTCTGTTTTAGTTCTAGTAATTAGACTTTATAAGGCTATGTACACTTTTACCCTGAGAAACAACCATTCTGACTTCTGCGTGGCTGAAAGACTTGATCCAAAAATAATGAAAATGCTACAAAATAAAAGCCTAATAATGCATAAATTTGTATGACCTGCATATTATAATAATGTGTTAAGATGAGCATACACACACACACACACACACACACACACACACACGTCATTATAAACTATCCCAATACATGGCAAATACATTAAACAAGAGCAGTCTCTTCTTGGGCCCAGTGAACTCAGCTTCTAGCAAAGGCGAGGTTAGTCTTTAGCAAAGGAAACACTCCAGAGCTTTTCTCCATCAGGAATCCAGTATTGCCAAAGTCCAAACACCAGCAGCCACAGAGGCCAGAGAATGCAAACTATTACCCTATTCCACCCCCTGAACCCCTTCTATAAGTAGGAGTTGATGGAAACACAACACACCCACTTCTCTAATGTATTGCTAGGTCCGCTTTCTTGGGGCAACAACAGTATTAAGCAACTGTCACATACTGCATAGACCTAAGGCTGAAACTATTTACTACCTTGAAGTTTATAGACAATACTGGCTGACACCTCTTGGACAACAAGACGGCTGTTCAAGCACTATGTCTCTTTGTTTCTGCAGTGAGTGTATGTGTTCCTATATGTATGGAAAGTAACTTTGTTTTGCTGTTTATTATAAGAATGTTAGAAGAAACAGAATGGACAGAAGTAAGATTAATCTCTGCGAAACAAAAGTCAACTTCAGTAGATAAAAGTCCAAGTACAATCTTGCTGTGTGTTGATTTTGAAAAAGGATATAAATAAAATATTACATTATCCAGCCTTAGTATTTCCATATGTGGTTGGTTGTATTGTTTATTTTCCGAAAATTATTTGTTGTTCCCCTAAGAAAATGATTAAATTTCATTTAACTCTCAGGATTATAATGAGCATATTTAGTATTTTGTTTCACACAGGAAAAAGGAAGAGGTGAGCTACATCACTTCCAGACCGCTGATTCCAAAACCTGAGATGATTGGTCAGTTCTTTTATTATGCAGTTTACAGAATGTAAATGAAAAAACGTTACTTACCAGCTGCAACCTTCACATAAAGATGGCTAGGGATTAGCTGTGGCTCACTGATGAAAAGTATGCAAATACAAAACAGGATTGACTCAGGAAACCACCACAATCTGAGAGTTGCTGCTAATGTATAAATCAGTTTATCTAGATGGTAGATTGTACAGGTCCCTCATTCATCAACACCAACCCATTAGAAGGGTTATGTGTTACCAAAATGCCAGGGATGCAGGGATAAAGCAGACACAGAGGATTTCTCCATGAAGGTGGTATACAGATGCTTTCACCTAGTACCCCTCCAATACCATAATAGTCATTCTGTTTAATTAATAAAAGCCCTTATAAGAAGACTCTGGGGATGAAGACCTCCTGGCTAGTAATATTGATTATCCAAGAAAAGAAGGAAAAATACCTTCTCTTCTGAATATAAATAAAAATTTTTCTGACAAAATATTACGAAGTAGAACTCAGATATTACATGTAATTACCATGTAAAATATGTCCTGTGTGCAGGGTTGCCTCAGTGTTTGAGAATTTTAAAAAGTGTAATCTATCTATATCAAGGCTTTAACAAAGTAATATTTCACAAAATTCAACAATCACCATTTAATAAGAGTTCTCAGGCAAAGAGTCATGTGGAATTATCCTAGCCTTGGCAAACAACTACAAAAACTTACAGCATTGGTAAAAGATTGAAAAAAAATGCCCTAAAATAAGAATATTAATTTTCACTACTTATTTTAAATAGGGTCTTGTTATGTTGCCTTAGGTACTTACTACTCTGTGTACAATCCACGTTAGCCTCAGACTTTAGGCAATCCTCCTGCCTCTCTGGTTTGGATGATGACAATACACAAGAGCCGCTACCCCAACTACAACATTCACTGCTTCTATTCAAATAAAACAAGAAGTTCTAATCAGTTTACTTAAGCAGAAAAAGAAAATTTATGACAAAAAGAATATTTTAAAGGATACAAGCAGTCAGTATTTGTAGAAAGCACAATCATCTGCACAGAAACCACTAAAGGATCCAAACAAGTTCAATCAGGGTTAAATAAGGTCAATAAGTTCACAAGGCACAAGATAAAATATAAAGTCTATTATGCTTCTACTATTAAAAATGAATACAGACATTGAAATTTAAAGTACATTGCCACTGAAATAGTCCTGTCAAAAGACAGATTATATATATATATATATATATGTTTTCCAGTGAATCCAACAAAATCTGCATATCACTGTATTTCACCATTACACTGAAGCTATAATACACTAATGGAAAGGTATTTTAAAAGGTATTTTAAAGATTGTTCCAGTTTGCTCTCTAAGGTTGTGATAAAAAAAAAAAAAAAAAAAAAAAAAAAAAAAAAAAAAAAAAAAAACATGGCAAAAAACACCTTAAGGGAGAAAATGGAACTATTTTACTTTACAGTTTAGAGTTATAGTTCTGGGTAGGAACTGAAAGCAAGACCCTAAAAGCACAAACTAAACCAGAGGCCATGAAGAAGAACTTCTTAAATATTTTGCTTTCTGTGTCTCCTTCCTTATAGCACCCAGGATCACTTGGTGAGGACTACTACCACATACCATAGACTGGGCCTTCCCACATTAGTCATTAAGCAAACAAAATGGCCCTACAGACTTGCCTACAGGTCTATCAGATAGAGGCATTTTCTTCATTGAAATGCTGTCTCCTCAATTTACAATAGAGTAAAATATATGTATAATAGTATAAACTTAACCAAGGAGGTAAGACATTTGATTGAACAATGAAAACTTTAAATATCAAAAATAGAAACTGAAGGACACACTAGAAGAGGAAATACCTCCCATGGTAACAGACAGGCAGAATTAATACTGTGGAACTGTCTATATTACCCAAACCAATCTCCAGACTCAACTGAATCCTCCTCAAAATTTCAATAACCATTGTCACAGGAACAGAAAACCTAAATTCCAAAATTCAAATAGAAGCACAAAAGACTCCGGATCCTCAAAGTCAAATTGAGAAAAATAACAAGGTCAGAGGTATCACAGTTATTGATTTTAAGTTATGAGACAACCATGCAAAATGAAAACAGCAAAGTTCTGGCACACACACAAAAAAAATGGACACATTAGTGGAACACAGGACCCAGAAATAAACACATACAAAAATAGCCACTTGATTTTTAACCAAACTGCCAAAAAACATACAAGATATAATAATGCTTTTCAATGAAATGTGCTGGGAAAATTGGATAAACACATGCAAAGGAGTGAAACTGGACTTTTATCTGTTGGTCTGCATGAGGAATGTATTCAAAAATGAATACATTCAAAGAAGACTGTAACTTTGAAATTGTGAGAAGAAAACAGGGAAAATATGTTAAGGTACAGGAATAGCTATGAGCTGTTGGAAAAGGACTCTAAGAATTGACATATGGAAATGCAGAAAATTAAATATCTTCTGTACAGTAGAGGGCATGATTAACACTGTCAGGAAATAGCCTACACAATGGGAGAAAATCTTTGTCAACATCATATCTAACAGATGATGAGCTTCTAGACTATTTAATGCTTTCAAAAAATAAATACAAAACTTCAACAACCCAGTCAATAAATGAGCTAATAAAATAACCACTGCTCAAAAGACAAAGCACACATTAAAAGTTGTAAAACAACATGATCCATCAAGAAAATGCAAACTAAAGACACATTGAGAGTCCATCTTTCCTCATACACAATGTCTAACTATCAAGGTAAGAAATAACAAACAGTGGTAAGGGAGAAGAGAAAGGGAACCCTTGTATAGTGCTGGTGTGAATGTCATCCTAAAGTCCATGTACAGTTCCTTACAAATCTAAAAGCAGCTCTACAGTAAGTTCCAATTCTTGACCAAAACACCACAGCGATATGTACCCGTCCATTGATACTGCAGTCTTCTTTGTAAGAGCCAAGTTATCAATTCTGCACCAATGTTTGTCAACAGGAAAAAGAAACTGGCTTACAGTCACAGTAGAGATTTTTATTGTAATTTTTGTTACATGTACTTCCATTTGAATGTGTGTGTGTGGGGAGGTACAGACATAAAACAGTGCATAAAAAGAAGTCAGAAAAAACTGTGGAGTCAGTTCTTTCTGTTGAGCGTGTGGGTTTAAGGGGTGGAGTTCAGGTCATCACTCTTAAAGGCAAGGACCTTTACCTGCTGAACCATCTCACAAGTCCATAGTGTCATTTTATTTAGCCATAAATAAGCAATAACTAGAACCAGAATCATAAAATATACTAATAAGAACATAGCAAAGGAGAGCTGATTAAATACATTACCTATAAAATGAATACGAGAAATGGATTCTATAGCTTCATCTCTATTAGTAGCAAAAATACCCAGCATATATTACAATTAGACATATTTATACACATAGGTTCAGTCAGTTGTTTTATTAAGCTGAATTTTAAAGATTTTATTTGTAGTATGAGTATGTATATGAGTACACTGGTGTGTCAGACACATCAGAAGAGGGAATCAGATCCTGTTACAGATAGTCGTGACCCACCATGTGGTTGCTGGGAATTGAACTCAGGACCTCTGGAAGAGCAGTCAGTGCTCTTAACCACTGAGCCATCTCTTCAGACCCTTAAACTGGATTTTAAATATATATGTGTAGCTATACATACGAATGTGGTAGACTGATGGATGACTGTTAGTGAAGACTGGATGTGCATGCATAAGTAAGAGCAAGGTCAATACCATACTGGGATTATTTGCACACACATATACATTTTAAAAGACTGAATGATGTTAAATCGATAGTGGTTGGTGTAGGTAATGCTATCCTAAGATGTATTTCCTTCTCCATTCTATTCTTACTAGTCTATCTTTTCCTGAAAATCTTAAAACATCCCATTACTATGTTGAAAATCAGAGAATGAAGATATTTATAATCGGGGAAGGTGTCTACTAAAATGGCCATATTGAATTGTGTGATAGGAGGATCCAGTTATCTGAGCTACACTAGTAATTCTTTTCTTCGGTCTTAAATGTGGAAGTTTCAAAATATTTGGCCACATTTTGGCAATACATCAAGACCAAGGTGCTTCTAAGGAAATGCAAATACAATCTATGGGAAAGTTTTTACTCCTGTAGTGTTGTAATGACCATCTCCAGTGACAAACAGCAAGCAGACAGCCATTTTAATCACCACAGACTTCATCCTAATTCTATGCGACTATTCAAGGAATGCTGAACCTCACACCAGGCACAGCCTTAACTATGAGGTTATTATGGCAATATCTAGTGGAAAGAATCTAAGTGGGATCACAGAGCTGTTGCACAGTGCACAAACAGAATTTCTGCTTGACTCTGATGTATGCAATTGCATCTAATGGGCAAAACTATTAAAACAAAAAGAGTAAAACAAAAAGAGCCCATTAAGGCTGACACTGACCAATGTGTGCACTTTTAAGGAACATGACAATGAAAATAGAATTTCCTCATTTTTTCTCACCACAACCACATTTTTACCAATCTTTGAGGAAGCTTTAAAAAAAAAAAAAGAAAGAAACAGATAGAAAATTACTTAATCTTTACCTCCCAAGCATTTTATCTACTCAGATACAGCTATGATATACCTCACTTGAAAATCACATTGGGCATCCTTTAAAAAGAATCCCGCACTGCAGCACCCCTTCCTAGCACGCTAGGAATATTAGTATTTTATCGAGTATTTATGACACATCAACAATACTTTCAAAGAATTTTCACAGTATTCTAAACATGCTCCTCTTTTTAGCTTCCTTTGTCACACTGTAAAATATCAGATATGAGACATCACTAATAAAACCATTCATGGACAAGAAGTTTGGCTCAAGTCACTAAAGAAAATTTTAATTCAATACACACACACACACACACACACACACACACACACACACACACACACAAGGAGTATGGTCTGAGAATCCCAATGAGTCACTCTGAACTCATTGACCAATGCATTTCATTGCCACACTTAGTCTTTTTCTTTGTTGATCTCACTTCTTTGTATCCCCTCTTCTAGGTTACTAGCTCAGCAAGCACATATTGAAAGAATGATGTTCTCACAGGTCTAAGTGTATGATTATGCCATGTAGGTAGAAGAATTCTCACTGAACAAACAACCACTGACATGTCAAATACTCAGGTCATGGATATTTCTTATAGAGACTTTAAGCAGCATGTTCTTCCCTGGTAGACTAGAACTAGGCAATAATTCAGGACACATTAAATAAAAATAACCCCCAAGGGTAATGATTACTATTTAAGATGTTATTGGAAGACTGAATCACCTGTGGCAGTTTGGATGAGTATATCCTCCAATGGTTCATATTTGAATATTTGGATAGAACTATCTGGTAAGAATTAGGAGGTGTGGCCTTGTTACATGAGGTTTTGAAATTTCAAAGGCCTAGGCTAACCCCATGTCTTCCTCTCTGCCTCATGCTGGTGGAGCAGATGTAAGTTCTCCACTACTGCCCCAGCACCATGCCTGCCTACCCCCTGCCATGCTCCATATATGGGCAAACCCTCTGAAACTGAAACCCCAAAGAAATCTCTTCTTCTTTAGGTTACCTTGTTCATGACATTTTGTCATGGCAATAGAAATGTAACTAAGACAACCTCTGGTATCCCAAACCACAATTTCATCTGAGGTAGTCACTAGCCCTGAAAGTGAGCCTTAGTTCTTTTATTGTGTATATTACATTTAAACTAAAAGTATTTGTTACATTACATTAGGAAAAAGCCTAAGTAAAGATGAGTTGCATTAAAAAATAAGAAGTATCAAAGAAAGACTCATCATGGTCAAAGAAAACCACAGAACTTGTACAAAGTTGACAGTTAAAATATCTTAGGATTTTTTTTTTGTCATGCCTTCTTTAATATAGATGAACAAACAATTTATATTCCATGTGAACAAACTCTGTCCAAGTATAAGATAAAAGACAAGATAGACACTAGAAATTAACTCTCATTATACTCACTTTCTTAGAGCAATTGTTTAAAGTGAGTTACTCGGGACAACCAACATCCTTTGTACAAACTTCTTTCTATCCTACTTATAATTTTTTTTAAATTAAGTTATTTATTTACTTTACATCCCAATCAGTGCTTATTATCCCTCCTCTCTTTTCAGTCCCTCCCTCTCACCTCCACTTTCAGCCCCCGTCCACCCTTCTCCCCTTTTCCTTAGAAGAGGGGAGGCCTCCCCTTTTCCTTAGAAGAGGGGAGGCCTCCCCTTTTCCTTAGAAGAGGGGAGGCCTCCCCTGAATATCAACCAGCCTTGGTATTTCAAGTTACAGTTGGACTAAGCTCATCTTCTCCTGAGGCTAGAAGAGGCAGCCCAGTTAGGAGAAAGGGATCTATCTAAAGGCAGGCAATGCAGTCAGAGACGGGTCCTGCTTCTGCTATTAGGAGACCCTCATGAAGACCTAACTGCACAACTGTTACATATGTGCAAAGGGCCTAGGTCAGTCCCATGCATGCCCTCTTCTTAGCAGTTCAGTTGCTATAAACCCATATGGTCCCCTGTGAGTTGATTATGTATAACCTACTGATCTTAAACCTTTAAAAACCTAATGGTCGACAAATAGAATTTTATTTTCCTCACTGAAGGTTACCTTCAGTGCAGAAGTTATTTTGATAAGCAATATTAAAATAGTACTCACCCAAAAGGAATAAAGATGACCTTGAATAAAACCAAACTATTATTTAGTAAAGATTTGTTATATATTTCAAATCATAGTTTTATTAATGACTAGTTAAGATTACAGTTTAGTTTTAAAAAACACTAAAAGGCCTGATATGTTTGTGCACACCTTCAATCCCAGCACTCAAGTATCAAGAGGAAGACAGATCTCTGTTAAGTGTCATACCAACCTGGTCTACAAAAGTGCTCCACACTGTCAGGGCTACAACAAAAATGAGTGTGTTGCTATGAGTGGTGATACACAGCTGTGATTACAGGGAAGTTGCAAAACCTAGGAGTCAAGGCATTCTTAGCAAGAGTTCAAAGCCAGCCTAGGTTTGACCTGGTCACAGAATCCAACGTAAAAACTGTCAATGCCAAAAGTGAAAAGAAAAGATTTAAGCACTGTCAAATATTACTTATTTGGAAATGTTTTATGACCTTTTTCCATTTTCAGCTCAGTAAGATCAAAACTTAAACCCTAGAAGTATGTATTTCTCTTACTCTATTTATATCAACTAACTACAACAGCCAATACTTCCCTGTGATAAATTCCATCATTTCCATGCAAAGCTAATCACCTCCAATCTTTATGTCTCTATAAAATCTCCAAATGAAAAAACAAATTATCCTTTGTCTCCAATCTACTTTGGTTTTATACAAGACAATAGGAAACCATGCTGATCCAGATTTTCCCTTTCTATCTCCACTGACTCTCACCCTCCTTTGGTGTCATTTCTCACACCTGTAGACATTTTACACGATACTCATATTTCATATTTGGTTTTCATCTACATCCTAACTATATTACATTACTTTAATCTCCTCCTAGAGATTAACTCATCCAAAGTGATTTCCCTCAAACAGAAGAGAGAAAAAAAACAAAACAAAAAAACAAACAACAACAAAAAAAACCCTCAGCAAACAAAGTATGCAAGCCTTTCAATTTCCTCAAAGTTCATTTCAAATGACACCACAGGGGTGATTTCAGTTAACAAAATGAGTTTCATGCTTCTCAAGTTGTTTTACATTAAGGGTTTTGGGTGGGCGTTGTTGTTGTTGATGTTGTGAAACAGCCTCTCAAGTATTCCAGGATGCTCCATGAATTACAGAGGAGCCTGAAGATGACCTTGAACTTCTGATCTGCTGGCTCTACCTCCCAGAGCTCAGATTACAGAGGTGTGGCACCATGCCCACTTTATGCTCTGCTGGGAACTGAACTCTGGCTGCTATAGCATTAAAACAGCAGTTACTGCTGAGTTGAATCCTAGTGCCCTGATTTAGGTATTTCGTTACTTCTGAACATACTGTGGCCTCAGGCTTCTAATTTACTTATTGGTGCTTTCAACACATTTGTTTTTCTTTGCCACTTAAATCCCCAGTTTGCTTCTTTTTCTATATTTCTCACAGTTAGACAAATAATCCAGATTTTTGTTCATGTTTTCATATTTGTGAAAGTGAATTAATTTATTTGAGCAATGAAGCTATGATTTATTTTTTAAATGATACTTGGCTTCTTCAATTAAGGAAGAAGGGATGAGAATTCAGCCCAGTTCGTAGAGCACTAGCTAATCATGGAAGAGGCTCTTATTCTCAGAGCCAACATGGAGTCCCTCCCAAATGGTGGCATACGCCTATATCCCATAACTGCTGCAGGTGAAAGCAAGTGAATCAGAATTCCAAGGTCATCCTTGGTTGTACATAGTTCGAGGTCAGCCTGAGGCACATGGTACACTCTGTCTGGAAAGAAGAAATTGTTTAAATTGAAAAAAAAAAAACCCTCAAATCATTTAATATCTAATAAACTACAAGTAATAAACATAAAGTCTTTAAATAAACAAATAAACCAGAGTGTTAAAGGTAGGATTTGTTTTGGGACTTATTGATTATGAAATCAATATAAAGTCACTGCATCATTTGATGTAAAGTTCTAGACAGTAGCAAAAAAAAAAAAAAAAGGGTTTTGAGAACAACATTTATTCTGTGTTTAAGTGCAAGGCTTCTTACAGATGTATAATGCAATTTCAGTCCTGTATTCTATGTGTATTAAATGTAAGCTCTCTATCTCTCTGCCTCTGCTCTGTGCATGCCATCTTTTTTCTTTTTGAGGAAAAACATCCATAAAATTCAAAATAATAGCTAACTATTCAGCTTCAGTTTGAAGAGAAATTAACAAAACGCTCCTTAAAAATCAATGTGGCACTCAGTACTAAAACTTAAAATTAGGATGCCTTTCTGGTACTGTGTTTATACTTCAAGCATTGGCTTGTACATTTAAGCTAACATGTGTGTGTGTGTGTGTGTGTGTGTGTGTGTGTGTATTTATATATGTATTGCACACTGGGTATAATAAACATTCTCTCTGAAGTTAAAAACCAAAGTCTTGATTCCCACTCTGGACTCCATTCTACCACATTTTGTATATTCTAGGACATAGTCCCAGGTGGTCCAAGGAAATACAAAGGCTAACTTCCAGCTCCCCATGTTCAGTTCACAGCACATCTCTCTCTTGGTGTGACTGTGTTGGCCACAACTGACAATTCCGGAAAACATCTAGGCCCTCAAGTTTGTCTGTAACTTGAACAATCTCTCTGAAGACTGTCCCCTTGTTATCTAGCTATCACCACTGTAGCCTTTCCTGCAACGCACTTGTAAATAGACTTTTAACCTCCCATTATCTTGTTTATTTGCTAGTTATATATTCTTCCTCAAATAAAAATGAAATGTTTTACTATTGTTTTCTCGGATTCTGGTTTTAGAGACATGTGACACTATGTCCAGTGTCGTGTACTCCATGTCAATAATATTTATTTATAGACATGACACAGCAACATAAGGCAAGCTCAATTTTCCTATTTCATCGGACTACTAAGTCTAACCTACTAAAACATTGAAAAATATAAACAAGAGCAATAAGAATTTTGGGCAAGCTTGCCTACTATACAACATTTACTAAAAGCTTCTGCTCTCGCTTCAGTACTACCTCAGGTTCAGCTGTGAGCCAAGTCTTTCCATGCCCCAGAAACACCTCAGTTAGTAGCTCTTCCCCTTTGGGACTATCAAGAGTTCACACTGATTGTAACTCAGGATGTGTACTACAGGAGATATACTCTGAAAACCACGGGGAAAGAAGCCAAGGTTTTGTAGAAAAGGTATTTACATTCTACCTAATAAAATGTGAGGCTTGCTAACAAAGTTTCTTTAAGTACCAAAGAGTTATCCAGGCACGGTTGCATTCTCCTTTAATCCTGGTACTCAGAGGCATTTTTAGATCAGCCAGGGCTACTCAAAGAAACCCCATTTCAAACAACAACAATAACAACAAACAAAAAAAAAAACAAAACAAAACAAAATAAGAATAATCTTCTTCAGAGATTAGCAAACCAATAATCTCATACCTAGTGACCAGTGTTGAAAACATGCATACAAGTAATGTTATAGGGACTGAGGTTATATTTTGGAGTATATATGTATATTCATATATACATCTGGATGTAACAACAAATAATAATAATAAAGCTATGCCATGAACTTAGAAGAGAACAAGGAGATGTATGTGGGATGTTTTGAAAGGAGGCAACAGCCGGGTGGTGGTGGTGCACGCCTTTAATCCCAGCACTTGGGAGGCAGAGGCAGGCTGATTTCTGAGTTGGAGGCCAGCCTCGAACAGAGTGAGTTCCAGGACAGCCAGGGATACACAGAGAAACCCTGTTTCGAAAAACCAAAAAAAAAAAAAAAAAAAAAAAAAAAAGAGGCAACAGAAGGGAAAATGCTATAATTCTATTATAAAAAATTAAAACATACATGCAAACACACACACACATGTGCTAACAATCCAACAAAGAAGACAGGCACCTGGTTAACTGCAGCAGTAAGGACTCAAACACTGCAAACACAAATAAATACATTTACCCTATCAGAATGTGTTCTGCAGATTGGGTTGAATGTACTGTACTGTTTAGATTTCAAGGTGTAACAGCACAGTCTATGCTGCAATGTGTGCCTTGTTCCTAAAACTACCCCCAGTGAAATTATGCAGTCAGTCTTATGCAACATTGCCCAATGTCAGATAAAGAATCCACTTAAGAACTCAGTTCACTGACAGTATCTTCTCCTATCCTATTTATTTAAAAATTTTCGTATTTTAAGTACATCCTCTCTTCTTCTATATACTTGTGTTTCCCATTTTTATGTCTAGATGAAATATTCTTATTCAAAAAGTACACTCTCAAAAACCAAGTGCATAACGCAAACCTTTTTATTGGGAATGACGTCTTATTCCTTATTATCATGCAACTGGGAAGACAGTCAATCTTGAGAAACATTAACATAATAATACTAATTTTAAATGTTTATAAATGCATATATATGTATGCATATTTTGTCTATATGTTTGTACGTGTATGACATGCATGCCCAGTGCATGGATGATTATAATCTACTATGTGGATTCTAGAAGCCAAACTCAGGTCTTCGGTAAGAACAGCCAATAATCTGAACCACTGAGCCTGCTTTAATATTGTTTTTATGTTAACACAAAAATATTAGAATATTAACTTTAAAAGAAATGCAAGAGCTGGTGCTATGTCTAGGTGGTTAAGATGAATGACTGTTGTTCCAGAGGACCAGGCTTTAACTCCTACCACCAACAGATCAGCTTACAAACGTCTGTATCTCCAGGTCTAGTGACTCCAATATGCAGCAAACCACCAACGTATAGAAAACTAATTTTTCAAAACTGAGAAAAGAATGCCTATACTGCAATATCTCAATTTCTCCTTTCTCTCTTCAGGCCTTTTCTCAGTTGCCTAACCCCCAAAGGCTTCTCAATATTTGTTATTGCCAATCCCAGAAAGGACATAAAACTGTTAAGGTAAACTTCCACAACTCACAAGCAGCTTCCTCTAACTCTAGTGTAATTGTTTTACCATTTAAAAAATGATTGCTAAGTCAAAAAGTTCATTAAATTTCCTCCCAAGCCTTTGAATAATGGGCTTTGTTTACTCAAGGTAACATAGTCTGCAGGTCACTTTAAAGTTGTAAGAACAGACTAAAGCCAGAAGAAAAAAATGGTACTTCAGTCCTGAGAGAAACTCTTCCAACAGGCCAACTCACGTGTCTTGTTTTAAACCAGGAATGTGCAAGCCCACCACATTGTTATCACTGCAAATAACAAGAGTCCAAAAGAAAACTTGCAAGTCTCAGAATCTCCGGGAGCTCAACACCTGCAAACAGTGTGAATGTCTTTCTATTTGAAAGAGCACCTTGCACAATATGGTAAAAGAGCAGAGAATCAGAGACCAGGAGAGCCACCGAGGTAACAAATAACATACAGTCTATCTTTCTGCTCTCCAACCTTACACAATTCACACAAAACAGCAGGAGAGACTTTAGACCCAACCTTACTGTAAACAAGTGTCAACAAACTTGCTTCTGTGTAATCAATCGTGGGGATTGATGAAAACAAAAACCTGACAGAGACGGTACCTTCCAAAATGGATCCTAGTTCATATCTTCCACTGAAGAATTGTGGTAAGGAAAACACCAGTGCTCCCAGTCCGATCATAAAAGATGCCACAGCAAGCCAGTGAGGTTTGTGTCCTCTCTCTCCAAAGAAAGACACAAACAGAGACAACACGCAAAAGGAGATATCGTAGCTCGATGATATCAGGCCTGTCAGTGAACTCTTCATTTCATAGCGTTTCTCGATGGTGGAAATGCTGATGTTAACAAGGCCGTTTACTACAATACCTGAAAAAGAGAAAATGCTTTGTTATAGCGTTGCTATACACCCCATCAGCAAGGAAGACCACCGGGCTTTGCTTCATTGTTTTTTCTTCTTTTTCTTTTGGATATTTTCTTTATCTATATTTTAAACGTTATCCCCTTTCTTGCCCACCCCCAAGCCCCCTATTCCAATGCCCTCCCACTGCCTCTGTGAGGGTGCTCCCTCACCCATCCACCCATTTCTGTCTCACCATGCTAGCATTCCCCTACACTGGGACATAGAGCCTCCACAGGACCAAGGGTGTGTCCTCACATTGATGCCCGATAAGGCAATCCTCTGGTACATAAGCAGCTGAAGCCATGGGTCCCTCAATGTGTATTCCTTGGTTGGTGGTTTAGTTCTTGGGAAATCTGGGGGTTCTGTTTGGTTGATATTATTGTTCTTCCTATGGAGTTGCAAGCCCCTTCTACTCCTTCAGTCCTTTTTCTAACTCCTTCATTGGGGTCCCCAAGCTCAGTCCAATGGTTGGCTGCAAGCATCTGCCTCTGTATTTGTCAGGCTCAGTTTCAAAAGTCTCTCAAGTATCAAAGTTAGGCAGTCCAAACAAGCTTTCTCCAAAGTCATTTCACATTTCACATTGTAAATTGGCACATCTTCAGATGTTCAACAAAAGCAATGCTTACTATGTACTAACTTATAGCTATTTGTCTAATTCACTTTTCTCTACCAACAAAAGTCAGACTGGTAAAGTCCCATAAAACCAGTTTGCTAGAGAGTTCTTAAGTTCATTCAGGATACTATTCTTCACAAAACTCTCTGGCAAGAGTACCCCAAATACTAGAATCACACAAATGGACATTACCACCAGGTTCAATTACCTCCTTAGTCCCAGCTGTATTTATCAGTAAGATAACTTCAACTCACCCTGAACTAAGTTCAAGAAGAGGAAGTTGAGCTCTCAAGTCTATTTCTTCTAACACTTACACAAATACTAAAGCTTCCTTCACTCACTTTGAGATATGGTACTTTGAAGTCCCTTAACTCACCTAGAATCAAGGATCCAACAGGCTTGGCTACTCAGGTGCTGGATTATAGGTGGGCACACTAGGGCCATTTTAGAGAAATCATTTCAAAGGTTCAGGATTAAAAATAAACAAAAACTAAGCATCATTTTGACCACCAATGTTCTAAATCATGTTCAAAGTAAAATATGGAAGAAAAAACTATGTACAGTCCACCTGCCTGTAATAAGACGGAAGACAGGACTAGGAGGTAAAGAACGTTGAGTGTTGACTGATATCAAGATGTCCTGTCCAGACAGGCTAAATTATTAGAGCAGAAATGTGAAAATAAGTGAAAAACCAAAAGCAATGAAAAGTTTTTGTTGATTGTGCTTATGAGCTAAGTATTATATTCATCACTTATTGGGAAGAATATAAACATTTCACAACCTCTACAGTCTGTACTGTCGTTTTATCAAGACTGTGACTGAAAATGTATTTTGACAAATTGATGCTATACTTTTCAAGGTCCTAAAATTGTGTTTGTTTGTTGCTCCTTTTAAAGACTATAAGCCAATTAGCAATTTGGAGATTGTAAAATGAATGTGCAAAGCACCTAAAAACGACCTTTGTAAAGACATAGTTACCTGTTAACATGAAAATTTTTCCACCCAAACTTTAACCTCCCCTATACCTACAACCCTAATTAAAAATTAGTCACACTAGGCCTGATGGCGCATGCCTTTAATTCCAGGACTGGGAAGACAGAGGCAAGCAGATCTCTGTGAGTTAGAGGCCAGTCTGGTCTACAAAATGAGTTTCAGGATAGTCAGACTACATAGAAAACCCTTTTCTCAATAAATAAATAAAGTAAAAATAAAATAAAAATAAATAATAACTAGTTACCAAATACCACTACTTTTAGTAAACCTTCATTTTGCAAATATCTGTAAGAAGATAGTATTTAACCCTATGAATCTCCAATTCTATGTCACACACATTCCAAAAGCACTGCATTTGAATTAGCTGAGAAAGAAAGCAGACTATGTCTCTCCTTTGTAATGTTTGAGGATAGGAGACTCCCTGGGAAGTAGAGAAACACCTATTGCCTTTGAGAAATATCTGTTAAACTCATTCCTTAAGTGGTTTTTCTTCTTAATCAAACTTCTATTAATATATAGGCGAACCAGATTTCCCAAAGTTAGTGAGACCCACAATACACATTCAGCCACTGAAACCTCAACTTGGGCATAAACTGATATATTGGGGTGTTTTCTTCTCTGATTATTTTTCTTAAACTAAAGTAAATGATGCTTTAAACTAAAGCAGACACACTTTTCTTTTTCCTGAGAGTACCAATTCTATTTGGTAATGACTGAAAACAGTAGTTTATGTTGAATATAAAGTTTCTTGGGGAAACAGACATTGCAGAGTAAAATTTAAAGGAAAACACAAGACAGATTTTACTTTTTAATTCTATACTGCTCTAGCAACTATACTCCACTATTACTAGTTTGGGATTAACTACAACCAAGACATAATTAGAATGAAACTATGTTGGAATAAGGAAAGGAATCCAACTACAGCAAAAACCTTCAGGAAAGGAGCTGAAGCCTACTTAGGGTCAACAAATGTTTACTTAGCACCCAGAGGGTGAAGAAAAAAAAAAAAAAGAGTCTTGAAGTAGGGGAAACAGAAATAAAATAAGAACAGAAGGCAAGAGACGTCAGTCTCGTTTTCTATTAATTTAACAGAGAAAAATTTCCAGTAACCCTCCACTATCTCTCGGGCTTCATCCCTTTCAACCTGTCCAAACTGGTTTGGGATTATGGCTTAACTAATTCCAAAAATGTCTACATACCAAATTCTACTTCACGTTCGTTCAACATGTCCTTCAAGCTGACCCACCTTCTGCTCATCCCTCCTCAGATTGTATCCTTAGAAGCACTTCCCATTTATTCTGTCCCTTGAGTAGAAAGCAAGCCCAGCAACTTCTTCCTTTCTGATTCCTTTTCAAAAAAAAAAAAAAAAAAAAAAAAAAAAAACACCTCCAGCCCTCCCTCCCTCCACCACACTCAAGGAAACTGAACTTAGATTGCAAACTCCAGGGGGGATAAATCTAGGCTTAATCTGTTACTCCCAAGGGAATTTAAAAGGGCTCCTAGAACAAACAGACACTTGATAACTCCATCCGGAGACTGAAGAGCTGATTAAGGTTCACCCTGCATGGCTGGGAGCCTTTTCTCCTTTACTCACAGGATTGCACATGTCTCCACTTTCTCAAATAATGAGAAAAGAAGATTACCTACTTGTAAGCTATGCTACATAATTTAAGTACTTCTAGCCTAGTTCCTTCTTTTTGGAAAACCAGTCCACTCCTATTTACAAAGCTTTGAATCCTTCCTCTGTAAAAACAAACAAATAAACAAATCTCTTCCCTAGATCCCAGTTAAATAATACGGTTTTAAAACACAGACCAGACTGCCCTATGACTTATCGTTTTCCCAAAGGATCATCCTCAGAATCTTCCCTAGAGAAATTCACTCTGCCAAACTGAGGCAGAACACAAAATTAGTAAAAAATGCTATTGGGGGTAGGGGGCTAAAATATGAACCATGCAGAATGTGGTGAACACATGCAGGCAAGAGCGTCTTCAAGTTCCAACCCAGGCATGGGGAAGTGGGGGTGGGGGTTACCTAGAGCGGAGTCAAAAGCCGGGCTAGTGGTGGAGTTCCCCTGCACCTGCCTCTTCCTCTTCCCAAGCTCTACCCCACCCAACCACCAGCTCAGCCAAATCCCCCAGAAGCTGGCGCTGGACTTTACCTTGCGTAAGGGCTAAGAGACAGTAGTAAAGCAGAAAGCCTTGAGGGGTGTTGCAGCGCTGGAGACACTGGGGGTGGAAGTTCCTCCACCCACAAGGTCCCTCCTCAAGCTCGCTTAGCTGTGACCCCGGCGGCTCATCAGAAGCTGGGTGATTCGAAGAAGGTGGAATTGGCTCAGTTGACTTCTGGGGCTCCTCAGATTCCCGAGGCTGCGAACCCCCATTCTGATTCCTGGAGGCCACAGTAGAGACCTCCACCTGGGAGGGCGAAGCAGACGCACGGCGTGGGGTGTCTGGACTGGAAGGGACGAAAGCCGGGTTCTCGATTCCTTTGGAGCCCTGCATGGTCAAGAAAGGTTCTCTAGACTCCTGTGTGTGTCTGTGTGAGACGGGGAGAAAGGCTGGTTTCTTTCCTGGCTCCACCCTTAGGCAGGTGACAGCGCCCTAAGGCCGTACTAGTCTCCGCCTCCCGGCCCTCCCCATCAGGCACTTCTCGGCCACTGCAGCTACCCAGACACTCCTGGAGCTCCGGGTCCTAGGCACCTCGAGATGTCCGCGCT
The DNA here is from genome assembly GCF_011762505.2 of Arvicanthis niloticus. Lineage (NCBI taxonomy): Eukaryota > Metazoa > Chordata > Mammalia > Rodentia > Muridae > Arvicanthis > Arvicanthis niloticus. The sequence goes on along the minus strand of NC_047674.1, from coordinate 8,775,544 downwards.
GCTCTGTGCCACACCGGTAGCCCCAAGCGGCAACCCTAATGCTCTGTGTTGGAGTAAGACCGGGTCTCCACCAGGTGAGAGAACAGGGCAACAATATTTTGGATGCGAGGGCTGCACTTTCAGGGATCTCTGAGCAGCGCTTTTTTTTTTTTTTTTTTTTTTTTTTCCTGCGCCCAGGGACCGGGAAGTGGCAGAGACTGTGGGAGCCTGTGGACCAGCGTCCCCCCTGGGTAGGTGTATGAAAGCTTCAAACACAGTTGCATCAGGAGACCTTTCAGGAAGACTTGCTGCTGCTTTCTGCTTTGCTGCTAATTTGCAGCAAAAATCCTATGCTCCCAGAATCAGGCTGCGGTCAGGTGTACCACTTTGAATTCCATGAACACCATAATAGTACTTTCACCTGCGAACCTTCCTAGAAACAAATCTTTCCTCATCACCCACATTCACAAGGCAACATAGCCTTCCTTTTGGTTTTAGTTTCTCCAAACTGAAGGAATGACAAAACTTTGAAAACGCATCCATGACATTCTCTGGCAGCCTATTGCTAGCCTATAGTTAAAAATGATCATTATGTAAATAATATGTATATATGAAACAAAAGAAAACTGATTGAAGATATTGATACAATGGTACGATTGACATTAATTCCATTCTATTTATTTCCCATCTCACTGATCATCAGAACATATTTATTTTCCTGTATGCATCAGAACGTATTTATTTATTTAAACTCTGTTGGGAGTCTGGAGGAAGGCACTCGATAGGACTAGCTGGCAAATACCCGAAACATTGTGTTGTTCACATCCCAAACGGGAAGCAATCCCTAAGAATGAATACACAGAGTCCTGCATAAGACTATGATAAATTCTCTCTTATGAAATCTTTTTTTGACTGTACATTCTGTACTTAAGTGGGTTGAGTGACTGAGATGTAAGCTGGTTCCATGACTTTGAAGAGTTAAGAACTAGTCTGGATTGCCCCTGGACCTGGAAGAGCAGAGATAAGGGCTGCTGTGTTCACTGTTATTGGCCTTTAAATGAGTGTAATTTCACACACTGAAGAATCTGTGCCCCAAGGAGAACCAAAACCCCTCCAAAGGCAACACACTGACAATACCTGTAGGGAACTGGAACTTAGTTTTCTCACTATCTCATTACCTGTCTTTTAATTACCTCAGCTATATGTAATGGTTAGATTATTACCTAGCCATTCTCAATGATCAAAACAAATACTTAGCCCAGAGTGTTGGCTCATGTCCTTAGACCTAGTACTTGAGATACAGACGGCCGCAGATGTCTTTTCCGTTCAAGGGCACCATGGTCTACAATGGTGAGTTCAAGAACAGCTAGAACTACGTAGAGAGAGCTTGTCTCAAAACCAAAACGTCCATGCTTCTCTGATATGAGGTTTTGAGCACAAGAAGTTCTGAATACATCAGATTCTGGGTGAATTAGCTATGGTATGCAATCCTCTTAGCCCTCTTCCAAAAGAACTGGATTTAAGGTAAACATGAGTATAAATAGATATCATCATATTTTCTGTAAAGTATGAAGTATTCCAGAAGCTGGATTTGATGTGATGTGGTTACCTTTGTTGTACATCTAAATAAACGAGTAGAGTAGTAGAAACAGGACACATGAAATCTGCGAACGTAACATAAATCTAAGGTGGCTTCTTTCTCACAGTGTTAGCAGTGGACTTTTGTTCAAAGATTAGCAAAAGTGATGTTTGTTCATCCTGAACACACATTGATGTTACTAAAAGTATTACTAACATCATGTTCCTTTTTTTCCCAATATTTTTGTATTGCAATGACAGATGAAAAGAGACTGGCATGTTCAATAGAGAGGAAATATGCTTTCTGTTCAGGTGCCTGGTCATGTCTTCCTCACGTTTAAAGAACAGTAAGACATTATAGAGTATTTTGCCTATATGTATGTATGTATGGTTGTGTGTATATGTATATATGCATGTATATATGTATGTGTGTATGCATGTATATATGCATGTTTGTGTGTCCATGTATGTGTGTCTAGCACTGGGTATTAAAGTCAAGACTTTGTGAATTTTAGGCTAGCATCTACTAATGAGCTACATTCACAGACTTAAATTTTTATTTTTGCACAGGGTCACTTCACATTTTCCAAGTTGGCCTCAAACTTGAAATCATTCTCCTTTGGCCTCCAGAGTTTCTGGGATTCTAGACATGTTCTACTCTCCCAGCTCCATGGAACCTTACACTGACTAAATACGACGACAGAGGAAACAGCCTCAGGGCTCATAGTATGTTTCATTTCTTTCCTCCATTTATGTATTTCATACAGTGTATGATTGAGAATTATGAGCAAAAGATTAGTGCTCATCAGTATTATTTCAGTACCATAATTGCACACAGATATAGTTCTATTAGAAAGAAATGCAACTGTGACTTTTAAAATGTTTTCTTGTTTTCAGGACTTACCATTTAGTACTGAGTAAACATTTGGTTTGCTCTCTCTGGAGAAGACTGTTTCTCCTGCTCTCAGCATTCCTTAGTTGCCTGTAGTTCTTTGTGTAGATTCAAGGCCTTGTGGGTGTTCCCCTATCCACATTGGTATGTCTATTGTTGTCCATATTCAGCTGCTGTTTAGACAGTATTGTTTGTGAGACTTTATATGTCTAGCCTCAGACATGACTAGGAGACAGTCTCATAACAAGCTCCCTGATCCTCTGGTTCTTAAAATCACTCCAACTCCTCTTCGTTTAAATTCCCCGAGCCCGAGTTGCAGAACTTGTTGTATAGGTTTAATACTGTGATTCCACAGAGACATATAACTATAATTTTTAAAATGTTTTCTCGTTGAAGGGTCTCTGTGTGTAAACAATTAAATAAAAAGCAGCCTTGAATTTGAAAGACAGTGAGAAGGGTTACATGGGAGAGATGGGAGGGAGGAAAGAGAAGGAGGAAATGATGTAATTATATTTTAATATCAAAAATAAATAATGAAAATTTTTCTTTAGTTTTGAAAATTTCAAATACATACATAGAGAATGAAATACGACCATATCTACTCCTTCTTTCCCTTTCAGCACAGCCATCATATCCCTCTCCGAAGTCTGTCTTTTGTCTTTTTCTGTAACCCACTAAGTCTATTAATGCTACCCACTGGATCATGGGACACCTCCCTGTGACTGCATCCTTAAAAAGACATGATTTCCCTCTCCCAGCAATTATCAACCATCAATTGCTACTCAGAAGTGACCCTGGGATCTTGGCTGGCTTGATCCTGCAGAGCTCTCATAGGTCAGCTGACAAGAGTTCATGCATGTGATCAACATGGCCTGCCCGTAAAATGGCAATTTATAGTACTCCTTCCCATTCTTTCTGCCTATAGGTCTGTGATATTTCCTGATCCATGATGCAGAGTTATAGGGAGGAATTAATACAGGTGTCCCATTTAGGGCTAAGCATCCAGTCTCTTGTTCTCCAGTCTGACCAGTTATTGAATCTCTCCAGTGACTGCTGCCCACTGCAAAAAGCTCTGACCCAAGTTTTCAGATAGATCAGAACTGTGGGTATAAACATTCATATTTAAAAGGCAATTTGACAGCATGTCTGTTTAGCAGTCCAACAGACTTTAACAATAGCAGACTTTACCCCAGGGTTTATGAACTTCCAGCTGTGGGCTTTTGACTTGGATTAGATTAAGGTTTCTCCCTAATCTCTACCCTTCAAAGCAATTAAGAATATTGAAAATGACTCCACTGATGAAAGAGAGAGGAGGTGAATGGTATAACTAAACTCATTACATGAATTTGACTGAACAAAATAATGAATTCTATACTAAAGGAAATAAAATGGTACCATTAAATGGTACCATAAACCCATCAGAAAGTTTTTCTGTTTGTTTTTTAATAAATCTATGAAATATTTTTGTTCAATGTAGATATCTCAGTCCCTATTTTTAAATTTCAAATTTATATATTTTACATATATATAAATTCCTAATATATATTTATATCAAATCAAATAGTTAATAATCTAGATGATTGGATATGTTCAAATACTGACTTTAGAAAGGAGGTTGTTCTTTGAATAGTGATTTGAAAGGAAAGCTATTCAGAGTCTGCTTAGTGTCAGAGGAATTGAGAGAAATAGACTCACAAAGAGAGATAAGACACAGAGATGAAATAGATGATAACTGGTGATAGATAAATACGTAGATACTTAGGTGGATGATAGATAGATACATAGATACACACATACATAGATGATAGATAGATGAAAGAGAGAGAGAGAGAGAGAGGAGAGAGAGAGAGAGAGAGAGAGAGAGAGAGAGAGAGAGAGAGAGAATAAATCTATATGTCACACACTTTACCAACAGGTTTAAAATTTTGCCTGCTTACATTGTAGAAATACAAAGAAGAAATGAAATGGTCAGGGATGCATCATAGTAAGGATGGGAGGCCGATAGTACATAGAGTTTTAAAGTTCAAGTGTTAACAAAATTATTCTGTGGAAGTATCTTATCTGATAGGTATTGCAGGACTTTGCAGGACTTGTTTTTCAGAGTCCCAGTCCAAAACTCAACAGCTTGATGATAAGAGTTAAGTGACTGATGGTTCAATATCTTTCTGTAATATATACTTCTAGTTTCTATTTCTCTTCCCTGAGCTAGCACCTCAGAGGTGAGGGCATGAGAAAGACAACAGATTATGCCATAGGTTGGGCATTGTCTTCAAGAGCTAAGATTCCTAAGAAATAGGCAGAAAGTAACCAGGACTTTGTGCTTTGGGTTGAAAAATATGCATGTAAAAGAATACACTGATATTTTTCTATGGGTCTTGGAATTAGCACAAGTATATTATGAATATAAAATAATTGTGGGATTAATGTGAAGGAATATTTCACCAATACCACAATATTTTGGAATTTATTATCTGTATATTGAAAAAGAACTGTTTATTCATTACAATTCTTGCATCCTTTGCAGTAGACTTAGAAACACCTTTTTTTCCCAGAAAAGAAATCAAGACTACAATACCCTTTTAGATACTTTTTGTTGTTGTTGTTGTTTTGTTTTCTCGAGACAGGGTTTCTCTGTGTAGCCCTGGCTGTCCTGGATCTCACTCTGTAGGCCAGGCTGGCCTCGAACTCAGAAATCCACCTGCCTCTGCCTCCCAAGTGCTGGGATTAAAGGCGGGCGCCACCACTGCCTGGCTAGATACTTTTGAAGAGAAAATATTGAACACACACAATCCTATAAAGCTTGTGTTTTCCCATTACTTAATTCTTATAGGGGTATCAATTCTCTTAAGTACATATTTACATAAACACAAAACATAAATACACTCAAACTCAGTAAACAAGGTATTCACTGACTCTGAAGAGTATGCTCAGAGGATTGACAGGCAGTTTAAGTTTTTATGGGGGCAAAGGTATGCATAATTAGACAATCTGTGGTGTCACCCATCACCATTGTTTAGGCTCCAGGATCTCAGGCATCCTGGTCTGACAAGTAGGCAGGACTATGCATGTTCTCATTCCTGGAGTCTTTATTCCCTCCTCTGGCTGGTATTAGCCTTTAGACTAACCCCCTACCACACCTCCTGCAGCAAGAAATGGACAGGGACAGAGAAATCCCTCTTCATCCAAGACCATTGTTTCGACCACCTGATATCTAAAGGGAAGCACAATCTTCATTCCTGTATAATTGCACTATCTTGGAAAAAATAAGAGGTAAAAACAAACAAACAAACAAATGGTAAGCTTTATGTGTAAAAAAATCCTTAATAAAACATGTTTTTTCTAATGTGTTTTAGGGTAGTTAGTGAACAGGCAAGCATAAAATCCTGCGTTTCAAAACGTTTTAAACTAATAGGTACTACAGTTAAAATTATTTACTTGCCATCTTTTGACTTTGTACTCTTGGCCTTGTCATTCCATCTCTTTTGGTTTTCTCATTTGTAAAATGCAACCAGTAATGGCTATACCATAAAACAATATTGTTATAGTTAAATCAGTTAATGGCCTTAGCAGAGTGTGAGACACATGAGAGGGTTCCATCCACTTAGTAATACATTCATAACATACGGACTAAGCATTTCTACTTGAAAACTTTTTGCTAATTGCTCAGTATAAAACTTAGAACAAGGGCTGGAGAGATGACTCAGCAGTTCTGCCAGAGGTCCTGAGTTCAATTCCCAGCAACCACATGGTGGCTCACAACAACCTGTAATGGGATCCAATGCACTCTTCTAGTGTGTCTGAAGACAGCTTCAGTGTACTTATATAAGTAAAAAAATAAGTAAATATTTAAAAAAACATAGGACAAATAGATAAGTCATTGACATTCAGAAGCTCACTTTTTAATGGACAAAATATAAGAATCATAAAAGCAAAAGTAATTGAAGGTAATATGTATGGGTGGAAATCATGTGCAAACAATATGTGCAGAAGATAATTTGAATGATAATCTACCTAGATAAGCCTGGCAATTGCTTGAGTAGGGATGATCAAAGAAAGCCTCTTGGTAGAATATTATCTAAGTGGAAATTTAATGGGGGAAAAACTCTGCAATAAGTTCAGTTACATAAATAAAAGGAAATAATAGCTGAAACAAGTATTTGTAAGCTGCTTCAAGTTATTAATCCATGGTGATTTGGAATTGGTACTAGCAACACATGCTCTGTTTGTCTTATTATTTTGTAGTTCCTGTATGCCAGGTTAATTCTTCCAAAATAACCCCTGACTTTCTTGCTTTCTCTAATTTTACTCAAACAAGAAGTGTAAGGGTCCATGATTTGCTAAAGAATGATAACGTGGATTCAAATAGTATGTAAAAACAAAGAGTGTGTTTTATTCTGGAGAAGTCCAGCATGTTTGGGTTTACCATCTACCAAGATGGAGGCACTCCAGTTAGCTCACAGGTCCAATTTAAAGCACATTAGGGGAATTCTGGGGAATGGGTAGATGACATTTTTTAAAAATCTATTGGCTTTATCTCTAGTGACATTCTAGTACTTTTGTTGGGGTAGTCTGGAAACTATTGCTGGAGAAGTCTGGAAACTGTGGCTGACCCATTGTCCTTGCTTCCTACCAGGTGGTGGGGCAGCTTCTGATGGCAGGGCAGTTTCTGACTGGCTCTGGAGTTTTTTCAGTAACAGAATTGCCTAGTTCTGGAAACGGAAATTTAGGCCTAGCCTCCTGAACCGCCAACTTGAAGCCTTTTCTGGAACCAGCCTGTCTCAGAGGAAAATGGAGAAGGACACTTTCTGGAAGTTATACATCACATCTGCAGGCATCCCAAAAGCCACACTCCATTTACATCTGCTTGAAGAAAGATCAGAAATTATTGTTTGAAATCCATGCAATCAAGAGGATCGATCACTAAAAATGCAAAAATTAGATACTAAGGAGAAACAGACTAAATTGTATATGAAATACAGTTATCAATGATGACAGCGTAGAAGGGAAGAGAAGCTGTCTCAGTGATGAGGATTGAGAGTGTGCTGCTGTCTGTCTAGGCAGCTTCCCTCTGGCAGAGCTGTACATATTTCTACTTGAGATGCAGTGTCTTAGTGTGTCTTAGTGTTCAGAGAATAAAGTAGATTGGCCTTTGAGTTACATGGGTTTTGAAAATTTTGTTTGTCAAAGATATTTTAATGAGAAGAAAGATAAATTTTCTCCCTGCTTTATCACACTTAGGAGTACATTGCAGTAGGCATATGCTGTAAGGTGTTCCTGTAAATTTTTACGATTTTTGTCCTAGGCTTATTTTGTATTGAGTTACCCTGATGATGCTACTTCAGGGTGCTTCAGCTTTTTTTTTTTTTTTTTTAAATCTTGGAAGCACCTGAAGTGACAGAGTAACATATAAAACCTTGCACACAGCAACATGGAGATGCATGCCTTTTATCCCAGCATTGGGGGGGGGGGGGGGGGAGAGGACAGAGGTAGGTGGCTCAGTGTGAGTTTGAAACCAACATGGTCTACACAGTGAATTTCAGGCTTCCGAGGTCTTTACAGTTAGACTACACCCAACAAATCGTGACAAACCACAAATTAATGCAAAACAAAACAAAAAATTTGCACTTAGAGAAGTTTTGAGAAAAACAGCTTTGTACTGAACAAAATACTTCTGTTATATGATATATTTGCATCTCTTCCCCCAATAGTTAAGATATATTATTAGGTCCTAAGTCAGGTTTTAATTCAAACTATGTTTATGAGATTACTCATAAAGAAGTAGAATGAATTTTTTTTTCTCATTGAAAATGTCATCCTTACAGAGGGCATACAAGAACAAAGAGTTACTTAGACATGAAGAGCTTCTTAGATATTGTCCCTTCTTACTCCATAATCTTTGACAATAGCAGTTCTTGCAGAGTAGTGTCAAGTGTGAAAACAAGATCATGTAAACTGGCCGGGCGGTGGTGGCACACGCCTTTAATCCCAGCACTCGGGAGGCAGAGGCAGGCAGATTTCTGAGTTCGAGGCTAGTCTACAGAGTGAGTTCCAGGACAGCCAGGACTACACAGAGAAACCCTGTCTCGAAAAACCAAAAAAAAAAAAAAAAAAAAAAAATCATGTAAACATGTAAACAATACAAAGACGGTGGAGGTGCACGCAACTCTGTATCCCAGCACTTGGTGGGTGGAGGTAGGAGGCTTGGGAGATCAAGATCATCCTCTGATACATAGTAAGTTTGAGGACCACTCGTATTATATAACATCTTGCTTCAAAAAATATAGAGAATGGGAAAGACATAGGCTGGAGGAGTGAGAGAGAGTGACAGAGAGCTATAGAGAAAGAGAGAGAATATGCAGGTGGCACTGGCTCATGTATTAAAATTATTATGTGCAATAATCAGTGCATATTATTTAGTTACATAAAGAAAGGTATAAAGAACCAAGAAGATATTCTTAGTATTTTTTAAGGGTATTTTTAGTTTTCCTTGTTTGTTTTTTAAAATGTTATCTCTCTCTTTCAAAGGAAAATGGCTTCTGCCCTGCTCAGTGTTGCTCACCTCATTAGGCAGGCACACCAAGCCAGAAACTCTAGGATAACCTTGACTACTCATCTCCCCTATCTTATGTGTGATAGTTGCTTTTATGATTCAACTTGACTGTACCATAGGATGCTCAGATCACTCTGGATAAGTACCTTTCTGCTGGGTCTGTGTTTCTACACAATGTTAACATTTAAATCAGTGGGCTGAGTGAATTGGACTGTCCTTTCCAATGTAGGTGCACATTTATAAACCCCAGCCTTCTGTAACCAAGGGTATTCTCTTGGGGACTGTCTTCAGACTTCAATGGAACACCAAATATCTGACTCTCCACCAGCCACCCAATTAATGTTTGGACTTGTTAGCCTCTATAGTGAATGAGGTCATTTCTTAGATCATATTTTACTTATATATTCCACCTTCCCACACCACTTTGGTTTCCTCTTTCAACAGACTAATACATCATATTAATTCATTAACAAGTATGTTTTATTCTGATCTCCAAATATATCTAGCAGTTATCTATTTTGTTCTGTTTCTACTGCCATTACATTCTAAAAGTCACAAATCTCTCTCTAAATGACTATAATAGCTTCTGCTACAACTAAATATAGAAAGTTTGGAAACGTTATAATTGTAAAAGACTTGGTTTTCATATTTTTGCTAGTGGGATACGATGAAAGCTTTAAGACTTGGGGCCAATGGAGATTATACATGGTTAGGATGAGACTACTGCTTCTCCTCACAGAGAAGTGAAGACATTTTACACTCTCTCTCTTATGAGCACTTGTCCCAGCACAAGTTCATAGGCAGTGAGGACATTCAATGAGGGACTGACATCTCCAAAACTGTGAAATAAACATTGCTTGTCATAATATAATCATCTCTAACATTTTGTCAAAGTGACAGATAATTGACTAGCACAGATTTCTTTGGGTATCCCAAAGATCTACAATTTATTTTTGAGATAACATTCAAAATTACTCTTTAAAATTGTTTTATTATATTATTAATAAATTGTGCTTGGGGGCTGGACAGATGGCTCAGCAGTTAAAAGCACTGACTGCTCTCCCAAAAGTCCTCGGTTCACTTCCCAGCAACCACATGGTTGCTCACAACCATCTGTAAGGGGATCCAATGCTGCCTTCTGGTGTGTCTGAGGAGAGTAACAGTACACTCATATATGTAAAATAAGTAAAGCTTATAAAAATAAAAAAGGAAGAAATTGTGTGTATATGCGTTTACACATGTGTGTGTATGTAATATGCCATGGTGTGTATGTGGAAGTCAAGGATAGTTTAGGGGAGTGACTTCTTTCCTCCCACTGTGGATTCATTACAAGTTAAAATTAATAACAATAGTGGAGAAATATTATAGACATAATCTTTGAAATACTGATGATCTGGATTGTTGAGAAAGGTTCAATGTAAGGTAGATGGAGTTCTTATCATATACCTACATAACCTAATGCATCATAAGGAATTATTACATTTATCTAAGATGTGTTCTGACAGTTCCTTTTTTCGCTATTTTAACCAGACTATGTGACAGAAATAACTTGAAAGAAGTAAGATTTACTATGCTCCAGGATTTCAACCCTTCAGAGCTAGAAAGACAGAGTAGGACAGTACCTCAGTGTCAGCAGATGTGTGTCCTACTATGGCAGAGATCTGGAGGTTGAATATATATTCTGGCACCAGGCTGAGTATGTCCTCTGAAGATTAATCCTGCAGCCTTCCTCCCATACACAGGCTCCTTTATCATTATAAATAATAACTTGTTTAATAAAATAATAGCCCTTGTTTTATACCCACATAAACAAGCAACAGATCGAAATAAAGGCAAAGGTCTTATGGGAAAATGACCATCAGTAATATGGAAATAATCAAGCCACTGGGTAAAATGTAGATGAGGAAAAAGATGATTGTTAGTGAATAATCTGAAAGCATATAACATCATTTTCCTCATCTACATTTTACCCAGTGGCTTGATTATTTCCTTTATCAAATGACTCCAAAGACTTCATAATGATGGCACATTGTTCTACACAATTATTTCTATTTTTTAACATGTTAAATATATTGCTGGAAGTTATATGATTAAATTAAAAAGCTGAGATTTAAATCTTGATGATAGAGGTAGGGTCTGGAGTCTTGGTCATTGCATGATAATGTGTTCTCAATGGTTGTTGTATGTCTGCTAATGGAATTGTTCTGAGTCAAGATAATCTTTTACAAAGTAATGCAACTAACTGACAAACTTAAAAAAAAATGTACTCCTTAAATCAAATCCAATCAAACAGAACACATCTATGTTTTTTAATGATCTATTTTATTTTTTTGGAGGGGGGGGAGTCTGTTTGCACATTTTCACATGTATTTGGGTTCCTGCAAAGACCAGAAGAATGGATTGGATCTTCTGAAGCTGCAGCCACAGGTGGCTGGAAACCCACAAATGTAGGTGCTGGGAACTGAATTCCAGTCCTCTGCAAGAACAATAGACTCTTTTAACACTGAGCCATCTCTCCAGTTCCTAAAACAATGGTGCTGAGGGGAACACTTGTTACTGGAGTCCCAGTTGATAATACAAAGTAATTTCATTTAATTAGGAATTTTTCTCAGTTACTGGGCAGTGCTTCCATAAGTTCAGTTTCAGCTTAACTAGCAACAAAGACAATGTATATTAATTTCTGTGTTGAGTTTGAGAGATTTCAGAACTGATCAATGAAAAGTTATGGAGCAAGTTTTGTTTGGACAACATCATAATAGTTTGTTATAATAGAAATTCTTTACACATGTCATTATCAATGGCTACAGTTCTTGATGGGATGAGTAAAGATAGGGGTATTACCCAAAAAGGAAGAAGGAAAATGTAGCATACAAAGTGAAGAGTCATAGAAGGTTGCTACATATTATTTGATGTCCCTTACCAGCCCAGCCAGAAGTTAAATCAGATAGCTGCAAAAGGTAGCAACTCTCTGGGGCTCCTTATAGCTATACCATTCATCTATAGCTAGTATCTATTGGGTCCAATTTTTTCCTGGAAGGAAATTACAAAAGCTGTAAATGCCCAAAAATATATTTATTGAGTCAATGTTACAAACAATTGGGTATGTAAGCTTTTCATAAGAAGCACCAGTAGGCTCTTGAGCTCACAAGTTGTAGGCTGGTGGAAAGAAAAAAAAAAAAAAAAACATAGGACTGGAGATGCAGAAAAAAAAAATGGTAAAATGTACTTATCTAGCCTGCACAGATCTAGATATGACTTCCAACACCACCTGAATTTGACATAATGACGCCTTCCAGAAATAACAGCTCATTGTAGGACAGTGGTTTTTAAGCTTTCTAAGGCTGTGATCTTTAATACAAGTCCTCATGTGGTGATTCCCCCCAATCACAAAATGATTTTCATTGTTACTTCATGACTGTAATTTTGCTACTGTTATGAATCATAATGTAAATATATGTTTTCTGATGGTCTTGGGCGACCCCTGTGAATGGGTTGAGGGGACATGACCCACAGGTTGTAAATCATTGTTCTATCTTTAGGATAGCCACAGTTATGTGACACCCTGTCTTAGGAGGGGGAATCTAGGAAAAAGAAAAAGGGTGAAATGAAAGAAAGGAGAAAAGGAAGTAACTTGGGACGGGGTGGGCATCTTTGGTTTTGTTGTGTAACAATTCACATGACAGTAATATAATTCAGTGGCCAGGAACCAGTATGATATCTCAACAAGGAAGGCATTGTTGGGCAAGTCTGGCTACCTGACTTCTAGCTACCTGGAACCCACACAAAAGTAGAAGGAGAGAGCCCATTCCTCAAAGTTGACCTCTGACTTCACATATACCTCCCTAGACCATGTAAATCAATAATAAATGAAAATTAGAAAAAAAATTCACCGATCAAAGAACAACAGTTTACCTCTTAGAATCTCTAGGCCAGGATAAAATCACAACTTTCTGTTCTTTGGCAGGTAAATACTAAAATTCAAAGAAGTGTTTGTTTAAGCTGATGAGAATTTCAAAAGTCTTTGAGAAGACTGGCTGGCTGCCATGGATTGGGACAGTGTTTGCTGTCCTGGGCACTTCCAGGAGGAAGTTGAGTTATCTGTTGGTAAAAATGACCCAACCTTTTCATTTATATATTTGAATATCCACTTGCTGCTGGCTGAAAATGGCTGGTCCACTGAAAAACATAACTCCTAAGTGAAATACACAGTTTCACTTCAGGCAGCAATGAGGGAACACGAGGTGGAAGAGGTGGAATTGTGAATCTGTATGCCAAAGGTGTTCAAAGAAGAATGTCAAGGAGGAAGTCTCATAAAGGGGCTAGAGGAATTTTGGACTTGCTATAAATATCTATGCTAAGCTATATTTTGGCATCTGTGGACACTACAGAGAGAAAACAACTTTTTCTTTAAATTTTGACATGTTAATAAACATTAGATTAAAAAGCAATCCCAGCAGTGCTCCGTCCCCACTGATAGCATGGAGAGTGTTTACTTCAGTGCACAGCCTTTCAGAAGCTCAGGGTTAAAAGAAAGGCCAACATATTGCAATTGTGCCATCCAAACTATTATAGACACTGGAGCAAGGAAATAAAATCTGAACGATGGCATATCTTTACAATGATCAGAATTTGAAACTTTAAAAGAACCACAAAATGTGGGTGGGGAAGAACAGTCTATACAATAGTGGATGAGCACTTTGTTTATGGTAATTCTACTGCAAGAATTACAAGCTTGCTGTTTGTTAGTTCATTGGAATGAAAATTATAATACAATGCATTTTTCTTTTTATATTAGAGACAAAGAAGGAGAAAAATGATCTCAGCCATATTTTACCAGAGGCATTTTTAGTGTCCGTTTCTAAAGTAGTATATACTGGGTTTTATTATGTTTTTCTGTAATTGTTTTCTTTGGGAAAAAATTTCTTTGCTACTACTAAAGCTTTTAAAAGTAAAAAAAAAAAAACTATTAGGGAAAAGAGTTATAGAAAATAGAATAAGTTTGTTATTGTTGAACTAAACAAACTATAGTGTCGACGAAAATTGACAGAAAAAAATAAATACTGAAAAGTGTTCAATATAATAGAAGCTTTTTTTATGTTTTACATGTAACCACATAGCCACATAAAGAGCATGGACTTATATGTACTTTGGAAAAAGAATAGACTAAAGAATAAAATACTCTGCCCCCTGATGATCATAGTATGTTTTAGACATGAAGACAAAATGAGCTATACTTGGCAGAACTAAAGAAGCAGGTAGTAAGAGTTGGGCTCTTGATCCAGGACTGAGAGAAGAAACAAACTTCGATGAGGCAATCGTTTCAAAAACCTTTAATAAAAACAAACATAAGGTGTTTTATCAGAAGGATTCATTCTTTTAATAAACCTTATATTAAAAGGATTGATTTTGTGTGGCTAATATACTGTTTCTACACAGAAAAGGTAAGCCCCGACATGACCTTTAATCCTTTATTTGTTCAGTGACATATTAACAAAAAAATTTCCTTCTCCTCACCACATAGTTTCTATTAAACAGGATTTTTTTCCTTTTCAGTAAAACCTGCATGACCTCATGATCCTTTTATGTGACCATGTTTTAGAAAAGAAAATATAATTATGATAGACACTGCTGGTTGCTTACTACTTCATGTTTGTGTTCATAAATCAATCACTGTTAGCTTTCCATAATAGCTCAAGCAGTATCCACACTAAAATATTACCTGTCTAATGGTCTGTGGTTAGGAATGCCCGAGGATGATGTGAGGGTATTCTGCTTGTAATATCATTCTCCCCATTGATTGTCACCTGGCTGGCTAGGGAGTTTGTCCCTTTTCTCCCTCACAGCTCCATGTGTGCCCACCCCCAAAGCTGGGAGGCTGGGGAAGAGGATAGGAGTCCCTAATTAGAGAAAGAGCATGGCTATTCCTGGTTGTCAACTTGACTATATCTGGAACGAACTACAATCCAGAATTGGAGTGCTCACCTCTGATCCAGACTTGAAGCTGGAAGACACAAGTTTCTGACCTGCATCTTGACATGGAGATCTTGAGGCATAGTGGCCATGAAAAGCTTAGGCCCAAGCAAGGTATTACATGCCTTTAGTCCCAGGAGACTGAGGCAAGGAGATCTCTGAGTTCAAGGTCAGCCTGGGACAAAGTAAATTCCAGATCCAGGTGTGGCGGTACACACCTTTGATCTGGGCCACACCTTCTCCCCAGAAGGACATTGGAAGAAGGAAGATTCTTCTTTACCTGCTTGCACTTACTTGTCAGCACATTTGCTGGAACCTATTTCTACAGAAGGCCAGCTGAAACAGCTAGCCTCATGGGACTGAGCAACTATTAGAATCTTGGCCTTCCCATTCACAGATGACCATTGTTGGGTTAGTTGAAATACAGGCTGACTGTAAATCATCACAATAAATTTATTATAGGGAGATATTCCATAAGTTCTGTGCCTCTAGAGAACCCTAATAACAGATCGATTTTCAGTCAAGGGTATACAAGGAGCTGTTCTCCTCTGCTAGAACCTTCAAACAAGCTCAGAAAGAACGCCCAAGGAACAGCTCTGGACACTGTCACTTGATGGGGAATTTGACATGTGGCCTTTCATGGTTGCTACATCTCCCCCTGCTATTATTATTTTTTCTTGTCACATATAAAGATGGAAGACATCTGGTGATCTACCTTATGGCTAGGACAAATAGATCATAATATTGAGGATGGTAGACTAGAAGGATAGAAGAGATCCATATCCTTGTATCAATTCAAAACCATCTATGCAATACTTTCTACTTGTGAGAGTCAAAGAACCCTCACCTTTCGGTTTGCAGTGTTTCAGTTATAATGGCTATTCTCTGACCTTCTCCTTTGATAGTAATTTATAGCCTAGACATCTTTATAAGAAAATGGATATCCAGTTATGTTCCCATCTGGTATGGATCACATATTTTCAGCACCTCAAAGAGTAACCTATATGTATTTACTGATTGTTCAAACATAAATAGCTACTGTTCACAAATGTTTATAGAGACTGACACTCTAAAGCTGTTTTTACCTCTTCAGAAGTGTTGGGAGGTTTCAGGAACCTTGTGCTTGATTTCTGGCTCATCATGGATATGCCTTCCACTTTTCAAGTTAGGTGATTTTTCATCTCAATTCTACTCTGGAGAATAAGTTAGTAACTAATTTAAAAATTCTTGAATTGGCCATCAAAGTTTCATTTTGCTTTTTATCTTATTGCAGCTCTTGTTTAAAGTACCTGGAATAATTGTTTTTCTACACTATTGAATTTCAAACTTTTCAATATCCTCTATTCTAAACAAAGGCTGTGCTGTCAGAAAACTACATTTGACACTGTGTAGTTGTTAATCTAAAGAATAGGAATCCTCTCAGAGTATTATGTGTGTGATGGAAGACTGGTGGGGATGATATGGAAAGGTTGAGACTCCTGTCTTCACCCACTTAGTGCTTGTCTTGGTTACTGTTTGTTCTTTCATCTTTGTGCTCTTAAGACTGATATGTTAACCACTTTCACGTTCATTGGCATAGTCTGTTAGCCCAGATACTCTTACTGTTTAACTCTTAAGTTAATTTTCTGTGACAGTTAAACTGCTTTCCAACTTTAGGAACTCACTTGTTTCTTTTTTCTTTTTTTTTAATAGGTAGTTTTTGCCTTTCATTGATGCTTATTTTTGATAATCTTCCCCTACTTCAGTTCCTTGTTTATGACTATTTTTATGTTTTGATTTGCTTAATACCATATTAAACTTCCTCATAAAGTTTCAAGGAGCTGCTTGTGTGTTGATCACATCTCCAGTATATTTCTACTATGATTTAGATTTAGTTTGCAGTTTTCCATTAAGGGAAAATAGGTTGAGAGCTACTGTCCTCACTGTTGGTGTGGGAAAGGAATGTGGAGTCTTTAAAAGATGTCCTGACTTTAATTAAGCAGATCTTTGAAGATGCTCTCTCAGAAGAAGCATTTTATGGATAGATGTATACATGATCTCACAGTACATTTGAAGTTCAGGAAACTCATGTCTAAGCTATATTCCACCTTTGTATTCGTTAAGTTTCTAGAATGTTTGCTTAGTAGACCTCTAATGGGCTTATCCATTACTGCAATCTTCTAGATAGCCAAGGAAAAGCAGAGTATTAAGAAGGTCCCATCTCCACCCTCTTAGTGATTATTTTGATTTTCTTTTGTCTCATTGGCTCCATCATTATCTGTATAGACCAGCAGGTCATTCTTCAGTGGCAGGGTCCTGAGAGAGAATACCAGGAGATCAGAAGATAGAACATAACAGATTATGGAAGACAGAAGATAAAAATGTTTATGAGACTAGGAGGTCTTGTACAAATTCTGTCTTATGCAAAGTATGTTCCTGTTTTCAGAGGAGCTGTGTTTCTTTCCTATACATCAGGTTCTTGTTCCCAAGTCTCTGGCCCAAAGCTATTTTGGGTTCTACAAAGCATGTTCCTGGTTTTGAGAATGAGCTAGGTTTCTTCATACACCTGGGCCTCAGGGAAAGCCTCATTTGAATAGTCCTTCTCTCCCCAGTCATCTAGATTTCTCTCTTCATTTTCTGGAGGAATATGCCATTTGTTGCTGCCCCAACCATTATCACACAACTTACTGTTTGTGCTATAATGCTCACCAAAGCTAGGGGACAGTGCCTGTGAATGTAGAGAGGTCCATGGGTTTTTTTGGTTGTTGTTTTTCTTTTTGTTTTTTTTTTTTTTTTTTCAGTCAGTTTTTTTCTATACTGCAGAAGTTCTCCTGGGATTCTCAGTGTGCCTAACTTGGATGCTACACAGTGGTCTGGGAGGGAACATGGACCCAAGTCTTGGATAGATTTCCAGAAACTTCTACCATGCTTGAAGAGATTCAGATTGTCTTTCATATATTCAATTTCTCTGCTTTTGGTCAGATCCTAATTATAAGTGGCCCTTGTGAACAGTTTTACCTGTTTTTTGTTTTTTTTTTCTGCTACATCTCGATTGCCAATTTCATAACTCTCCCAACTTTGTTTTTATACATATCATACTCCTAAATTAGTAGCTCATAATTAGAAGAACTTCCATGACTTATAGTTCTCAGTATATTTTCATTTTAATATACTCTTTTAAAAATGTATGCATTATTGGGAAATGTACTTCTATGTCATATGCTATCATAAATTATTTTGGGAAAGAAATAGAATATAATTTACACAAAATTATGTATCTATTTGGAAATTGTTATTATAATGTATAAAATAGTCTAATGTTTTAGACTATAAGAACAGCTATTTTGATTTTTTTTCACAGAATTCACACTGTTTTTATTGACTAGCACAGAAAGTGTCATGTGTGGAATGATTGGGATATGTTACAGAAATCTTTTTTTTTTAATATATTTTTTTATTAGATCTTTCATTTACACTTCAGATGCCATCCCCTTTCCCCATTACCCCCCTTAGAAAACCCCTATCCCATGCCCCCTTTTCCTTTTTGCATTTATACATTTTTTTTAAAAATGTTAATCATAGGCTTTATAAGTTTGGTATTGTTCAATCAGAGGTGTAACCCACTACCCAACCTAGATATATCTACTATCTTTGACTGGTGGAGATTCATGAACATCTGCTTCCCTGTCTCCCCCCTCTATCTCTCTTTCATCACCTAGCTTCTCCTCTCCTTCTTCTTCTCCTCTTCTTACTCCTTTTCTTCCTCTCAGTACTCCTCCCACCTTAGCTCCTCCTACACATCACCCTTCCTGTTAAAAAAAAACTTTTCTCTCAAAATACAATTAGAGCATAATTATGCCTATTTGTACCAGTGAGGTACAAGATAGTCCTAATACCCAGTCCATCCTTTTGTTGACTAACCAGCACCTCTGTCATCTATCCTAACTAAAACACTTAGTTCTGAACCTGACTTTTTCCTTGGCTTTAGGATGAATGTCAGCTGATGACCATACACTCAGATCTTTTCTCTCAAAGTAAATAGCTATAAGTTTTCAACCCCATCAGAAATCCAGAATGACTGAGTTGACTATAATTGTGGGAAGCACAAAGCATAGCTTCTAAAACTTAGCCAATTTATAGAGACCTCTGAACACCTGGACACTCGCTCTACTTCAAAACGTTGGAGCATCTGTTCTTCTGCCTTCTGGCCCAGGATCATCTGACAGACCTTAGTGCTGCAGAATTATTAAGGGCTGATTACTCTGTCTAGGCAGATATAATCAGTCGACTATTCTGCAAGTGTGTCCTTTTCTGGACAGTAATTTGTCTGTAGAAGGAAAGTGGCAATTCTTGCCTAGTGGCTGTCTCACCACAACTGGTGTAACTCCAAGGATGCTCAATTTCTTCTTAGAATTTAACATAGGAAGCTGTCCGGAGCAGACAGGTCTCTAATGAAAATGAACATTAATACTGAAATGTTTGTCATGTCAATTCTAAGGATTTCTGATGTTTTGAAAACCAGCTATCCATGTAAGGTAATCTGGACTGTTGCCTGTTAACTCCACTCAGCTATTTCTAAATAAAACATAGAGAACACCCTTATAATAAACTCCAAGTCATGAATTTGCTATAGTCCCTTAACTCACAGGCTGACCATCTCAAATCAGTTAAAAAAGTTGAAGAAGGACTGGGTCTAAGCTTTGTATTCCTAAGTGTGTTATACTGGTACAATGCCTATGAGAGTAACAATATTCATCTCACTCTTATATCACTAAGAAGCTCATGCCAAAGAAAACCTTAAAATTTGTAAACAAAGTAAATTGGTGCCATTTAAGAATTTATATCTTCATCTTGATATTAATTATACAGATTTCTACTAATAGGTTATGGCTATGCAATAAACCCTAGCTAATCCTCTCTATTCCGACAAAACCACTACTTTTCCCTAGAGAGACAGCCCAACATTTACCACCTTAGTCCCCATGCCCAGGGAATGGGGCACTGACTCATCATTAGCTTCTTCAAGCTGATTATGGGCGTTGAGATATTAGAAGAGGAGTGGGTGGGGGGGAGCAAATTGACAGTCCTCTGATGCTGTGTCTTTGCTGCCTCCAGAAGGAATTCACAGACCTCAGAGGTTTGAGCAGGTCTGCCCAGCTTGCTTGTTGAGTAGATACACCAAGGCTGATCATTCTGCAATATACAATTCTCAAAACAAATTTTAGTATCTAGATAGTTTTTTTTTTTTTTAGAAGAGGGCTGACATTTTATTAAGAATGTTGGTTCTAACCGCTTTTCTATTTTTCCCCTCTTTTATTGGATATAATATTTACATTTCAAATTTTATCCCCTTACCATATTTCCCCCACCACCCAGGAACCCCTTATCCCATCCCCCCTCCTCCTGCCTCTATGAAGGTGTTTACCCACCTACCCCCAGCCTCCCTCCCCACCCTCAGATCCCCCCCCCTCAGTGCTCAGCCTTCAGGGTACTAATTATCTTGTCTCCCACCTATGCCCAACAGGGCCATCCTCCCCTACATATACAGCTGGAGTCATGTGTCTCTCCCTATGTGCTCCTAGGCTGGTGGATTAGACCCTGGGGAGCTCTGGCTGGTTGGTATTGTTGCTTTCCTCACAGGGCCACCAGCCCTTACGGTTCACGGTTCCTTCAATTTACTCTCTAACTCCTCCATTGGGAACTTTGATCAGATTAATGGATAGCTGTGGGTATCTGTCTCTGGGTATGTCCGACTCTGAGAGACCTCTAAGGAGACAGCCTTATCCGGCTGCTGTTAGCTTTCCCATCCTGACATCCCTATCAGCGTCTATTTTTGGTGACTGCCTATGGAATGAATACCCAGACCCAATGGTCTCCCTACAACCCCCCCTTCAGATTCTGACCCACACTTTGTCTCCATATTTGCTCCCTTGGTTATTTAGTTACTCCTCCTAAGAAAGACCTAGGCATCCTCACTTGTTCTTTCTTCTTCATGAGCTTCATGTCGTCTGGTAGTTGAATCTTTGTTGTTTCAAATTTTTTGGGCTAATCTCCGCTTATCAGTGAGTAAATACCATGTGTGTTCTTTTGTGATTGGGTTACCTCACTCAGGATGATATTTTCTAGTTCCATCCATTTACCTAAGAATTTCTCGAATTCATTATTTTTAATAGCTGAGTAATATTCCATTGTGTAAATGTACCACATTTTTTGTATCCATTCCTCTGTTGAAGGGCATCTGAGTTCTTTCCAGCTTCTGGCTATTATAAATAGGGCTGCTATGAACATAGTGGAGCATATGTCTTTGTTATTTGTTGGGGCATTTTCTGGGTATATACCCAGAAGTGGTATAGCTGGGTCCTCAGGTAGTGCTATGTCCAATTTTCTGAGGAACCGCCAGACTGACTTCCAAAGTGGTTGTACCAGCTTGCAACCCCACCAACAATGCAGGAGTGTTCCTCTTTCTTCACATCCTTGCCAGCATCTACTATCACCTGAGTTTTTGATCTTAGCCATTCTGACTGGTGTGAGATGGTATCTCAGTGTTGTTTTGATTTGCATTTCCCTGATGACTAAGGATGTTGAGCATTTCTTAAGGTGCTTCTGGGCCATTCGAGTTTCCTCAGTTGAGAATTCTTTGTTTAGCTCTGTACCCCATTTTTTAATGGGGTTATTTTGTTGTTTGGCGTCTAATTTCTTGAGTTCTTTGTAAATATTCGATATTAGCCCCCTATCAGATGTAGGATTGGTAATGATCTTTTCCCAATCTGTTGGTTGCCGTTTTGTCTTGTTGACAGTGTCCTTTGCCTTACAGAAGCTTTGCAATTTGATGAGGTCCCATTTGTCGATTCTTGATCTTAGAGCATAAGCCATTGGTGTTCCGTTCAGGAACTTTTCTCCTGTGCCTTGGTATTCGAGGGTCTTCCCCAACTTCTCTTCTAATATTTTCAGTGTACCTGGCTTTATGTGAAGGTCCTTTATCCACTTGGAGTTGAGCTTTGTGCAAGGGGATAAGAATGGATTAATTTGCATTCTTCTACATGTTGACCTCCAGTTGAGCCAGCACCACTTGTTGAAAATGCTGTCCTTTTTCCACTGGATGGATTTAGCTCCCTTGTCAAAGATCAAGTGGCCATAGGTATGCGGGTTCATTTCTGGGTCTTCAATTCTGTTCCATTGATCGTCCTTTCTGTCTCTGTACCAATACCAAGCAGTTTTTATCACTACTGCTCTGTAGTACAGTTTGAGGTCCGGAATGGTGATTCCCCCAGAGGTCCTTTTATTGTTGAGAATAGTTCTCGCTATCCTAGGTTTTTTGTTATTCCAAATGAATTTGTAAATTGCTCTTTCTATCTCTATGAAGAATTGATTTGGAATTTTGATGGGTATTGCATTGAATCTATAGATTGCTTTTGGCAGGATAGCCATTTTTACTAAATTAATCCTGCCAATCCAGGAGCATGGGAGATCTTTCCATCTTCTGAGATCTTCTTCAATTTCTTTCTTCAGAGACTTGAAGTTCTTGTCATACAGATCTTTCACTTGCTTTGTTAGATTCACTCCAAGATAATTTATTTTATTCATGGCTATTGTGAAGGGTGTCATTTCCCTGATTTCTTTCTCTGCCTGTTTATCCTTTGAGTAGAGGAAGGCTACTGATTTGTTTGAGTTGATTTTATATCCAGCCACATTGCTAAAGTTGTTTATCAGGTTTAGGAGTTCTCTGGTGGAAGTTTTAGGTTCACTTAAGTATACTATCATATCATCTGCAAATAGTGAAATTTTGACTTCTTCCTTTCCTATCTGTATCCCTTTGACTTCCTTTTGTTGTCTAATTGCTCTAGCTAAGACTTCCAGTACTATATTGAATAGGTAAGGTGAGAGTGGGCAGCCTTGCCTAGTCCCTGATCTTAGTGGGATTGCTTCAAGTTTCTTTCCATTTAGTTTGATGTTGGCTACTGGCTTGCTGTATATTGCTTTTACTATGTTTAGATATGGGCCTTGTATTCCTGATCTTTCCAAGACTTTTAACATGAAGGGATGTTGAATTTTGTCAAATGCTTTCTCAGCATCTAGTGAGATGACCATGTGGTTTTTCTCTCTGAGTTTATTTATGTAGTGGATTACATTGATGGATTTCCGAATATTGAACCATCCCTGCATTCCTGGGATAAAGCCTACTTGATCTTGATGGATAATTGTTTTGATGTGTTGTTGGATTCGGTTTGCGAGAATTTTATTGAGTATTTTTGCATCAATATTCATAAGAGAGATTGGTCTGTAGTTCTCTTTCTTTGTTGGGTCTTTCTGTGGTTTAGGTATGAGTGTAATGGTAGCTTCATAGAATGAATTGGGTAGTGTTCCTTCTGTTTCTATTCAATGGAATAACTTGAAGAGGATTGGTATTAGGTCTTCCTTGAAGGTCTGAAAGAATTCTGCACTGAAACCATTTGGCCCAGGACATTTTTTGGTGGGAAGATTTTTAATGACTGTGTCTATTTCTTTAGGTGTTATGGGACTGTTTAGGTGGTTTATCTGCTCCTCGTTTAACTTTGGTACCTGGTATCTATCTAGAAAATTGTCCATTTCCTCCAGATTTTCCAATTTTGTTGAGTATAGGCCTTTGTAGTAGGATCTGATAATTTTTTTAATTTCCTCTGTTTCTGTTGTTATATCTCCCTTTTCAGTTCTGATTTTATTAATTTGAGTGCTGTCTCTGCGCCCTTTGGTTAGTCTGGCTAAGGGTTTGTCTATCTTGTTGATTTTCTCAAAAAACCAGCTCCTGGTTTTGTTGATATTTTGTATAGTTCTTTTTGTTTCGACTTGGTTGATTTCAGCCCTGAGTTTGATTATTTCCTGCCGTCTACTCCTCTTGGGTATACTAGCTTCTTTTTGTTCTAATGCTTTCAAAAAATATGGAACGCTTCACAAATTTGCGTGTAATCCTTGCGCAGGGGCCATGCTAATCTTCTCTGTATCGTTTCAATTTTAGTATATGTGCTGCCGAAGCGAGCACAGCTATTTTGATTCTTATTTGTAATTGATTTTATTTTATAAATAATGATTGTGTATATAGGATATAATGCTGATTTTTATGTATGTATAAAACTCTGGATGTTATATTGGTTGATATTATTTTAAGTCAACAAATACTCATATCACAATATGTGAAAACTTGCAGTATTGAAGTTTTTTTTTTAAAAAATACTGTTGCCATCAGTCTAGATAGGTCTTTGGGATGAACTTATTTTTATACTATTCTTTGAAGGAAACCTGTGGAAAGAGTATCTTTCATATTTTATGGATGCATCACCTGGCAATGAGTATGGATCCTCAACTCATACATAAGAAGCCGGATACAACCACATACACATACAAAACCAGCACTAGCAGTGGGTGTCAGGGAATGAGAGTACAGAGGCTCTAAAGCTTGCTGGCCAGTTTGTGTTGTCAAATCATTGGGATCCAAGTTTAGTGAGAAAATCTACCTCAAAAAGTGAGACAGAAAACAAGAGATGAAGACACTTGACATTGATATCTTGCTTCTGGATTTACACGTGCAAACAGAGGCAACACCCTTACCCCTCAACATACATACAACAAACAATGATTTACAAGTAAACAATAAAATTATCCCAGATAAGAAATTGATACATGTATATTTTTCAAATGCTTATTAAGTTTGAAAACAACACTACAACAAAGTTGAATTCATTTCACAAGAAGATTATTCTAGAAGCAACTGCAGGAAACAAAGATGGACTAACAGTAACTAATGAAGGATTCCCCAGCAAAGATGGACTAAAAAGGAAAGTGCCAAGGCAAAGGGTCTGGAGCGAGGAGAAGAGGACAACCGTAGCCATGTATCCTGATGCTAATCTTAAGAATATTTTTTCAGAAGCAGTTTATGACATTATTTGTAGTTACAATGTGTCGACCAATATTACTTATGAACGATAATCACAAATTTATGATTAATGTTACCATTATTCTCTTCAGGTATCAAAAAAGATCAACAGATGATTGTATGACTTCATTCTTCTCATTATATTTATATAATATATAATACATAATTTATATATATAATTGTAGCTTTTAGGCTGTAAATAAGTGACCTTCAATAGCTGTATTGAAACTTTTACCTTTCTATATGGAGCATTAAATACTGTCAATTAGACTGGGATGACTGTATTTTAAAATTTATTTTTTAATAATACTATATTTCACACTGTGCTTTTCTGAAAATTTTGAGTTATAAGGTATGCAACAGTGTAAAAGGTACAGACCAATTCTATAAGTTTCTAATATAATAATAGAAATTGGACATATATATGCTATATATATGTATATATGCATATATATATGTATATATCACATTGATGGTGCAGGAAAAGACAAGCAGAGAAAGGCTGTTGTTGAGGTATGGCAATAAATACAGAAGAGATGATCCCCATTGTAGTGTTTTGAATGAGAAATGCACCCCATAAGCTCATGTATTTTCAACATTTGTTTCCAATTGCTGGCACTGCTTAGAGATGTTATACAGCATTTACAAGGTGGGGACTTGCTGAAGAAACTATGCCACTGGGGTGGGATTCAAGGATTTATAGTCTTATTCCATTTTTTTTTTTTTTTTTTTTAGTTTTCTGCTTCTTGTGTGTTGAGAAATTATAACAGGTCAGCTTTGTGCTCTTGCTAGTGTGGCCATTATTCTCACCATTATAGACTCTGGGTTCATGGAACTGTAAGCCAAAATAAAATTTTTCTCAAGTTGCCTTTAGTCATAATATTTTATTACAGTAACAATAAAGTAATGAGTATACATGTAACAGTATATTCTAACACCAGTGCTAAGTCAGAATGTTCCCCAAAATCCTATTTTGAAAGAACTGGAGGATGGTGATGATGGGGCCCATATACTATAGCTAAGGGTTGTCATGACTCACTGGATGCTCTCTGTAGGTCATGGACTATATTAAAATAATTTTTCGCCAAATGCAAGATGTAACTGTTTAGACTGAGAACTATACAACAGTAGGTTACCTATAAAGACTGGCTCACCTAAAATGATGGTGTCAGACTTTAAAAATTCTGGGTTTTTTGCTTGTTTGTTTTACTTGGAATTCTTTGCTTGCTCCTTCCTTCCTTCCTTCCTTCCTTCCTTCCTTCCTTCCTTCCTTTCTTTTCTTTTCTTTTCTTTCTTTGTTTCTTTGTTTGTTTGTTTGTTTCTTTCTTTCTTTTTCATTCTTTCTTTCTCTTTTTGACAGGGTCTCACTCGAGGATGTCCTGTAGCTCATTATATAGAAGAGGCTGCCCTATAATTCATAAAGATTTGCCTGACTTATTTTCTTAAATGCTATAATTAAAGGGATATAGCACCAAACACAGCAAAAACCATTGAGCTTTTCAGATATGGGTAGATCACACATTTCTAGTGATATAGTTTGATTTAGGAAAAACTTTCTATACACAGGAGGCTCGCTATTTTCCTGTTTTATGAAAGCTTAGGAAAAATGATGATGTCACTTCAGAAAAAACTCATAAGAGGAGCTGTCTTAATTTTGTTTGTGACTATACACACATATCAAAGACTTTTATCAACTATTAAGGGAGAGGGAATTAACCTAGGTATAGCTTTACTCAAGTTGCCTGTTTAGAAGTTACTTCCCCTTTAAAAGTTATTTGCCACAGAAAGCATAACAATCATGATTAATAATCACTAGTGGAGGTTTTAATCACCAGCTGTTGTCAAGATATTAATACTTCAAAGTCGTTAACCACCTTTAGGATAGGACATGCTACCAATTTATGACAAATTACCATTGTAAGGAAAAGTAAGCATGTCTAGCCATCTCATTAAAATGTCAGTAGGAAACAATTTGTAGTTCATTGTATATCCAATGAAATAAAGGATATTTAAGTTAAAATTCTAACAGCATTTCTGAATGACCTCCTTAAATGGAGGAAAGTCAAGGCTGTAAATCAGAGTGACATCACAGAATCTACGTGCTGAAAGCCAATTGTGGATGTGTCACAACACTGCCTCAGTTGAGCATGCTCTTTATAGGCTAGTTGATTTCACTTAATACCTGATCTTCAGAATGGAAACATCCCCTTCTAAAATCCAGTTTCTTCTGACCCTGAATCTACAGGTATCTAATTACTTTGTAATTTTCAGTTCATTCTTTTTCTCTTCAATGCCTTTGGAAAATCCACCTGGAGTTTAACTCCAAGCTTAGTGTTAACTCTTTATTAGTTTCTGTTTCACTGTCCTGCTCTATGATTGGGCTGTTCGCCACTCAGGGAAGACACCAGTGCAGGGTCCTAGTTATGAAGCATAATAGACAACACACATCCCAGGCTGGAGCACACCAAGTGTTCTTAGGATTTATTTGTAGTGGGAGGGAGTTATGTCTTAGGTCCAGCCCCCGTGTAACACATTGGTCTCCTGTTGCCACTGTGTGCTTTCATAGCTGAAGGAAGCAGTGTGGTAGCAGCTGCGTCAATTTTGAGTTACAGTAGGTGACCCTGAGCAGTGGAGTGGCCAGTTGCTACTCTGGTGCACTTGCGCAATGGGAGAAAACCACACCAACAGATGACCTTTCCAGCTGTCTTCTTTTTTGGTGACTTACCTTTTCTGAACTTCTGAACTTCTCAAAATTCTAGGATTTAGAGTCAAAATTTGTCCTTTTTCTCTGTCCTGATTCATTGTACTCATTTCTAGTTTTGTGGCTTAATTTCTTGGAATGCTTCCATGACAAAAACCAAACCAAAAAAAAAAAAAAAAAAAAAACCAAACCAAAAAAAAAATCTCAAAAAAGTAGGCTATTTACAACCACTCCTTTGATGTTCAGTAAGTTTTTCAAAGATAATATAACCATAACTACACTTTTTTTTTTTTTTTTTTTTTTTTGGAGACAGTTCCACGTTGCAGAACAAACTATATTCTGGTAGTTGCTATGTAAAGTAGACTAGCCTCAAACTTAGCAATGGTCTCAGCTCTGCCACCCCTCAGTGGTTGGGGTAAAAAACATATATCAGAACTACAGCAGAGAAACACTTTAAATTCTGCCCCAGCACTCTACACATCCCAGATACATTTCTGCTGTTCATGGCTAAGATTTTTTAAATATTTATTTATTTATTTATTTATTTAATTTATTTGATGTGTCATTTTTTTTTTTCAGTTCAGCCTCTGTAGCCTTGGCTGACCTTTGGCTTTGTAGCACCACCTCTTCAGACCATGGCCTTGAACTTGGTGATCTGCTTGCCTCCAACTCCAAGCGCTGTAATTAAAGGTGTGCACCACCATGCCCAGCTCAAGGCTAAGATTGCTGACATTCATTTATTGTTTATTTCTCTCATTCCTTTCCATTGATCTATAATTCTGTCATCTCTGACATTAGAGTTAATGAACCCGGGATCTGACTACTGTTCTCACTGTACAGCTATTGTTCACAGTCATCTCTTTGGGTACAGCTTGATCTCTAAGTCCTGCCGACTGATGTCACCATCCTTGCTTTAGTTTGTTCTGTTACAGTGAAGGGTCTAAAGGCCTGGGCAGCTGTGACTGCGCACACCAGCACTAAGCAGGCTGGGACAGGATGATCCTGATTTCCCTCCATGTTTTAGTTTCACACATTTATATAATTTACACACACAAACACACACACACACATACATAATTAATTGGGAGCTATTTTCTCTGCCTATTCTCAGCACCCCTCGCTCATCCCTATCTCTCTTCTACTGAAGCCACTTTTTCCAGCATCTCTCTTACTTTCAAATCTTTTCTTGTGTGCAACCCTCTAAGTTTAAATTAGGATCAATTGCCTGAGTTTGGTGGGGAAGTTACTCCAGTGGGGGGCAACTTATGAGTGACTATGCCATTGAAGAAAGGGACACTCCTTCCTCAACATCATTAATTGCCAAAAAATCCCTGAGGGAAGACAAGGGCCTCATGGGTTCTTCTTTTGTGTATGTTGTTTACATGTTGATAGGCCCAGTTTAACGCAGGTTTTGTGCAGATAGCCATGGCTACAGTGAGTTTACTAGTGGAATCCTTATGTCATGTCCAGACTACACCTTTTGTTGCACTTCTCATCCTTGCCTCTTACATTCCTTACACCCCTTCTTCCATGATGCTCTTTGAAGGGGGTATAAATGTAGTCTCAATTGGAGCTGAGAATTCCACCATTAATTTTTCGGGGCACCTTGACTACATGCTTTGAAATCAACACAGATTATATAGTGAATCCCAGGCCTCTGTTGGTTATATAGTTAATTCTGAATTCTGGGTCAGCTTAGACTCCATAAGCAGGCCCAACCTCAAAATTAACAAATGGCTGAATTAATGTTAAAAACTGAAGAGAGAGAGAGAGGGAGAAAAAATATCACTCAGCATCACTGCTTATGACTTTAATCTCAGCTCTTGGAGAGTAGAGGCAGGCAGATTCATGTGAGTTTGGGGCTAGCCTGGTCAACAGAGAAGTTCTAGGCTAGCCAAAGTTACACAGTGAGACCCTGTCTCGAAATAAAAAACCACCAAAGATCAACAGAATAAAATGACTTTACACAAGTCTAATCATGACCATCCTAGCTTTGGCATTTCATTAAGGTAAAGATCCAACTCTGGAGAAGTCTTACCATGCTTAAGTGATGTTCTTGCTTGCCTTCTCTAGGATTCGTCTCATAGCACGCAGAGTTCAAAGGTCTGGAAGGCAGGAGTGCTAAAACTCAAGGGCCCTTGCTGTCTCCCAGAGCTCTCTTGAAACAGGTCATTTAAGCTTGACCCTTTTAGAGAACACTACACTGCACTTCCATAGAAACTGAGGGCACTTCCACATACTATATCAGCACTGACCCCGGTTTCACTTCACTTATGTCTGTCATTGTAATTCAAGGTGCCAATCATTATTTGACATGATAACATTTACCTATCACTTGTCCCTGCAGAGATAGGCCACACACTAGAACACAAACACATGGAGTATGGCTTTGTGACTTATGGAAGGTGCCCACTAAATCTGAATGGGTGAACAGTGTCTTTCAGTCATCAAGGGTTATTAAGCACTAGACAATCTGAGGATTAAAAAAATCTGTCCATTTTAAAATTACAAATAAAATGCAAAATCTCATCAGGAGAATGGTTATTTGACAGTACAGTGTTATTTCATACTTCACAGGCTACATTCTGACATAAATGTAATTTTATATGAATCTGAACACAAAACACCCCCAAAATCTAATATATTATAATATTCTCTTTATCCTGGTGCTCTAAACCAAACCCATGCAATCTTCAAATATGGTGCAATAGGATTCCAATTACATCTAATTACCAAATAAACATTGTTTCCAAGTAAAAATTAATACTTTTAAGTTAATATTCCAGAAACACATCTCCCAGTTTACTCATTGCCATGATGAGAAAGAAACTCTTCCTCCAGTTTCACCTCAGTGTCAGTTTCTTGGTAACTCGGAGAAATGCCCTTATTATGTGTTTGAGACAATTGGTATATATGGTAGAGAAGAAAGTATTGCTTTATGGTGGCTGGTCTCCTTGTGGTGCTATCAAAATTATTTGTAGAGTGATAACATGCCATACTTATTCCAACCATGGCAATGTTATATTTTCTTTAATAAAAGCAGTCTATGTCAGAAGCAAATATCTATCAAAATAAGGAGAAGAAAGAAAAAATTTAAATGGCCTTATCAGTAAGATAGAAAAACTCATAATCAAATACTATACAATCAAAAGGGAGTGGTACTGTAAGAGAGGGTGGTCTTGTAGGAGGAAGTGTGTCACTGTGGGATATGGGCTTTGAAGGTTTCCTCCTATGCTCAGTCTCCACCCATTCTGAGTGGGAGCTTGCTCTTAGCATCCTGACGATGCCAGGCTTCTTCTGGTTGCTTTTGGAATAAGATATAGAACTCTCATCTCCTTCTCCACTGCCATGCCTGCTTGAATGCTATCCTGTTTCCTGCTGTGATGATAATGGACTGAACCTCTGAACCTGTGAGCCAGCCTCAATTAAATATTTTCCTTTATAAGTGTTGCCTTCGTCATGGTATCTCTTCACAGCAATGGAAACTCTAAGATAGGCTATAACTCATATTTGCAGAGGCAGTTAAGATTTTCATTACAATGTGAAAAAGGGCATTACATATTTCTTCTATGACTCAAATATTTTATATAATTTTTACAAAATTTTTTCCCAAGTGTACACATGTCTATAATTTATAACTTTAGAGATTTTTTTGGCATGGCTTTCTATGTATACTTAGAATTATGTCAATGAGTTAAAATTACAGTAGTAACAAAAGAAGATTATTTAATAAGCAAATATGTATCTGAATCTAATGAGTACATTGTACATATGCACCTGTTCATGAAGGAAAACAAACCTAACTTCACTCTTTCTTGGTGGCTAATGACCAACAATTTTTACTGTACACATTAAAAGTCATAACTCAGTCGGGCGGTGGTGGCGCACGCCTTTAATCCCAGCACTTGGGAGGCAGAGGCAGGCGGATTTCTGAGTTCGAGGCCAGCCTGGTCTACAGAGTGAGTTCCAGGACTACACAGAGAAACCCTGTCTCGAAAAACCAAAAAAAAAAAAAAAAAAAAAAAAAGTCATAACTCACTCCTTTCCTCTTCTGCCCTCTCCACATCTCCTCTTTATGTGAGGGACAATGTGCAAGAGGAAAGGGACTGAACAATCTCTTACTTTGATGCAGAAATTTGCCTTTGAGAGTATTCTATCTCCAAAATCTCTGAGCTAAGGGAAACAACATGGTAAATCCTCAATAAATACTGTAGATTCTTTAATCTTGTATTATTTAGACAAAGAAAAATTAAGACAGTAATATAATAAATGTTTTAAATAACTTCCCACCATATAACTCTATCACAGTTGAAAAGAAAAATAACTTGTAATATTTAATAGTAGATTAATGACAGACTGTTTCATGTCAATTATATCATCCTCAAGTTCCTCGGTTCACATTTAATAACTTATTAATTTAATATTAATATTAATGCCCATTCCAGTTCATTACATGAAGTTTCTATTTATAAACATTGTTCAAAAATAATTTTGTATAAATTGAGACAAACCAGGTACAATATGCTTGTTTTTATTTACTATACATATTAACTACTGGGAAAAAGTCTGAATTTTTATTAACTTTAAGATAGTGATAAAATGTTTTATAAGCAGTGTATTTTCTCCTTTATAAACACTGTGTTCATCAAAAAGTAAACAATATGGTTCTTTGTATTTTGCAAACAAATGCCCATGTATGGCCACGTTTAGAAAACATTGAAGCTGATTTTTGAGTGGAAATTTGACAACATTCAAAATTCCTTTGAGCCTCCAGAAGGACTTTGTACAAAAAACTTTTTGTGAAATTTCTCATGTGAACTTGTGAACTTGGGCCAAACCTTTTCTAACACCTCTCTAGGTTTTATTGTCTTATCATGTTATTCAATCCTAATCAGATTAATGTCACTGTGAATCTTTCTGCTTCATTAAACAACAACACTGAGATGAGAAAGAAAAGGAAAAATAATTCATCACAAGACACTGAGAATAAAAGTCAAACACATGAAATAAATGATCTTTTGCTCTAATGTTGGGGCAGTGTTTTATGAGAAGATACATTCCTGAATAAGTAAAGCTGACACTCTTTATAGAATTGAAGTTTGTCTCTTTGTAAGTTTCATAAAATTCTGAAAATCATTCTAATCAAACAAAGTACAGACAAATTGTTCATATGTTTCCTAGGGTTTTAAACTTTTGATGAATTTATTACAATTGAAGGAGATCATGGACATACAATTTGGAAAGGAAGAAGTTAAAATATCTTTATTGGCCGATGATACAATAGTATACATAAGTGATTCTAAAAATTTGACCAAGAAACTCCTGCAACTGTACTTTCAGCAAAATACCTGGATGCAAAACTTAAAAATCAGAAGCTCTCCCATATAAAGGATGATAAATGGACCAAGAAAGAAATCAGAGGCCGGGTGGTGGTGGCGCATGCCTGCCTTTAATCCCAGCACTTGGGAGGCAGAGGCAGGTAGATTTCTGAGTTCGAGGCCAGCCTGGTCTACAGAGTGAGTTCCAGGACAGCCAGGACTACACAGAGAAACCCTGTCTCAAAAAACCAAAAAAAAAAAAAAAAAAAAAAAAAAAAAAAAAAAAGAAATCAGAGAAACAATATCCTACAATAGTCACATATAATATAAATAATATCTTGATATATTTCAAACCAAGCAACCAAAAGATGTGTATGATAAAAAACCTTGCAACACTCAAGACGGAAAGTATCAGAAGACAGATCTCTCATGCTCATGTAGTGGTAGGATTAGTATAGTAAAAATGGTAAACAAGTAAAAGCAATCTACAGATTAAATTCAATCACTATCAAAATTTCATAACAATTCACAGATCTTGAAAGGACATTTTTCCAGATTCATATAGAAACACAAAAACCGCTGGGAGGTGGTGGCGCACGCCTTTAATCCCAGCACTTGGAAGGCAGAGGCAGGTAGATTTCTGAGTTCGAGGCCAGCCTGGTCTACAGAGTGAGTATCAGGACAGCCAGGACTACACAGAGAAACCCTGTCTCAAAAAACAAAACTAACTAACTAACTAAATAAATAAATAAATAAATAAAAAAGA
Source organism: Arvicanthis niloticus (assembly GCF_011762505.2). Classification (NCBI taxonomy): domain Eukaryota; kingdom Metazoa; phylum Chordata; class Mammalia; order Rodentia; family Muridae; genus Arvicanthis; species Arvicanthis niloticus. The sequence goes on along the minus strand of NC_047674.1, from coordinate 8,741,904 downwards.
AACACAAAAACCTAGGATAGCTGCTGCTGGAGATATCACCACCCCCAGTTTTTTGAAGTAATAAAGGGCTGTTAAAAGAAAAACAAAACAAAAACCTGGCATAGATGGTCTTGTCACTAAAGCAGACACACAGATCAATAGAATAAAATTGAAGACAGATTTTATACATATATATATATGTATATATGATTTTATACATATATATGTATATATGTACATATATATGTATATATGTGTATATATGTACATATATATGCATATATATGTATATAGGAAATATATATACACATACACATACATATATATGTATGTGTATGTGTATATATATAAATAGAATATATATATATACATATACATGTATATATATATATATATTCTATTTATGATCTCAGGTATGATATGATCTCAGGTCCTTGTCTACCCAAACAACATTGGGTATGGGTTCCATTTCATGGAGTGTGCCCACCTATGGACAACTGTTTTTCTTTTTTTTATTAAGAAGACACAAATGCACACTGGAGAAATAAGATAGCATCTTCAATAACTGATTCTGTGCAAACTGAATCACTGTGTTTTGAAAAATAATCCAAATAGACCTATATCACCATTCACAAAACTGGACTCCAAATGTATCAAAGACCTCAAAAGATACATTGAACTTGATAGAAAAAAATTCGTTGCCACATGTAAAGACTTTCTAAACAGAACACAGCACAGGAATTAAGATCATTAATTAGTGAATGGAATCTTGTGAAACTAAACAGACTTCTGTTAGGAAAAGTACACCATATGTTGGACAAATGGGCAGCCTACAGATTGGGAAAATATTTTTACTAACTACACATCTGAATATATATATATTCCAAAATATATATAGAACTCAAAAAACTAGACATTTAGAAAACAACCCAATTCAATAGGGGATATTAATTTAAACAGATTTCCTAAACAGGAAACTCAGATGTCTGAGAAACACTTAAAATAAATGTTCAGTGTGCTTAATCATAAGGAAATGCAAATCAGCACCACTTTGTTATATCATCTGTACCTGTCAGAATAGATAAGATCAATAAAATAAATGACAGCTCATGCTTCCATGGATGTAGAATAAGGGAATCCCTCATCCATCACTGAATCAATGTAGCAGTTCCTCAAGATGAAAATTGATGTAACTCAATATCTAGCTATACCACTCTGGAAATTTATCCAAAGGGTGCTTCATTTTTACCACAAAGTCATTTGTTCAACCATATTTGTTCATAGAAACCAGAAGTTAGAAACAACCTAGATGTCTATCAACAGAAGAGTGGATAAAACAAATGTGATATATTTACACAAAAGAGGGTTTTTAATGGCCTGAGTATATTTAAACAATTCTCTACTGCGTGATTGTACTCAGTCATTAAATAAAGAATAACTTCATAAGATATGAAGGTAAATGGATGGACATAGAAGAAATCATCCTGAGGTAACACAGATCCAGAGACACAGATATGATAAGTATTCACTTGTATGTAGACATTAGCTGTGAAATCGATAGAACCACAGAATTTACAGATAAGTTAAGCCACTAGAAGGACAAATAGATCTTCCCAGGGAAGAGAAATAGAGTTATGGGTAGATGGGAGTGGAGACTAGAATATGAGGGTTAAGTGGAGGTGTGTGGTGGAAAGATCAGGAAGATGGAGAGAGACAGGAAAGATTATGGTCTATTTGAGAGGTAGTTTGAAAACCACATGCAAAGAAGCTTTCTAAACTACAAATGTTTACAATGGTTATCTAGACGAAATCACCAAATAATGGGAGGATTGATCTCCAGCTGGATATCTCCTGGTCAATGAAGCTTCCAGTAGTGAGCTTGGGTTGCACCTAACTGGGATTTTAGCCAGGGTGTCCCATGAGAAGCCCTACATAACCCAAGCTATTGCTAAGACTAAAACTGACAGCAAGGCAACATTGCTGAAGAAAACACAAAAAAGTTTGTTTAAATGTCCAGCTGGTGCCAACATAAGGCGTTCTATATATATGTGATAATGTACAGAAAAGTGGTCTGCAGGCTGCCAAAGGATAAAGGTAAACACCAATCTACCCAAAACACGCTTTGATCTACAAAGGTGTCCTGCAGGCAAGACAGGAATATATATATTCCAAAGAGATATTAATCTCCATAGAAGGGATGAAAAAATGAAAATTGCTTTGTTTTTAAGGAGAGAAGGGAGCAATAATGGCGACTACTTTAAATATTTTTCTTTTCTTTTTGTTTTTTTTTTATTGGCTATTTTATTTATTTATGTTTCAGATGTCATTCCCTTTCCCCATATCCCTTCCCTAGAACCCCTCTATCACATTCCTCCCTCCTCCTTTTGGGTAATTTTATCAGCAGTATCTACTGCACCAACGCTCAGCAGAGCAGCATTCTGGAAATTCATAAGCTCACTATGTAAAGTTAAAACATCCAGAGAGCTGTTAGAATTATCCCAAATACACTGCGCGTGTCTTTAAACTTTTTCCTAATTATAATGACTACCATTGTAAATTTTAGAACTAACATAAATCCAGTTGTATTTGGCATGACACTCAAGATGGCTCCTTACTCTTAAACTCTGAACCTCCTTCTAATAGTTTGAATAGGATAAAGAGCATCAATCGGTTCTTCCAAATAAGTATCTAAATCCTCTTGTATATTCAACACATTAGTAACTTTTTTGCTAAATGATTAACAAAAGTAGCTGTTTTAACTTCTTTTGTCAAATCATTTGCAGAAGCAGTGGTGCTAGAAATTAATGTAATCAAAGCTGTTATTCCAGCAATAATCAAGCCCGCTACCCTATTACTTCTGCTTAAAGCCTGACTCATTTCTTCCAGTACTTACAAGCTTTTTTTTTTTTTTTTTTTTTCCAGAAGACCGAGGTTCTGTGATAATCAGGGCAATACAACAAAAGCTGGTTGTTAGACCTCTGTAACTGACATGCTGGATTTCAACACACTAACACAATTAGAAGGTGTACAATCAATGCAACTTACATTAAATACTGTAGAAGAAACAAAAGTAATTTTAACTCGAAAATTACAAGAGCCTTAAAACATATACTAACATTTGTTTGAAATCCAGATCCTGTCCCATCTTTATCTCTTGCTAAGATAACATCATAGAGAACTGCAGCTAACTTCCAAATATGTCTCTGAAAATGTCCAGAACCAGACTTCCAAATGAATACTGTTATTTCCAATATTGGATTGGTTTCTAGACCAGTCCATGATTGAGTCTAAATAACTGGTTACGTTAAAGAACAATACACGAGTCATCAGGGGTTTAGGTCAGCAATGGTAGGTCAGGAACACATGTCCAATACAGTTTCCCAGTCACCATTGTCAGGGCACTTGGCAAGCTCACAGGTCAGCATCATTCTTTGTCCTCGCCTCAGCATGTCTCACCTGTCACTCTGGCAGCCACCACACTTTTTCAGCATCCTGCAGAAAAAAAAATACAAACATGCCCTCTTCCCCATATTAAATACCTAATCGGGATCATGCCTTATGTCAGTAAGTGGATCCTTCCCTTTCACCTATGCATAAGTATGCCTAGTTGTAGAGTGACAAACACACTCAACAAAAAGTTCCTTGGCATCCAAATTATTTAATGTATATGAGTATATTGTCACTGTCTTCAGCCACACCAGAAGAGGGCATGAGACTCCATTTCAGATGGTTATGAGTCACTATGTGGTGATGCTGGGAATTGAACTGAGGATCTCTAGAAGAGCAATCAGTGCTCTTAACTGCTGAGCCATCTCTCCAGCGGCATCCAAATTATAAAAAAAATATTTAAAATAAAAAGAACATGATTTAAATAAATTTGTGGTATATGGGGATAAATCTCCCCCTTTTCATAGACTTAGAAAAAGCAACTCTCAAATTTATTTGGAATAACATAAAACCCAGTATAGCAAAAACTATTCTTAACAATAAAAGAACTTCTGGGGGAATCACCATCCCTGACCTCAAACTGTACTACAGAGCAATAGTGATAAAAACCTGCATTGTATTGGTACAGTGACAGACAGGAAGATTCATGAAATAGAATTGAAGACCCAGAAATGAACCCACACACCTATGGTCACTTAATCTTTGACAGAGATTTTGTCTTCTACTCTTTATTGTAAAGCTAAGTGTGAGTCCCCAAGACTTGAGTGTACACATAGCTCCTGGAACTCTAACCCCAATTTTATTCTGATTGGTGAATAGAGATGCTGACAGCTAATTAATAGGTGGAGAGAAAGAACCATGAGGAGGGAGAGAGAAGCCGCCATGGAAGAAGAATGTGGATAAGGGAGGAGAGGTGCCATCTGCTAAGGGCCTAGAGAACATGGCCCAGAAGGCTCCTCAATTTGGTTAAGAGTGGTACAGATAGTCAGAGATAACTTGGGATTACAGATAGGAAAGTAGATTCTAAGGACAGGAGGGTAAGCATCTGGCCACCTACTGTGCTGCCTAAGGCACTTTAAAGTACAAAGGCTGTATTTGTCTTACATCTGGGAACATAAATATTCTAAGATGGGGAAGAGGCCCTAGGCCAAAAGTTTTAATAATATATACTACAGAACCAAATGTTATTTTTAACATTATTTAAAAATATAAATGTAATATATATATATATATATATATTACTTAGATTAAGTAATATTTTAAGTTATCATTTACACTAAAATCTATATTACATATGTAAAAAAATATTTTAAAATCCTAACCTAGAGCTAGCAAGTGGCTTAGTTCATAAGGCGGCTTGGTCATACAATGAGTTCAATTCCCCTAGCCCATAGTGGTATTAGAAAACTGACTCCCGAGAGGTGCTCATGCATGCACTATATCAAGAACACACACTCTCTACAATAAAACTAAGAAAGAATTACTAGTCCATAAAATACGGTCAAAAATGTTCAATAAAATATTCTTTATTACTAAAGTGAAAATCCGCATAGATACTTTTTCTGATAATTTTCTGTTATGAAATTATAACACTGCCACAATCTTACAAAATCTCCAGAGGATAGACTGCTGTCGTTAGAACCTGGACCCTCACGGATTCTCCAGTCCTAGAGATTTAAACCAAAAAGAGTCAGTCAATTTTCACACAAGACTAGCTTATACATTTTCACATTTCATATTCAATTTAAAGAGTGTGAGTATAATGGATATTTTCTGCCTCATACTTTCTTCTGCCTGTCATAGGTATGGTTGGAGTCACCCTTCCATGCAAGGTCACATTACGGTTATCACTTCTCCTAGAGAAGGAAACAGCAGGAAAAAAAACCTGACTTATTTGTTCTTGTTAAAGAAAAATATTTTTATATAGTATTTGGAAACTGTAATAAAATGTGTACCAAACATGAAAAAATTAAAAATTTTTTAGAAGCACAACTTAATTAGAGAAAAAATCCCATTCATTAATTGCTACATTTCTATATTTAAGTGCAGATTTTTCTTTGTAAGAAGTAGTTGTGCTTAATTTTAAACTAAAGGGTAAAGAGAAAAACCAGGCAGTTTCTCAAGATTATCAGGCTCCTTTATTACAATTCAGGTGAATGGAAATGTAGATATATGTGACAACATCAAACTTTATGTCTTCTAAAACAAAACTCAGTAGAATACGTATCCTGCACTTTTCAGGAGTGAGCTCTGTAAGTCATATCATCAATGAGTAGAAATTTAACTCTTAAAAAGAAGCTAAAGTAATCTATCTTGGAAATTTAATTTGGTTTTAATTTATATTTTCATAGTAGCAAAATATCTAATTTAATTTATAAGATTATTGAGAAACAATTACCAAGATGCCAAATAAAATTAACAAAAATAGACAATAGAAGGATGAACTATAGATATGATAGCATTTCGTTTTTAACATGTGTGAAATTCTTAAGAATGAGGTAGAACACTTTAAGTATACGCGAAGAAAGGGAGCTAACCCTCCATGGCCAATATCCAATAACTAATAGGGAAACACTGCAGAGTTAAACTGTATGTTTTTGCATTTCCATCTCACATGCCTCTATTATCTTCTTATTACACATATGATGAGTGTTCTCTGTTCCCCCAGATTCAATACCCCAGTCTCTGCCACAGAACACCTTCTTTGTCTCTTCCCCCATCTTCTGCAGATCACACAAACCCTCCCCTCCTAATATCTCTCTCTTTCCACTTTCTGCTTTATACCAACTCCTTGTAACCCACAAACCATTCCTGGACAAATAAATTTACCCTCTTCTGTTCTTTGACAGGAAAATTCTCAACTTGATATGGAAAACAAAACAAAACAAAACAAAACAAAACAAAACAAAACAAACAAATAACAAGAAGAAGAACAACAACAATGAAGACAAAACAGTGTAGCTAAAACCACCCTGAACAATAAAAGAACTGCTGGAGATCACACCATTCCCAATTTCAAGTCGTATCTCAGAGCTATAGTAATAAAAATCACACTGTATCTGGGGGGTTGGAGGATGGGGAAAGGGAATAACATCTGAAATGTAAATAAAATCTCCAATAAAAAATTAATCTAAAAAATCACATGGCTTTGGCAGAAAGCAGATACATTGATTAATGGAATTTAACTAAAGACCCAGACATAAATTGCCACATCTATGGACACCTGATATTTTTATAAAGAAGCCAGAAATAAACACTGGAAAAAAACATATTTAACAAATAGTGCTGGTCTAACTGGATGCCTATAGGTAGAAGTATGCAAGTAGATCCATATTTCTCACCCTGCACAAAACTCAAGTCCAGATGGACCAAAACCCTCAATATCCAACCAAATACACTGAACCTGACAGACAAGAAAGTGAAAGAAAAGCCTTTAACACATTGTCACAGAAGAAGACTTCTTGAACAGAACACCAATAGCACAGACACTAAACTCAACAATTAATAAATGGGAAGTCATGTAACTGAAAAGCTTCTGTAAGGCAAAGTATACCTTTAATTTGGACAAAGCAGCAAGCCTACAGAATGGGAAAAGATTTTTACCAACTCTATGTCTGATGGAGAACAAATATCAAACATATATAAAGAACTACAGAAACTAGGTATCAAAAAATCCCCAAAATAACTTAATTAAAATGGGTTACAGAACTAAACAAAAAATTCTTAATAGAGGAAATTTAAATGTCAGAGAAACAAATAAAGGAAATATTCAGCACTCTTAGCTACTGGGAAAATGGAAATCAAACTTTTTTTTGTTTGTTTTGATCTTCTGTCTTACACATGTCAGAATGACTAAGATCAATAACAAGTGATAGTACATGGTTTTGATGGTATGGAAGAAAGGTAACACTCCTTCATTGATGGTGGGAGTGATAACTTGTGCAGTCACTATAGCAACCTGCTTGGTGGTTACTCAGAAAGGTGGGAATTGATTTACCTCTACCATTCTTGGGCATATATTCGAAGGACAATTCATCCTACCACAAGGACATTTCCTCAACCACATTAACTGCTGCATTGTTCATAATAGCTAGCTAGGAGTTGTAAATAAATCTAAATGACCCTGAACTCAAGGATGGATAGAGAAAAAGTGGTTCATTTACACAATCGAGTATTTACTCGGTGTTCAAAAATTGTATCATTAAATTTGCAGGCAAATGGATGGAAGTAGATTAAAATAGTCTCGAGTGAGGTAATCCAGACCCATAAAGATAAAACTGGTATATATTCACAAATATGTGATTAGTAGACATTAAATAAATAATAATCTGCCTACAATCAATACACACAGATACAGTATGTGTAGAGGAATGGAAGGGAAGCTCAGGGATTTTCCTGGGAGGGGAAAATAGAAAAAAAATTATGAGTGCCCTGGGGATGGATGTAGATGGGAAGGAGATAGTCATGTGGGACATGGTAGTAGATATAGGGTTAAAGGAGATATTGGTGACATTTGATGGATGTTGTAAAAAACCTAGTGCAGTAGAAATGCCCTAGGACTTGTAAGAGTGATCCAAATGTGGTCCCCTAATAATGAGGGAGACAGAGTCCAAAAAACAATCTTTCTTGTCTCAACTGAAGCTTTTAGTAGTGGGACTGTGTTACATTCATATTAGTTGTTGACTAAAGGGGTCAGTGGAAATGCCCAAACAAGCCAGACTGTTGCTAAGACAATGAGTTGGCCACATTGCCAAGGACAACACCTACACCACTTCTTGAACATGGGTAAGTCCAGCTGGTGCCTACATGGAGCCTTAAACCTTACATTCTAGTCTCCTTGGTGTGGGAAGGTACTCTGTGGGATACTAAAGAGAAACAAAAACACTAACAAAACCATTATACCTTTGGCCTACAATCTGCCTTGCCTCTAAGTTATGTTAAGGGAATGATGGCACAGAGCTTGTGCAAACAGCCAACCTATATTTGATTTGACTTAAGGCTCACTCCATGAGCCAGGACTCATACCTTACAGTGCTTGGTGAACAAGAACCAGACACTAGATAGCCCAGAGACCTAGGATAAAACCAAACACTAGTTTTCTTTTTAAAAAGGCATTAAAATGACCCCTAATGATATTCTGCTGTACTCAAAGATCAGTGTCTTATTCAGTCATCATCAGCGAAGTTTCTGCAGCAAATGGGAACAGATGTAGAGACCCACAGCCAGACATTATGCAGAAAGAAGAAATTCTTGGAACTTTTACCTGTAAATGGGATCTCTCCATCAAATCCTTTCTGTCAGAGGTCAGGAAACCTGTCAGAAGAGGAGGAAAGAGTGTAAGAGCCAGAAGGGATGGAAGATACCAGAACAAGGCTCTCTGAATCAGCTAGGGAAGGTTTATATGAACTCATAGCCACAAAAGTAGTAACCAGAGTGCTTGCTTGCACCAAATTCTCTCATAAATTATAGCTTTCAGCTTGGTGTTTTTATGAACTCCTGAGTATCTGAAGGAGTGGCTCTCTGATTCTTGTGCCCGCTCTTTTCATTCTGTTGGGTTGCCTTGTCCAGGTCAAGTGTAATAGTTTTTTCTTTTGATCTCATTGCATCTTATTTTGTTATGTTTGGTTGTTATCGTCTACAAGCCTATTTTCTGACTAGAGAAATAAAAAGGGGTACATCTGGAGAAAAGGGGAGGTGGGAAGGAACTTCGAGGAAGAGAAAGAGGGCAAACTGTAATCAGAATATATTTTATAAAAAGAGAGTTAATTTTAAATAAAAGGAAAAATACCTGCAATGCACATTTATATATGTGCTCTGTCGGCATGTACACCTGCATGCCAGAAGACAGCAACAGATCATATTACAAATGGTTGTGAGGTACCATGTTGGTGCTGGATATTTAATTCAGGACCTCTGCAAGAACAGCTAATTTTCTCAATTATCCCCTTTCTTTGTATAGATTTTGTGTGTGTGTGTGTGTGTGTCCTTGTGTGCCTATTTTTGAGTTAAGTCAACATGTTTGTCTTGTTTATTTGTTTGTTTTTTGGAGACAGAGTTTGTAGCTCTGGTTGTCCTAAAACTTAATGTGTAGACCAGACTGGCCTTGAATTCACAGATTTATTTCCTCTGCCTCCCAGATGCTGAGACTGAAGACATGCACCATCACCCAGAATTTTTTAAAAGAAAAAAAATAGATAGTCAAATATCTTATGCAATCTTAATACAGAGCACATTTTATGCTCAGATTAATTGCAGCATTATATGAAGCATATTTTTAAACTGTATCATTATTATTATCTTAAAATTTATTGGTATGATATTTCATTGACAAAGGAAAAAATAAAATTCTTACCAAAGAAGAAATCAGTTAATAATTATTATTTTCTTTTTTTGGTTCCTTTTTTTTTCTTTACATTCTCACTTCCAACTCTTATAACATTATATTTAAGAAGTGCCAAAAGAGTAAGCAAGGTTGTGATCAATTTGCAAAAAATACCTGTATTAGAAAGAGTAATAACGTAACTATGTTTTTAACAAATGCTTTTGAAGAATGCCATGCACCTGAAAAAAAGATATAATTTACTTCTGAAAGTATAAATTTCTCAATTACAAAATAAAATTAATATTATATAGTAATATAAAATTAAATTTTCCAATGCTTACAAAACTTATATTTATTTATTAGGTAGCCTCCAAAGGGCAATGATTTATGAATTCATATACTGTATTAATTTAAAGACACCTTAATGTATTATATGTTCCAAATTTATTATTAGTAGAAACTGGAACATTCTTAAAGCTTTAAGTAGTTTTAGTGTTTGAAATATTATTTTCCACACATAAACATTAATTTATAGAAAATTGCTTTTATTGGTTTTTTAAAATTAAAATTACATAATAATAATAATTAAAGTTCATGAGTAATAAACCCTGTTAGAGTTAAAATGTTGTAGCAAAAAATACCAGTTGTCCAATACAACTACAAAACAAGACAAGTAAAGTTAATGAGTCTTTTCCATTTATTAATTATTTCTGGATACTATCTAAAAGATGTAGTTACCTGTAATACTACAATGAAAACTATAAATTTCTTTTGGATACATAGAGTTTGAAAAAAGAAGTGAGAAATGATGAAAAATACATCCAATAGTGCTTTCAAGAAGAATATAGTGATAGTAAGAAACATATCTGACAAGAATAGAAAAATTCAGACAATATATATTCACATCTTCTACATTTAAATAAATTATTCACACCCAAATAGAGGAAAGAGCAAAATGGCGGTGGCACAGAGTCCTCTTTAAATACATTTTTCATAGCAGATGGGAACAAGAGGTAGAAAACTACACTTTCATCAAGAAGGATCTGTGACACAACAGAGCATTCTGTTGTAGTCTTACAAAGACTGGCCTGGAATGATTGCATAGAATAGAGTGCAAAGAAATACCAAGAGATGTGCTTAATGTTGAGAGGGGAAATAGTCAAACCACCAAAGAGTAATAATACACAGTGGGCAGCACTGGCTGTTTTTATTCAGAATTTCAGTGGGACAAAAGGAATGAGAATGGAAAGACTTGGTAACTTTATAGCCTGGTCAGAAAAGAGCAAAACCACATGTTTGGAAGAGCAAAACATAAGTGTGGCCCAGTAAGGACTTGCTAATGAGATTGCTATGACTAAACGGGAGTGGATAATTGTACATCAGAACAATGAGCAAAGGCCTCCAGTAGCTGAGTGAGCTTGCTGCTCAGGGGAACTTTTTCTCCTTGTTTTCTTTCCTTTCTTTCTTTCTTTTTTTTCTATCTATCTATCTATCTATCTATCTATCTATCTATCTATCTATCTATCTATCTATCTATCTATCTTCTCCCAAACATTGTTTTTCCCCATAGTTCCCTCCTCACAGAGTCTCTCCACTTATCCCTTCCCCTTCTCCTCTGAGAGGGTGAAGCCTTCTCTCCACCTCTCCTCCCAGGGACATCATGTCTGCCAGATTGGGCCTTTCTTTTCCCACTGAGTTCAGACAAGACAGCCATGGAGACTGAGCTGCACATCTGGTACATACATAATTGGAGCCTCTGTCTAGCTTGTGTATGTTCTTTGGTTGGCGGCTCAGTCCCTGAGAGTTCTGTGGGGCAGGAAGTTCAGATTAGTAAACTCTGCTCATCCCCTTCGGGGCCTTCCATCCTTCCCCCATTCTTCCATAAGAGTCCGTGCTCTCCATCCAACGTTTGGCTGTGGGTATTTGTATATGTTTCAGTCAGCTGCTGGGTAGAGCCTCTCAGAGGACAGTTATGCTAGGTTTCTGTCTGTAAGAATAACAGAGAATTTGCCTCCCCATCTCCCCTTCCATTCAATTTCCTTCTTCCCTCTGCCTCCTATGATGATGTTGTTTAGCCTTCTAAGTGTGACTCCAGCATCTTTTCTTGGGTGTTTCTTCTTGTTTAACTTCTTTGGGTCTGTGTGGTATATCATGGATGTTCTGAACTTCATGGGTAATATCCACTTTGTCAGTGCACGTCTTTTTGGGTCTGGGTTATCTCACTAATGATAATATATTCTAGTTCCATTAATTTGTCTGCAAAATTCACAGTGTCTGTTTTTAATAACTGAATGGTATTTCATTGTGTAAATGACCCACATTTTCTGTTGACGAACATCTGGTTTGTTTCCAGTTTCTGACTATTATGAATAAAGCTATGAATATAATGGTACATGTGTCTTTGTAGTATGGTGGAACATCTTTTGTGAAAATGCCAAGGAGCAGTATAGTTGGGTCTTAAGGTAGAACTATTTCCAATTATATTCAAAACTACCAGACTGATTTCCAGAGTGTTTGGACAAGTTTTCCCTCCCATACACAATGCACAAGTGTTCCTCCTTCTCCACATAATCTCCAGCATCAGATGCCACTTGAGGTTTTGATCTTAGCCATTCTGATTGGTATAAGGTGGAATCTCAGGATCCTTTTGATTTGCATTTTCCTGCTGACCAAGGATGTTGAACACGTTTTTTAAATCTAAAAGTCCAGCCTTCATCTTTTGCCCAGTCATTGGCTGCACAAAAATACTTAAAAAAAAATTGGATATTTTCTTTATTTACATTTCAAATGTTATTCCTTTTCCCAGTTCCCCTCTCCTGAAATCCCCTATCCCATCCCCGCTCCTCTACTTTTATGAGGGTATTCCACCACCCATTCACCCACTCCCGCCTCCCTGCCCCAGCATTCCTCTACAGCAGAGCATTGAGCCTTCACAGGACCAAGGGCCTCTGCTCCCCTTGATGCCCAACAAGGGCATCAAGCTGCTACATATGCAGCTGGAGCCATATATCCATCCCTCCATGTGTACCACTTGGTTGGCGGTTTAGTCCCTGGGAGCTCTGGGGGTTCTGGTTGGTTGATATCATTGTTCTTCCTATAGGGTTGCAAACCCCTTCAGCTCCTTAAGTCCTTTCTCTAACTCCTCCATTGAGCACCCCATTGGGAAGCCCATGCTAAGTCCAATGGTTGGCTGCAAGTATCTGCCTCTGTATTTGTCAGGCTCTGGCAGAGCAGTGCTTTTCAGCCAATCTAGATTCCTCTGTTGAGAATTCTCTGTTTATCTCTGTACCCCATTTTAAAATTGGGTTATCTGGCTTGTTGGTTATTTTTTAGTTCTTTATGGATTTTGGATATTAGTCCTCTCTCAGATGTAGGGTTACTGAAATTCTTTTACCAATTTGTAGGCTGATGCTTTGCAGTATTGTCAATATCCTTTGCCATACAGAAGCTTTTCAGTTAAAGAGGTATCATTAGTCAACTTTTGATCTCAGAACCTGAGCCCTTGTTTAGGTTAGGAAGTTTGTTTCCTACATCAATGCATTCAAGGCAATTTCCTACTTTCTCTTCTATTAGATTTAGTATATCCAGTTTTGTGTTGAGATCCTTGATCCACTTGGACTTGAATGGCCATGGCTCAGAATTGAGTATTATTGCTCATGTGGACAGCAGGTCTTACTAAGCATTCCTAATTTTCCAGAGAAGCAAAATGCAAGTGTTGTGGGGTCCTGACAGCTTCAAAACAAATTTTTAAAATAAGTCAGGAAGACCCACCCATAATGAGCTGGAAGGTTGGGCAATGCTAGTTCAGCTTGGTAAATGGGCCTCTACAGTAGACAATAGTCAGCTAGAGAAGTTAGCAATATGGAGAAGCATCAGAGAATGTTGTAGAAAGTATGCAATGACAGAACAAAAGAGAAACAGTGGGTCCTGCAGGATTGTAGGACCATGAAAGGACAGCATGGTTTCTGGTTGAGCATTGGCTGTAGATGGCCAGAGACCCGGCAGATTTCCCAGCAAGGGATGGCATGCATTTTACCATGCTCCCAGACTCCAGGCTCCTGATATGAGGCTGAAGTCCTTCATCAAACCTTGCCTTTCAGACATGTAGGACACTTCTACTAGCTCCTCCACAGGCAGAGGGCATGACTACAGGCCACAGAGCCTCAAGACACATCTCCATATGAATGAGATTCCTAAAGGCCAGAGGGTGTGGCCAAGTAAACATTCCTTTCCAAACCCTCCTCTTTGCAAAAGGTATTTAACCTCAGGCCCACCCTGAGAAACCAGGGTATAGTTTTCATCCATTTTCTGCCATGACAATAAACATTATAAGACCATGGACTCCTTCTCTTCTTTTGGACCTGCTGTGGGGAACCATGGAGAAGGGTTTCAACGACTGAGCCACCGCCTGCCTAATCTCTGGCAGATGGCCTCTCTAAGTTTCCAGCCATGGAGGCCACCAACTCAAGCAAGCAAACAGAGCCAGCCATGACCCAGCCAAGAGAGTCTCCACGACCAGAACTCTCATCCCTGCAGGACACACCGAGAGCTTCTCGCCCCTTCCCCCTTTGGCTGTGCCAGTTCTAGTTCCTGCCGCCTTTTGGCTCAGGGACCCCCAACCCCTGGAGCTGAGTTCCATGGCTTTACATATCCTGATGTCTGCCCTGCACGGGGTGGGGTGAGGTGGGGGGGAGACGTAGGATCCATAATTCAATTTAACAATGGACACGCACACACTACAACCCAACACAGGATCTTCCAAATCAAAGGGTAAAGGCTGGCTAATGGAGCCGCCCTTAACTATATTATGTATGAGCTATCAGGACTGAAGCTTTAAAATTCTGTATTTATCATGCTAAATTTCAGTCTTCCTTGTGGTCTGGTATGCATTTTTACTTCCTGACATCTCCCTTTAGAATAAGAATGTTTATCCTTTGCTTGTCACACTTCAATTTGTAGACATGTAATTTTTTTTTTTTTCTAACAACAACTCACATGTGAAAATGCTTTCCATGAGTTTTAAGTTAACCTGTGGACTTGAACATTGCAGGGATTCTGCAGGGTCCTTGACAATATGAGAATGAGATTATTAGATTTTACATTAGGAGAAGGTCATGGATCTTGGAAGCCAGGAATGGACTGCTAAAGATTGGAAATTCATGCATGGGAAGCTTGACCCCATTGTATGACTATTATGGTGATAAGTTTTATAAGAGGTAAAGTCCAGTGGGAGACTCATAGGAATATAGATTTTACAAATAATTGACATTGATTATTTTCCATGTTAGCACTGAGCCTAACTTCTGGATTTTCTTTCTTCTTGTCTCACAATGTGATAGCTCTCTATCAGACAAGATTCAGACTATGTCAAGGACCATGAGCTGATGCAGCAAAAGTCTCTTATAGAATTCTAATCTTATATGAAATTTTAATCTCCCAAACTGTGGAATAAACACACTTCTTTTCATTATAACATACTAAGACCCAACCACTATTATCATTTGTATCATTATAAAATACCAAGATTGATTTATAGCAATCAAAAAGGAAAAATAATATACAAGGAATCTATCTGGCTTATCCATATTATCAGAAAAAAATTTTCTTCTCTTTCAGGGCAGTGTGTATCTTTAATATGTAATGTCAGGTAATCCTTATCCATTCATCATAATCCACTTTAGATTGCTGTCCATTTTCTGTGATAGTTCTAAGCTTACTACTTGATGCTACCTTTGTTCACTTTGAAGTTCTAATTGGTTCTTATGCTTTGCTTTTCTGCTGAATTTCACTTCTGTTTACATACTTCTTTCTGATTGCATTCTCTTTTTGTTTCTATAGTAGTCTTCTTTTATCCAGTACTAATGTGGGAATATATTCCAAGATTCTCTAATGGGTATGAAGTTGTGTTTAGCACCAAATGGCTAACATTCAAACAAACAACATACACAACTTCACTTTCTGGCTTAGTTTCTGGTTCTACTATTCATTAAATTAAAACATAGCTTTTATTCATGTTATTTATCCACAAATATTTTGTCCAAATTTAAGTATTCATCTGTTCTAGGTCCATCATTCTTAAATTTTTATGTAAAATATCTAAATTAATATAACTTATTTTTTTTATATTTGTAGTTTCACAGGGAGATAATGTTCTCAGTGTTAATCTTAGCAACTTGATCCATTTTTTTTTTTTCCTGATGAAGCACTCTTGTTCATTCTTATTTCGTTAAAAAGAAACTCTCAGTGATTCCTCTCCACAATATCTGGGTATTACTTCTCTCATAATTTTAAGGATGTTATTATATGTAAATTAAAGGTTACCTGAACACAAGCCCTTAATACCACAGCATGTGACATTTGAACCAGGAGGGTTATTGAATGGTGAGCAGTTAGATACTGTTTTTGAATAAAGAGAAGACGACTTGCACCCTGGAAGGGACTAATGATGAATGCATATTTTCTTGTGCTCTTTAAAATGGTCTATAATTTAAAATTTATGACTTGTGCTTTCTCTGTAATCTCCTTTTAATATCTTCAGGCCATAGTTGGTGATGGGGAACCAGCACCATTGTTAAGGCCCCATTACTCCATAATAGTGGTTTCCTCTGCTTCTTTAAAAGTACTAATTTCCATTGTGTTAGGCAGTCTTTGGGTTTATCCACAGGTGAACTGTTTTCCTAGTATCATCTTATCCCTATGTTAGATGCATATGATTTTTTTTTTTTTAAAAAAAGCAAATCATGGAATTTCTTTTAATGTAATTAAAAAAATTAATCCTTTCAGAATTTCACACATTCTGTTTGATATGCTTACTCTCCACTCATCCTCCTACTGCTTTCCAGACACACCACACTTTACCAAGGCCTTCTCCATTTGTTCCCCCAACCCCTGCTTTTAAAAGAAACTTATTGTAGTGGTTTGAATGGGAATTTAGCCCTTAACCTCAGGCATTTGAATACTGGTTCCCAGTTGATGGCCTTGTTAGAAGAGGAGGCTCTGCTGAAGAAAACAACGTCATTGGGGTAGGATTGGGGAATCATAACATTATCCCAGTTGTAGTTTACCTTGTCTGTTTCATGTTTGCATTTGAAGATGTGATCACTTAGCTTCCTGCTTCTGCTCTCATTTCTGCCACTTTCTCCTGTGTTTTCCACCTGTGGATTCTCATCATTTGGGAACCCCCACCTCAAGGCAGACTCTTCCATAAGCTGCTTCAGTCACTGCATTTTATCACAGCAACAGGAAAGTAACTAACACAAAAGGTGGTACTAGTGAGTGAGATTGCTGTAGAGAACCTGTGGGCTAGACAAGCAATTGAATTGTGTGCACAGAATTTCATAGGTTATTTGTGTAGGAAACTGGAAGACAATCTCTCCAAGGGAAATATGGACTGTAGAGGCACAGTTCAACAAGTTTTAGGGGGGGGGAAGTAAGACAACTTGGCTAGCAGCCATTGTTGTGATATTTTGGTAAAGAATTTGCCTATCTTCTTCCTATATTCTACGAGCTTCATTAAAAATTATGACATGACTTCAATGGTGGAAGTCACTTCAAGAAAGCATAACACTGAATTTGTGGCTTTGTTGTTTTTGATTTCTCTTATGTATTTCTTCAGCAAAAGAGGAGAAGTAAGGCAGAAAGAACTAGAAATGTAGCGTTTGGATGGAAAAAGAGTACTAGAAAGCTTAGTATTATAGTTAAGGCAATTGCTGGAAGAGAGGATGTCATATTTAAGCAAACTTTTCATTAGTACTGAATTTTTCACTGGAATAAAGGAAGAAGTACGTAGGTGCACCCAGATAATTTTCCAATTTGTTAAAGAGAGCCTGAGTATTTTCTGCTCTGAGGAACTTTACAAAGAGTACTACAAACATGGTTCCAAGGATGAGAGTATATGATAAACTGGAAGCTAGTTCTGACAAGGTACTGTAGGATTATGGTAGATGAAAAAGAAAAAGGGGGATGTTTAAATCCCTCATTCAAAAGTTCAGTACGTTACTGAGGCCAGCAAACACACAGCAGGAGAGTCCCTTCAAGAGAAAGGTTCTGAATGTTTAGGAGGCCTTGTGAATCCATGTTATGAAGGCGTGAAAGTGAATCCTTGGTGGTAGTGGGAAACATAAGATGACAGAGATGCCAGAGTGGTGAAATACATACCGGAGCGAGGAGCAAACATCAAGTGGAGAAATGTTGGAGGGTTGGAGACATCAAAAGCTCTGGGTACTTCACATTGAACTGCAGGATCAGACATGAGTTTTGATCTTGCTTTGGTCTGTTTTCTCATCTCTATGTCCCAATTCCTCCCCTTCAGAAAGGCAATGTGTCTAATGTGCTTTAGCTACTGAAAGTATGTAACTGTCATTTGATTTTATGTGGGGCTTATGGCTAAGAGATCACCTTGAATCTCCAAAGAGACTTTGGACATTGGTCATTTAAACAGCACTGAGACTACTGTATTTTCTAGATACTTTTTAAAGTTGACCAGATATATTATGACATGGCCTTGAGCTTATGAGAGGCAGGAAGTGGAGTGTGGCAGTTTGAATGAGAATGTCCCATAGGTTCAGCAATTCGAACACTTGGTTTCCTGGCTGTTGGTACTACTTGGGGACATGGGGCAACCTCAGTGGAGAAAGTCTATCACTAGACTTGGCGGAAGGTTTGTCCTGTTTACACGTCACTCTCTCTGTTTTCTGTTTATCCAGTAAACAGAAACTCTGTACCCAACTCAATAATGTGGAAATATATTATTTTGAAGAATGATACTAAGTAAACGTGAAATTTTCATTAACTGAAATATTAAAACAATATGTCTTGTATTACAAAAAATAAGGTTTAGTCTTCAGAGAGATAAAAGGATTTTGAAGATGCTATTTACATCTATTATATTTTATATAAATTTATCTAGTATTTAATATTGTAAAAATGAAAAACTCACAAGTGAAATCAATTTGGCCATATAACTATACAGGCAAGATTAGTTAACAGACTGAAATTATACAACATATAACCCCTTTTTAAAAAATAGCACAGAACTGTAGTGCATTTAACATCATATTACAAGTATTTACATAATTTCTATAATGCAAGTTTATATAATACATTCTACATAAGTGTGCAAGCCTTTAATTATCAACTTATTTGTTCATGGTTAATTATTATCTTGCTATAAACAACTGAAAATTCTAAAATTAATTTTATTTACTTAAATATATGCACAGTACATCACTTACATAATCCCAGCAATATGGACATCATTTTTATCTTATTATAGATCCAACAACGTCCTTTGATTCCACATTTATTAATGTCCCAGTAAGTACAAGAACTATTCGCTGTTACTCGAAAAATCAGTGGTCCCGGTATGGATCCTGGAAAACACTTAGTGATTATGAGTTCTTGATAAAAACACTATTGAGCAGGATTAGAATAACGTTCTCTTTAAAAACCACAAAACATACTCCTACATATATTGTTTAAAATTGTTATAGTTTTTTTATTGATTGGCTTATCAGTATCCTGATCCCTGAATGTATTCCAATATCAGTAGTTTGAAATGATTTTAGAATTCTGTCTAAGTTGCTGAATTTGTAGAGAATATTTACAAGACATATTTAGAACAAAGGAACTAAACTACATGATTTTGTGACACCTAGTAGTATGTTTAAAGATACACAACTTTGAGATTTTCACTGACTGAAAATGACTTAATACTGCTTTATCATTGCATTCTGTTGTTCATCTCTCTATAGTAGTCTTCCCTTACCCTGGGGTAATATATTTCAAGATTCTCCAGTGGGTGTGTGGAATTGTATGTGACATCCAACTGTGCACACTCACCCAAACATCCATACACACACACACACACACACACACACACACACACACACACACACACACACTTCTTTCTGGTTCAACATGTTACTGTCAATTAAATTAAAATGCATTTTCTATTCATGTCTTCTGTTTTCATTTAGCTTATAAAGGAGTGGGATTTCATAAGTCTTCATTATAGTTTTTTAATTTTGGTAGATTCATCCCCTATTTCTCCTGTCTTCCCCATCATCCCTATCCTCTTAAAATGCTAACACTGTTCTCCTGCATTTTGTCATGTCCCATGAGTTCTATTATTCTCTTTATTAATTTTTTACTGAGATGGCAAGATCACTGTTGCCCATGTGACTTCTTCATGAAAACTTCATTTTGTCTAAGGCTTCCCCTGGTCTGTCTTTCTACAGCTTCATCACTTCACAACCTGCCAGAACCCTTCCGTTCCCTATTTTCTCAGTCTCTATTTTCATCTCACCTATATTCTACTATCCTTTCTCTGCAAATGCATTCCAGCAAGCAATGACTCATTTCTAGTTTTATCATACACTTCAGGTTAAAAATACAAGTGAGTGGAAGAAACTACACTACCAATTCACCAGACAGGCCTAGGGTGCAATAGTGGGAAGACCATTTACAGGGACGAGCAACCACTACCTTGATTGAATCTGAGGACTGCTTTGCAGAAAGGAATTAATGACTAGAACTATAAACATAGTTAAAAAACACCCACATGGGTAGAGAATCATATACCCTAGTAAAAAACATATAATGATGTTTTTCTAAATGGTCATGATGTAAAATTTCATCCTGAATATTCCTTATTTCTGCTACTCCTGATCTGCATCTGAGAAGCTTCTTACTTCATCATGTAGTACTTAAAGCAGACTTGTGTTAAGAATATTTCACTGTGAGTGCTCATCTCTGTATCACCCTTCTCTTATCAAAGTCTCAGGAAACATCATAGAAGACTGGTTGAGGCAATGTTAAGAGCTAGAGGATAGAGAGAACACTGTCCCCTAGACATGACTAAGCTGTTGCAAATAAGAACTCATAATAGCTGTTGCTACTTTCCCAGACCTTTAAAATATTGAGCCACTTTTAGATTTCATCATGGATTTGGAAGATGCCCCAGAATATCTAATATGTTCTTGGGGTAATTATATCCATAGAAACACACATTAGGGACTGTCAATATTGGTGATGAAACTATTTTAAAGAACTTATTCTATTTGGTTACTTCCTAAGCTGCCAAGAAGAATGAAATTACTTTGAGTATGTTAATGTTTTGTACAATCTCTCAGACTCATATGTATGAGATGATGAAGATACTTTGGTTCAAATGTGTGGGTTCAGCTGATGCAGTGTAATTTATGCATATTTGGTTTAACTCCATAGCTTTTATTTCACTTATTTTCTTTGTAATTGGCTCCTATAATATTTAGAACAAACTTCTCTTCATTTATTTTATGTTATTGTACATTATTATGTACTTATAATTTTAAATATATATATATACATATATATACACATATAAATGTATATATATGTCTATATATGTATATATGTATATATACATATACGTATATATACAGATATATATATACAGATATATATATAATATATATGTATATATATTTATATATATACATATATATCTATATATATGTATATATATATATTTATATACCAAAAGTGAACAATTAAATACATTAAAAGTAGCTGAAAGTGCAAATACATACCAAATAATCTCAAAGTTGTATAGGTCACAGCTATGCCCAGTGAATGTAAACTGGGAGGTAAAGTTCTGAAAACAAATATCAATGATATTACCTGTGGGTGACATGTGGTAGGTATATATATTTTTAAAAAGATATATATTAATTTAAGTAAATAATACATATTTATTTGTATGTATTTTAATATATTAACATAAGTATTTATATATATATTTATGATTATATATTTATACATAAAACTCAAACCCTGTAATTCTTTCCATGGTAGTGAACTTCATTGATCAAATCTGCCTGAGCCACCTTTTCCTGAAACAATTTAGCTCTGTCTAGGTCTCTTTACTTTTCTCCCTCTGTCAGGTGTGGCATTGCTTAGAGTCCGTTTCAGCAATGTCTTAACAACTCTGTATTTTTCTAGTTTGTTGTTTCTGGTGGACTCTACACTCCATAAATTATGTCAGTAAGTCTACACTTCACATTCTGGCTTTTGATTTGGTGCTACCTAAATGGCACTTTGAATGAAGCAGAGAGCTTAAGTCCACTCTTTACCTTCAGAATTCTCCCCATGGTTACTTGGAATGACCGAGTTCCACAGATATTCGTCTTCCTTACAAGGGTTCCTCTCTCAATCTCATTCTCTACAGTGCATGGCGGCTTCATACCGCACTATAGAATGGCATTCCTTGTATCCTGCTAACGTTTGGTTGGAACTTTATTCAACTTTACTTGAATTGTCCTAATTTCTGAAGTGTGCTCTCTTTAATTTGGTACCTTTATTATAGTCACAACTCAAAATTAAAATAAATAGAAATATCACTCTATGTCGTTTAAGAGAAGACACTCTTTTAAACAACTAAAATTCACATATGTATATATGAAAGTATTGAACAACAAGCAGAATTATCTTTGTATGTTTTGTTGATTAAATCAAGTAGTCACTGAAGAAGAAAACTGATCATACACACACACACACACACACACACACACACACGGGATATACATATTCCGACTTTCTCTGTCTTATTCCTTTCATGTCCTCTAAGGAATTTCATTAAAGTTTATGACTTAAAAGGAATAGAGTCCACACATGAGATATATGCCGTGCTTACAATTCCAAGTCTACCTTATTCATTTAACCTGTTGACATGCTGTTCCATTATTTTTACAGCAAATGGCATAATTTCAGTCTTCTTTATGGCCAAATAATACTACAACGTATGTACCATTTATTTGTTATTCATTTTGGAGTGTTGTACACACTGCCTCAGTAACTATGGTCTGCAGGTACTGTTACTTTTTGTGCTGTGATTCCTCAGATATGTACCCTGCAGTGTTATAAATGAGACATGTAGTAATTCTTTTTATAATCTTCTTAATGAACATTCACACTAATTTCCAGGGTGCATATGCAAAGCTATTTCTATCAGCTCAAGGGTACTTCTTTCCCTCAGCCTCACAAGACTTTCTTATTTTTTTTTTAATGTAGCCATTCTACTGTGGAAAAACATAAACTGAATGATTGCTGATTTGCATTTATTTCATCATTAAAGCTCTTTGTCACTTCTGTGCTTGTCCTGAATATACTCCTCTTATTTATTGCATATTTGTACTTCTTTTGTAGTGTTTGTACATTGTATTTTCCCATTTATTGATTGAATTCTTTGTGCTTCATTTTTTTCTGACTTCTTCATATATTCTAAGTATCAATCTACTGCCAGAGGTATAACTGGACATAGTACTCTCACCAGGTCACTGAGTTCCCCCTTTTTAAATCATTTTTTTTTACTGTATAAATTTTTAAAAATATGGTGACACTTCACTTGTCAATTATTCCCCCTGGTTCCTGAGCTGTTGGATCTGTTTTTTTCTTTCTTTTTTTTTTTTTTTTTTTTTTTTTTTTTTTTTTTTTTTTTTTTTTTTTTTTAGATATTGCCAATGTTTACATCATGAGGCACCTTTAGAAAGTAATTCAGTTATTTTCTATTTTACAACGTCATTATTGGTTTGGCATCTCACGTAAAGATCTTTGATTCATTTAATTTTTTTATTTTGTTTTTTGAAATAGTTTCATTTTGCTTCACATGTGTACTTTCAAGTTTTACAAAGCCATTTGTTGAAGAGACTGCATTCAGTAGAAACATCTCTTTCTTTAACTTATATTTTGGAAACATTTGTTGAAATTATAGGGCTTTTCCTATGTCGGTTTATTTCTGGGTTCTGTATTCTATTCCATTACTATTCATGTGGGCTTGTGTGCTAGTGAAATATTGTTTTTGTGACTATGGCTTGGTTGTGAGTTTGAAGGTATATATAGTTTCAGTGTTTGCTTTTGTGTTCATTACAGTTTGAGATATTCAGGATGTTTTATATGTACATGTGGATTTTAGGAATTGCCCTTGACTTAAAAAGAATGAATGACATTAGAATACATTGATGGAGCTTGCATGAATTCATAGATTATATTTGGTAGTATGGGCATTTCCCCAATATCAATTCTACTGATCTGTAAACATGAAATGGCTTTTTCTAATGTCTTTTTTGATTTCTTTCCTTTACTATTGTTCTCATTGTAAAGGCATTTGCCTCCTTATTTCAGTTTATCCTTTGATATTTTACTAATTTTGAAGTTACTCTGATTGTGATGGTTTTCTTGATGTTTATGTCATTTACTTTTATAAATATATCCAAACAGCCTGACTTTGGTGTATTGACTTTGTGTATTAGTGCTTTGCTATTAGTATTCAAATAGAAGACTGAGGGTACTTGCTTATTTATTTATTTTGAAAAAAGGTTTATCTATAAATCCCAGGCTGGGCTTGAACTCATGATTATCCTGCTCGGGTCTTCCATGTTATGGAAAGATAAGTATGCAATACAAGTTCATGTAATCAGATTTTTATAAAATACGATACTTTTCTTGTTCATACTCTATTTATTTCTTATTCATGTTTTGGTATTCTGGCTGAGATAGCAAGACTTACATCAAAGAATAATACTGAGTACATTTATGTATGGGGGGATGCTTTTTAAAATTCTTTTCAGTAACCAATGAAAATGAGAACATTAAAAATAAATTTTGCAAATATTTTAAATTTCTCTGCTAACAAATTTGCTTCAGTATTTTATATCATCTTTAATGATGTAATATTCATTTTTAAATCATTTATTTGTGTGTGTCTGTAAAGAAATGAGAAAAAGAATGAGATAAAAAAGAGAGAGGGTGTACAGATGCTGCAGAAGTCAAAGGAAACCTTTCAAGACCTGATATTTTTCCATCCACCAAGTGATTTCTAAGGGATTGAACTCAGGTTCTCAGATTTAGTAGCAAGAGTCTTTACTCATTGAAGCATTTCATCAACTCAAGTATGGGTTCTTTTCCATTTTTCTTCTTTGAGATTTATATTTTAGTTTATGGAGTTATTCTTTTACTTACCCAAATGGGAAGTCAGAATATGATCTTAGATGACTCCATATCTCATCAAAGTTAAAACTCTCACCTTTTTGACACAAATATTTCTTAAACCACCAAATACTTACAAATTACCACCAATTACCTACAAATGTCACTATTTCACCCTCACTTTCTGTTTTCTCTACTTTGTACTTTTATCTCTATCTTATACACTATCTTCAAACTACACTATTAAGGATGTGCATCTGACTGCAACCCAAGCTCCATAGAGGCATAGGCAAAAGGGTCACAGGTTTAAGGCCAGCTTGGGTTGTACAGGAAGACCTTATGCACAAAAACCAACAAAACTCTTGAATTACAACATGATAGAACAAAACTAGAACACCCATCTCATCATTTCATCATGTTCTGTGGATAAATTCATTATGCATATTGTGTGTTATGACCAAATTCACCTCTAGTTTTTCCTCCCATGTAGTTACTTATTTTCCCTCATTTTTCCCCATCAGAACTATATATTTACTAGGATATTGCACAACTTCTGTCTCTATGTTCATTCCACAACTAACTGAGAACATGCCAAAGTAAGCTATTGTTTTCCCCCTTGTTTTTCAGTCTTTACAGGATAGTTAGGTCACAGGTACTTGTTAAGCATTTGACAGAATAAGTTTAGAATAATGCTCTTTTATATCTTTCTCGAGTAAAATGAGTGTTAGGCTGGCTTAACATATACTGAAGAAACACATAAATGACCAAGGTATTATAATACCGAATAATAAACTGAAATGAGTTAAGCCATCTTTTAAGCTCCCAGTACACTCAATTTTAAATGAACTTAGTTTAAAGTTAACATGTACACAAATTATTCTAATAAACAAGTAAAAGTAAAAGTTATACATAAACATGACTTTTAACAATAAAAATATTTCCTCTACTTTAAAAGAGAAAATCTTTTGCCATAAAAATCTGAACTATTTCTAAATGTATCATTTTATGTACTAAATATATAATAATTATGAATATGACATACTTACCGGAGGATAATCAAGGTGATTGGTATAGTAGCTGCACTAGAAAAAACAATTGAAGAAAAGAAAAAAGCAAAAAACAAAGGCAATGCATAACAGTGTGTGTTACATTTTCCATAAGTGGCATCAATGCGTTCAGTTTCAGAATCTTCAGTTGCCAATCCATGTTTAATACAAGAACAATTGTAGAATGTCTATGAATATTGATGTTAAAAAAAAGTATTTCAGATGCAGCCATGAGAAAATAGCCTTATTAGTATAAAATTTAAAGTTTAGTTAATATACAACAGGAGACTGCTTAGTTTTTCATTTTTATTTAAATATATTTTAGATTAAAATATAATCATATCATCTTCTGATTCTCTTACCCTCTCCAACTCTTGCTATTTTTCCCCCTTTCAAATTCATAGCCTCTTTTTCTTTAATTATTGATATATACTAGCTCAGTCTGTATAATGTTACTTAAATATATGAGTGCAGGGCTGACCATTAATAACCAGATGGTATGATCTTCCCTGGAGAAGACTATTTCTTATCCTTTCAGCATACCTTAAATGGGGTCTCACTGTGTATCTTTGGCTAGTCTGGGATTCTCTGAGTTCTGGCTACCTCTGCTTCCAAAGTACTGGGATTAAAGGCATGGGCCACAATACCCAGATAACAACTCAATGTTTAATAATATTCTCATACAAACCTGTTATATATTATTTTGAAATGCAATACTAATTGTAGAATCAGAGATAAATTGCCCATCAGTGAATTACATTTTGTGTAGGTATTTGTGGATGCATAATTGTTGTAATTAAGAAAGAGTTCTACAAATTAAGAAATAGTAGCCAATTTAGGTTAAATTTATTATCATTGGATAGTAATATAAATTATGGCAATTAAAGATAATATTATTAATAAAATTAGATTTTAGCTGATATTTGATATATGGATAATTACCCAATTATAAAAGATTGTGTAATCATGCTAATACTTTATTTTCTGAATAATCATGACAGATTTGATTTTTATTAATCAAAGGTTTTAAGAACACACAAAAAGTAATTGTAATCCCAGCACTAAGGAGACAGAAACACACACATGCACTCACATGTAAAAAGATAAAGATTATTGGAGATAAAGAGATCATTTCGGAATTTAATAGGTCATTAAAAATATCCTGAGTTTAAAAACAATAATTTTTACAGAGAAACAACAAAGTAAATATGCTCCCCCAAACAAGTACAAAAATGGCTTGGGCCCAAGTGATAAGGAGCACATTAAATAACATAAATATAAAAGTGCCCAAACTAAAATTATTCAATCCATCAATTTTTCAAATGTCTGTGTGCTAAACATCATTTTTATTTGAAGGAGCATATTGTTAACAACACAACAAATATCTATTTGCCATTAGAGAGATTTCTACTTAGAAAGGCAAGCAATTAAACATCACAGAAGAAACTTTTATACGATACATATATGCTTATTTGCAAGAAAAAAAATTGCAGGCAGTATTAGGGGAAACAACCTGTATACATAGCAGTGTCGGGGAATGAGTAAATGATGGGGTACTATTTGAGAAGAAATTTTACAAAACGATTGGAAGAACATTACAAGGCTATCAGGAAACATGTTCCAGATAAGAGAAGGAAAGCAGTCAGGCATAAAACAGTGAGCTAGAACTTGTTTGACAAGCTCAGTGACCAAGCACTGCTAGGGCTAGAGCAGAATGTAAAACAATAAGAACAAAACAAAACAAAACAAAAACCAGGAAGGGAATGAGAAATGTAAATTGTATAAAAATTGGTCACTGCAAGTTAGGTTAAAGAACATATGGGGATGGAGGTGAGGAAATACCTGAAAGATTAGATAGACCTTTGGTAAGAACTGAAAGCAAAAGGAAGCATATTAGTCATAACGCTCACAAAAAATAGCCACCAGTTTGTTTTTAATTGAGAAAACTACTCAAGTTAATTGATGCTAGCAGGTACATCAAGGAGCCGCCTCCACAGATGAGAACTCAGAATAGTGAGTACCTTAGACCTCAGGCTTACATGGCATCTCCAACAAAACACAGAATCAGTAGATAGTTTATGCCAATAAACTAAAAGAAAAAAAAAAAAAGGTGCTTGTAGATTTCTTCAGAGTTCTATCTAAACTCGTTAGAGATGCCTTATAAATGAACTTCCCTCCTTTGTAGCAGAGACAGCCCCACTCTGAATGACCTATCTTCTGCTTTTAGGCAAACTAAGAGAAGGCAGAGAATTTCTTTATAACTATGCTCAACTCAAAAATATTGATATTAGAAAGGCATACTTGCTGGTAATGCATTTTTGCCTCCTCTACACACATAGAAACATCACAAAGACAATGGTAAAGTACAGGTGAGAAGAGTAAGGAAAATCATACCATTTCATGTACTTTTATAAGCTAATGATGAAGAGTGTTTATAAATTATAGGAGATAGGTTATAAAAATCTCGTTGAAATGAAGCACCAAAAATAGATTTAATTCTAATAAATAAGACAGTTAAGTCAGGCAAATACAAGTTACTTTTACAGAACTTAAAAGTGAAATTAGAATTTTGTTGTAATTGCAGAGGAATCACTATAGAATAAAGATCAATTAATGACTATAAAGCAGATCAATGGAAATAACTGCTTTTAAATAGAAGAAAAAAACCCCGGAAATATATAGGGAATACTAAAATGTATGAGCCATTGTAGAAAAGACCCCTCCTGCCTGTTCTAGAATGCTGTGATGATTTCTTCCATAGCTCATGAATAACTGCATAATACCCAGGTCAAAGAAACCATGGCTTTTTGTTCCCTTTCTAAACAATATTACAAGTGTAATGAAAAAAGAAACTACTTTGAGTCAACCTCACCTGCCCAGGCGAGCTTAAAACCATACCAGGCTTTTCCTGATGCCAGAGTTTCAAAGCATGCTACCTAAGATTCCATTTTGTTGGCCTTGAGGGAAAGGGTTCATCTCTTCAAGAATTTGAATAGCCAATAACTGCTTTTAAAGAAAGCTAGCAAAGAAATACACATTTCATTTCTTTCAATCTCAAAGAAATAAATGTGCTTACAAGTCATTCCTTCTCAGAGCTTCTAGAAAGAGCAGAGCATGGTCCTACACCCCTATTTCTTTCCAAACAAGTAAGTCATCTTATGTCTTGGGTTCTGAACTTATGACAGGTTATGACTAATGTTATTTAAAAAAACAAGTGTATTGTTAATTTGCTAGGTAGGAATAGGATAACAAATGTCAGACATTCATCCAGATTCAAGATAGATAATGAATCCCCCAAACAAATCAAATCAATCAATCAAGTGAAAATTATATTCAGACTAAGTGAAACTACAGATAGCACCAAACCATTAGAAAATTCTAAATGCATATGGAGATAGACAGAAGATAACAATAGAGCTCCCAGGTGGTGACTTTTGATCATCAGTTTGGCTTGTGTATACATGAGGTCAGTTCTACAGGTTAGTTAGTGGACTTGAATGTGAGAACTGATTCCTTGTATATAGGGTCCAGAAAGAAACAAAGGTGCAAGTAGTCAGTTAGTACAGGCCTACTCATTTGTTTCTCCCTCCTTCCAGAATGTAGTAAGGTGAGGAAGACTTTAGGTACCCCCCACAGACTTAAAACCAGTGCAGCCAGCTACAAGGGGCTCAAAATTTGAAAGCATAAGTTAAAATAAATCTTTGTTTCTTCCTATTGTTTTACTTGGGTGTTTGTCACAGAATCTGAAAGACTCCAATTGTGTCTTTTAATTGCTTTGGGAAAACTTAGCATCCCATGACCAGTTAAAAGTTCTCAGAAATGACAAAGAAATTCTTCAGGCAGAAAGAAAATAATACTATGGAAGAGTATAAAAATACTAGAAAAATGTGCAAATCTTGACTGTAGAAAAGAAACAGTAATAGAGTATGCCATTTGAAATATATGAACAGGTAGGACTGCAAACTTCTACAGCCACTATGGAAATACACAAGCAGTTCCTTAAGAATCTCTTAATAGATTTATCATGAGATTCAGTTATACAAATATTGGGCATATACCTAAAAGAATCTACATCCTACTACTGAGACTCTTGCTCAACAATGTTCCTTACTGATCTATTCAAAAGAGCCAGAAATTGGGAACAACATAAATGTTCATCAACAGATCAATAGATCAAGAAAATATGGTACCATGGTACTTCTACACAATGGAATACTACTCAGCTGAGGAGAAGGAGTGAGGAGATGAAAAAAAGAAAAAGGAGGAGGAGGAAGAGGAGGAGGAGGAGGAGAAAGAGGAAGAGGTGAAGGAGGATGGAAAGGAGGAGAAGGGGAAGGATGAGGAAGAAGAGGAGGAAAAGGAGGAAAATTGCAGCTAAATGAATGGAATTAAAAAAAGTAATCTTGCATCAGATAATGCAGACCCCCCAAAGATGAAAATGTTATGGATTTCCTTATTTATGCATAATTCCCTTTAAGTCAATAGTAAGCAAGCTACACTTCATGGAATCACAGAGGTTAGATGTAGAGTCACAGACTTGGAGAAAGTTTGGATCTCCCTAGGAGGGGAAAACAGAATGGTTAGGTATGGATGAATGGGAGTGGGTGGAGGACTAGGATGGGAGGATCAACTGGAAAAAGGGAGATGAGAGAGAATTAAGGGAGCAAATATGGGAAAGGACAGCTAATACTTAAGGCATTTGGAAGGCTGTGTGCAAGCCTAATTACAGTAGAAGCTTCTTAACATATATGTATATATGAAATAAATTCAGTGGAATCACCAAATAACAGAGAGATGAAGCACAAACCGCATATTCTTTCCCAACAAAGGAAATCTCCAGTGCTGGGAATCAGTTACATCTAAAAGTGTTGGCCAAAGAGGTCCATGGAAACTCCCAAGCAACTTGGGCCATTGCCAAGGATACAGTTTGTTTCCCCCAACTGATGGCAAGGCCTTCTTGCTGAAAACATTCACATAACTCACTGAACCTGAAGAAGTTGCGCTGATGCCTGCATAGAGCCTTCACCCCTACTTACTAGTGTTCACATATGTATAAGGCACTGTAAGGTACTCTGCATGCTACAAAGGAAAACTGTAATCACCAAATGTAGGTACAAAACCTGTCATCTACAATGGTGGCTTTCCTGAAGGAATATTGATTCCATAGTGGCACCAATATTGTTATAGTAATCAACACATACCTGCCTGGATTTAAGGACATTCTATGAGATGGAACCCATGCCCAACACTTCGTAGTGGCAAAGACAAATCACTTCCTAGGCCATGGGACCATGGCGAAAATCTAATACTACTGCTTTGTTAACAAAATGACTCCTAATGATATTCTGCTATACACATAGATCAGTGTCTTATTTGGCCATCATCAGAGAAGCTTTCTCCTGCAGCAGATGGGAATAAATAATGAGACTCATAACTGCAGAGAGTGATTGCTCCTGGAACACTCTTAAATGGGATGTTTCTGTCAAATCCCCCTGTATAAGGGTCCAGAGAACTCTTCAGAAGAGGAGGAAGAAAAATTTTTCAGCAATGGAGGGCATAGAGAACACTAAGGAAACAAGGCCTTCTAGACACAACAGGACTGATGCACATATGACCTCACAGAGACTGTGGTAGTATATACATGTCTGGGCCTGACTGGGTTACCAGCTCTGAGAGGGGAAGTAGATACAAGCTCTTATCCCTAACACAGATTGATCTCCACGTGACAATCACTTGTAAATGAAAAAAACCAAAAAACAAAAAACCAAAAAACCAGTGTTCTCCAACCAAGTCTCACTGGAAACTTAAACTACTTTCAAGGGCAGGCTGCATGCATCAATTGCTAGACAGTACAAAACAAACTTCAACAAAGCATCTGTCTATCTGCCTGTCTGTCTGTCCACTTGTTTGTCCTTCCATTCATTTGCCTGCCCACCCTCATGTCTGTCTGTCCTTCCATGTGTCTGTCTGTCTCACAATGCTTTGTCTGGGGTATTTATTTATTTACTAACTACAGATAATTTGTTTATAAACTATAGTTTTTGTGTTTTTAAGATTTCCTGTGAATGTTAAATGATTGCCTTTTAGCATTTATATGTGTCTTTTTTAAAAAATGCTTTTTCTTCAGCTGTTTTTATTTTCTATGTTTTGTCCTACTTTGGCTTTTAAAATATATTATTATTGTTATTACTACTACTACTACTATTATCCTGATTGTCTTTTGATGATATAAAGAAATAAATGTGGGTTTGAATAGGTAGTGATGTAGGGAGCCTCTAGTCGGAGTGGAGCTGGGGGGAAGTCTACTCAGTATGTATTGTATACAAATATTTTCTAAAAAAATTTTTCTATTTAAAACAATTAAAAAATAAAATGTGTGAGTGCCTACAAAAAACAAAAATAATTAAATATAGAGCTTGGAAAAGGGTTCATTCAATAGAATGCTTGCCATGTACCAAGAAGAACCAAATTTGAATAGTCAATACCCATGGGAAAAGAGAATCTATTCCCCTAGTTCTGGGTTGGGAAAATGAGAAAGGAGATAACTGGCCAACCAGCCTAACCAAGGGGATGAGATTCAGATTAAGTGAGAGACTCTGTCTCAAAATTTAAGACAGAGAGCAACTGAGGAAGACATTTACTACCATCTTCTAGATTACACATGCACACGTACATTCACACTAAATAAAATGAATAAAAAAGATGCTAAAAATGATACAAAGTCAGGACAAATAGTTTAAAGATATTTCAGGTGAAAGAGATTCTAATAGCTCCTTTCTATTTATTAAAAAAATAACATATTTTAATCTTTGGGCTATCCCAAGGAAAATCACAATTTATTTAAAATATCTATTATACTTCATGTATAAATAAATATTCTGATGAATGAGAAACACACTTATAGCTTCTTGCATGAACCTTATCTCTCTCATTAGAATCCTTTATGATTTTCTTTATGTTTATGTCTTGCAATATCTATCTCATATGTAGGATTGCCATACCTTCTTCTTCTTGTTTAGGATTATATTACAAATTCAAGTACAAAAGAAAAAAGTCCATTTATTATCTTTCATTTTCTGTCCAATCTGAGATACACTTTCTGCTTTGCAATACTCTATGAACTCTGACAGAACGCTGTCACCATCCTTTGGCACCTAAAAGATTCCTTAATGCTTTCAATGAAGTAAACCAGCTCCTCCATTGATTATGGGAATAAGGTCTCTGTTAAGTTAAAGAAGCTCCTGATAGAAATTCTCAGCTTTGTTATCTTACACTTAGAGCTGCATCAGCTAACAAGAACCAGTCAAAGGGGCAAGATCATAAAGGAAAGTCCCAAGGTTTTTAATATATAAATATGTGAGCATTTTTAGAGGCATAAATTGTGGTCTCAAAGAGGTCAAAATACAGACTACTAATATGAAAAAAAGACATATATTTTTCATTTTTAATAGGAATTGTTTCTCCATCATTGTTCAAAATTATTCTGTTGTTTCAGTTCTTTCCCATTCAAAGTTAATGCTGAGTCTGTACACTCTTTAGTTCCATTCATATCAGATTTCTCTAATTGCAGTCTTTGATTTGTTAATTTGACTTAAATGCTATTGTTTTCATCTATGATAATTGTCTTTCTATACTTCTGACAGCTGCAAATTCACTGGAAATTTTTCTTTTCATTTATACATAGTGAATGCTATCATACACGATGTGTGACAATTTTGTGGAATCCTATTATATTTGATATGCATTATGAATGAATTTCCTTGTAGAAACATAAACCAATTATAAAGGACTTCATGAGATGTATGTTTCTAAACAGGATTTCCCACACAGAAAAGTAGTTCAATAATGATGCTGTGCTTAGCCTCTCATTAAACATACATTTGATGTATTTGTGGCATGGGAGACATTTACAGCTGCATTTACTAAATGCCAGGAATGGGGGATTTGATTTTATCCCCAACACCTACAAGTGTCAAGTGTGGTGGTGTACTTGTAACCCCACTGCTGCAAGATTTCCATCTTGTGTGGATCTCTGGGGCTCTTGGGGGCCAGGTACCCTAGCCTACTTGGAGGAACTCCAAGCCTATGAAAGGCTACCTCAAAGATCAACATAGAGTGATCTTGGGGAATGATATTGGAGATTGTCTTCTGACCAGTACTTCATTTTTAATATCAAATGGTCTCATACTTGCACGCATGTGTTTCACATGCACACACATACATACATGCCACAAAACATGTATACACACAAAATGAATAAAAACACATTATCTTAGACAAGTAGTAGATTTGTAATTGCTCTCTACAACAGAAGTCCTGGGCGGGGGGTGGGGGTGGTTCCAGGTTGTCATAGCAATCCAGGGAATAAGAAATTCATGTTAGTGCCAAAAGATATGTAACTACATTATGTTTTAGTAAAGTCAGTGGGGGGTTCTTTAAAACAGAAAGCAGATAAAGCTCAGTTAGGTCATATTTCTTCAATTCACATGAGTTCTCTGTAGCTCTCGGTTTCCTAGAATGTCAGATACATTTTGTGAAAGCCTTGTATATATGGTAAGATCTGGTGCACAAAGAACTAGGGACTGGGGATATAGGTTAGCAGGAGAGCACTGTATTCAACCTCCCCACACACTTAAAAATAATACTCATATCTGAGTTACTGTGAAGCAGAAATCGGAAACAGAAGGAAAATACAGAATGTGCATTTTGAATCTCACCAGAAGACACATTTGAAGGAAAGATAACTCACAGGATAGCATTGGCAAAACCTTGGGTGTATGAAAAATGTTCAATGTTCAGTGAGTGCTGCTGAAGAGAAATTCTGAAAACACAAAGTGGGATGTCTTTTCATGTTGTTGAAATAAGAAAAATATGGAAAATATAAAAGCAAAATTCTAGAGAGAGCTAGGGGTAAAATGTAGTCACTATCTACAAATTGAGCAGGTTCCTGCTGAGGGTGAAACATAAGAAAATTTACCTTTTCATACTGTAGGCTTTTAGAAGCAAGGCAGCCTGCAAAGCAGGGAGAGAAATATTCAGTCTCATCTCTTCCACACACAGAAGAATACATGGTGCTTTCGCAACCACAGTGTGCATTGCATGGAGCTGTGAGGTTTCCCAAACTACCTGAACTGTTAAGTTGAGATTAAATAAAATTATAATATCCTCATTTAAATAATAATTTGATGCATACATACATCAAGATCTCAATCAAATTCACAAGTGTGCTTATTGATATAATTTTAACAGATTTACTAGGGTATAAAAGCATAATAAAAAGCATATTTAAGAGCGTAACACATGATAGTCCTGAGAGATGACTTAGCTTTTAAGAACACTTCCTGCTCTTCCAGAGGACCAAAATTCTATTTCCAATATCATGCTGACAGCTCACCTTTTGTAATTCCAATAACAGAGACTTGTCTGCCCTCTTATGGTCTCTGCAAGCACCAGGCATGGATGTGGTACATATACATACATGTAGGAGAACATTCAAACACAAAATCTAAAATATAAATAAATCTTCAAAATGTACCACTTGATTTATTTTATGCTATAGTGAAATTGTCATTGTAGTCATGTTAATAAGAGAAATCATCACCACCTACAATGGGTTCCTTTTCACACTACTTCAAAGACTTTTAAAAAACCTTTTATAATTTCTTTTCTTTCTTTTCTTTCCCTTCTTTTCTTTTTCACTCTTATTCCTACTCCTTCTCCCCCTCTTCTTCTTTTTCTTTGTTCTTCTCTCTTTCATTTTCTCCGCCTTCCTTTCACCTCTCCTCCTTCTCTTTTTTCTCTTTTTTTCTCCTGTGTGACAGATTCTTCCCCTACCAACAAACCCAAACTCACTATATAGCTACGGTTGACCTCCAACTCATGGCAGTCCTCCCCTCTCCCTTAAGTGTCCCATGTACTATGGGACATTTTTTTTTTCACCTCAGAAAGTTACAGATTCTGAATTTTGTCAAGTTGCTAATTTTTTGTCTACCTTAAGAATTTCCATTTTGTTCTTAGTTTGTTTGATGCATCTATTGATTTTTATCTTTAATTATGATTTAATTGATGTTTCTTGGCTGATTATATATATAATGTATATAAATAAATTCATTAATATAATATTCAACTCTGAGATTAAATTTTCACATTTTTATCACCTTAGGCATTTATCATTTTTTTTTTTTGTATTTTGAAATACTCAAAAGTGCTTTTTGCTACCTACTTAAAAATATATGTTATTAACCATGATTGTATTATTGTGTTATACATATTAAAAGTCAATTCTCATATGCAAATGCTTCCTTGAGCATAATTAGCATTTTTCCCCAGCCATGTCTCACTCCCAGTTATCCAGCCTCTGCGAGCCACTATTGCACTGTCTTTTAGTTTATTGAGAAGAGTTTTATTTATTTAGTTATTTATTTATTTTAAATTTAGTGTAGGTTGGTCTCCACTTACTGTGGAGTTATAATTTTCACTGCAGTAATTTATTTCTTTGCTTAAATTTATTCTTGGGAATTTCATTTCATTTGCCTTTGAAACTACAGCTAATAATATTATTTTTTCATAATTATCATATTAATATTTCAAACTTCCTGCATTTAGTTCTTTCCACTCAGCCCTTTGTGACTTTATGGTATCTGATATAATGGCTCTCTTTGTTCTCTAATTTTACTAACTTCAGTTTTTCTGATTTTCTAGTTTAGTTGAAGGAAGGCAGTTATTTACTTATTTTTCTTCAAAGAAGTAATGTTGTATTACACTAATTTGTGGGGTGGTTCTGGAGAAATGTTGCAGGA
The DNA here is from genome assembly GCF_011762505.2 of Arvicanthis niloticus. Taxonomy (NCBI): domain Eukaryota; kingdom Metazoa; phylum Chordata; class Mammalia; order Rodentia; family Muridae; genus Arvicanthis; species Arvicanthis niloticus. Next base: position 8,705,347 of record NC_047674.1, on the reverse strand, counting down.
ATTAAGAGCACTTGTTGCTCTTTTTTTCTAGAGAAGCAAAGTTTAGTTTCTTGAGACCAGGCATTCATGTATTGTATGAAATTACAGTATGCTTATCTATAATTCCAGGTCTTTTCAGTCTGATACCTTCATCTGACTGTAGGCACCTACACAAGAGATACTTATGCATATACATAAATAAAATAAAGATTCTAAAAACAGCACTCCTTTCTGTATTTTTAAGTTTCATTTTTTTCTGGTACATATTTTTTTTCATTTCTACTAATTTGTTCCTGTTAAGAAATTAACTGCTTCCAAGCAATGAAAGCCAAACAAAGCAAAAATCTACAGGTCACAGGACCTATAGCAGCTTCCATGATACTGATTTAGTCTACCTTGTTCACAGGTATTAAAATTAATTTCTTCAAACTACTGGCATGAAAATGTTTCCCTTGTGCTTGCAGCATCACCCATTGCCTGTGAACTTTAAATTCTCAGATTTGTCACCATAGAAATTGCAAGGCTGTAAGTCAGCAATCTATATTTTAACATGTCGTATAGGAGGTTGATTTTAAAGTTGAAAAAGAATAGTGTTTTAAGAACAAAATAAATTGTGAAATGTTGTAAGCAGAACATACATAATGCGCATAATTCAGCAGTCAAGTTTCTTATGTCATGACAAGATTTATGCTACAACTTAGCAGAGAGATCTCTTGCCTACTGGACAATTATGAAAAGCTGTATCAAATTATGTTTCTGGTTGGATATGTAAATTTTCCTGGAATATATTTTTGAAACATGTAACATTCTTCTGAGGTTGAAATGTCTGCTTCATACACATTAAAAGTATTCATGATATATCCCCTAGCTGTCCTGAATCTTATGAAGATATGTAGTTAAGACAATACTGTCATACTTGTTTGGCTTCACAATACATTTTTGTCTCTTATATTTGAGATCTCCAACTTGGTTTCATTGATTTCTCTTATAATTTTATAATGGAGTATATTTTCAACTCAATACCTTGTGGGTTTTGACACACACACACACACACACATATATGTATATTTATAAATATATCTCACATCCATGCATATATATATACTCTTTGAAGTATGTGAAAACTTTTTTAGGGGGAAATAATATATTCTCTTTTAATTAAATGTATGTTAAAATATAATTCCATTTTAATTGTTTGTATTTTAAAATGATATTCTATGTATTATAAATAGTTTTCAAATTAATTCGTAGATAAATGACATCTGTAACATTTAACATTCAAGTATATGAGTGGTTACAATACGTTGCTTAGGCATTAATTTAAATGAGTAAGATTTTACTTTATTCATAAATGTTTTGTTCACCTTGGATATTTGGGCAACTTATGTGGGCATCTTATTTTTTAATTGGCCAAAAATTGATAGAAATCGGATGTTCTTTTCCATTCATTTTCTCCTGGAGTGAAGAAGCAGTTAAGTCTTAGGATTTTTGTGTTCAGGGATTTTTCAGTTGACATGTCATTAATTATCCAGCTCCAGGCTCTCTGAATGTTCATTTTTCAAGCATTTCTCCATTGCCTATTCTACTAATTTCACCAGATTAACAAGAGTTTTTGCACTTTTTTGTTTTTATAAACTTATCATTTTTCAGTTTTAAATATATCTATTATTACCATGTCTACAGATTTATTACCTTTCTCTAAGTCCCATGGATGAATTTGTGAAAGAAATGAAGTTGTAGTCATGCTTTATATCCCTCTGGACAGCTCCGGTAGCATTTATTGGATAATAGTTTGTCATATGCTATCCCATTGTAGTTGAAAGTGCTATTAACTCTTTTTTATCATTTCACTTACTTTAATTCTTTGGATTTAAGTGCCACTTATGTTGTACAATATTTAATATTAACCCATGCCAAGCCCTTTGAACTTTGGATATTTAATCTAAAATGTCTGTATGGGTGCTCAAATATTCTTTAAATCTGTTCTTTAATGTTTATAGGAAGGTAGAGAGATCAATTCAAGAACATAAGATCAAAACACATTGCACATATGCTAGTAACATCTTGTACTTGCTACATATTGTTAACTCAAAGTTCTAGCTTTGATCAAAAATCACTAATGAATGCATGATAAATAAACATTTCTTTATGTGTACCCTTAATATGAAAAGTAAAACTATATATTTTACTTTATTTTCCTGTTAAATAATTCTAAGAATTATATAAATATAATAGGTTAGTAGATTAATAGTCTGAAAAATATTCCTTCTGTTATGATTTTAAAATCTAGTATGCAATCTTATATTTAAAATCTTATATTTACCCTTCATAATCTTCATTGATTCCAGCAAATTTCACTCTTTCACACTTTACAAAAACGTTTAATATGAAAAGCAGAAGTGATATAATAGATGTTACCAGTATAAATTTCATTTGGCTTTTACAAGACATTTTCATCTTGGAAACAATGAAACCTCCCAGGAAATTGCCAAGTGCACCTGCTGGAACTAAAATAGTTCCTAAGAAAGGGAAAAGAAAATACTGTTAAATATATCTGTGGAGAATAAGAAAAAATTACCTATATATGCCATTTCCTCTTCTCAAATACAGATTCTCAAACTAAAAAATACCAAAAAAAAAACCCCAAAAAACTAGACAACATTGTATTTGAATAAATCATTATATATATATTTTTTTCTTATATATATAATCTTGTGCAAGTGGATGAAGCTATTCCAGGTCTACTAGACCTAGAATTCTGATAGTGATGGTGATGCTTTGATCTGCTATTACTGGGTATCTAATACAAGCCAGGAACTTAGTCTATAGACACTCTATTTAGGAACTGTGTTATTGAAAGATACTATTACTTAGAGGTTTAAATGTATGGCTTATTGCAAAAAACTTTAATTAAATAGCAGACCTCCTCAAATCATCCTGTGGATAAAAATTGTAACAGCCATCTCACTTAGATATCTCATAGATGCTCCACATGAAGAGTCTTAGAACATCAGCCTCCATAGTACCAAATATAAGGTATGGTCTTGTACCTTAAGCATAGATATTTAGAAACAGGAAATCATAAGAAGAATATAGAAAAAAAGAAAAAATGAGGAAGAGAAAAATAGAAAAAAAAAGCCACTGTATAACACGATAAACTAAATGTAGACAACTGTGTATGTGTATGTGCATGTGATGGGTAGAGAACACAATACCAATAGCTAGACAAACAGCAAATTAAGTGTAGTGAGGATTTGAATACATATAAAAGAAGTGATCCATAGAGATGCAGCAAACAAACAAACAAAAAAGAAAATAAGGAAGAAATTAATGTGCTGGGTGTAAAAGAAGACCAAAGAAGGAAAGTGAACAGTAAAACACAAAATTGATAAAATTTAAGTGAAGTCCAAGATGGTGTTAAAGGGACACTCACCAATTGTTTCCTCTTCTGTGGATGGGAAACAAAATAATAGACTTGGAACTTGGCATGGAAGGGAGAATGGGTGAGAACTGGAGGTTGCCTGCACAGGACATAAAACCTAGCACATTCCACAGACTTGTATGACAAAGCAAGGGGAGCAAATACTCTTGATCCTTAAATATGAAAGTTTAAAAGGAGTGTCGAATTCCTGTTCCTAGGCAGGACAGAGGCAGTGGAAGGCAAGATGTGGCTTGAAGGCTGCATCCCGCAGACAGGAAGCCTGAATACATACCAGATGTGGAGGGTGAAAGCAAAATAGCTTCTGAAGAGAAATTCGCAGGAAGATTCATGAAAACTCACTTATAGAGCTGCCTGGAGGAAGGTTTTATTGTCAGGGACTCAGTCATTCTCAGACTAGAAATCCTGGCATTATCGCAGACTCCTCAGAAGAAACTCAGACTTCTTGTGGACATCTCAGTGCACAACTGGGTAAGCAGCCATCCCAGACAGCAAGACAGTTATAATTTGGGTGAGTGTCTCAGACACAACATACTGAGAGGTGTATGCTTACATACACTGTGAGGGGTGTACCAGTTATCCACTATATATTAGATGTTTTCGGTACCTCGGGTTGCAAAAATTCTAAAAGCTTTCAGAGCAAATGTGTACCCATTTAGCATGGTCCATAGTCTGCCCAAATTTAGTGTTCAGTAAGCAGAGCTTCCCATAGCACCAACACTGTCTACATATCCATTGTACAGAATAAACTTCTTAAGTGAAGAAAAGTCTAAAGTAACATATATTCTCCCTATGCTCATGTGACTAGACAAGGCACACTGCTCTACCATCAAAATTCAGGTGTAGGGAATTGCAGACTAAGACTCCAGACAGTACACACCCTTAGAACAGTCTAGATACTCTGACTATGTCAGATATTGTACATGGCTTGCTTCTGTTCCCACTAGCTTGATGACAACTGAAAAGACTAAGAATAATCTGAAAATACATTCTACTGTCTTCACCCTGTTCATTGTAAATAACAGGTCTAGATGATCCAGAGAGATCTTAGGTAGAACTAAAATTGCAATTTTATTGCTTGATCTTTTTCTTTATCTTCATTAATTGAGTTTTCCTCTCTTCCGTGTTTGATTTCCATTTTTCCCTTTTTATTTGTATTTTATCACTTTAAGGCTTCCTTCTTTCTTTTTTTATTATTTAATTTCTGGGGATTTTCATGTGTCCTAGGCAACTGTTCCACCACTGTTTGACAAGCTCTAGCCTTTCAATTTCTTTTTTTTTAAATCCATTTTTGTTATTTTAAAATTTTCTTTTCTCCTTTCTCTCCTCAATCTCACAAGAACTGAAGATGAAAGCCAAGGCCTGGTATACCATGGACTGTTACTGCCCCCTGAGTTATAATTTCTGAAGATTTTTATATTGTATATGTATATGCTACATGTATATTGTATAATAGTCAAAGGTGCAGCAGGGCAGACTGAATGTGGCTGGTAAGCCTGGTGATGAAGTGTGACATAGTAAAACCTATCTTTCAAATTGTGAACCTTCAACATGAACTAACTACCTTCAGTCTGCCTATAGACCCTTCAAATCATGAATGCAGCAACCAACACAAGAATCACTTTCAAATAAAAGAGTTAACACCAACAATGTCTTTAGAGGTCTATGATTCCTATGACTGCTATCTCTCTAGGAGGAGTCATCATTAAGTATGCATACCACAATTTAGGATGCCTACACATCTGATTAAAGGGCCAGAGTTAGTCCACCTTTTTTTTTTTTTCGTTTTCTTTTTAAAAAATTAATCATTTTATTCATTTACATTTTAAATGATATCCCCCTTTCTGGTAACCTCGCCACAAACCCCCATCCCATTCCCCTCTCCCCGTCCCCTTTGCCTCTATGAGGGTGCTCTTCCACCCACTCACCCACTCTCTCCTCACTGCTCTAGCATCCCCTACATGGGGCATCGAGCCTTCACAGGACCAATGGCCTCCCCTCTCATTGATGTCAGATAAGGCCATCCTCTGCTACATATGTATCTGGAGTCATGGGTCTCTCCATGTGTATTCTTTGGATGGTGGTTTAGTCCCTGGGAGCTCTGGTGGTCCAGTTTGTTGATATTGTTTCTTCTGTGTGTTTGCAAACCCCCTTCAGCTCCTTCAGTCCTTCCCCTAGCTCTTTCAATGGAGTCTCCAGGCTCAGTCTGATAGCTAGCTGTGAGTATCTGCATCTGTATTTGTTTGGTGCTGATAGACCCTGTTAGGGAACAGCTGTATCAGACTCCTGTTGGCAAGCACTTCTTGGCATCATCAATAGTATAGGGCTTTGGTGTTTGCAGATGTGATGGATCCCTAGGTGGGGTGGTCTCTATATGGCCTTTCCTTCAGTCTCTGTTCCATTTTTTTGTCCCTGTCTTTCCTTTGTACAGGAGGATTTCTGGGTTAAAAATTTTGAGATGCATGGGTGGCCCCATCCCTCAACTGAGGGCTGTGCCTATCTACTTGAGGTGGTCTCTAGAGGTTGTATCACCCCTTTGTTGGGTATTTTGGCTAAAGTCATCTCCATTGGGCCCTGAGAGCCTCTTTCTTCCCTGGAGTCTGGGACTTTCTAGTGGCTACTCCCAGATCCCCATTCCTCACGTTTTCTTGTTTTTATTCAATTTCCTGGCCCTCTGTACTTCTGTCCTTTCCAATATCTGATTCTGCCCCCCTCATCCCTTTTTTGCTTTCTCTTCTCTCTTTCTCCCATGTTCCTCCCTCCCTCTACCTTTTGTGATTGTTTTGTTCCCTGTTCTATGGAGGACTGAAACATCTACACTATGGAGGACTGAAACATCTACACTTTGGTCCTGCTTCTTCTAAAGCTCCTCTTCAAGACTTGCAGAAATTCTGATTTACTCTTTTCTTACATAGCAAATTCTGTCTTGAAACTGTGTTCACAAAGAACCTATGAGACATTGTATTACATTTATTTACTTTGAAGTAAATTCAACATTACATAAGAAATCAATTATTAAAAGCCACATGAGCAGAAAAAGCCAACATATTATAAGGCCATATAGAAGTAAGTAATTATCCATGTGAACTCATCTGAAAGTCATCAACATATAACAGATGAACAGTATGAGTGAGTTAAGTAAGATATTTCAAGATAAAACAACTCAATGGAGAGATAGTTTGAAAAATATTACAAAACTTGAAAATGACAAGCTTTATAAACTGAGTCAAAACCAAAAAAAAAAAAACAAAACAAAACAAAACAAAAAAAAAAAAAAAACAACCAACCAACCAACCAACCAAACCAAACAAAACAAAACAGCAACAACAACAACAAAAAAACCCTGGGTATGGCAGAGTACACCTGAAACTAGGAGGAGGAACAAGACTTGAAGATCAGCCTCATATAGATCAAGGCCAAGTTCACGATCTGTCTTGACTGTATCTCTCTTCATCTCAACAAACAAAATTAGTTGAAAGCCTTACCAATTGGTTAAATAAAGTAAAAGAAAAGAGTATAATTTGGGCACATTCAAGATGGCTCAACAAGAAAAGATGATTACCACCAATCCTTGAGACCCACATGGTACAAGGAAAGAATAAACTCCCACAAGTTGTATGCTGGCTTCCACATGTGTGTTTTTGAAAAACCATGAAAAAAAATATATATATTATAAATCAATGAAAATATTTCTAAAAATGTATGATGCTATTCGACTAATCAAATAATATCCCTTCCATAATATATTTGTAAGACTTTTAATGAATATCTGTTACTTTAGAATCTGAGATTTGAAGAGCACTAGCCAATAAAGAAAGGATGAGGCAGGGAAGAAACTGTTCTTAAGAGGGTCATATATTTCTGTGATATTTGTTTTTATATTTGTTATATAAAACAAATGTGATATTTGTTTGATATTTGTTTTATATATTTTTAAAGCAACGCTATTGCGGTAGGTCCACTTATGATTTTATGAAATATATCACTTACTGATTCTTATAGTATTAGATCTTTTACAGAGTATGTCCTTTGCTTGAACTGGTATTGTACTTAGAATTAGTGAAGTGACACCAGCATTTACTCTTGTTGATGTTTACATAGCATACTCTCTTGCATCCTCATCCTTTTAACGTTTGTGTGTCTCATATTTAAGGAAACCTTCAGTTAAGTAATACATGTTGAAATTTCTTCACATTATGTCAATGTTTAGTTTATTTTTATATTATATACTTCAAGTATAGGTAATAGGTAAATGCTCTTTCTATCTGACTAAATCTTATGTTCATGCCAAATACTGAAGCAGGTATCTCTTTGTTCTAAACATTTTGTAAATACATTTCCTTGTATTGTAAACAGCCATAGATAAATACTGTATCTTTGCCTTGGGAACAGAGACAATCTTGGTTATGATTTTAGTTTTAGCAAGTGGCATTCACATACACTGTACCCCGTCTTCTCCTTATGTGACATTACTTAAATATACATATCACCCTTAAATATACAGATTATAATATTTTTAAAATCAGCTCAGTAACAAGAAAATTCTACCTGTGAGCAGAGTGGCATATGAGGGTGTTAACAAAAACTGATTTTCTAAATATTTTGGCAAAAATTCTGCTGCTCCAATAGAAGCCAAGGACTCTGTGGCCTTGCATATTGAGTAGCACATCAGCAGCGGGTTCCTCAACAGACACTGAAACAGAACAGGTCACATCACAATGACTTTCTTTTATTATAATCTAGTGATCAATCTGCAGAACTTGCTTTTTATAGTCTAAATGAAATGTATAAAACTATGTAAACAAAATTATATATTTCCCTAATAGACACATTTCATATAAGACTTATAGTTTGTTTTCTCTGCAGTAAATAGATTTTTTTATTTTTGTATTTTTGTATTTTTTAAGTTATTTTATTTATTTACATTCTAGTCATTGATCCCTCTTGGTCACCACTCCCAAACTCCCTTATCCCATTCCTCTTCCGCTTTGCCTCAGTGCAGGTGCCCCACACCCTACCAAGTCTCCCCCCTTGCCTGTGGCCTCAAGTTATTGAGGCTTGAGCACATCTTCTCCCACTTTGGCCAGACCAGGCTGACCTCTGATATACATGTGCCAGGGACCTCAGACTGGCCTATGCATGCTCCTGCTTGTTGGTTCAGTTTTTGGAAGCTCCCTGGGGTCAGGGTTATTTGAGACTGCTAGTCTTTCTCTGGGGTTGTTCTCCCTTTCAGCTTCTTCAAACCTTGCCCTAATTCAATTTAGAGGTCCCTGACTTCAGTCCAATGGTTAGATTTAAGTATCTGCCTCTGTCTCAGTAAGCTGCTTGTATAGCCTTTCAGAGGACAGCCATGCCAGGCTCCTGTCTGTAAGCACACCATAGCATCAGTAATAGTGTCAGGCATTGGTGCACCCCCATCTTGTCCCAGTTATTGGACCACCTTTCTTTCAGTCTCTTCTCTATTTTTGTCTCTGCAGTTTATTTAGACAGGACCAATTCTGGGTCAGAAATTTTGACTGTAACCCCATCTCTCCACTTGAGGGATCTTCTACTGGACATGGACTCTTCTAGTTCCCTCTCTCCAGTGTTAGGCATTTTGGCTAAGGTTACCCCCAATGAGTCCTGAGTGTGTCTCACCTACAGGGTCTCTAGTACATTTGGAGGTTCCACCAACTTTCCAACCCCAGAGGCAGCTTATGATCTGTTAGATTGTTGAAAGTATTTCTCTTTGCCTTATTAGAAGCACTCGTAGTTTGCATTTACCTAACTTGGCGAGTCCTATGTAATTTTGCATCATGTCACATATTAATCAGTTCTTAATGGATTAAATACTTATGTCATCTTCAACTCCCAAATGTCACAAATGAGGTTACAATAAAACCCAATATTATATATTTTTGATGTCCAATGAAAGTATCTTTAGCATGGTGTACATTTGGAAGGGTTTGTTTGAATATTGGGGACTGTGGTAGTTTGAATATGCTTGGCCCATAAGCAGTAGTACTGTTAGGGGATGTAGCCTGTATTGAGAAAGTATTTGGGCTTTGGGGGTTTCCTCCTATGCTCAAGATCCACCCACTGCAGAAGAGAGCTTCCTCCTAGTTCTCTGCAGATGCCAGTCTCACCCTGACTACCTGTGGATCAAGTTGTTGAACTCTTACCTCTATATCCAGCACCATGTCTGCCTATACATTGCCATGCTTCCTGCCTTAATGATAATGGTCTCAACATCTGAACCTTTGTAAGCCAGCCCCAATTAAATGTTGTCCTTTATAAGAATTGCCTTGGTCCATAGTATTTCTTCCCAGTAATGTAAACTAACTAAACCAGGGTTTATGAATAATTTATTTGATTTATTGTCCAGATTTCCCTCCTGATTTTATCTTTAAATAACAATGCTTCAATAATTTAGATTCCAGTCTACTTAATGAAGTGGGTATACTCTAAGATTCATCAGAAAAATATTTCAGGTTTGGCAGGCCCTACAATTCCTAATATTCCTAATATACAATTCCTAATATTGAACATAAGAAGGCCTTACAATTGCCAGAAAAGCTACATCTGAGTATTCTAAAACCTAGCATGTAATAACACTAATATAAGAGCAAAAAAAAAAGCCTTGAGATATTTCCATCCTTCAGATTGTGAGCACTTTTTAATCAACCCCAGGCATAACTGAGAGTAGTAAGCCTCATGCCAATTTTGAGTTGATGAGTAAAACTGTTTTGTTTTATGCTACTAAGTTTCATGCAGCAATAGCTAACTGGCATAGTCCACATAATGAGAAACATTTGACAACATTTGCTAATATTGGCAGGCTTTTAAAATTTTATCACACAGACATACACAAGATAGACAATATTTCTTTTCTGTTTCTGTGGTTTTAAACATAAATGTGCATCTTGTGGCTAGAGAGATGCCTCAGTGGGTAACTTCCAATGGTTATATCATACTGCAAATACTTATTTAGTATCTTCAAATATCTTCTTTCTATCTATCTATCTATCTATCTATCTATCTATCTATCTATCTAATCTATCTATCTATCTAGATATAGATACAGATATAGATATACATACAACAAATGGTTAAATTTTCTTTTTTTTTATAAATATGGTTCATTTAGTACAGATAAAATGTTATACTGTTCTTGCTACTCTGGTCTTTTAGAATGTCTTATTTTTACTAGATCAATGATCTTTTCCCCTACACTTTTGTAGGAAATTTAGAATAATTTGTCATCCTTTAAAATATAAAATACATGCCATATGGTTAAATATTATTGAATTGACTTTATAGAATATTGGACAAATTATCCCATATATAAGCATAGACATTTCATGAATTAGCATTGTATCTATCAGGTTACCTGAGTCTTTATTACTACAGATATGTTGAGTTCCATTTTCTTCATGAAATTTTTGTGAATCATTGTTAAATGAGTTTTTGATTTATACATAATTTTGTGATTATGTTTTAGTTTACAATCCAATTTTAGACTTAGATAATGGGTATACAAATAGCAAGGCACAGGGTCAAATTATCACTGCTTAAAGTTTATATACATTCAGGTACCAGAAAAAAAAAACGTAATGTCAATATTAAAACAATATTTGAAATTTTTATTAAGTTTAACCTTGGAATCAAAGAACCTCTATAGTAACAACTGTGAAACATTAATGAAAGAAATTGAAGTAGACACATACAAGCAAAATGAAAATGTTGTACCTGTTAATGATAGAAAGAATTAATGCTGGAAAATAAAAAAAAAAAAACTGATCTATATATTCAATGCAGCTTCAACCACAGTACAAGTCACATTATTTCTGAACTATCAAAAATATGGAAAGTCGGTTTTCAAAACATCAGAAGTCCACCGAATTGATGTTACAAACATTTCTGTATTAATGTTCATTTTGATTAGAGACCTGTCTGCTCCTGACAGCTTTCTGTCTTGGATTCTAAGAAGAAATTGAGCATCTTTGGCCCCATCTTTCATTCTGTAGAGAAAGCCAACTCAATAGTGATTGAAATGGAAACATACAACTAGGAAGTATAAAAGTACGCATCTGCTGAGATTAAACAAAAAGCCTGCACTGTTTCAGTCTGAGCAAGGATGATTTTTTTGTCTATGACTCTAAAGGCACAGAAAACAGAAGCAATGTAGATAAATGAGATCATTAAAAAACAAAAACAGTTCGAGGCCAGCCTGGTTTATAGAGTGAGTTCCAGGACAGCCGTGGATACACTGAGAAACCCTGTGTGGAAAAAAAAAATACAAAACCAAAAACAAGAGGCTTCTGTGCACAAAAGAAAACAACCTGAATGAGGGAATTAACATAATCCCAAAACACTTTTTAATTAATTTTTTATTGGATATTTTATTAATATTTCAGATGTTATCCCTTTTCCCCATTTCTCCTTCACCCAGAAACCCCCTATCCCATCACTATTCCTCCTGCTTCTATGAGGATGTGTCCCACCGCCCAGCCCTTGAATTCTTTTACACTGGGGCATCCAGCCTTCACTGGACCAAGGACTTCCTCTCTCACCTATGCTCAACAAGGCCATCCTGGGATGCACTGGTTAGTTGATATTGTTGCTCCTCCCCATGGGGCCTTAAAGGCCTTAAGCTCCTTCAGTCTTCTCTCTCTCACTCCTCCATTGGGAACCTCATAATCAGTTCAATGGTTAGCTGTGAGCGTCCACCTCTGTATATGTCAGGCTCTGGCAGACCTCTAAGGAGATAGCTATATCAGGTTCCTGTCAGCATGCTGTTTCTGGCATCCACATCAGTGTTTGCCTTTGGTACATGGGATGGATACCCAGGAGGAGCAGTCTCCAAATGGCCCCTCCTTCACTTTCAAAATCAAGTATTAGATTTCGGTTTCAAAGGCAGCATGAAAAAGGATTACAGAACTGCCTCTAAATATGCAGTTCATAAGTTTCATATTTTATAAATTATATCTGCATATATGTTTTTATTTAGATGTCATTCGTAAGTGTTGATTGATTACTTATAGTTTGATTGACCTGGGCCTTAGTAAGTAAAGTTTTTAAATTGCAAACAAAAACCCACTGAAATGAAGATACAACCTTTGAATGGGAGAAAATGGCTTGCCTCATATTTTTCTTTTTAAGGATTAATAGACAAAGCAGGTAAGGTTCCAGAGAAACAAGCAAACAAAAAAACAACGGTTACCCAGATTAAAAGTAGACATAGGTTCTGAATAGGCCTCAAAAGAATAAATATAAATAACTGAAAAATGATACATAAAATATGAAAGATAATTAGCCATCATAGAAATGAATATAAAAGCTACACTTGGATGCCTCTTATCCCTGTTAGAATGATGCTAAGGTCTACATATAAAATTCTCCCCACAATCTCACTTAGTTGCTAAGATAATCATGATGTTTGGGGGATTTTGGATATTTTGTGGGGATGAATGGTTACCTGGAGAGAGTATGCCCCACAATGAAAGCTTTGAGCTTTATATTCTGGCACTACTTTCTCTCACTTCTTTGTTTATATAACAAGACATGATACGATGAGGTAATATCAGCCACCAGTTTCCCCCTCCCATATTCCTGCGTATAGCCCATGCCTTCTCTGCCATGACAGAATGCATTGCCCAAAATGAAATTAAAATTAAAGTCTTACTGATATATAATCACTTACTTCAAACGGTTCATGATTTAATAAAGAGAATTTGAAGAATAGTTACAGGTAAAAATAAATCTTATATAACATATCCACTTATCTTTGAAAGAATTCAACTAATTCACATGTACATTGACAAAGACAGCTCAATCCAAATATAAATGTCAACTTCAGGAGTTAGACGGGATCCCCAGTGTAGGAATAAGGACATCAATTCACCTTCAAAATTGTCTAACCAAAATTGTTCCTGTCTAAGAGAAATGCACAGACCAAAAAAAAAAAATGGTGCAGAAACTGACACTATTACATATGCTATGTTGTGCTTGCTGACAGAAGGCTATCCTCTGAGAGATTCTACCAGCAGCTGATTGAGACAGATGAAGATACCCAGAGCCAAGCTTTGGACTGAAGCCAGGGACCTATATGGAAGAGTTAGGGGAAGGATTAAAGGAACTGAAGGGGATGGAAACCCCATAGGAAGACCAAGAGTGTCAACTAACCTGCATCCCTGGAAGTTCCCAGAGACTAAGTCACCAAGTAAAGAGCATACACCTGCTGGTTCAATTCTCTGAACACATATGTAGCAGAGGACTACATTGTCTGACCTCAGTGGGAGAAGATGTGGCTAATCTTGTAGAGACTTGATGACCCAAGGAAGGGAGATATAGGAAGAAGAATTCTGCAAGGGGGCCAGGAAAACAAGTAAAATGACAACTCAGTTTTTCACAAAGATAAAAAAAAAAAAAAAAACCCTTCCATTCTCATGAAAGTAAGAAAACCCAACGATAGCGAAAAATCATCTTGTACAATAAGAACAGTGCTAGAGGCACAAAATGATATCAAGTTATACTATAGAGCCAAAATAATAAAAACAGCACACTACTGGCAGAAAAATAGACTAGCTGATCAATGGAATAGGAGATCCACATATTACTCCATGCAACTACAGTCACTTGAGTTTTGACAAAGATGCCTGAAAATACAGAATGGAGAAGATAGTCTCTTCAATGAATGATGTTGGAAAAACTAGACATCAGTCTCAACTAACCTGGTTCCTGAGATCTCTCTGACACAGAGCCACCAACCAGGCAGCATACACCAGCTGATATGAGATCCCCAACACATACAGCAGAGGACTTCCTGGTCTGGCCTCAGAGAGAAGATGCACCTAACCCTTGAGAGAGGGCCCCAGGGAGTGGGGAAGTATGGTGAGGTGGAGGTGGAGTGGGGACATCCTCTTTGAGATGGGGGGAGAGTGGGATGGGGAACTGTCAGAGGGCAGACTGGTAGGGGGATGACGACTGGACTGTGAAAAAAAGATTAAAGAATAATAAGAATAAAATAAAAACATTAAAAATAAAAGAATGAAAATTGATCTTATTTTCACTCTGTAAAGTTCAAAATAAATCAAAGAACCAAGTATTTGATCTAAAACTAGAAGATAAAGTTAGAAGTATACTAATGATAAAATGTGACTAAATATTTCTAAATATGACTTCAGTGGCTTGAGATATAATGTAAACAAGGGAAGTGTGGAATCATATGAGATGAAAACACTTTGTTTCTTTAGAGGAAACCATTAATAGAATAAATAGGTAGCCTACTGAATAAAACAACATCTTTCCCTCATATATGTGTGATAGATGATTAGAATATACAAAAAGGCAAACTAAAGCTAAAGAAACAGCACGAACAACAAACCATCTAGGGAAAGATACTGAGAGTTCTCTAAAGAGAAAATACAAATGGCCAGTAAATATTTTAAAAGGAATGAAGCCTTTTGCCTAGTGAAGGTCATTTCTCTTGCTCTTAGTGTTCTTTAATTTCCTCTAGTTCTTTCTTTACAGCTGACAAAGAGAAGCGGGGTTGGGAAAGGGAAGGAGGGAAGAAATGGAAAGAGGGAAGAGCCATATTATATTTTAAGTTTAAAATAATATTTTAAAAAAGAAATGGAATATTTTGAATAAAACAATGAACAATGAAAAAAAACCCTATCTCCAGGAAAGTGAAAATAATTAGAAATTGCAAAGATAGAGATCTCCAATTCTAAAGTGACTTAGGAAAATTCAATTGATATTATTTTAAAGACTTCTGGAAATTCTATTCAGAGTTTAAAATTCACTAAAAATAAATAAAACTCTATGTGATAATTACAACCATGCAATCTATGTGCCAAAAGAAAGAAAGAAAGAAAGAAAGAAAGAAAAGAAAGAAAGAAAGAAAAGAAAAGAAAAGAAAAGAAAGAAAGAAAGAAAGAAAGAAAGAAAGAAAGAAAGAAAATTTTAAGTAGAAGAAAGAGCATTCGAAGTAAGACTAGAGCATTGGAAGGGGCTTCCTCTGCATCCTGGAGTCTGTTATTTCAGGAAGCACGTTTCTCACCTACAAAAACAAAGGATTTTGAACTCAATATTGTGATTTGTGGGCTTGTGTGTGGGAGGATGTGTTGACACAGGTTCTTCCAATTTATCCCATCTTGTTAAATATCATATTAATTTCTTCAGAGAGAATAAACACAAAATCACATAAAATCAAATTTAAAAAAATCAAACTTATAGCTGTGGCATCATTTGTTACTAGCACCAGAGAGGTCTTTAGGACTACCAAATAAGGGCATTCTTTCTTTCCATTATAACAATTATAACAAAACTGAATAATCTAAGAAGAGACCCCAAAACTTTCACCCTAATTTAGGAAACATTTTTGTTTATTTGCTTAGCTCTATATAAAGATTAAACAGGACAACCTAGCTGATTTGTAAAATATTTTATAATATTTTAAATAAAACGTATTATATTTTAAATAAAAATATTTTACTATACCCAAAGAGCATGAAACAAATCCTGAAAACGAGATCCATATTTCACATTTTTAAGCTTCTTGTAAAAGTAAAGAGAATCCTTTTCTTTGTGTAGTTTTAGCTTGTGTGCACCTGAGGTCATAAATAAAATAGTTGAAGTTGGTAAGAAAATATACCTCATGTATTCATTCGCATTATAGTAATCACAGATATTCATGGAAATACAAGAGAGTTATTTTTAAACAAACCAAAATCAATGTATGTTTCAGAATGTAAATTCTTCTACAGCAAAGACAATTAGTTGATCATGTAATCTCTCACATCTGCACTGCCAAATACTTAAGTCAACCACTGTGTATTTATCTTAACTACTAGAAGTGGGATCCTTAATTTTCAGTGGTTCCTGTGGCTGAGTTAATTAGTTCTAATTTAATGTAGAATTCAACAGCCACATTCAATAACATGGCAGAGCCTTAAAATGCACCCTCCCCCCAAAACACCCTTTCTTATATCACAAAGTATTTCTGTGGTAATAAAGGACACTACCACGTGAGAACTTTTTGTAATGATGTAATAATAATAATAATAATAATAATAATAATAATAATAATAATAATAGGAATAATGTAATTGTACAATAGCAGTAGTCAGTGTAACTATAACATTTAAATTCCCATACATTTATCATTACACCTTTTCTTCCCTAACATGCCTTTTTCAGTGATCTCTCCTAGACCCTTTATTTTTTTGTTCTCACATAGCCCCCGTTCTCCCTTCATGTCCCATGAGTATATGCTATCTCAGCATTTTTCCTGCAAGTGTTAAGCGTTTTCCTTACATCTAAGTGGGGTGTCACTCAGTTACACATTTTCCTATTGAGTCATTTGTTGTTGGATTTGTGGACTGTTTTATATCATGGATGTTGTTACTTGTGCAGAAAAAGGAATGAAGGTTTCACTTGATGGTAACGTATGTCTCACTGGGACTTCCTTAATGATAGATATTCTGGAGGGTGAAAGACAGAATCTCAAAACTGTTTCAATTAGCATTTCTCTGTTTGCTGAAAGTGTAAAACACTTACTTTAAAACATTTTATGTTAGTATATAGAGTAGTCAGTTTGTAACTTTATTTTCATACATATATTTCATCAAAGTCTGTTCTTACTTGTTCCTCTTTCCTTTTGATCTCCCTACACATCATCCCTTCCAGTTGATAGCTATCTCCTGTAACTCTCATGTTTGACTTATGTATTATCTGTATTTCATTATTGCATATCCAGCTGCCTTAAGCTCTCTTTAGACACTCAAATTATCATCTTTCTAATCCTGTCACACCACAACCCCTTTCTTCACCCTACATATAAACACACAAACACACACATACATACATGCACACATGCACACATATGTGTACAGACATACATACTTTTAAACTGGCATTGCACATATGGATGAAAAAACTTTTGGTACTTGATGTTTTTTAGTCTTGCTGATTTGACTTAACAGAATTTCTACTTCTATCAGTTTGATTAAAATGTTTATGGATTAATTTTTATTTTAGCTAAATAAAATTCCACTTTGCATTGGTCTGGGGATTCCTGTGGTGTCAAGTAAAGAAACAAACCATGAAAAAGTGAGAATGCAAACAGTTAAAATTGACTTGGTCAACCTGTATTAACCCCAGGGAGTCTGATGCTTAGCAGTTTATTGTCAGCATATTTAAACAAAACATAATTTGAAAAAAAAACTTTCCTGGCATAATACAATCCCTTATGTACAAGGAGGCACTAGTTGTATCCAAACCTCTTCAGGGTATATGCCATTTCTGGAGATAGTCTACCTGTATTAATTAGCTCAAGGGTCTAAGGAAGAGTCTGGCCTACTGTCAGTCATACAGACAGCACGGAGTTCATTTGGGTTATTAGCCACCTCTGGTCCTGGTTGTGGGAGCTTAGAGAAACTCTTGGCTATATTGATAATGTGAAAGTCATTTAGAATATTAGGTATCTCCAATCCTCATTATGGACGCTTCGGGGAGCCCCTGGCTATAAAGATAATGTAAAAGTCACTTAGAGTATTAGCTACTTCCATTCCTGTTGTAGGAGCTTGATATATAGCCTGGCTCAAGAGATAATACAGATCACCAAGCTATTAATAACCTCTAATTCCCAACTTTGTGGATGGAAAAGTGGGTTACATCTATTTCTTTGAGAGGTCATTCCTACATGGCTAACATCCCTGTCTCCCCTGAAGACCTGTGGGTACAGGTGCCTTCATGCTCCCAACACATAGGTACCACACATTCTTTGTCTTACTAAACTATATATGAACATCTAGAATGGACCTATTTTCTAGTTTTTGTAAATAGTGATACAGTAAGTAAAGGTACACAGGTATTTCTGTGATAGAATCCATCAGGTATATGTAGACATAATCCTTTTGGGCATTCTGTAATAGGTGTCCTTGTGTTACTCAAATGCTGATTTCTCTGCCCTCATAATTTTTTTCAATATGGACACAACATTGTTATGCTTCTTTAAAAATATTCTGTCTCAAATTTGTGTAAAGAATTTTAACCATTTATTCTCTCTGCATAGTGTCCATCAAGCTGATCACCCACTGTGTGGACAGAAGAGAGGATAAGGCAGGACTTCCAGCAGCCAAGGGAAAGAAAGGGAGAGAGAGAAGAAGGGATATTCGAATCTGCCAGGAGGAGGGACCAGGAAAGAGTTCATAGAATTCAGCTGGAGAATGGAAGGCCATAAGTGCAAGTATTGTGGGGATGTTGGCTGGGAAATAGCCTGATTAGCATAGGGAATTAAAATATTATGGTGAACCCTAGAAATGAATCTTGACCTCTCTATCTCATTACTGGGAACTAGCTAGGATAAATCATTCATTTTATAGCCATAGATATGGAAGAGTGGTACAACTCTTCCATATGGTAATATGGTAATTTTATTTTAAGCTTTTAAAAAAGATTTTAAATATGGTGTGTGTGTGTGTGTGTGTGTGTGTGTGTGTGTGTGTGTGTGTGTGTGTGTATGGTCTAGAGGTGCATGCAGTTATGACCAAATTCATATTTTGTGCAAGCGTGGCATACATTTTTAACTGATAAGATATCTCTTCAGCCCCTTATTTTCAGAATGTTTTGAGAAACCTCCAGAGTATAAATTTATGTTGCCACCAGCAGAGAATAAAAGTTTGTATTTTCCCACATTGTCATTTGCACTATTCTCCTGATTACAGCTATTCTCACAATGCTGAAATGGAATTACAATGGTTTAAAGGTACAATGGTCTAAATTAAGCCTTTAATGCAAAGCTTTAATTTTTATTTTCTTAATGGGAAAGGATGTTGATCATTTTTCAAATATCTATTGTCCATTTGTACTTTTATATAAATTGACTATTTGAGTTTTTAACATAGGTTCTGTTAATAATTAGCTTTATTTTTCAGAAGTGTTTCAGCTATGTCCCAGATGTTTGGATATATTGTACTTTTTCATCATTCATTTCCACTTGTGCTTTTTTTGGAACTGAATGTTCAGACATGTCCCTGGCCACTTTTACTTGTCTGCTTTCTTTTGCACTCACTAGCAAGTCTATTTCTTCAGCCCCATTTGAACCTCCTACTTAAGGATTATAATGCAAACTGAAGACAAGCTGATACCTCCAACCTCATGGACTGAAAAACTGCAGAATTCTTGAGCTATATTCAAGGTAACCATTTTTGGATTAGCTGGACCACAACCTGTAAGTCATTCTAATAAATCCCCTTTCTAAACATAAAATTTTGTTCTATAAGACTATAATACTATAAGAAAGAAAATAAATTTTCTTTCTAAACATAAAATTTCATTCTATAAGTTGTTACTCTAGACAATTCTGATTCATACACTCAAAAAATAGATTTGAGTATATTTTCTTTAAAAAAACCAAGTTGACACTTTAAATAAAATGGTATATTAACAAAAAAATAATGAGTTACACATATACCTGCTAGTTAAGCTGTAGTATATAAATATATTAGGATGTGATATTGCTCAATTTGGTTAAAAAAGGATATTGGAAAAATATATTTCTTTTTTACAGAACAATACACATAGGTGAAGCATATTCATAAAGAGATGTAGTTTATCTGTGCTTTGAGAATTGAAGTTGAGGGTATAAATTATTATAACCAATTAATTATATTTTGATACTCACCAGGTAAACTATGTGGAAAACATAAAAATGGGAAAAATGTGAACCATGCGAGTAGAGTGGCACTCAAAAAACCAACAAACCAATTGAACTGCCACAGAAGAAAGTTCTCATTTATCCTTCAATAGAGAAAAGGAGAAAGTTTCAGTTAGGTGCACTTATAAAACAAATCATAATTAATTGTGAGAACGGGAGAATGTTCTGTTAATTTGCATTTATTTGTAATTTGTCCCTCTTAACTGGGGGTTGGAGCTTTGCTGAAAAGAGCTGGTTGTTAGTGTTCAATGGTTTGGTTTTCCTCCTATCAGATCTTCGTTTCCCCACTTCCCTTTTCAGTGACATGACTCATGTACCAGATGTTCCTGCTTGTCCTTATTTCAAATTTTCTTCATTTTAATTTCTGACCATGGGAAAACCAAGTCTTGCTTCTTTCTTGGGCTCCTTCAAGTCTTGCACCTGAGCCTCTATAGCAAGAAGCCTTGTATTTTAGGTACATAATTTTTCTTATTTATGGCATCTCAATATCACAGGACATCACAAGGTCCCCTGTTCTAAGTTTACTTTGTATTTTTGTGGTGCTTTCAGTTTTCCTATGGGGCCCATTTGCATTTGTATGGTTTCCTTTGCTTCTCACAAAGCTTAGTAGCTGGGAAGGTAGGAAGGTAATAGTGATTATTTTTTTCAACTGGACACATGAATCCAAGTTCTTTGGTCATTATCAGAAAGTCAAATTTATCAAGAAGAATAATTATGTTTATTTTAAATAATTCTTATTTTTATTTTAACAATATTTTGTTATGTTCACTTATTTTATTTTATGTTTATGAGTATTTTGCCAGCATGCCTGTAGTGTACCACATGCAGAGTTCAGAAGAGGTTGTTTTGAAATCCCTGGAACTAGAGTCACATACAGTTGTGAGCTATCATGTGAATGATGGAAACCAAATACAGGTCCTTTGAAAGAACAAGTTTTCATTATTGCTAACCCATCCTTTTAGCTCCAAGAAACATAGTTTTCTAAAACTAGACCCTGAAAAATTGATAAATCTATCAAGATTGATAATCCTAATAACTTGTGTGTGCTTGTAAAAATTAATAAAATATACAATACAATTTAAAATATTAAATTTGGGTTTTAACACAAGTTAGAACATATGCCATGGGACACACTAGAATATAAAGAAGAAAAAAATGTAACTATGAGGATATTTTATTTGTTATAAAATTCCTGGTTATCAATAATTGTTAAAAAGTATATAAAATAGAATCAAAGACAAAAACTCACATAAAATATCAACAATTATAAAAATTATCCGAGTAAAGACTTAACCCATCATTGTAGTAAAATCCCAAATAAAGTAGTATCAGAAGATACTATTCAAATATAATAGATGTCATAAGTCATGACTTCAGCCAGCACCTTGCTGAACAATCTGAAAGTGTTTCCTCTGAAGTTGAGAACATAAAGTGAGTATCCACTTGCTGCACACTTACACCAGAGAGCTTTTAGTCTTAACCTAAGCAGCTGGTTGAGGAAAAGTAGGAGAAAATCATACATAGGAAGAGAAAAAAACAAATCTATTAAAGGCTTAATCTGAAAATTCTTGAGACATTATGACAAATACTTTTGGCAGAGTAGAGAATAGAAAACTGGCATATAAAGATTAGTAAGTTTTCTAGGACCTTACTAATCACACTCAGAAAGCAATCAGGAAAATAATCACATTCAACTATTCAGTTACACCAAAGCATAAAATACCTAGGGAAAATCTAATGGAGATAAAGAACACTATGATGAAGTACACAAAACATTAGAAAGTAAGAAATCAAGAATTGGAAAAAATAATAACAGAAACTAGTAAAAGCTGAGTCGACTTCTGTGTACATCAGTTAAGAGAATTAATATTGTTAAAATGGGTGTATCACTGAAAGTGTTCTATAGATACAATGCAATACTAACCAAATTCCAATGGCTTTGTTTTTGTTTGTTTTACAGAATCAGAAGAAATATTCTCAAACTCAGAGGGAAACAAAGAATGTCGAGTATCTGAGATAAAGAAATGCTGGAGACAACACCACACTGCAGATTCTGTGTGCACCAAACTGCAGTGTGCTGGTACAGTATTGGACATGTAAGCCGATGGGAAAGAGATGATGATAAGCAAAACCTACTGTGCAGATGTCTATTTATGAACAAAGGAAGAAAATCATATGCTAGAGAAAAGACAGCATCTTCAAAAGCTGGATCTGGAGAAAGTGGATGTCCATGTACAGAATAAAAGTTGATCCTTCTCTCTCATTCCAAATATCAGTTAAAATGTATTCAATTTAATAAAGGCTATAATAAAACTTCTTTGAACAGAGTTCTACTTTCTTCTATTGAAAGTAAAAATTATTCTCAACTACTAATTCTGAATCTAGCACAGAAAATCTGAAGGCCCATATTCCAAGATAGAGGCATAAGCAGGGACTTTCACCACACTAGGTATGTTATTTTTTCCTCATATTCAAATGTTGTTCTTCCACCTTCTCTGGCTATCATTTGTCTCTTACTTTTTTTAATATTCAAAAAAATAACAACTTATTATCAAAGCTTGACATGCAGCACTTTTAATTTTGAGATACTTAGCATATTTCTGTTATCTCTTAAATGTAAGATATTTTATGCAAAATATTTTTACATACAATACATCATTTTTGTCATTTCTCCTCTCTTTACCACTCCTAGTTACATATCCCTCCCTTCCTCTCTGGATCCACTCCCTTTCTGTCTCTCATTATAAATAGAAAGGCTTCTAGTAGATAAGAAACACGACAAAAGAAAATAAAACCTTTCATATTGAAGTTGGATATGGCAGCCCAATAGGAAGAAGAGAGTCCCAAGAGCAAGCACCAGATAGCAAGGGGCAAGCAAAAAACCATAAGCAACAGAAGCCAGTACACATGGGTATCATCAGAACCAACCACTGCAAGCCCAACACACCTGAGATTCAGGAAGCTGACCTAAAAATCCTTTCTCATAAAGGTAATAAGGGTCCTTTAAGGAGGATATAAATAACTCATTGAGATAAATACAGGAAAACACAGGTAAACAGGTAGAAGCCCTTAAAGAGGAAACACATAAATCCCTTACAGAAATACAGGAAATCACAATCAAAGAGTTGAAGGAATTGAATGAAGCAGTCCAAGACCTGAAAGTAGAAGTAGATACAGTAAAGAAAACACAAATAGAGGCAAACCTGGAAATGGAAAACCTAAAAAAGCAATCAGGAGTTACAGATGTAAGTATCACCAACACAAGAGATAGAAGAAACAATCTCAGGTGTAGAAGATACTATAGAAGAGATTGACACAAATGTCAAAGAAAATTCAATATGTAAAAAACTTCTAACCCAAAGCATCCAGGAAACTCGGGACACAATGAAATGTCCAAATCAAAGAATAATCTGAATAGAGGAGAACGAAGATTCCCAGCTCAAAGGACCTGAAAATGTCGTCAACAAAATTATAGAAGAAAACTTTCCCAACCTAAAGAAGGAGATAGCTATAAAGGTACAAGAAGTTGATAGAACACCAAATAAATGGGACCAGGAAAGAAAATCCCCTCATCACATAATAATCAAAACACTAAATGCACAGATCAAACAAAGAATATTAAAAGCTGCAAGGGAAAAGGGCCAAGAAATATACAAAGGTAGACCTATCAGAATTACACCAGACTTCTGAACAGAGACTATGAAAGCCAGCAGGACTTGGTCAGAAGTCCTGCAGGCTCAAAGAGAACACAAATGCCAGCCTAGGCTACTATATCCAGAAAAAGGCTCAACCAACATAGATGGAAAAAACAAAATATTCCAGGACAAAACCAAATTCCAACAGTATTTATCTATTAATTCAGACCTATAGGGGATCCTAGAAGGAAAACTACAACACAAGGAAGGTACCCCAAAGAAAAGACAAGATATTGAGCACCTCACAACAAAGCCAAAAGGAGAGAACCAAAAGCACACAAAGTCACCTACAAAACCAAACATATCAGAAACCAACAGTCATCTGTCTTTAATATCTCTCAATATTAACAGACTTAACTCACCTATAAAAAGACATAAGCTAACAGAATAAATATGCAAACAAGATCTAGCATTTTGCTGCTTACAAGAAACATACCTCAAGAACAAAGACAGAGAGTATCTCAGAGTAAAAAGATGGAAAACTTTTTCCAAGCAAATGGTCCCAGAAAAAAAGCTGGATTTGCTATCCTAATATACAATAAAATAGACTTTCAACCAAAAGTTATTAAGTGTGATGAGGAAGGACACTTCATACTCATCAAAGGGAAAATCCACGAGGAGAAAGTCTCAATTCTGAACATCTATGCCCCAAATGTAAGGGTATGCACATTCATAAAAGAACCTTTACTAAAGCTCAAAATACACCTTGAACCCCACACAGTAATAGTTGGAGACTTCAACACCACACTTTCACCAATGGACAGGTCATTGAAACAAACTAAACAGAGACACAGTGAAACTAATAGTTTATGAACCAAATGGATTTAACAGGTATGTACAGAACATTTCACCCTAAAACTAAAGAATTCACCTTCTTTTCAGCACCTCATGGTACCTTCTCCAAAATCAACCATATATTTGCTCACAAAACAACTCTCAACAGATACCAGAAGATTGAAATAATCCCATGCATTTTATCAGATCACCATGACCTAAGGCTGGCCTTCAACCAACACCCAAAACAACAGAAAGCCCACATGCACATGGAAACTGAGCAACTCTCTACTCAATAACTTGGTCAGGGAAAAAAGAAAGAAAGAAATTAAACATTTCCTGGAATTTAATGAAAATGCTGACACATCATACCCAAACATATGGGACACAATGGGGTACTAAGAGGAAAATTCATAGCACTAAGTGCCCTGGTAAAGAAATTGGAGAGATCTTACACTAACAACTTAACAGCCCACCTGAGAGCTTTAGAACAAAAAGAAGCAAACTCAACCAAGAGAAGTAGATGGCAGGAAATAGTCAAACACAGGGCTGAAATCAACCAAAGAGAACAATACAAAGAATCAACAAAACAAAAGCTGGTTATTTGAAAGAATCAACAAGATAGATAAACCCCTAGCCAAACTAACTAAAGGGCTCAGAGGCAATATCCAAATTAACAAAATCAGAAACGAAAAGGGAGATATAACAACAGAAACAGAGGAAATTAAAAAAACAAACAAACAAACAAACAAAAAACCAGAGGAAATTTATCAGAGCCTACTGCAAAACCCTATACTCAACAAAGCTGGAAAATTTAGATGAAATAGATGATTTTCTAGACAGATACCACATACCAAAGCTAAATCAAGAGCAAGTAAAGTAAACAAAACAATCAAAAATGGGGTATAGAACTAAACCAAGAATTCACAACAGAGGGATCTCAAATGACTGAGAAGCACCCAATAAAATGTTCAAAGTCCATAGTGATTAGGGAAATGCAAATCAAAACGACTCTGATATTCCATCTAACACCAATCAGAAGGGCTAAGATAAAACCTCAGGTGACCACATATGTTGGCAAGGATGTGGAGAAGGAGGAACACTCCATTGCTGGTGGGATTGCAAAGTCGTGAATCAGTCTGGAAGTTCCTCAGAAAATTGGAAATAGTTCTACCTCAAGACCCAGCAATACTACTCTTGAGAATATACCCAAAAGATGCCCCACAATGCCACCAGGGCATGTGTTCCACTATGTTCATAGCTGCCTTGTTTGTGATAGCCAGAAGCTAGAAACAACCCAGATGTTCCACAAAAGAAGAATGCATACAAAAATGCATTACCTGAAAAATGACTTACCTGAGTAAGGTAAGTCAGACCCAAAAGGACATGTGTTGTATGTACTCACTAATAAGTGGATAGTAGGAAAAACAATAACAACAAAAACAAAAGGAAAGAACATATTCAAATGGACAAAACCATCACTTACAGAATGGGAGAATGTTTTTTTATAGACTCTACATCTGATAGAATTGCAATTTATATCTCAGAAAATTGGGACTCCATCTGCCTCAAGACCCATCTATACCATTCCTTGGCCTATACCTAAAAGACGCTCCACTCTGATTAACTGTAGACACTTACTCAACTATGAACACTTGTCCAACTATGTTCATAGCAGCTTTATTTATAATAGTCAGAAACTGGAAACAACTTAGATGTCACTGAAGTGAAGAATGAATAAAGAAAATGTGCTTTATTTACACAGTGAAATACTATTTACCTCTTAAAAACAATGACACGGAATTGTAGACACATGGATGGAATGAGAAGGTATCATCCTGAGTGAGGTAACCCAGACCCATAAAGATATACATGGTATATGCTCATTTATAAATGGCTATTAGTCATAAAGTACAGGATAACCATGCTACAAATAACATACCCAAAGAAGTTAAGTAGCAAAGAGAGCCCAAAGGAGGATGCTTGAATCTCACTGAGAAGGGGAAATAGATTAGACATGGAGGGGATGAAGGGAGCTGACTGGGTGAGGGATGGATTGGGATGGGAACAGGAAGAATGAGGTAGCAGGAGAACAAAGGAAGAAAGAACTGGGAAAGAGAAATGAAATCAACACAGGGGATCTCTGGGTCAAACTACAAACCTAGGATGCAGAATTTCCCAGGATTCTATGAAGATGATTCTAGCTAGCTAAGGATCCTACCAATGGGGGATATGGATTCTGAAATAGCCATCTCTTGTCACCAGAAAACCAACCTAGCCCAGAAAATTTTGACCCACAATTTGTCCTACCTACAAGATGTGCATGGGTTAGGGATGGAGCAGAATTTGAGTGAAGGGGCAACCAATGACTGGACCAGCTTGAGAACCATGCCATAAGAACCAGCTCACTCCTGACACAATTGATGATATTCTGCTACACTTGCAGACAGGAACCTAACATAAATGACACCAGACAGCCTTCACCAAGAAATTAATAAAAACAGATAAAAAGATGCATAGCTAACATTAAGTAGAGCTTGAAGAACCCTCTGGAAGAAGAGGAAGAAGGAATGAAGGAGCAAGAGGGTCAAGGACATCACAAGAAAACCTACAGAGTCACATAACATGAGCCCATAGGGCCTCATAAAGACTAAACTCCCAAACAGAGAGCATGATTGGGATTGATCTAGGACCTCTGCACATATATATCAGTTGAGCAGCTGAGTCTTCATTTGGGACTCTTAAAGCAGGAGTAGGGGCTATCTCTGAATACATAGGCTGCTTTTGGGTTCCTTTCTCCTTCCTATATGGGCTGCCTCTTCTAGCCTCAATAGAAGACTATGCACTTAGTCTTACTACAATTTGTTTTGCCAAGGGTGGATAATATCTATGGGAGGTCTTCCTTTATTGGAGAGAAAGTGGAGAGGGATGAATGGGTGGAAGAGAAGTGAGAGGGAGGAAGTGGGAGGAGTGGAGGGAGGGGAACCCCCTGTGATTGGGCTGCAAAGTAAATAACTTAATAGAAGGAAATTAAAAATGTTGAAATGTATGGTATTGGCATTTTAAAAAGTCAATGGATTAAGACCGAAGACTCATGCATTTACAAACATTGAACTTTTGACTAAAAAACTAAAAATACATACTGGAGAAAATATAGTATCTCCAAAAATGGTGGTGGTAAAACTGGATAGCTCCGTGTACAAGAATGTAAATAGATCCACATCTGTCACCCTGCCGAAACCACTACTCCAAGTGGATCAAGAATCTCAACATGAAACCATATATGCTGAATTTAACAGAAGTCAGTGGAGAATAATCTTGAGCTCATTAATACAGGAAAAACTTCTAAATATGACTCCAATTGTAAATTTATTAAGATCAACAATTAATAAATAGGACCTCATTATGAAGCCGAAATCTTCTAAAAGCAAAGGACAAACAGGTATTCAATCAATGCAACACCCAACAGAATGAGTAAGATCTTTATCAATTCTGTGTCTGATACAATGTTAGTATCTACAATATTTAAAGAACTAAAACACTGAACATCAAGAAAGTAACCCAGTTTAAAAGTGGAGTGTAAAACTAAGCAGAGAATCTCTATCAGTAAAACTCAGAAGGTTGAAAAACTTTGAAAGAAATGCTCACCAACTTTATCAATTAGGGAAATGCAAATTAGAACTACTTTGAGAATTCATCTCCCACCTGTAAAACAAACAAAAGCACATGTGGATAGAGTGCACACTGGTACAGCTGATATGGAAATCAACTAGGAGTTTCTGGTAGGAAGCTAGGAGTCAGTCTACCTCAAGATCCAATGATACCACTCTTGGGCATCTACCGAAAGGTCTCTACATGGATACTTGCTCATCCATGTTCACTGCTGCTGTACTCAAAGTAGTCAAAAGTTTAAAACAGCCTAGATGTCCACCAGCCCATGAATGGAAAATACAAATGTAGTACATGTTGATTATGCATTATGAATAATGCAAATTAGAACTACTTTTAGATTCCATCTCCTAACAATAAAACAAACAGCAGCATGTGCTGATAGAGTGCACACTGGTACATTATTCATCCGTTAAAAATGAAATTATGAAAGTTGCAGACAAATGGATGTGGCTAGAAAAAAAATTCATCCTGAGTAAGGTAACTCAGATGCCAAAAGACCAAGTACTTTGTATTTTCTCTTACATGTGGATATCACCTCTCAAGATTTTGATATGTGTGATATAATACAACAAACTACAAATGTTAGGTACTAATAAGGTGTCAAGAGGAGGAGAATACCTAATAATAGTCATTTATCAAAGGCATGCCATGAGTTCCCAATATATCACAAGCTATTGCCAAGACTGTTTTCTGCAACCTGAAAGTCAGGTCCAGTTGCTAAACATGGCATGCAACTTATGTCATCAAACACAGAAAAGTTAGTGGGTAACTAGAGGTTTAATCCCTAGTGACTAACATTTATGCTGCTGGAAGGTGCTCTGCACGCTGCCAGAGAGAATGGTTATCTTTAATATCACTGAGCTACAGACCCCGTGGCCTTCAACAGGTCTCTGCCCACAAGTTGTATTAGGACAGGAGAGTTACAACTATTCTGGAAGGATCCAAGTAAAGTACTTTTGATTTTATTTAAAGTCCACTGTATAAGATAGAACCCATATCTGATACTGCTTAAGTGTCCAAAACCTGGTAAAAATATAACTTACACCACTGGGGGAAAACCTAATAGCATTGCTCTGATTAAAGACTATGGTAATAAAATGTCTCCAATTAACTTTCTCATATATCTGTAGATCAGTGCCTTATTCAACACACATCAGAGAAGCTTCTTCATAGAGGAGAGGTTTATTAATACTCAGTTGTGTGTATTATTTTATTTATTTATTTATTTATATTTCAAATGTTATCCCCTTCCTGGTCTCCGCTCTGAAAACACCCCCTCTCGTCCCCAATCCCCTTTGCCTCTAAGAGGGTGTTCCCATACCCACCTACCTACTCCTGCCTCACCCCTCTAGCTTCTTCTTTCACAGGGACAACAAGCTCCACAGGCGCATGTGCCTCCTCTCCCATTGATGCCAGATAAGGCAATCCTCTGCTACATATGTAGCTGGAGCCATGGACTGGCCAATGTATACTCCTTCGTTGGTAGTTTAGTCCCTGGTGCTCTGAGGTGTCTGGTTAGTTGATATTGTTGTTCTTCTTGTGTGTTGTAAACCCTTTCAGCTCCTTCAGTCCTTCCCTAGCTCTTCCACTGGAGCCCTCGGGCTCAGTTCGGTCACTGGCTTTAAGTGTCTGCACATGTCTTTTTAAGTTAATTGTTAACACAGAGAGTGAAGTCCTAATCCTAACCATGAGGCTATTTCCAAATTGGATGACTATTTGCAAAAAGACAGTACATTTCCTCCAAATAAAGTGTAACTGGGTATAACAACAATAGTCCAGGTCAGGTCCCATTAGCTGGAGTTGTTGTCCTACACAAAATGAATTTAATTAACTGGGAGACTTTAAAGCATTGAGCACTGAATGAGATGTCTTCACCAAACTCCTCCCCTCTAGGTGTGGAAGAGGAGGTAAAAAGATTGTAAGAGACAGAAGTGATGAATGTCTCCAAAGAAATAGTATTTCCAGAAACAATAAGACTGATGCATATATGAACACACAGAGACAGTAGTAACACATAGAAGACCTACACAGAACCAAGATGGGAATTAGGCATGAAGTCCCAATCCTAACTATGAAGCTATTTCCAATGGATGACTATTTGCAAAAGAACAATAAATTTCCTCCAAATAAAGTGTAGTGGGTATAACAAGACTCAAGACCAGGTCCCATTGCCTGGAGTAGTTGCCAAACATAATGAACTCAATGATTTTTGGGGTGATCTTTTTATGTTTCATTTTGTTTTGTTTTGGCATTTTTAAAATATCTTTTTGGTCTTTTGCTTGTTTGTTTTACTATTAACTATTGTATTTTTGCATGGAGTTTTTTTTTTTCTTTTGTGTTTTTGTGTTGTTTTGTTTTTAAATTAATGAATGGGAAAGATCATAATGTTAGGTAGATAGGGAGGTAGCAAGGATCTGAGAGAAGTATGACATAGGGAAGAATATCATCAGAATACTGCATGAAAATAACTATTAATTAAGTAAAATGAACACTTCTACCTATCATGCATACAACCATTACTATTATATTGTGTTGAATAATAAATGTATGGTTTTTTAAAGAAAACATAAAATTTAGTAATTTTTAAATTTAATTTAATTGTTTTTACTTATTTACTTTACATCCTGTTCATTGCCCCTCTTCCTGTCACTCCCTCCCACAATCCTTCCCCCTCTTTCCTCTCATTCTCCTCTGAGCAGGTGAGCTCTACCCCTTCCCTCCCCACATCCCCACCCCTCGCTGAGTCCCATTTCAAACAATAACAATACAAATGAACACTTAAATGTACACATCATCAGAAGTTGGATACATTTTTATGCACTATTTGAATTACTGCATCTATTCAACAAGCATTATATACAATGTAAACTAAATAGAAAAGTAAACAGTATGACTTACACTTTCTCAGAACTGTGATTAAATGAAGGCCTAAGGTTTGGTGATCCCACTGCACAACCCAGACCATATCCCAGTATTTGTGCAGCATCCGCGATACCTTGAAAATGAACAAAAGGACTAAAGAGCTTCAAAATCTAACTTGATTAAAAAAAACTAAACTATCTGTGATATTTAAATTTTTTCATGCTATTCTCTATTACTTGACAAACAGAAAATGGGTAGGAAAAGAGAGGAAGAAAGGGGGAGACATGATAGAGGGGAAAAGAATAAAATTTTAAATAATTTCTCAAATTGATTCTAGCAAATCCCATATTAGTAGGGCAGGAAGTTCATGAGACATTCATGCAAGGTTTGATACTAGTCCTGACCCACAGTCACTGCTTCTGTGGGAACAGTCAGGCTGCCCTGCTAGGATGCTACATTGCTTGAATGAGACCGGGTTTTATCATAAAGACCACCTACTTTACTCAGTGTCTACACATTGTGAGTGTTAATTATAAAAAAGACAACATCAGGGAATCATCTAGGCTAGATATTACAACTGGTTGCATATTCTCTTACCTAATCAATTATTAGATACATATATTTTAATTATAAGCTTAATTGTATCTTATGTAATCTGTATATTGAATGTAGCATAAATATATCTATGTTCAATATACAAATAAAGGGTATTTCCTTTAATATCTCTCCAGCATAAGACAACACATTTTCATAATTATTCTTTCATTATTCATCAAAACTTCCACCATAGCAAATGGTGGCAATATAGTACAATATCTATATTGTGTAGATAATGTGTCTTATTTTCTATTTAGTAAAACTAAGATGGGTATTTTCTGGCAGTCCTGACTGATGCTAATAAGACACAAGTATTGTTAAAGGTATAGAGAAATAGGTACACTCCTTGTTTTAGTCTATTGGAAAAATTTTCTTACTACTGGTTGAAAAGTAAGTTATTTTCTGCAAGCTATTACTTATTTCTATTTGCTGTTGCTGTTTTTTAAAAGACAGAGTCTTGTTATTTAGCTCTGATTGATACAGTTCTGGTATTTGATGTGCAGTTTCATAGGGCTTTGAACTCATAATCCTCATGCCTCAGTTTCTGTGTGTCTGAGGTGACAGGCAAACTTCATGGTATTTACTCATGAGATGATTTCTAAGTAAGTACAAAATAATTTTATACTCTTGAAAATTATTTTTAGCTATCTCTGTGAAAGGACATATTCATTTTAACCTTCCAGGACCACAGTCTAAATAAAGATAGACTATTTGGGGGATGTATCAATGTTTAAATAATGTAGAACACAGTTTACACAAGACATTGAAAAGTGGAAAAAATGATACTGTGTTCATCTCTCTTTCCTCTCTCTCTGTCTCTTTGTCTCTCTGTCTCTCTCTCTGTCAGAGAGAAAAAGAAACAGACACAGAGAAAAATTTGCCACTTAAAAGATACATGCATTTTTAATTCCTTTACATCTTTCAGTGACATTAGATAATTTTTCTAGTGTTCCAAGTCTCAGAATTAAGTAGATCGATGTGATTTTGAAGTTTTGCAAAAACATCATCAGCATTTAGTACAGTGTCATCATAGGGCCAATAGTATTTCTGTGTCTGTTCAAACATACAGAAACCCAATGAATATTCAAAATGGGCCATGTATAATAGAAAAAGCAAACTTGCCTAAATAGATGCCAGCCATGTATGTGGAAACGTTGTCATAAATGTAGGTCACACCAAGGATATACATCGGCATCCCTGCAATTCCCTGGAGAAACTGCCCGATGATGGAAAGACAAATGATTTCTGATTTGAATGGTACTACGTTTTTCTCACAATTTGGCATTGTTCTTTGTTCTTCATCTATGCACAACTCTTTTGAAAGATAAAAATTATATTTTACTGAAATGAATTCAAAACTAAATGTACAATTCACCTGCAGTGGCTACCACCACCATGATTTTTTCTTTTATTTAATAATAATACATTGAATGTACTAATATAATTAATGATCATATTCTTAATAGAAATTGCACATTAAAACAAAATGTGTTGGAACACTGGAGGAAACATGCATATTATGAATGAAAAGGTGTGATTGTTTATATGTACAAGATTACCTCCACACATATATGCTTATATGCATATACAATTACTCATATGTAATACATATGCACTCATTTTTCTATTCTTTGAATCCTGTTCTTCTGATATTTGTCTCCACAAGAAAAGTACTTGCAATGCCCTGGGTGATCCACCATCTGAGTATAGTTCAATATCCCTTTCTTTAACAATCTTTAAATTACATCAGCACTTCTTTGACGAAATAATTTCTTATTTTTGACTCTTGAGCTTCAGTAATATACTATTATGGATAGCATATGAAATACCTCTTTAAAGTCTCATGTGTTCAATACTTACTTCCTTGTCGATATTATTTGGAGAGTTCCTAGAACTGCCAGGGAGAGACACAACATGGTCTCTAAAAGCTCTATCTTGTCACAGCTTCTTAATACTTTCACTCTGTTTTGTTGCCACTTTCTTTGCACATTCCCAATTTTCTGTCTGGCTATGGTCTCAGAGTCAATGGAGCCTAGCAACTGTGGAGGTAGCACTCTGAAAACATGAGTTTAAAGACTCATGTTTTCTACTTTTAAGCTGTGTTTGACATTTTTTTTTACAGCAACAAGACAACTAAGTACGCATAGGATCATCAAAACAAGGTATTAAGTCATAAAGTTAGATTGTTGTGGGGCACATCTTTAATCTTAATTCATGTGAGGGAGAGGCAGGAGAATCTCTGAGCTGAGCCAAGCCTGATTGGCAGTGTGAGTTTCAGAATAACCAGAGCTGTAAGAGAGCCAGGGCTATAAAAGAAACCCTGTATCAACAAACAAACAAACAAACAAACAAACAAACAAAAAGATCACTAACATCACCATAGTTACATGTGATAATCTACCAATTAGATTTTTAAATCCTTTGGGTCACAGGTTACTTCTCTCATTATTCTTATATACATGGTTATAGGGTTTGTGTATTTTTACTTGTTAGGTTGTTGATACTAAATCATATATATTATGGACATCTTGGGTAAAGTTTAACATGTACTCTTGAAATATTGTAGAAAAACTATTAAAGTGAATGCTACATTTATTACACTACTGAAACATTACTTGGCTTAGTTTCTGTGTAACAATACATTACTTTATGGCAAATCAGAAATTGTCTCTAAAATTGTGATTTTTTTGACCCAGCATGCTCATCTTTTTTTCTGTTTTTTAATAGAATAATGCATAATGTATGCTCTCAATTCTTTATGACATTTTCAAATATGCACATGATATATTCTAATCAATTTCATCTCTTTTCTCTTTCTGTCTGCCTCACCCTCACACTGATTGCCTTTCTCTTTTGAATCAAACACCCAATCTACCTCCTCCTCCTCCTCCTCCTCCTCCTCCTCCTCCTCCTCCTCCTCCTCCTCCTCTTCTTCTTCTTCTTCTTCCTCCTCCTCCTCCTCCTCTCATTCTTTGTATTCTTGTTCTTAGTCTTGTTCTCCTGTCTTCATTCTTGTTCAACCTCATTTTTTTCATCTTCTTCAATTGCTCAATGAGTTGTGTTTTAATTGTTTTCTGGATGAAAAATGATGTTTTGTTTGCAGAAGCATGGACATCTTGCCAGACACTCCATTGCTGAACTCTATCTTAGCAACATCTAGCTGCGTAGAAATATACAGGAATGCATGGGGAGTTGTGCTTTCCCTTTCCTTTTCTGATAATATATTTGTAGACTACCTTAAATAATTTATGTGCACAATTTCTGTTGAGTTCAAGATTACAATGGATACTTTTTTTTTTTTTTTTTTTTTTTTTTTTTTTTTGGTTTTTCGAGACAGGGTTTCTCTGTGTAGTCCTGGCTGTCCTGGAACTCACTCTGTAGACCAGGCTGGCCTCGAACTCAGAAATCTGCCTGCCTCTGCCTCCCGAGTGCTGAGATTAAAGGTGTGCGCCACCACCGCCAGGCTGGATACTTCATTTCTAAATACAGTATTCCACACTATTTCCCAAACCCTCTAGCTCATCTGGCTTGCCCATCCTTCTGTAGTGTTCCCTGGGCCTTGGAGGGCCTATCTATAGCTGAGCATACCACAGCTATAACTCATGCTTACTTCTTCTTCTCCCAATACTTCCAGCTAATGTCTTTTAGTGTGTGACCCTAATAATCCTTCAAAATCTTATTAGAATACTCTAGTTAACTAACTCAGTGGCCCCTTCTTCATGTTTCTTCTCAAATTCACAACAGCACTTCTGTATGACTTTTCTCTCGTTCACAAAAAGCAAGCTATCGGTCATTTTACAATCAAACTCAAATTATCTCCTTACAAGATCTCTAGCTATAGTTTTAGAGCTGAAAGAAAACACATGGTGTTCAAAATCCAATCTGACTTCATGATAAATAAAACAAGGAAGCCTTTCACCATGTTTGCAATCCACTTGTGAAGAAACTAGCACTTCCAATTGGCAGCAGCAGATTAGTCACAGGACTAGGCAGCCACTTGACATAGGGAAAGGGGCAGGGGCAAGATTCACTTCCAAGGTTTCCATGCAGGAGAGAAAAGGACAATGAGACAAAATAGCTGAGGGCACTCACTAGAGGTGGTTTGAAAGACTTTGGTATGTCATGTTGGCAGACAGAAAACTAGCTGCAAATGAAGGGAAGTCGCAACTAGGAGAATCAGGGAATGCTGATTTTCATTATCCACTGATCCTAATGATAGAAAGGAGGTTTGCTTTCATTCTGAGTAAGTACGAACCACTGGTGGGTATCATCAAAAACATGAGCTCAATAAAAGCTCAGGAATGGGAGCTTTCTCCTCTGCTGAGAAGGTGGTCAGTATGAGAGCAGTATGGATGGCCACTTTATATAAAGTTCTAGGAAAAAAAAGAGTGACATTGTAGGACAAGTATTTTCATGAATGTGTCAAGAGAATTTGTGTTGAATTTTTCATGACGTGATGAAGTATCAGGTCTCCCTGTTTGTTGAGGCACACATATTCTACATGTGTGTTGAATATGAATGTATCATCATTGTAGATAACAAACAGAATCATGGAACAAATAAAATAAAAAATAGAAATTTATGAACTATACAACGAAATTCTGAGAACTCATAACAGAAGATGAAGCTAGTGTCTAAACAATAAAGCACAAAAAGGAAAGGTTGAAAAAATAAAATTAGGAAACATCACAGTAAGAGAAGAGTGGTATATAAGCAAATGGAGAATAAATCTCTCTCTCTCTCTCTCTCTCTCTCTCTCTCTCTCTCTCTCTCTCTCTCACTGTGGGTATGTGTGTGTATGTGTAAACTTAAATATAAGTCAAAGGAGTTAGTATAAAAATATAAACTGTCAGAATAAATCAATTATTTACAAGAAAGTAATAACAGTACTTTTGAACAAATGATTACATCTCAGCAATTAGACAGCTAGAAAATATTCTTATAATGAACAGTAGGCACCTAATCCCAAAGAAAACAATACATTCAGAAATGTAGACGACACAAACAAGATTCAAAGGGAAGAAAAGCACCAATTTCTTGTTATAATGCCTTCCTAGCACCGATAGCAAGTTTTTAAAAATGTATTTTTATTTTTTTTGCTAAGTGTGTGCATACATATGTGTGTGTGTGTGTGTGTGTGTGTGTGTGTGTGTGTGTGTGTAAGCCAATGCCTGAAGAAACCAATAGATTGTATCAGATCACAAAGATCTGTAGTTAGGTATGGTTACTAATTGTCTGATGAACATGCATGGAAACAAACTTAGGTCCTCTGCAAGGGTAGTACATGCTCTATGCTCTGCACTACTAACCAGATTTTTAAAATACTTCTAATGGTAAGTTTCTGAAGATTTCACTATTTCTGACCACAACATTGCTAAGAGAACAAAGGAATAAAATGTTTTTCTTTCCTTTCTTTTCATTAGTCCTCTTCTAATTCAAGATGATGTCACTTTTATGAATATCAAAGTCATATAGTTCTTACATTTATGTTCATTGTTGTATGTAACTATATTAGTATTAAAATAGTTTTGATTCATATCAACTGCTTTTTGAAAGGCTGAAAAATATTTAAAGAAATGCTCACCAAGTTTATTAAGCAGGGAAATGCAAATTAGAACTGCTTTGAGATTTAGCATCCCACCAATAAAACAAACAATAGCACATGCTGATAGAGTTCACACTGGTACAGCTGATATGGAAATCAATGAGGAGTTTCTCGAAGGAAGCTGGGAGTCAATCTACCTCAAGATTTAATGATACTGCTCTTTGGCATATACTTAAAGAACTCTACAGTTATACTTGATCATCCTTGTTCATTGCTGCTGTGTTTAAACACCATAAATATACCATTATAAACGTCAAAGACATTCGTATACATACACATGCACATGGATACATGATACATCTCCTTTCTTCATCATGTGTTGTTAAAACCAGCTCAGCATATATATTTATATATAGAAGCCTGTATATCTTTTGGAAGGCTCTGGGACAATAGTGTTAGAAATGTACTCCAAAGACAGTTCAAATAGATCTTACTAGGAATAGACAAAGATTGTGGAATCAAGAATGATCAATATTACAAAGCCCCTATGTTTACAGATTCAAATGGTAGTCAAAGAGTAATGTCCAACTTTTGAGATGGTAGGAGTATGCAGGTATGAATGTAGGTAGAAAAATTAACCCTTCCGTCTGAGTGGGCTTATTCCTATATTTGAACTTATCTGCCTCTGTGCTACAAAGAGAACGAAGAGAATAATTACTGTATCTTGTGCAAAATACTAGACTTCTCAAAAGATTTGTAATATATGTAAAATTGTATACAATAAATAATTTTACAAATTATCTCGCAATACTCTTTCCTAGCACAATTTCCTCTTTGAGAGGTAAATCAGAGAGCTACAGAAAATGGTTATTAGGCATCATTACATAAGAATACACAGGCACCATGAACTATTTTAAATTACTTGAATCAATGATCTAAAAAATAATTTAGTATATAAGAATATTTGGGAAATCTCACCTTCAGACTCTTCCACTGGACGTATAATTTCATATTTCAAGTATGGAACAGCAAATATAATTGATCCAAGTCCTACTAAAAAGGCAGAGGCTGCCACCCATTTTGACCTGTTCCCTCTACATCCATAGTGCGCTACAAGTATTGCTACCAACAAAGACGCAAGATCATAAGCAATGGTCAATATAACATCCTCTGCACGTGACAGATAAAAATCCTTCTCAAAATTTCCAGTACTCACATCAGTAAGACCAAATATAATACCTAAAAAGTCAAAGGAAAGAGAAAGAGCATTAAACACATTTTAACAGACAGAACATCTAACAATTATAATCAAAGAAAACTTTAATTCACGCTGATTTATGATGTTATGAATGAGCAAACCCTATAAACAAAGTAATCTTACCCCCATGGATATTTTTACTTGAATTTTAGGAGCTATTAGTGACTACCTCTATTAGTTTATTAAAGATCAATTATTTTTCTGTTATCTCATCACTCTTTTCAAGCATACAAAGTATCAATTATCAAGAATTAAAAGAACACAAATGGATGTTTACCTAGTTTCTAAAATTGAAGCCATAAAGAAAGTTGGAACCCAGTTTGTATTTCCAAATATAACATTGTTCCAGAGCTAGAATTCTGTGCTTGAAGTTTAGCATTTCTGAGAATTTTAAATCTTTTTGAAAAACAATGTACACATTAAATATAATTTTTTTTATTTTATTGAACTATGTATAGACATATCCATAGTTAGGAATGTCCCATAGCTAATATTCTGAGCTTGAAGTTTAAACTATCTGACCATTTTCAATTTTTTAATGTATACTTTCAAATTGCTTTTTTTGGAAATTGTTTCATGCTCTTAAGCATCAACAATGATAATATAATGTATATAGGACTATCAACTAGCATGTAAAGAATAATAAAATTGTAAAAGGCAAAACATGAATAACTTGATACAAGGGATAGCAACAAAAATAATGCATTTCTTGGAGTGAAAAAATAGTTATGAGTTAAAACTTATATCTGCAAAGTAGTTGGATCACAAGTCATTGTTGTTGTCCAGCTATCTCAAAAACTCCTTGGTTTTCAGGGATTCAAGAGTCCTTAACTTTCCTAAGGCTCCTAAATCTGTGAGAAGCAACTGATCCCCTGCTGGTCTACAGCCCCAGGGCCAGACACAGGAGCACAGTGCAGGGGAAACATTCAGGATTGTTGCTGATAGAATCTCTGTTCCCTACTTTACCTCCAAGAACCTCAATCACTCAGTGTCGCTCCTGCTGCCACAATCACCACCCAAATCAGAAAACCACAGAAGACTCTGCCTACACTTTTGGTACCTACTGCCCCAGCCTCTCACTGACAATAGCTAAGTATGAGAGCCAGGTGGAAGACAGTGGGCGAGTGTAGTTTCCAAGCTAACCAGAGAAATTTCAAATAAAAGTAAACTCAGAAGTGGATTGAAACTATTTAGTGAATATAGTAAAAAAGTGAAGTTTTTATATTAATAAAATTATTGATAATATATATATATGTATATATATACATATATATGTATATATATATATATATATATATATATATATATATATATATATATATATATATATATTAGAGAAGGAAGAATAGAAAGGAGAAAGCAGACACGTGGATAGAAATACCATTGTTTTTCCTTCTTGTGATCTGGACTACTTCAAACCTTATTAAACCCTTAATTTACAGATGAGAAAACAAAATCCTGACCAAAAATTACTTTTCCAGAGTCTTTCAGAATTGTGAGCAGCAACCACCATGATCTGATGGCAATGCTGTTTTCTACTGTCTTTTAATATTGAAAAGATTTAACCCACAATTTAAGTTGATCACCAAATAACATGAGCTAACTTAATACCACCTTCTTATGAGCTCTGTATTGGAGGCCAGAAGCTGATACTCACAGTATGGATTGCACCCTGCCAAGCAGGTGGCCAAAGACCTGAAATAACAAGAAAGAATTGTGTTCTCTGACTTTTATTCCACTCCATGCCTGGAACACAAGTCAGATGTCATATATCCTCTCCTTTCCCGCCATGTCAGCCTTATGTCTACATCATGATTCTACTTACGGGAGCAATCCTTGTCCTCCAACTTACCTTGAGCTAGGGATAATATACTAAATGATATTAGAAAGTAGTTAATGTTGTTGAAACGCTGCAAAGAAGAGAATACCAGAGGCCCCAAGCCGAATGGCCCCTCCAAGGAAGCATCTGGCATTGTTTCTGATAACTGTGATGAGTCTTCAGAGCCAGTATTTTGGAGAGTTGTAATATCTAACATGGCAGTTGAAAGTCGCGCGTGATAAGGAATGACTTTAAGGGATTCTTGATCAACGTCATTCCACTCTCCCACCAGAGCCTCTGCCTTGAGGTTCACTGGAGCCTCTGCTGTGATGTCCACCGGAGCCTCCGCTGTGATGTCCACCGGACCCTCTGCTGTGATGTCCGCTGGAGCTTCCACAATAATTTCTACCGGGGCTTTCGCAGTGCTGGCATGCGTTTGTTCCGGGTTCTGGTCCATGGCTTCTGCTTATCCACAGCAGGTTCCTGCAGGTTTGTTTCAAGACACCTGTATGCTCCCTGGGCTCAGATGACTAACGCTGGCGCTGCAGGGAACGTTACTTCTGGGGAAGAAAGCCAACGTCCCTACAGAAGGGTTGCGTGACGCAGGGCAGAAGTTCCAAGGCTGGATTCCATCTTCTCTGCATCACAGAGAAGGAAAGAAGAGGAAGGGGAGGAGGGAGAAGGGGAAGAGGAGACAGGAAGTGAATATGATCAAATCACGTTGAACAAAATGCTCCAATAACTAATAGAAATACTTGTAAAAGAAGAAAGGAAAAATAAACGTGTGAGCTAAGAACCTGGGAACCAACCTTCAGTATCTCAAGGTTTTTTTCAGCGTCGTGTCTCTACAACTAGATAATCTCACTTGATACAAATTTGTCAAAGTATTAAAATAATACATAATGAATTAGTAAGAGAAAGAGGGGAGAAGGAATGGGGAAGAAAGGAAAGAAAGAAAAAAAGAAATGAAAAGAAAAAACGAAGAAAGAAAATCAGAAATCATGAGAAAACATATCCTACTGGGATGAAGAGTCTTTAAAATTCATAGCCTCTTTTCTCTAGATTGTGTTTATGTTTATCCACATATGTATGCATATATGTGTGTGTTTAAGTATATGACAGAGAA
Source organism: Arvicanthis niloticus (assembly GCF_011762505.2). Classification (NCBI taxonomy): domain Eukaryota; kingdom Metazoa; phylum Chordata; class Mammalia; order Rodentia; family Muridae; genus Arvicanthis; species Arvicanthis niloticus. The sequence goes on along the minus strand of NC_047674.1, from coordinate 8,663,879 downwards.
ATCAACCTCCAGTATATCCAGGCTTGCTTGATGTATCTACAATTGTATAATATTACTTGATATTAATTTGTTAAATTACTAAATAAATAATAAGATAAAGAAAAAAGTTTGTGTGTGTGTGTGTGTGTGTGTGTGTGTGTGTGTGTGTGTGTGTGTGTTTGTCAGTTTGCCTATGGTATTATCATGGATCATAGAGTTCTGTGAAAATTAGGGTTTGAGAATTTGATTTTAAGTGATCATTATAGACTGATGATCACAATTGATATGGAAACTTTTATTTGACTTCTGAGTACATTTTGCAAGTCACAAGGTCTGTCAAAATTTGTAGAACTTAATGATTTAGATGTGCTAAAATGTACTGCATTTGCTTTTTATAACTCATTACAAAGTAAAAAGATGGTAAAAAAAAAATATGGTTTACTTCCACCCATGTGCCATATTGTTGCACCTTTACACTAAATATGAAGAAACTAGATTTAGAGATTTCAAATACGAATCATAGGCTGTTACTTTTATTATTCATGTTTTCTTTGGGAAAAATAATTTTATTCATTTTCCATAGTCTTAGCTAGTATTCTACTTCCAATTCTTGTAGTCAGGTTATTGTGTTCAGCACACAAATCATTTCGGTGCCTACAGGGTTGAATAACATTGTTTTAGATTCCTTAGTTGACTTTTAAGATAATACACTTTAAAGCTAATTCTTTTTTGTTGTTGTTGTTGTTGTTGTTTTTAAATTGGGTATTATATTTACATTTCATATTTTATCCCCTTATCCCACTTCCTCCCACCACCCAGAAACCTCCTATCCCATCCCCCCTCCTCATGCTTCTATGAGGCTGTGCCTCCACTACCCCCTCCCCACCCTCACATTCTCTACCCCCCACTCTGTGTTCATTTTTCATGAGACCAAGAATCTCCTCTCCCACCTATGCCTGACAAGTTCATCCTCCCCTACATATACTGCTGGAGTCATGGGTCCCTCCCTATGTGCTCCCAGGCTGGTGGTTTAGACCCTGGGGAGCTCTGGTTGGTTGGTATTGTTGCTTTCCTCAAGGGGTCACAAACCCTTTCTGCTCCTTCAGTCTTCTCTCTAACTTCTCCATTGGGAAACCCTTGATCATATCAGTGATTAGCTGTGAGCATTGTCCTCTGAATGTGTCAGTCTCTGGCAGAACTCTAAGGAGACAGCTATATCATGTTCTTGACAGCATGCACTTCCAGCCATTCACATCAGTGTCTAGCTTAGGTGACTGTACATGGGATGGATACCCAGGTGGAATGGTCTCCAGATGGCCCCTCCTTCAGTTTCTGTCCCGTGTTTTGTTTCCATATTTGCTCCCTTGAGTATTTTTGTTACTTGTTCTAAGTAGAACTGAGGCATCCCCCCTTGGTCTTCCTTCTTCATGAGCTTCATGTGGTCTGTGAATTGAGTCTTTGCTATTCCAAGCTTTTGGGCTAACATCCGCTTATCAGTGAGAAAAAACCATGTGTGTTCTTTTGTGATTGGGTTAACTCACTCAGGATGATAATTTCTAGTTCCATCCATGTACCTAAAAATTTCTCAAATTCATTATTTTTAATAGCTGAGTAATACTCCATTGTGTAAATGTACCACATTTTTTTGTATCCATTCCCCTGTTAAGGAACATCTTGGTTCTTTCCAGCTTCTGGCTATTATAAGTAAGGCTGCTATGAACATAGTGGATCATATGTCCTTGTTATATGTTGGAGCATCTTCTGGGTATATGCCCAGGAGTGGTATAACTGGATCCTCAGGTAATGCTATGTCCAGTTTTCTGAGGAACTGCCAAACTGATTTCCAGAGTGGTTGTACCAGCTTGCAACCCCACCAACAATGCAGGAGTGTTCCTCTTTCTTCACATCCTTGCCAGCATCTACTATCACCTGAGTTTTTGATCTTAGCCATTCTGACTGGTGTGAGGTGGTATCTTAGGGGTGTTTTGATTTGCATTTCCCTGATGACTAAGGATGTTGAGCATTTCTTAAGGTGCTTCTTGGCCATTTGAGTTTCCTCAGTTGAGAATTCCTTGTTTAGCTCTGAACCTCATTTTTTAATAGGGTTATTTGGTTGTTTGGAGTATAATTTCTTGAATTCTTTGTATATCTTGGCTATTAGCCCTCTATCAGATGTAGGATTGGTTAAGATCTTTTCCCAATATGTTGGTTGCCATTTTGTCTTATTGACAATGTCCTTTGCCTTACAGAAGCTTTGCAATTTTATGAGGTCCGATTTGTCAATTCTTAAAGCTAATTCTTAACCTTTAAATTTTATTTAAAACTCTTGATTAGGAATGTCTGATTCAGAATCTATTTAAATCATGGATTAATTTTGAGCAATTTGGGAATCAGAGGATCTACACTGAAGCAAAGTCATGCTTTGCATGACAAATTATTCCCAATGTCAATTTGAGTGAAGAAATGTCTGTTAACTGTCTTTTGTACAAAGAAGTAGGCTTTTTATCATATTCCTAAGAAGGAGATATTATTGAGGAAAGTCCTAAGTAAACCTCACTCCATTTGGTGATACTATTGTACAATATGTCACTAGCTTTCCATTAGATTTGCTGTAGATAATACATCTGGCCAATGTTATCCAATGGGCTAAGACAATTTTCTCAAAAATCTCATTTCCCAATGTTGTCAAGGGGAGCCTGCTTTCCTCTATTTCTCTCAGCCCTTTAAAAAATAACCTTTTGATATCCTCCCTTCCCTCTCAATGGAAAGACATTTGTATTCTAAAAATCAACTACAGAACTAGTTATTTCTGGGAACTAAAAAATGGAACTAAAATGAGATATAATACCCTCTAACCATCATCTTTTTTTTTTATCTTAATGGAACATAGGACACTTGGTATCACACAAGTACCAACATAGGCATCAGGAATGTATAGTGTGCATAATTGTAACTACCCTTGAAAATTTGAATATCCTGGTTTCCTACTATCTGATGTGGCTCCCACTATTCAAGTTGAAGACTATATCTATAAACCCCAAGGAAGGTGGGCTTTGTGGGTTATAAAGATCACCTCGATCCTCTCTCTCTCCCCTGCTCTGCTCATATTGGATCCCACCCTACCACACTTCACTTGCCATCCTCTCTCCCACCGACTTCCCTCTTTCCATCCTGATGTCTCTTTTACTTCCTCTATTGTGTAAAATTCAAGCATCCTCCCTTGGGCACTTCTTGTTATTTAGCTTCATTGTGTCTGTGGATTGTAGCATGGTTATTCTATATCTTATTGCTACTGACCACTTATATGTTAGTACATATCATGAATGTCTTTTGATGTTTGGGTTACTTCACTCAGGATGATATTTTCCAGTTCCATCCACTTGCTTGCAAAATTCATGATGTTCTGCTTTTTAGTAACTGCATAATTATCCATTGTGTAAATGAGCCACTTTTTCTATATTTATTCTTCAATTGAGGGACATCTGTGTCGTTTCCAAGTTTTGCTAATATGAAAAGCTATTATCAACATAGTTAGGTAAATGTACTTGTGATATGGTAAGGAATACTTGATATATGCAAAGGAATGGTATTGCTGGGTATTGAGTTAGAACTATTTCCAATTTTCTGATAACCCACCAAATTGATTTCCAGAGTGGATGGACAAGTTTTCACTCTCATCAGCAATGGAGAAGTGTTCCTCTTGCTCCACATCTTTGCCAGCATGTGTTGTCACTTGAATTTTTATCTTAGCTATTCTGATGGGGGTAAGGTGGAATCTCAGAGTCATTTTAAGTTCCATTTCCTAGATGAAAGGGGCATTGAATATCTCAGTGTTTCTCAGACATTAGAAATTTTATTATTGAGAGTTTTCTGTTTAGCTCTGTACTCCACTATTTGATTGGGAGTTTGGATTTTTGCTGTCTAACTTCTTGACTTCTTTATATATTTTGGATGTTAGCCATCTGTTAAATGTGGGGTTGTAGGCTTTATCCTACTGACAGTGCACTTTTCCTTATACAAGCTTTTGAGTTTCATGAGGCTTTATTTATTAATTTCTGATCTTAGTGCTTGAGCTATTTTTTATTCTGTATTTCCAAATATACCTTTTACTGTGGCTCAGTAACTTGTATTAACATCACTGGTCTTATCATGTACATTCACAATTATGGGAACAGTAAATAAGATTTCAGATTGCTTTTTTCATCCTGTCTCCCAAGAAAAGAGTTGTTATTTTGTCAGTGAAGGAGTAATGACAGATGATATTCTGAATACTGTCCTGTACATACCTATCGTTGGGTAATTGTAACTCATTTTGAGGAAGTAAGGTGCCTACTTCATTTACAACCACTTCAATAAAACTGCACCTGTAGATTTGGTATTTTTTTTTTTTTTACCTCATTTCTGTGTATTCCATCTCCAATGTGTTTGGATCCCAAGGCAATTTAGTATCACTAAAGTGCAGTGTTTCATAGTACAAATCTATGCTAAGACAGCAGCAAAATTTAGAAAAATGGAGTAGAGGAAAAATTATAATTAAGATTTATACAGCACATGAAGTACTGTGATAAATACAAGTTCTAACAGAATAACTATATATTTACTGACAAAGTTGACTATCCACAAGTAGAAAGAGTTTCAGGAAACCCAGATCATGACAGCCTGCCTTTTTAGAAAACTTTTTTTTTAAATCTCTTTGGAAGACCTAGAGTATATGAAAGCAATTGTCGTTATGTGTCTTAAGCTGAAATAAAAATTTTTGAATGGTTAATGGAACGACAAATTAAAGATATGATTGACAGCTATGGACCAGTTCTCTGTGACATTGAATGATGCATTATCCTGTCATTCTTTTTATACATTGGCTCTTCATTTTTTGTGGAAGGGATGCATCCAACTTTTTAGATGGTGTTCAAAAGAGTATGTCTCCCTTGACCCTCTTGTTTTATGGTGGTGTAAGATGGAAACTGTGAGACAGATGCTCAGTGTTGGGGGCCAGGTTGGAACAGGAACTCCTTAGTAACTGAGATGCTCTCTCTTGTTCTCAATCTCTTTGCTGAGTTTGGTCGTCCAGGGTTTCTTACATGGTTGGATGCCATGTAGGACATGAGGTCTTCCACCCTGTTGATGTAGCCATACTCATTGTAATACCAGAAAATGACCTTTAGAAAGATGTCATTGACAGCAAAGCCAGCTCCAGCATCAAAGGTGTGGGAATTACTGTTAAAGTCACAGGAGACAACCTTGTTCTCAATGTAGCCCAGGATGACATTTTAGAGAGCTGTCAGGGACTGGAGAGATGGCTCAGTAGTTAAAAGCTAGGCTTACAACCAAAAATATAAAAGGGCTTCAGATGTCTGCTTCACCACATTCTTGATGTCATTATACTTGTCAGGTTTCTCCAGACAACATGACAGATCCATGATGGATACATTAGCAGTAGAAACACAGAAGGCTACGCCAGGGAACTTCCCCTTCAGGTCTGGGATGAACAGCCTTGGCAGCACCAGTGGATGCAGCAATGGTGTTCTGGGTAGTCCCATGGTCATCATACCACAGCTTTCCAGAGGGGCCATCCATAATCTTCTGACAGTGATGGCATGGACTATGGTCATGAGTCCTTTCATAATGCCAAAGTTGTCATGGATGACCTTGGCCATGGGGTATTAAGGCATTGGTGGTCCAGGAAATGTTGCTGACAATCTTAAGTGAATTGTCATACTTCTTATGCATCACAAACATGGGAGCATTGGCAGAAAGAGCAGATATTATGACCCTTTTGGGCACAGCCTTCAAGTGGGCTCTGGTCTTCTCCATGGTGGTGAAGATTCCAGTAGACTCCATGACATACTAAGTACCAGCATTACCCCATTTGATACTAGTAAGATCTCATTCCTGGAAGATGGTGATGGGCTTCCCATTGATGATAAACTTTCTATTCTCACCCTTGACTGTGCCATTGAACTTGCCATGAGTAGAGTCATATTGGAACATTTAGACCATGTAGTTGAGGCCAGTGAAGGGGTCATTGATTTCAACAATCTCTACTTTGCCACATGAGAAGGTAGCCCTGATAACCAGGTACCTAATATGGCCAAATCCATTTACTCTGACCTTCAACATTGTGTACATGGGAAGAGGCTAACACTGCAGATGTGGCTATCTCTGGAACAGGGAGGAGCTAAGAGCCCCATTCATGTTAACATGAGCTTGTATGGTATGCTTTTCATCCAGCAAAGTTTACACCATGTGAATGTGGGAATAAGAAAGAAACCAGAGTAAACATTTTATTCCTCTGTAATTTGTAATTTGTAATGTGTTTCTAAAAGAGTGACATGATAGATTTTTGTTGGTGGTGGTGGGTTTTTTTTTCTACACTGAGAAGATACCAGAATTAACTTAATGGTATGGATCTTTAACAAGTAGGAACTACAAATACATATATAGGTTATTGTATGGCATTGTCATTTCAGAGAACTATTTTTTTTAATCATAGAGTGTGTTCTTGTAAGAGCATGTTGTTACAAGCAGAGCAAAACTGGGTCATTCTATTCTTAGGCCTCCTATTTCAGAAGTTGTCTTTCTGTCTTGAATTCACTTTCACCACGACACTCTCCACCATATTGTGCCATAGGCAACGGTTCCAAACATAGCCACCTGTGGGTGAACTCTCAGCACCCAAAACTATAAGTATAAACTTCACTGTTTTTAGATACTCAGCCTAAAGAATTGTGCAATAAAAGTAGACTAATAAAACAGACTAATAGGCTAATAACAAATTAATAATATAACTAATAATAACAGACTAATAAAATGTCTATTTTTTTCCTTTTCAGTTCCTCTGAAATAGCTAATTCTTCATCAATGGATTGAATCTCTCTCTCTTTTCAATTATCAGGAACACTGTTTTCTCCCTTTTTTTTTCAGAATAAATATAGTGTCCATGCTTAACCTTGTTAGGTTCTTAAGTCCCTCACTCTTCCTGTTTAATTTCTGAGTCTTTCCACCAATTGATTAAACCAATTCCTGGCATTCACCAATGTGTTAAAAAGTGGTCTTTAATTTTGATCATCCTGCTAGAGCCTCATAATGTACACTGCACATGGATACATATATGTGCACATACAGCTCAGTACTTTCTCTGTCCTCAAGTCCTTTACAAGAAAGCATCCTTTGGTAAACTTTGAGAAGACAGCAGACATTTCCTTAGACTCATAATAGCAAGAAAACAGTGTGAATTGTAACTATTTCCATTTATGGAATATGAAGCATATATATATATATATATATATATATATATATATATATATATATTAATATTTAATAAGCCCCCACATATACACTATAGCACCGTTGATAGAAACTCTTCAGTAGTAGGTAAAGCTGAAAGATTACTGTCTTGGTGAATTATCAGTAAAGGTGATGAAGACACAAACATTCTAATATCAAAGCTTCTGGACTACAATGGTACCTGACATGACAGGAAAATAAGATGAGACTTTTTTGTACTACTTTTGTAATTCCATGGGTATTTTTATCTGTCACAGACACTCAAGTCTACAACCATCATAGCAGAAGTCAGCTACAGAAAATATGTTGTTGCGGTCTGAGCTGCCCCAAGTTGGGGGCCAGAAATGTTGAGAACTGCACTACCCCACGTTTGGGGGCAAAAATGTCTGCTCTATCAATGTTGGAACCTGCACTGCCAAAAGCCTTGGGGACTAACTTGTTAGCTCACACTGCCCCAAGCAGCTCCTGTCTGTGGGTCGGGGTTCAGCAAGAGAAAGAGTGAGGACGGGCTCAAGGAATAGAGACCAGACAGAGTGTGATTCAATCCCATTTATTCTTCAGTCTCTCTTCTTCTCTCCAAGACCCAAGTCTTGAGTTCCTAATCCCTAGTTCCTAGTCCCTAGTGCCTCCAAGTTCCAAGTTATTTCTTCCAAGTACCTAATTCCTACTGACTCCAAGTTGTACTAATGTCTAATAACTAACTCCAAGTTGTTCTGTAAGTTGTACTCTTCAAAGTGTCTCACTCTCTGATCCTCCAAATTGTTCTGAACTCTCCTGTCTGCCCCTCGCCTCACACACCCAAGTGTCTCACACACCCAAGGGAAAATCCTGGGTATCTAAAGCAAGATGTTATCAGAGTATGCTCAGCTGTTGTAGGCTAATGTAATCAAGTCTCTTTTCAGGGTATATGGCTCAAGATGGCTGCAAGGATGATAGCCGCCTTCTGTCGGCTCCCCACAATATGTGACTGTGGCATTGGAAAGATTGCCTATTTACTAAAATCCTTCCTTACAAGAATGTTGACTTATGTTCAGATTCCAAACACCCATGGAATAGGCTTGGTGAAGCTGGTTGCCACCCTCCCGCTCACTAGGAATACAGAGACAGGCATATTCCTGGAACTTACTGGTCATCCAATCCATGTGAATCAGTGAGATCCAGGTTCATTGAGAAACTTGACTCAAGAAATAAGGTACAAAGGGATGGAAAAAATATCTGATGTCAAAAAATACACACACATTGACATGTACATGTGTACACACAGGAACATATCTACAAACACTATATACACATGAATGCAGACTTGCAATAATAAAATAAAATGGAAAATATTTAATGAGCAAGACTGAGTGCCAATAAAACTTTAATGTCTGCAGTAGCATGCTGGACTTGTTTAAGTCAGGGGTCTCCCAATTCACATTCTAATGGAGAAGACATAAATACAAACAAAACTCAAAGACTAATTGAACTTGTAAGTGTACTACAAATGTAAATCACAAGATACTTTGTAAGTATGCACAAGGAAGTCTTATCTAGGTTAGAAACTAAAAAGATTCTCTCAGAAATTATTTAAGCCAGGTACTTTGGATGCCAACATATTTAACATTGTTAAAGGCAAGCTTTGATACAATGGACAGCAATAAAATTATTTTCAAGACAAAAAGGGCTACCATGATCAAGGTATAAATGCCATCCTGAAAGCTTGACCAAAATAGAAATACTGACCTCAGGCCATGGTTAATTTTATCAGTAGTATCTACCACATCAACACTCAGCAGAGCAGCATTCTTTGAATTCATAAGCTCATTATGCAGAGTTAAAAAAATCCAGAGAGGTGTTAAAATTATGCCAAATACACTGCAAGTGTCTTTAAACTTTTTCCTAATTATAATGACTACCACTGTAAATTTTAGAGCTAACACGAACCCAATGGTATTTGGCATGATACTCGAGATGGTAACTTACTCTTAAATTCTGAACCTTCTTTCAATAATTTGAATAGGATAAAGAGCATCAATCCATTGTTCCAAATGCCTATCTAAATCCTCTTATATTTTCAACACATTAGTAACATATTTTTTGCTAAATGGTTAACAAAAGTAGCTGTCTTAACTTCCTGTGTCAAATCAATTGCAGAAGCAGTGGTGCTAGCAATTAATGTAATTAAAGCTGTTATAACAACAATACTCAAATCTACTATACTCTTGCTTCTTCTTAAAGCCTCACTCACTTCTAGTAAGTGCAAGCTTTTTTCAGAAGAAGTGAAAATAGATGCTCAGACAGAGCTATTAAATTAACAGGCTGACAAGCCAAGGAGGGTAAGATTCTGCACAGAGCCTTACCAACCTAAGACAGAAGTGCATTGCTTTTAATAATACATATTCCATGATGAGTAAAAAAGGCATTCTTGACAGAATGACTTAAGAAAGTCTCAGTCTTGTTTATGAAATAAAAAGGGGGAGAGGCAGAGAGCTTTTGGGGCTGCTTGGCAAGAATCTGACATGGGCCAAGGACAAGGAAATGGGCTGCTTGGCAGGAATATTACATTGTCCAAGGACAAGGAAGTAGGCTTCAGGCAGGAACCTGACATTAGGCTAGAACAAAGAAATAATTTCAGGCAGGAATCTAAATCTTAGGCTGTAATAAAGAAGTCATTTCAGGCAGGAATCTAAATCTTAGGCTAAAACAAGTAAGTAGGCTTCAGACATGAAAATGACTTTGGGCTAGGACAGGAAAGTTGGCTGAGATATTTTGGTCATCCTGATAAGCCCTTGGAAAGAAACAATGATCATGGGAGTGTTCACAAAATTTTGTTTATTGCCTTGCTTGTTCTTTTACTATTTGTTTATTGTCTTGCTTGTTCCTTGACTATTTGCATCTATTGTACTGCTAGTTCCTCAGCCTAGAACTGACCTTAATACTTTCATGTAACTAAAATGGTATAAAAGCAAGAAAGACGATGGGGGATGGGATAGGGGATTTCTAGGTAGGGGAAATGGGTAAAGGGGAAGACATCCGAAATGTAAATAAATAAAATATCCAATAAAAAAGAAATTCAAGAAAAAAGAAATTATTTAAGAGAAGACCTCCAGAATAAATAATAATTTTTCAATCACAGCATAGACACATGAAGAAAAAAATATGTATACCCAGCTTTTACAACAAGAAAGAACAAAGTATGTTCACAGAATTTGGGGATGACTGGGAGGTAGTACAGGTAATACCTCTTGTACACATCTCCTGTTTATGTAGATATCAGGTCTGTCAATTTGCCAAACAATGAGAAATTGATTCAAAACAATTCATGCATAGAAAAATTATTTCCCCTTTTCTTATAATGCTTATCAAATAATAATAATAATAATAATAATAATAATAATAATAATAATAATAATAATAATTGAATTGGCATAGGGCCCAGAAAATATGTAGAGAGTTGAAATCACTATGATTTCATAACAGAATATAAAGAAAATATGCTATTTATTTAGGTCACAGATTAAGGACTTCCAAATATGTTCATAGCATTGTTATACTTTTCCTTAAATGTTCTCTCAAAGATGTTGTTCTAATGTTTGTTATAATCTGCTCTCATAATTGTGATAGATTTAGGCTTTTTGAACCTAGAGAGTTTTATTTTTGTACTATGAAAAATAAAAATAATAAAGAAAAGAATGACACGTAAGTTTGTAGTAGTATTCTTAAAAATGTTACCAAACCATAGATAAATGTGTATATTTATCAAACTTCAAACATAAATAGTACTGGTCTAATGTTCTTTTTAAATAGTTAAGCATTTCAATGAATTGTGTGGGTGTTATCTTCAGCAATGAGTTCTTGCTGCCAGTTAATGGAGAGAAACCTATTGTTGTGGCTATAGCTAGGGTTGCTTAGAGATGTCCCTGAAACCTCTTTGTCCAACAATTAATTTGGAATTAGCCAAAACACCATACAAGAAGCTTCACTTGATGACATGATGCCCAGTTGGGGTTTGTCTCCTCTATTATTTGGAGAATTCATTAGGATTGTTAAGGCATATCATTTGTATCATTGACACACAGTTTAAATTTCTCACGTCTTCCACATGTAATTCTTTTTGAGTTCACCTTTTAAAGATTCATTTATTCATTTATTTACTTTAAGATATTTATTACATAGATGTAAAGCTAGTGTGCATGCCCAAGTGTGTGTGTGCACACACATACACATATCAACAGTATAAAATATTTTTTCCACATTAAGGCAACTGAAATGATGATGATCCTGGTTTAAGAACCAAAGCAAGGTATCCTGACTAAAAGAAAAAATAATAATTATGATCTCTGTTAAATGTCTTTGCTTATGACACATAATTCTTGTCCCATTAAACTGAAATATTTCAAAGTGGCTCAACAGAAATAATTTGTATAAAGTCCTTTTGAAATAATGTGGTGTTGATGGAGAATATAACTCAGTGTCAGAATGTTTGCCCAGCATTGATGGTGACCAGAATTCGATTTCCAGTAATGCAAAAACACCATGAATTTGCATGATGTTGCAACTTGCATCTCTACTGGTTTATATGGAAGGTACTTTTCAAGCAGCAGGCACTCAATGATTGCCCCATAGGCCTAATAATGGTAAAATCCTTGCTCAGAAGCACAGACATTTTCCATCTTCAGATATTCAAACTGAGCCACAGAAACAATAAACAGGCTCTACAAACTCCAAGTACTTGATGCAAAATGACACACCAGCAGGTAATGCAATCACTCTTTACTATAGTGGTGGGCTATACCTTATTTCATCTAATGCCAGAGGTCATCTCTGCATTCTATCTAGCACCCAAACTCAATTTCTCTACGTTTTACCTCTGTCTCATCATTAATATACAAACCAGTGAAGTTCTCACTTTGCATTGACAATTTCTTGCTCCAAGTGATAGCTGAGTACATTTCAATTCTATATTCTGAGAGTCCCATAGGATCTGACTTTGCAAACATAGAGGGTAGTCAGAGAATAATAACCCTGAATAACTCCATTAATGGTGAGTAAAACCCAAGGACAAAAGCTTCATCTTGCCCTTTCTCAGCTGTACAGTTATGATAGGAGACTGGGATCCTTAAAAGACTGAAAAGCCATTACATGAAACAGTTGCTAACTTGGTAACTTCCCTTGCTTTGTCTTCCTCTTTGTCCCATTCCACGTTGTACTGACTGCTACTATAGTGTACTATATTAACTGAGCCCCAAAGAGCTGCTGGCACAGGTCTGTTCTTCAGGTCAGCACATTAGTCAGCTCCTTAAGTAAGTTTTAGAGTAAGCGGAGAGATGACTTGGGGCTAGGCTCCAAATAAATGAAGAACTGGGTGCTATGCCAAGCTCTTGTAAAAGGAAGATCATCATCGAGATGGCTAATAATGGTCACAATTACTTACTTCCCTGGATCGGAACATCCCCGTTGTTTCACTTTCTAAAGGGGTGTCTGTGGGATGAGTGACATTAAATGTAGAGATATCCCCGTATTTGGAGGGGTTTTCGTATCACAGAATCCAAGGTTAAATAACCCTGTAAGGATTATTATTAAGGGGAGTTCTACTAACCCTATGTATTGGCTCAGCCTATGGCAACTTGACACATGCTAAAATTATCTGAATGGAGGGAATCTCATTTTTTTTTTTTTAAGAGTTTTATTGCTGTGACAAAACACCATGGCCAAAAAGCAAGTTGGAGAGGAAAGGGTTTATTTAACTGACACTTCCACATTTCTGTTCATCATTGAAGGCAGTCAGGACAGGAACTCAAAATAGGCAGTAAACTGGAAACAAGAGTTGATGCAGAGGCCAAGAAGGAGTGCTGCTTACTGGCTTGCACCTTGTGGTTAGCTCAACTTGCCATTTTATAAATTTCAGAACTACCAGTCTAGGGATGGCACCACTCACAATGGGCTGGACCTTTCCCCCATTGATCACTAATTGAGAAAAAAATGACTTATTATAATTGGACCTAATGGAGAAACTTCCTCAACTAAGACTCATTTTTTTTTTGTGATGACTGTAGCTTGTGTCAAGTTGACACATAAAATTAGATACTACACAGCTGCAAGGCATTTTCTTAATTAGTGATTGATTTAGGAGGGTCCAGTCCATTGATGGTAGTCCGAATGCTGGGCTGGAGGTCTTGGATTTCATAAAAAAGCAGACCAAGCTTGACAGCATGCATTCATGGCCTCAGCCTCAGTTTCTGCCTCCAGATACCTGCTTTGTTGGAGTTTCACCCTTGGCTTCTATAAATAATGAACATCAATGTGTACATATAAGCAAAATTAACCCTTTCCTCCCTAACTTGCTTTGGGTCATGGTGTTTCATTGCAACAATAGGAACCCTAAATAAGACACTGTCACTAGATGTGTCATTACTACACAATTAATTAATACACAATATTTACTTTCTGGCCATAGAGTTCTTCAATTGTAAAACTGAATGCTAAGATCAACAGAGTGCACTTGTGTGAACACACACACGCACACACACACAGACACACACACACACACACACACACACACACACGAATGAAATGAGAAATCTATATGCAGTGTAAAAATCTATATAAACTATCTGGACTTCTTTCTAATACAACATAGTTTTCCCAAAACATTATTATTATCTTTAAGAAATATAAAAATATTTAGTTATTTCTTACTATACCAATGTGAATTAAAATTAAATAGTCATAACTAATCACTTGGTGTTTATTCATCAGACATTGTAAAAATCACTTTTTAAACAAAAAAAAAAGGTGTGTGTGCATGCGCATGTATGATCATTTGTACATGTGGCTGTCAGAGGACAATTTTGGAGAACTTTCCATTGATTCCTAGATCAAGCTCATGCCACCTGTGTTACTAGACAAGTGCCTGTATCCACTAAGACTTCTTGCTGGCTCTATTCATTGTGCCATCATTAATTCTATAATATACATGCAGACCAAGGGGGAAAGTTGCCTCATAAGTGTCAAATTAACTAGGATCATACAGCCATTTAAAAATCAAACTGTTTGTGCCACAACAGCCCTAGGTTACACACATGGATAAATTATAGAAGTAATGATGGTCCACATGGACACTCATCTTCAAAGCTTGGCGTGTGTGTATCCAAATAAACAATATATCAATGTATCTAATAATATCTGTTTTCCCTCTGTTTTGTGTTAAATCTTTTATTTACAATCTTCTAAACAAACATCCAGGGTATGAGATTTAGAATATTTTAAGCTTTCTTGCTCTGATCAGCTCCTGAGAAGTCTAACTTTCCATGTTTCGCAGGGCTCTTTTCTTCTCCGTAAAGTTCTCGAACCAGGTTAAGAAGTATATTCCAATAAAGCAAGAAAGAAAAGGAGCAAAACATGGTCCTCCATCAGTGCAGGGTAGCAGCTTGAGCTTCCTGAAGCCTAATCTGAAGAAAGATGGAAAGAGAATTGGTGACTTGATGCTGATTCAGGATTTCTAGTGAGAACACACGTTCTCCTCCAGAGCCTCCCTCCCTAGTCAAGTGTTCCTGGTACACCTTGCTATATTCATATTAAGCACTGTAGAGCAATCTTGTGTGAATTATGTCCCAGAAGGAAGGACAAAGGGCTGAGAAAAACTTCTGATTAACTGCACTGGGCTTGTTGTTCATATCTCCTGGGCAAGAAGAGCAAGAGGCCAACAGGGGCTGCCCAGCTCTCCGTTTCAAAACAAGATAATTAGAAATGTTTACAAAAATGGTCACTATGTTATCTTAGATCATCTATGCATTGTGCTCTAAAACAAGTTCTTAACTTCTAACAAACTGCTTCGCAAAACATGGAACTTAAATATTATCTATGTTTTCTCTTTAAAAAGCTAAAGATTTAAAATGCTTTATATCCTATTTTTTTAAAGTGATATAGAAAACAAACTTTTTATGAAATGGCCCTGTTTCTCTGGAGGATGAAGAAGAAAATTAGTTCAGATTTTCCCAAGCTATCCTGGCTTGTTAGGAATTTTTTAATATTAAAACTTGTGCCCCAGGAAAACAAATTTGAAGACTTTATTTAAGTTTATAGATTTGTATTCCTTTCCCAAATTAAAATTCTGTACCATTGAATCCAATATAAGTTCCAGGAAATAAAAGTGAGATACACAGGGCTCACTGAAGCATACATTTGGCTTGGGGTAAAAAGAAAAAAAAACATTTTTGGGGAGAACACATACTTGAGTTAAGCAAGTAAAAAATGACCATCTAGAATACATTCAGGAAAGGCAAAATAAGAAAACACAAATATGTATTTTTAGTATCTCTAAAAATCAACTGCCCTCAACAGTGAAGCTGCTGTAAGAGTCACTATTCAGACAGGAAGAACAGTAGTGAGAGAAACGGGCAATAGGAAGTATATCGTCTGTGCTTTGTCATTTAACTGACTGAAATCATGAACGTTGACATTCAGACAGCGAAACCTGAATTTAAAAATAGGGTCTAGTTCAACTAATTTCTTGAAAATGGCCTATCAGTACAGTTAGGCAATGAGGAGGTTCCAGAAGAAAATTGAGAAGAAAGGAGAGGAGAGGAAGAAGGGGAGGGAAGGGGGCAGGGGCAAGAAAGGGTAGAAGGAGGAGACAGGAAGAGAGGAGAAGAGGGAAGGGAGTAAGATTGGGGGAGGTAAAGGGAGAGGATAAGAGAGAAGAGGAAAGGAGAGGAGAGGACAAGGCAGAGAGGAAAGGAGAGAAGGGGGAGGGGAGGGGAAGGGAGGGGAGGGGAGGGGAGGGGAGAGGAGACAGGACAGGAGAGGCATTATGAGTTGAGATATCTTATCTCAACTGATACTGACCTGAGATTACAATAATTTAATATTTGCCTAACTGGCCATTTTGTAAAAAAATCATCAGATGTATCTTGATCAAAGTATTCAATGTTTTCTATTTTAGTGTTTCATTTCCTAGACAGGGTCTTACTGTGTAGATCTGGCAGGTCTGGAACTCACTAGGCACAGCAAATTGATCTCAAACTCATAAAGATCCGCTTGTCTCTGCCTCCTTCATGCAGGTATCAAAGGTCTTCCCCATAATCCAAGTTCTCAGGATATCGGATTAAATTTCCATTGCCCCCAAAACACTTGTAGACCATGATTAAACACCTGCGTTCATCAAATACTATCTGGTCAATAGAAAGATGCTTTTCAAATGACATTAAGAAAAAAAGCTAGACGTTATTTTAGGTTCTATGATATACTAGATGAATTTTACCTACATGAATGCATACACTGTATTTGTTTTTTAAAGCACTTATTCAGTTAATCTAAAGAAGTCCTTTTATTCAGTATTTCTGTCTCTTTATTGAAATCTCACAAATCAGTGTTGTTTTCCCAATTTTGTCTAACAATTCGTGTCCTTGAACATCAGATGGGAATTGATTTCAGCCTTTTAAAAATCCAGTGTAAGGTCTATTTTTTTTTTTTTTTTTTTTTTTTGCATTTTTTGAATCCCTTCAATATTTGACAATTTAAGTTTTATTATTCTGTGTACTGAGGTCTGTCTAGACAATTCCCATTGGAGAATATTTCTCTCACGGTTTTGGTGGGCATATTGTTTTGATCTTTTACAAAATTTACGATTTTGCAAGGGAACTGGGTTTGTGGATTTATGTCTGGCATACTATTCTAGCCTACCTTTGTTGAATGAAAATTAAGTTCTGTTTTTGTAAATGTCAGGAGGTAGTTTCTTTCAGGTTAGGTAAGAGGGAATGATCATGCCATTCCTTCAGCCTGGAGAGACTGGGGCAATAATAATTCAATGTAACTACTGTGATACAAAGGCCTGAAGGTCATGTGAGATTGTTTGGATGAAGCCCAAGGAAGTTCCCTCGTGTGGGTCTCACCTGGGTCTGGCAGAAAAGGCAACACCTAGGCGAGGTACTAAACAGAATTTGCAAAAGGCATGAAACTGTGGCTCCATGCTGGGTTTAGGGCTGGAGGATAGTATAGGTCCAGTGAAATAGTTCAGACTCACCAAGTGTTCACACAGGTGTCTCCTGCCTGGAACAAGTACATGGCCTGGGCTAACAATTCAAGGTGAATAAGATATCTAGATTAGACTAGGCAAAGAGCTTGGGAATACAATTTCTGATTGGTTCTGGGCCTAGAAAGTCATAGAGGAGGGGTGGTGGCAGAAGCTTAGGGGCCCAAAATCAAGGCTTAGCTTCAGCAAGAGAGTGCTGAAATGGGGCTCTAGGATAGGACAGAAATTGGGAACAGCCACCTGGTAGAAGGAAACTGAATTAGACTCACCAGGAGAGCTGGCAGATGTGTCTCCTGCTTGGGCTGTATCTTGAAGAGACATTGTGGATGAGCATCAATGCATGAGAGTTTGCACCTACAAAATGTTTTACAAGTGGGAGAAACACATAATGGCTTCATTCAATGCTTAAACTTTTTGTACATGTGGACTTTAAAGTATCAGGCTTTTAAAAACAATAATGTGTAGTGGAAACTCTTTATTGTTTTAAATTTCATACTGATTCTGTTTAAGAAAAATGAACAAATCACTGCTGTTTAATCTGTAATTTGCCATTAATTTATAGCCTTCTCTTGCTCGATGAAAATGTCAGTCACCAGTGTCTAAAGAAATGGACTCTTTCCAGGTGCCTGCAGGCTTCGGATTTTCAGCTCCTTTTTAAAACTGTGGAACATGGTGCCCTCTGCTGGATGATCAGAAAATGGCTTCTGAGTGTCGGTAAATCTGGTCTTTGATGAAGTAACAGTAGACAAAAAGAAAGACATTAAGATAAAATGGGCCAGGCAGTGGTGGTGCATGCCTTTAATCCCAGCGCTTGGGAGGTAGAGGCCAGCCTGGTCTACAGAGTGAGTTCCAGGACAGCCAGGACTACACAGAAAAACCCTGTCTCGAAAAAACCAACGCGCGCGCGGGCACACACACACACACACACACACACACACACTGAGATAATTCTTTTTTTAAAGTTCTTTCTTGCACAGATTTCTAAACTAGTGAAACAAGCCTCAAAAAATATGTTCACAAGAGTTGGCAAACCGACGTCTTGATTTTTAAAAATTCACACAATATTCTTTAGTTTTATTTTCCTCCCCAAAATTCTTCAGCTTCTCTCCACTTTCCTACCTCCCTTTATCTCATTGGTAATAAAGAGTGTAACCATTATTTGTACTGGGAAGTCACTTGTAGAGGTGGCAACTGTGGGTTTTGTTAACCCTGTTAATCTTCCGGTTAGTGTTGAGCAATGAAGAGAGAGGTTCAGATCTGCATCACTGAGGAACTTCTGGCATCAGCTTCCTCACCATAAATTCTGGAAAGCAACTTTTGTAACTTACACCACCAGGATGTGGCAAGGATATGGTGATATGATGCGCTTTGACTTCCTTTGTGGGAAGGACTTTGTAACACATATGATCATTTTAAACAAAGCTTTCTCTTTTAGAAACCAAAGGATAGAACATTGGCTAAACTACAGTCCAAAGGGCAGGAAGCATGAGACTACTATGATCAGAAGCTGATCAGTGTTTGCATACAGCCCTGTACCAAAGATGAGCATATACAAATATTTACAATAAGATAAAGGCTTATGATTAAAATCTTCTGTAATTTAGGTAACCATGCTTAAAATGTATAGAGGTTTTCTTATATTAATAGAGTACAGAAAACATTTTTTTAAAAAAAAGGTGCAGTTGCATTTTTTTACTTTTACCTATTTTAAGACTTTAATCAAAGTTACACTCAGTGTTTTATTATGAAAATTGGAATACTATAGAAAAGAAGCAAACTAATATGCTATGGATACTTCAAACACTATGTGTGTAAACTAGAGGAGAAATAATTCAGCACTTGCATAGTCATGGCCACAGTGGGAATAGCATCATGATCTTGGCCGTTACTGTTCTTTAGGGACAGGCGCTGCTAGGAAACAGAAACATAGGCTTTCCTATCATTTGGGGTGACCATTCTGAACAGAGAATGAAAACAATTCCCAAGGGCCAGCATGTCTGAAACAAGAAAGTATGAACAGATGGTCAGTGATAAGCACACATCCAGACCCAAGAATGGCTTCTGGAAACCTGTGCCAATGATTTTCTCTCCTGTGTCCAGAATTTATGTGGGAGATGATCAGTTTCTTATCAACTTAGCTGTTTATTCTCATTTACAAACCACAAACACGCTGCATACTGTATAACCCTTTTTACTCTGTTGTGTGTTGTTCAGTATACTTATTGCTTTAAGAATATATTCTGAGTCCATAATGTATAGAAGAGGTTTTCCTCAAGGTCTTCCATTTAATTTTAGAAATTCTTTGCAAATTACAGATTATTTACAGTCCAATTCCACTTACTTTCCTACAGTCAGCACTAGTGTACCCAGTGGTGTGCATGTTGTGAAAGTATGTAGTAACTTCTTGTTTTGTTACTTGAAGATAATGAATCCTTAAGGCATTTCTAAAAGCCGTCTTAGAATTGTACTGAAGAAAACATTACTCCTTTTCTTAATTAATGGAGGCCTTCCTGTCTTTTTTCACTTGGGATGAAATGTGAATTTTATCTAAATGAATAAGGTTGTATCAATAATTAAGTTGATGGGCTTGGGAAATGGCACAGTTGATATCGTGCATGTCACATAAAGAAACATTCCTTGGAAAATACAACAGAGTAATGATCAAAGACACTGTGGTCAGTGTCTGACCCTCATTCACATACAAACATACATTCACATGTACTTCCACTGATACTAGCATATGTGTATATGCCCACACATATTGGAATATGCACACACCCATGCACAACACACACACACACACACACACACACACACACACACACACACACACATCAGATTAACTTTGAGAATTAGTTAACCTATAATCATACCAGTCTATAGAATGAAATTTTACTGTTCTATGCTTTTAATCTTTCGTTTTTCTATACATACTCCTGCTGTCCAACACAAAATATAAGTGAACTTCTATAAAACAGGCACTGCACTGTTTTGACTGTTGTATGTGCAGGGCTTGGTTTTGTGTTTGGCACATGCTAGGTGCTAAACCAAAGTTGAGGCAATAAGGGAGAATTTGAATAAAATTTCTATGGTCAAGGAACTACAAATCATTTTCTTCCATATTTATTTTTACATTGTTCTTCTCAACTTCCCACCCCAGTGGCAAAATATCCAAGAAGGACACAACTTTAAAAGGGGGAAATTTATATTCTTGGTTCCTAGTTTCAAAGCTTTCAATCTTTGCTTAGCTGAATCCATTGTTTTTAGGCCTGGGGCAAGATAGATCATTCAGGTACAACAGTGAGAGCAACAGATAGCTTATATCATGGTGAACAAGAAGCAAAGAGTTAGAAGAAAAGCAAGGGACCTGATGCATCCTCGTAATGCATGATCGATGTCACTATCTATGCACTGATCTATGCACTGATCTATGTCACTTAACCAGGTTTCATAATCTAGATTTTCTACCAGTTCCTGCCATTACCTGGCACCCAATCCTTTGGTATATAGCCAGAGATCACATTTTAGATCCAAACCATAACTTTTACAACTACTATTAAAAGAAAAGAAAGAAAACAAGAAATAAAAGACTGGAGGCCCCAGGGAGTTTAGAGGTCTGGTGAGATGGGGGAGGAGTGGGACATTCTTATGGAAACAGGAGGACAGGGAGGAGCCATGGGATGTGGAACAGTCAAGGGTGGACCGGGAGGGAATCATATCTGGATTGTTAATAATAATAATAATAATAATAATAATAATAATAATAATAATAAATTTAACAAAAATAAATAAAAGCTGAAAGAGACAGATGCAGATATTTTCACCTAACCAGTGGACAGATCCTTGTGGATGAATTAGGGAAAAGCTGGAGGAAGCTGAGGAGGAGAAAGACCCTGTAGGAGAACCAGCAGTCTCAATTAACCTGGACTTCCAAGATCTCTCAAACACTGGACCACCAACCAGGCAGCATATACCATCTGATATGAGGCCCCTGACGTATACAGCAGAAGACTGCTGGGTCTGGGTTCAGTCAGAGAAGGTGCACCTAACCTTCAAGAGACTGGAGGCCCCAGGGTGTTTAGAGGTCTGGTGGGGTGGGGGGTGGGGAAGTGGGGTGGAAACGGTGGGTGGGCTTGGAGGAGGTATGAGATGGAGAACAGTCAGAGGGTGGACCAGGAGGGGAATAAAATCTGGAGTGCAAAAAAAAAAAAAAAAAAAAAAAAAAAAGATTAAATAAAACAAAAAATAAAATAAAACAAAAAGAAAGAAATAAGAAAGGTAAGATAAGATCCCATTGTGAACTCAGTGGCAGGAAGGTCCCAGCTGTGATGGAACAATGTTTTAATTTAACACTCTACTTTGGAGAATACAAGTGTTTTCAGTGGTCAGCATCTGAGACTTCCCTACATTACAAAGCATTTTCTGTCTATTCTACAATCTGACAAAATGTTGTTATTTAGAAAGATGTGTCTTTCATCTCTCTTAACTGTCTTTTGTCTTTTTCTACTGCAAAATTTTAAACTGCCATTTAAAAAGATTCAAAATGAAGTAAAAATCTTTGGATAACTATAAAGTTAAGATTTTTCCATTTCCATTTTTTAAATTCAAGTGGGGGTTTTCTCCCATTTTTGCACTAGATAGAGCCAATTGTTTACACAATTGAGAAAGTGCCGAACTATTTGCTAAAACAGCTATATTGCTTTCCAGCTTCAACAGAGGCACATGAATATTCAGCAGGCTCCATTCACAACCAGATTGGAGCTTCCCTTCTCTTTTATTTTACTCATCCAATAGCTATACCCTTGTGCATCACTGTAGATTCTATTTAGTGTGTGTGTGTGTGTGTGTCTGTGTGTGTGTGTGTGTGTGTGTGGTGTGTGTGTGTGTGTGTTTGAGGCTATTAGCCTGTTTATGTGGGTGCATCTGTCTCAAGGTGAAGAGTGATCAAGAAAAGTCATCAGTAGTAGGACTTCTACTACTTTGTGTGTTCTTTCTATTTTCTAGCCTTCTCTAGCCCTTTTCTTCCATCCTCCCAACCCCCTAATACTAGATAAGAGAGAAAGAAGTTTGAGGGAAAGGAAGCAATGTTATCATTAGACCACTTCCTGCTGATTAAGGAAACAGAGTTCTTTGAAGCAAGTTTGATCTTTGGATCAGGATATCTAACTTCTTTTTCTCCTTTTTCTCCTCCTCCTCTTCCCCCTCCCCCTACTACTTTTACTACTTTCTTTGCACATGACTACTTAACAAATCTCAACCCAAATCACCAACCAACAACCCACCAACAGCAACAACTCCATCTCTCAGGAACCTACCATTTACAGTCCTTCTAAAAAGTCTCTAGAACTCTATAAGTCACACACAATCACAGAGACTATCTGCTACTGGAAAAATCACACCCCTGCTAGAGCACAGGCACATTTTAGCTGCTGTGGACAGTCTGATGCAGCCCAATTATCTTATACCTCGGATTAAAAATGAAAACATAGCATTTATGTTTAAATGATTAAAATCCTCATAGCATTTCTGTGTTTTTCAAAGAAATCAAAATTCTTCCCCTGACCTTTGTCCTCCACACGTATGTGAATATAAACCTAAATGTATGAATGCACTCACCCACATAAGCAGGCACATATCCTCACACACACAGGCACACACACACACACACACACACACACACACAGAGGCACACACACACACACACACACACACACACACACGCACACGCACGCGCACGCACACACACACGCACGCACTAAATAGAATCTATAGTGACACACAAGTATAGAACTATTAGGATTAGTAAAATAAAAAAATTTTAACTTTTTTAATAATTTTAGTTTGAGCCCAAAAGACTTAGAAAGAAGCTTACTCCATTTTCTGGAGGATCAACTACAATTCCAGTTGATGAGTAAAGTGAGTATCTCGTGTGGCAATAATGAATTTCCCTCAGCATTTACTCATTTAACCATAGGCTAGTTGGAAATAAACCAGAATGGTGGGGAGTGAGGTGATGGAGTATCAAGAGCATATTGTGTTTTTCATCTTCACTGAGATGTCTTCATTGGTCATTCATTATTCTCCTGGGATAAGTGCCTGACTCTACACAGTCTCGTCAGTTTTGTCAGAAATAACTGAAAAACGCCAGCTTCTCTTGCAGTGAAGTCTCTCTTCGTCTCACAGGACTCACAATGATGCTGTAGTTTGTAGTATTGTAGCTTGAATTATGTCAGAGTCACTGAACTCTCTGGTTCCAGGTTCTGAAAGACACAATATGCTCAACAATGAGAAAAGGGGTGAGGTGTGATTGTCAAAAGAAAAGCACAGAAACATAATTCTCCATCCCTCCTCTAGCGCCAGTGCTGAAATTGGAGACAGGAATCAACTTTAAGCCAGTCAGGTCTATAGGTGTTCTAGCATATTCAGTGCTACAGAGTGACACTAATAAACAAACAAGCCAAAAACAAAACAAAAGCAAAAATGAAAAAGAAATGACCAGTTGAAGATAATTATCTTTATGGGCCCAGTAAACATGTTATGTTGTGAAGGTGACTTTGCCCTGGATTAAGTCTACTGTTCATAGTAGTTTGCTCAATAAAACATTAATTTCTGCAGTCTGCCTGTTATTATCAGTCAACAATTTCATATAAATTTTTTGACCGTTATACCAAAAGCACACTAAGAAAATCATTTTTGAAATGAAGAAAAACTTTTTATTTATTTATTTTTTTTAAATTTTTTAAGACAGAGTTTCTCTGTATAGCCCTCCCTGGCTGTCCTGGAACTCACTCTGTAGACCAGGCTGGCCTCGAACTCAGAAATCCGCCTGCCTTTGCCTTCCAAGTGCTGGGATTAAAGGCGTGCACCACCACTGCCTGGCAAAAAAAGAAATTTTACTTTTATCTTTTTTACTTTGAAATTTTACTTTCAAATTATCTGGAAATAGAAAAAAAAACTTATTTTAAACTCTGATCCCTGGTGACATCTAGCAGGAAGGAGTGCTGGCCCTGATGTTATAAGAACAGGAAAGCTGGTCTTACCCCTGAGTGGACACTGCACTCCAGATAGTGTTCCCTTCCCCTCCCCCAGGTAGCAGGTAGCACTAGAGTTGAAGACACTGATAAGGGTGAGCGGACCCGAGGACATGAGATCAGGAGAATTGCCTCTATCCCTTGTTGGCTGAGGCAGGGGCTGATCTAGCTGGGACAGTGATGGAGAGCTGGCCCTCCTGGTGTGGGTGCAAGAAAGCTGATTGGCTGACCAACTCGGTTACCACCAAAGCCCAGATCCAAGGTTTTAAGTTGGTCCACCCCAGCATCTACCCCATCTATGATCCCTTGTAGCAAGTAAAGGGGCTGGTACTACAGATCCAAAGATGCAGGATCCCCATAACACAGGGTAGCGACAAGATATGTGAGCAGAAGTTCCCGTGAAAATCCAGTACAGATAGCTGTAGCAGAAGCTAAAGGCCAATGACTCATTGCAACGAACATTTACAAGTAAATATATGTAGAAATAAAGGGTATACTGTGTGACATGCTGTGACACACGACAGCTTCCATGACAATATTTTTAAATTTTGTCTTATTTTATTTTACTTTGTGGATGAGGTGGGGGGGGGAGCAAATATGAAGGAAAACGGAGATGATTGGGACTAAGTTGCAAGATGTGAAATTCACAAAAGATCAATAAGAAGTTTTATACAAGCAAACAAAAACAAACAAACAAACAAACAAACAAACAAATGTGTTTTAGGGCTGCAGACATGGGTCATCAGGTAAAGGCACTTGCTGACAAGGCTGAGGCTCTGAGTTCACTTGTCTCCATAACCCACAGTGTGGAGGAGGACCTAACTATAATGTTAATGGAATTCCTCTGGCATACTACCCGTCCCTTAACACATAAAATAAATAAATAATTGCCTTTAGAAAGTTCCTTTAGTACTTAATTAGTTTCATTCTGTATTTGGGCTCTTGTCTAATTTTCAGTGGGATTACTTGTATGTTATTCCTTTTCATCTCCTTCCAGAGAGCTCCAGGATCACAGAAACCATGTATTCACTGCTAGAGCTCTAGCATAAAAATGGCTACCACACAATCAATACTCAGCAAGTACTTGTCAATTTACTTGCAAAGAACTTGCATCATTTTGTTCATGCTTTCTTTAATTAGAGAGAAAAGGGAGAGAATACCATTTATAAGCTCAGTACTTTTAACCTAATCTTATAGCAAAATTTAACGCAAATTCTTTGAGTGAGTGGAGACTCTATACACCTAGAACTCACTGACCTCCAGGGTTGCTAGGTCTTTTTATGAGTATCTGGCATTTGCTGTGTGCTCCTGTGGGACTATAATGTCCTAGAGTCAATTGGAGGAAGGATAGAGACAGCTTCAACCCAGGAAATCTCATGCATGAGGTCATCAGGAGTTTATTTTCTCTCCTCTCTCCTTCCCCACTCCCAACCTGACACTAAAAATCTGGTGTCCCACCATTAACTCTAGTAAGAATTCACTGTCCTGACAGTTATCGAGCTTCACCCTGTGTTTTTAACCACTCCTGCACCCTCTAGCCGCTGAATATTCTGAGAAAGTATCTTTCAACACCCATGCCCTGACCACCTCCTCAGGGGCATAACTACACAGCCCCCCAATAAACTGAACTAATTCTTTGAAGTTGTTCTAGGGTGTGTTCTTTGCCTGTACACTCATCACTGATCAAGATACTGTCTGTAAGAAATACCTTCTGTACCCTATTGATATAAGAAAACATCCAAATACTTTAAGATTAAGGTTACCTATAAATGACAGGAGGTTTTAAACATAAGCCTTTATCCTATTGTAAATATTTTTATATTGCATATGTTTATTACAATGCTGTATAAAAATACTGAACTGCTTCTCATGGGCAGTAGGTCCATGCTTTCTCTGTGGTTGCACACATAGTCTCTGTTCTGTGGAGTGCACCTTAGCCAAGGTTCTATTCTTATTTAAGTCTTCTAATAGAGAAGGGTTTGTTTAAAATGAACTCATGTGTTCTTCCCACAAAAGAAGTCAAAGCACACTGCAGGACTAACCTCTTGTCACATCCTGGTGATATAAGTTACAATCGTTGTTTTCCAGAAGCTTGTGGTGAGGAAACTGATGTCTGATGAAGTTATGTGGCCAAATAGAAGCTCTTCAGTGGTGCGGATCTGACTCTTTCCTTCCATTGCTCAACACTATTCAGAGCATTAAGACATTGGACAGCCACAGCTGCCAGTTCTTCAAGTCACTGCCCAGGACAAACAGGGACTGTTTTTGGCACCCGATTACAGTGCTCAAGAGCAAATCAGCATTTCTCTAAAGCTCTCTGCTCGCCCCCTTCTGTAAATCAGGACTCTTAAAACTGTATCTGTTTACATCATCAAGTTATTGTCAGTTCTTTTTTAACCAAAGTTCAAGGACAGACAAATGAAAAAGATATATTTGGATAACTTTTCTCGGAAAAGTTCTTTACTTGCATAGATTTGTGAAATAGTGGTATAACGTTCATAAAAGATAGTAAGAGTTGATATGCTAAATTCTTAAAAGTATTTTATACAATATCTTTGGTCATATTTTCCCCCTTCTTAGACTTATTAAGATCTTTTCCATCTCCCTACCTCCCTTTGTTTATGGGCAACCAGAACTCCTACTGCTACTTAACCAAAGACCAGACTTATGAAGGCTCAGTGGCCATTTTTCTGATCATCCAGCAGAGGGCACTAAGTCTCACAGAGTCTGACATATTCAGAGGCAGATGCTCTCAGCTAACTATTGAACAGCTCAAGGGGTTCCCAGTGGAGGAGTTAGAGAGAAGGAGCTGAAGGAGCTGTAAGGGTTTGCAGCCCCATGAGGAGAGCAACAATACCAACCAACCAGAGCTCCCAGGGTCTAAACCAGCAGCCTGGGAGCACATAGGGAAGGACCCATGGCTCCAGCTGTATACGTAGGGGAGGGTGGCCTTGTCAGGCATATATAGGAGAGGAGATCCTTGGTCCCATGAAGGCTGGACACCGAATGTGGGGGAATTCGAAGGTGGAAAGGTGAGAGTGGGGGGGTGGGTGGGGACACATCCTCATAGAAGCAGGCGGAGGTGGGATGGGATGGGGGGTTCCTGGGCAGGGAGGAAATGGGGTAACGGGATAACATCTGAAATGTAAATAAAATATCCATTTTTTTTAAAAAAAGGAAAACCAAAGGACATGAAAATCTAAAACTTGCTGGGAACTGAAAAGAAGTCTTTTCCTCAGATATTAAAAACTGTTATTTTCATTGAGAAAGGGATGAATCTAAATTAATGGCAAATTATAGATTAAACAGTAGTAGTTTTCTTTGTGATTGTTAAAGAAAATGTTATGAAATTTTAGATTACTCATGATTGTTTTTAAAAATTCCATACTTAAACACACACACACACACACACACAATTTATTCATGAAGTGTAGCCTTTATGTCTTCATCTACCTCTTTGAAAACATTTTGGGGGTACAAACTCTCATTCAGAGTGACCAAAGACCCTTGTCGTTTGATGCTCATCCACAATATCTCTCAAAAACAAGGCCCAACCAGGGGTCATATCTGCAGGCTCTCCTGGTAAGTGTAACTCAGTTTCCTCCTCCCCGGTGGCTGCTCAAAGTTTCTGCTCTATCTAGGAGCTCAATTTCATCACTCTATTACTGAAGCTAAGCCAAGACGCTGGGCCTGTAAGTTACTGCCACCGTTCCTACATTATGATTCTCCAAGCCCAGACCCAGTCAGGAGTTGAGTCTCCAAGCACTTTTGCCAAGTCTGAACCAGGACTCTCATTTACCTTGCATTGCTAGCTCTGGCCATGTGTCTAGCTCTATATAGGAGCCATGTCTGTGAACTCTTGGTGAGTCTGAACTAGCTCAGCGGACCTATACTATCCTGCAGGCCTAAGCCCAACACTGAGCAATAGTTGTATGCCTTTTAAAGATTCTGTCTAGCCACTTGCCTAGATGTTGCCTAAGTCCAGACCCAAGTGGGACCCACACTAGGACACTTCCTCGGGCTTCATCCAAACAATATTACATGACCCTCAAGAGCTCTATATCTCACTAGTTATTGTGAATTCTTGCCCTAATCTGTCAGTATGAAGGGCTGGCATGCTCATTCCTCCTAAGTGACCTGAAAGGAACTACCTTTTGGAATTAGGAAAAACAGAACTAAATTTCCATTCATTTTCATTCAGGCTAGAATATCATGCTAGACACACAAATCCACAAACTGTGTCCTCTTGCAACAACACAATGTATATGAAAGATCAAAATACTACACCCACAAAAACCACTAAAGAAATGTTTTCCAACTGAAATTGCCTAGGGAAACCTCAGGGCACAGAATTTAACAAAACAAAAATCAAATATTCATGAAATTTAGAAAAGATGCAAGCGAAGACCGCACAGAACTTTAACAGAACTCAATTTCTAGCTGCCATTAAAGAACATAAATAGCTAATAGTGGTCTCCACTCCACTCACCAGACCCACAGCTCTGCCTGCCTCCTGAGAGGCCTGCTATCAGACAGGACAACCAGCTCTGCCAGCTTTCCTGGAGAACTGAGGAAAACGAGGACAATCAGAGGCTTGCGGCTACAAGGGACTACCAGTTCTACCTACAGTTCCAGAGGCCTTTTAATACTAGGAACTTCCAGGCCAGCCAACACCAGAAACAACCAGGTAGCTAAAAGCCAGTTCAAGAATGAAATCAACAAAAGACAGGGCCATATGTCATCATCAGAACACAGCTCTCCTCCAACAGCAAACTGAGGATATGCTAACACACCTGAAAACAAGACAATGACATTATTAAAGCCATTTTGAAGATCATGGAGGTACTTCAAAGAGGAAATAAATAAATCCCTTAAAGGAATAAATAAAACACAATCAAAGTGATAGAAACTTCAAAGACGAAAGAAAAAATATAAAGAAATACAGGAAAATACAATCATGCCAGTGAAAGAAGTGAATAGAACTGTCCAAGACTGAAAGTGGAAATAGAATCAACAAAGAAAATACTAAATGGTAACAATTCTGGAGATAGAAAAACTAGTAAAGACAACAGGAACTACAAATGGAAGCATCACAACATAATATAAGAAATGGAAGACAGAAACGCAGGCAAAGAAGATATAAAAAAAAGAAATTGATACATTGGTCAAAGGAAACACCAAACCTACAAAGTTTCTAACTCAAAATATTCAAGAATTTGGAATGCTATGAATAGATCAAACCAAAGAATAATTGAAATGGAAGAGGGTAAAGAAATCTAGTTTAAATGGCCAGAAAATATCTTCAACAAAATCATAGAAGAAAACTTCACTATCCTACAGAAAGAGATGGCTGCAGACATATAAGAAGTTTACAGAAAAGACGAAGCAGTACGGCTCCAGCTAGCTCCCTGGCCACCACCATGTTCCTGCTCTAACAGCCGTACTGAGCTGCACGTGAGCCAGTGGCACTGGCCTGGACCTATGAGACACTGTCATAGTTACTACCTCCATCGATCAGCTCTGTGGAGTCCATGCTCTAAGCATGGCCCTTGGAACAACTCTGCCACCTTCATGGCTCTTCATTCAACCCCAGACAATAACTGTCATCCTCGCAGTACCCAGTAGAAAGAAGACTCGTAATGCTTAAAGATTATCCAATGGATTTATATATTAGCAAATACTCAATACACAAGATGCCCACACAATTAGAATTGTAAACCCAGTTATCTAACCTTGATATGAATAACTGCTAGAGACATGAGGGTAACATCTCCTGCCATCTTTTCTCTTTCTTTACCTTCTCCTTTCTGCTTTCTTTCACCTCTCAACTCCTAACTCCACCTAACTATTCTACAGCTCAATCACAGAGTTCCCCTGCAAATACAATGGTCAGGAAAGGTCCTGCAACAACAGAACACCAAATAGATTGGACCAGAAAAGATAATTTTCCTGTCATATAATAATCAAAACAACAAATATACAGAACAAAAATAATATTAAAATGCTTTGGAAAAAAGGTCAAGTGATATCATACACACACAATCACTACCAACATCAAATTAACAGGAACTAACAATCACTGGTAATCAATGTCTCTCAGTGGACTCAATTCATCAATAAAAGACCTAGGCTAATAGAGTGAATGCATATACGAAACCCATCATTCTGGTGCATACAAGCAACATACCTCAGCAACAAAGACAGAAACTACCTCAGAGTAAAATGTTGAAAAATGGTTTTCCAAGCAAATGAACCCAAGAAACAAGCTGGAGTAGCCATTCTAATATCAAATAATAGCTTTTAAGCCAAAACTAATCAAAGGAGATGGGGAAAGAAATTTCATATGTATCAAAGGAAAAGTCCATGAAAATGGCATGTCAATTCTGAACATCCATGTCCACAGTTCTGAACATCTATGTCCCAAATGCAAAGGCAACCACATTTGTAAATGAAACATTACTAAAGCTTAAATCACACATTGATCCCCACACATTAATAGCAGGAGACTTCAACACCTCAATCTCAACAATGGACAGGTCATTGAAACAGAAACTAAACAGAGAAATAATGAAACTAACATGGTATGAAGCAAAAGGATCTATATCTATAGAATATTTTACCCAAACACAAAAGAATATACCTTCTTAAGAGAACCTCAGGAAACATTCTACAAAATTGACCATGTTGTTTGTCACGAAGCAAGCTTCAACAGATACAAGATTGAAATAACCTCTTGAAATTTATCAAACCACAATTGATTAGAGCTGGATTTCAACAACAACAGAAACAACAGAAGTCTTCAATATCACTGAAACTGAACAAATATCTGCTCAGTGACCACTGGGTTGAAGAAGAAATAAAGAAATTAGTGACTTTCTAGAATTTAGTAAAAATGAAGGTACAACATACCCAAACTTATGGGACACAATGAAAGCAGTGTCAAGAGAAAATTCTAGAGCACTAAGTGCCTTCATACAGAAATTGGAGAGATCTCATCCTAGCAACCTAATAGCACACTTGAAAGTTCTAGAACAAAAAAGAAGCAAACATACCTAAGAAAAGTAGACAGCAGGCAATAACCATATTCAAGGTTAAAATCAATCAATTACATACAAAGAGAACAGTATAAAAAGTCAACAAAAGCAAGAAGTGGTTCTTTTAGAAAATCAACAAAACAGACAAGCCCTTAATTAAACTAATTAAAAGTCAGTGAGACAGTATCCTTGTTAACAAAATCAGAAGAAAAAAAAAGAGGTCATAACAATGGACACCAAGGAAATTGAAAGAAAAGCCTGTATGTCACAAAATTGGAAAATATAAATGAACTAGATGATTTTCTAGATAAATTACACTTAAAAACTTTAGATCAAGATTGGGGAAACTACTTAAATATTCCTATAATCCCCATGGAAATAGAAGCAATTCTCTCAAACAAAAAAAAGTCCAGGATGGTTTTAGCACATAAATATTCACAAATTTCAAAGAAGAACTAATAACAATACTCCTCAAACAATTCCACAAAGTAGAAAAAGAAGAAACATTGCCAAACTTATTCAAGAGGTCACAGTCACTGTGATACTAACCCACACAAAGACTAAACAAAGAGAATTTAGACCATTTTCTCTTAGGAATATTGATGCAAAAAATACTGAATAAAATACTTCAAACAGAATCAAAGAACATTGCAAATACAGAATCAACCATGATCAAGTATGCTTCATCCCAGGGATACAGGGGTGGTTCAATGTATGAAAATCCATCATTGTAATCCACCATATAAACAAATTGAGAGAAAACAAATCATATGATCATCTATTTAGTTGCTGAAAAAGCTTTTGAGAGAATCCAACACACCTCCATTTGAATATCTTTGAGAAAGCATGGATAAAAGTTACAACCGTAAACACAATATACAGCAAACCAATAGCCAACAACAAATTAAAAGGAGAGAACCTTAAAGCAACTTCATTAAAAGTCATCAAGGCCAAGGCGAAGGTGTCCACTATCTCCCTATCTGTTCAATATAGTACTTGAAGGTCTAGCTAGAGCAGTAATACAACTGATGGAGGTCAAGTATATACAAATTAGAAAAAGAAGAAGTCAAAGTATCACTATTTGCGGATGAAATCAGAGAAACAACATCCTTCATAATAGCCACAAGTAAAATAAAATACCTTGGCTAGAAAGTTAAACACCTGTATGACAAGAACTTTAAATCTATGAAGAAAATAACTAAAGAAGATATCAAAAGATAAAAAGTTCTCCCATGTTTATGAATAGGTAGGATTAACATAGTAAAAATGGCCATCTTACTAAAAGCAATCTACATATTCAATGCAATTCCCATCAAAGTTCCAAGAAATTTTTTCTTTATAGAACTTGAAAGAACAATGCTCAACATCACATCAGAAAAAGAAAAACAAACAAACAAGAATAAGCAAACAAACAAATCAGAATAACTAAAACAATCTTGTACTTTAAAATAACGTCTCAAGGTATCATGACCCCTGACATCAAGTTGTACTACAGAGCAATAGTGATTAAATAATTGCATGGTATCATTATAGAAATAGACATGAATAATCAATGTCATTGAATCTAAGACCCAGAGCTAAACCCACAAACCTACAGGCCCTTGATTTGACAAAGAATCCAAGGGATATAATGGAAGAAAGAAAGCTTCTTCAACAAATGGTGCTGGTGTAACTGGATGTCTGCATGTGGAGGAATGTAAATAGATCCACATTTATCACCCTACACAAAACTAAAGTGCATGAAAGACCTCAACCTAAAACCTGATACACTAAATCTAATACAAGAGAAGTGAGAAATAGCCTTGAATGCATTGGTATGGGAAGCAACGTCCTGAACTGAACGCTAATGGCTCAGGCTCTAAGATCAATAATGATAAATGGGAAGACTGAAAATCTGTAAAGCATCGGGCATTGTTAATAAGTAAACACAGTATCCTACAGATTGGTAAAAGGTCTTCACTAACCTTACATTTGACAGAAGGCTGATATCCAAAATATATAAAGAACTTAAGAAACTAGACACTAACAAATCAAATAACCCGATTTTAAAAATAAAAATAAAAAGGTACAGAGCTAGACAGGATTTTCAACAGCAGAATCTTCAAAGGCTGATAAGGATTTTAAAAAATGTTCAATGTTCTTAGTCATCAAGGAAAGCCAAATCAAAGGACACTGAGATTCCATCTTTCACCCATCAGAATGGCTATCATCAAAAACTCAAGTGGTAGAACATGCTGGTGAGAATGTAGAGAAAGGCGAATACTCCAGCATGCTGGTGAGAGTGAAAACTTAGACCACCACTCTGGAAAACAATCTAGCAGTTTTTCAGAAAATTGGGAGTAGTTCTACCAAAAGATCCACCTATACCACTCCTAGGCTTATACTCAAAAGATGTTTAACCATACCACAAGGAAATGTGACCTAGTATAATCATAGCAGCCTTATTTGTAACAGCCAGAACCCAAAAACAACCTATATGTTCCTCAACCAAAGAATGGATACAAAAAATATTGCTCATTTACACAATGGAATACTACTTAGGTAGTAAAGACAAGGAAATTATAAATTTTGCAGACAAATAGATGGAACTAAAAATTATCATCCTGAGGAAGGTAATCCAGACCCATAAGGACATGGATGGTATATAGTCACTTATTAATAAATATTATCCATAATGTACAGCATACCCATGCTCTAATCCACAGTCTCAAAGAAGTTCAACAAGAAGAAAGACCCAAGTAAGAATTCTTGTATCCCACTTAGAAGGGGGAATAAAATAGCCATAGAGGCAGATGAAGGGCAGGAACTGTGTAGGAGAGGCCATGGGGTAAGGAATGGGAGTGTTCAGGATCAAATGTGGGGAGAAAAAGGGGACCAGGATAATGAATCTAAATGGTCAGCTGGCAGGTTGGAGGAAAAAGACAGTAACCCACGGACAAAACTTTTGACCCAACATTTATCCTGTCTACAAGGAATGAAGGGACAAAGATGGAACAGAATCTGAGGGAATTGCCAGTCAGTAACTAGTCTAACTTGAGACCTATCCCATGGGAAAGCACCATTCTCTGATACTATTAATGATGCTCTGTTGTGATCACAGACAGGAGCCTAGCATAACTGTCTTCTGAGAGTCTCTACCCAGCATCTGACTGATACAGATGCAGAGACTAACAGCTAAGCATTGGAATGTTTTTTATACAAGAGTTGAGGGAAGGGTTGAGGGACCTGGAGGAAGTGGGAACCTCACAGGAACACCAATATGGTCTCTAGGGGGCTCTCAGGCACTGAAACACCAACCAAAGTTCATACATGAGCTGGACCTTGGTCCCACACAAATTTACCAGATATGCAACTCTGTCTTCATTTGGGCTTTCCCTAAATCTGTTACTTGTCTGTGGGTCCTTTCTCTCTAACTGGGCTCCTTTGTCTGGCCTCAATGGGAAAGCATCCACCTAGCCCTAAAGAGACTTGATGTACCAGGGTGAGGGTATACCAAGTAGGGGCCTTCATCCTCTCAGAAGAGAGCAAAAAAGAGGAGAGGAGAAGGAAGGAGAGAAGAGGGTAGGGGAAGGGAAGGGAGGGTAGGTTGGTAAGGGGAGGGAATGGGAGAGGAGAGATGGCATGGGAGGAAGAACTGTGTGAGGAGAGAACCAGGAGTAGTGGAACAGCAATTAGGATGTAAAACATGAATAAACAAACAAACAAACAAAAACAGGGGAAAACTACCAACAGCTAAATGAATTTAGAAACGACAATACTGGACTTGTGAGTCAAATTCAATAAAGAGATAGAAACACTGAATAAAAGAATTTTATTAGATTAACTGAATACGTATTTTTTGAATGCAATGTTTGCATTAGTATAATTAAATTGTATCTTATGTATTAGAGAAACTAAAATAACTTTCAGCTTTGTTTTTTAATGTTATTTGAAAAACATCTATATATTAACCAGATAGCATTTGATCAACATAGACCTTTAATCATGTTCTACAAGAGTTTATGAGGCAAAGACAAATTTAATTCAATGTCCTGAGAACTTGAGTTACAGGTCACACCTTTAATAGCATGAATGAAGCAAAGGCAGGTGAATTTCCATGAGTTTGAGATCAACCTGGTCTACAGAGTGAGTTACAGATCTGCCAGAGTTATGTAGTAAGACTTTGTCTAGGAAAATGAAATCCTAAGGAACACGTTGAATAATTTTATCAAGACACATGCAGTTATATTCTGATTAATATTTGACAAAATGGACAGTTGGGTAAACCATTAGTAGTCTCAGGTCAGAATATCTTGTCTCCATTCAGCTTGCCTCTCCCATCCTCTCTCTTTTACTTCCCTCCCCTTCCTTCAGCTCTCCTTCCCTCTTGTCTCTTCTTTGCTCTCTCCCTAGTTTTGTTGGAGGAAGTTTGTCAATGGCAGATGTATTATGAGATTTCAAAAGCCCATTGCAGGGTCAGTCTCTCTCAATTAGCCTATGGATCAGGATGTAGCTCTCAGCTACTCCTCTAGCACTATGCCTGCCTGCTGCCATGTCTCCTGCCCTACTGATAATGGACTAGATTAAACCATTGAAAATGTAAAACAAGTCCCTGCATAAATACTTTCTTTTATTAGAATTTCAATGGTGGTAGTGGGTTCTACACAGCAGTAGATCAGTGACCGAGCAGCCATATTATTTAAACTTAAATGTTTTCATATTTTAACCAGTCTCCTTATCATGTTTTTGCTTTTCTTTACTTGAATTTTCTATATAAAATCACTGCAAAATATTTTGCTTTCATTTTTTTAAGTACTCTGTATGCTGTGGGCACATCAGCCCTCCTGACTAAGGCTCTGTAGTACACCTGGGCCCTCCAGCATGTATTTTTCCCTTGGCATCATGGGCTTGAATATGTACACAGGGTTGCTCAAGTGGTTTCATTCATCTGGTGGAACTTGGGAAAAGGAAAGAGCCAGGATGGGTTAAGAAAAGCAGATCTCAAGGAAGATTGAATAGACAATACCTAGTGTCTGGAGTTATTGACAGAGTCCTTTATTTCATGGATTTCTTGTTCATATTTTGAATGAAGTTGAATTATTTCAGAAAGGATCAGATTTGTAGTAGACAGGACTAAAACAGTAATAGTGATGTCACAGATGAATATGATAGCCTGGAGGTGTACCTTACTGGTAGTGTACTTACATCATGCATCTACTCAGACTAACGGGTACCTTCCAAGACTCTCAAATACATAAACCCATGTGTTTGTGTTCCACGGTATTGTGATTCAAAGTATGTCAGGTTCAATTATTTTTAGCTTCAAAGGGTGTTTATTGGGCTTGAGGCACATGTACTTGGGAACTAATGGTCCTTTATTTTTTTGGCTGATATCAACATGTCCTATCAATTGATGGAAATGATATATGAAATTTTACATAATCATACATTAAAGTGATTTCTTATAGCTCTAGACACAAATTATGTAAACTACAAGTCATTTTTTACTTAATTGAGAAAAATTTGCAAGACATTAAATCATATGGAAAGGAAACCAAGGAGGTGACAATATTTTCAAATCTTTCTTTTCATGCGACTGTGCAGGTTTTAAGAAAAATTAATTGGATTTTTGACTTTTGATACATTTACTATTTTTTAACTTACCAAGACTTGCTGAAAGTTCTGGTACAAATATATTCTCGTATACATAAAATATTATTTCTTCAACCAAGCTACATTTTGAAAGTATAATTTGCAATTATTAGAAGCTGTTTAATTAGTAACTAAGATATTATTTTGCTTGTAAACAGCCAAGAGAATTAATAATTGTATCATTAAAATTATTTTATACAGGTCATCAGACACCAATCTTTTTCTGTTTTTTTTTATTAAATATAGATATATTTTTTTCACATAGTAAATTCTGAGTACAGTTTTTCTTCCTCCTACTTTCAGTTCCTTCCCATTTTCCCCACCCCTATCAAGATCTATACCTTATCTATCTCACCTTAGAATACAAACAAATACCTAAAGAGGAACAATAGAATTTTAAAAGATAAATTGAAATCAACCAATGTGGAATAGGACAAAACATCCAAACAAGAAAATAAGTGAATGGAAAAAGCACCAAAACACTTATAGACAGAGAGGTGTACACGATCTCACACAGGTATTCCATACAATACAAAATCTGAAAGTCATAATATATATGATAAGGACCTGTGAGGTTAAATGTATTCCCTGAATTATCATTATGACACAAAGAACCTCCAAGCATGATACTGAGTTGGGTTTTGTTGTTGTTGTTGTTTATCATCTACTTCTGGACATGGGCCCTTAAGTGTAGTTTGTTTCCCTAATAAACGCCTCATGGAGAAAACTAATTTTTCATTCGCAAGTGACTATTGATAGGATATAGCTTCTTGATAAGGGATGAGGAGCATATGTCAACTTCTGCTCTCAGATCTAGGATTCCATTTGGTAAGATCCATGCAGGTCTTGTACATGGTGCCACAGTTTGCGTGAGTTCATATGAGGGCTGTGCCTATTGTATCTAGAAGGCCTTTATTTCGTGATGTTTCTCATCTAGTATGGCTCTTAAACTCTTTCAGCCTCCTCTTCCATACAGTTCCCTGAGCCCTGAGGGGGGAGAGATATGGTGGAGACATTGCATTTAGGACCAAAAGTTTCCCCTCCCTCCCTTCCTTCCTTCCTTCCTTTCTTTCTTTCTTTCTTTCTTTCTTTCTTTCTTTCTTTCTTTCTTTCTTTCTTCTTCTTCTTCTTCTTCTTCTTCTTCTTCTTCTTCTTCTTCTTCTTCTTCTTCTTCTTCTTCTTCTTCTTCTTCTTCTTCTTCTTCTTCTTCTTTTCTTCTTCTTCTTCTTCTTCTTCTTCTTCTTCTTCTTCTTCTTCTTCTTCTTCTTCTTCTTCTTCTTCTTCTTCCTCCTCCTCCTCCTCCTCCTCCTCCTTCTTCTTCTTCTTTTCTCCTTCTCCCTTCTCCTCCTCCTCCTCCTCCTCCTCCTCCTCCTCCTCCTTCTTCTTCTTCTTCTTCTTCTTCTTCTTCTTCTTCTTTTCTCCTTCTTCTTCTTCTTCTTCCTCCTCCTCCTTCTCCTCCTTTCTCCTTCTCCTCTTCCTCTTCCTCCTCCTCTTTCTCTTCCTCCTCCTTCTTCTTCTCCCTTTTTTCTCCTCCTCCTCCTCCTCCTTCTCCTCCTTCTCCTCCTTCTCATCTTCCTCCTCCTCCTCTTTTCCCTCCTCCTCCTCCTCCCTTCTTCTTTTCTCCTTCTCCCTTCTCCTTCTTCTCCTCCTTCTCCTCCTTTCTCCTTCTCCTCTTCCTCCTCCTCTTTCTCTTCCTCCTCCTTCTCCCTTTTTTCTCCTCCTCCTCCTCCTTCTCCTCATTTTCCTCCTTCTCCTCCTCCTCCTTCTCCTCATTTTCCTCCTCTTCCTCTGCCTTTCCCTCCTCCTCCTCCTTCTCATCTTCCTCCTCCTCCTCCTCTTTTCCCTCCTCCTCCTCCTTCTCATCTTCCTCCTCCTCCTCTTTTCCCTCCTCCTCCTCCTCCTCATCTTCCTCCTACTACTCATCTTCCTCCTCATCTTCTTCTTCCTCCTCCTCCTCCTCTCTGTCTGTCTCTGTCTCTCTGTCCCTGTTCTCTCTCTGCACAATATCTGGCTGTGGAACCCTGTATTTGTTTTCATGTACTGCAGGAATAAGCTTCTGTGATGTTGCCTGATCAAAGCACTTATCTTTGAGTATAGCAGGATGTTATTAGGGGACTAGGTTCCATTATAAAAACAGTGGTATTATGTTTTACTTTGTTTCCCTGGCCTCTGTAGCCTCAAGTTGTTGGCTACCCAAGCAATATTGGGTATGGGTTCCACTTCATGGAATGCTTCCATAGCCAACATCAATATAAATGAAGCAAACTCAAAGTTATTCTACTAAAACCAGAAACATGACAAGGTTGTCTATTCCTTCTGTGCCTCCTCAATATAGACCTTAAAGTCTTAGTTAGAACAAGAAGACAAATGAAATAAATTAAATGAATACAAATTGGAAAGAAAGAAGTACCTTTATTTGCAGGAGATTTGATAGTATATATAAGTGATCCTAAAAATTAGACCAGGGAACTCCCATGGCTAATAAACACTTTCAGCAAAGTAGCTAGATACAAACTTAATTCATAAAATTAGTAGACCTCCAATGTACAACTGACAAATGGACTGAGAAAAAAATCAGGGAATTTACACTATTCACAATAACTTCAAAATTGTAAAATATCTTGGTGAAATTTTAACCAAACAAGTGAAGTAGTTTTATAATAAAAAATTAGGACATTAAATAAGAGAATTCAAGATATCAAAAATAGAAAGATCCTTCATGCTCATGAATTAAATTTGATTAAATAGAAATAATAGAGTAAAAATGGCATCCTAGCAAAAGTAATCTAGAGATTTAATTCAATCCAAATTAAATTCCAAAACAATTATTTTCAGATCTTAAATTTTATATGAAAACACCAAAGTCTGAGGATAGCCAAAACAAACTAAACAAAAAGAACAGCAAAAGAACTGCTGGAGTTATCATCATTGCCAATATCAAGTAGTACTATGTAACTGTAGTAATAAAAATAGCATCATGTTGGCACAAAAAAGTCACATTGATCTATAGAGGTTCAATGAAGATTCAGACATATACACCTATGAACATGGAATTTTTGATTAGCAACATCTGCAACAACAAGGCAGAAATGCATACTGGGAAAAATGACAGCATCTTCATCAAATGATGTTGGTCAAACTGGACATCTACATGTAAACCATCAGTATGTTTATACTTATCACCATGTACTAAACATAACTTCAAATATTTTCATGAAAATAAGATATACTAAACCCAATAAATTAGTAGTGGTGAATAGCCTTAAACTCACTGGCAAAGAAAAAGACTTTCTGAACAGAACTCTTTAGCACAGGATCTAAAATCATGATATGATGAATGGGAGGGACCTCATGAGACTGAGAACCCACTGTAATATAATGTACACCATCCATAGGAGAAAGGGCCAGCCTACAGAGTGAAAAATATTTTTATAGACTACACATTTGATAGAGGGATAATATCCTAAATATTAACCCAATACCCTGAGTCATCATCAGGGAAATTTTAATCAAAACTACTTTGACATATTGTCTTACACAAGTCTGAATGGCTAAGATCAATAAAACAAATAATAGCTTGTGCCTGTGAGGATGCACAGCAAGGGGAACCATCATCCATTGCCGGTGGGAATGTAACTTTCGAAAGCCATTATGAAAATCAGTGTGACACTTCTTCAAGAAAATAAGAATTGCTCTACCCCAAGGCTATTCTATACTACTCTTAGCTGTATATGCTTCATTGTACCACAGAGACACTTGCTCAACCATACTCATTCTTCATTCATAGTAGTCAGAAATTATAAACCACCAAGATGGCCTTTATCAAAAGAATAGATTTAAAATGTTGTGTATTTCCACAATGGAGTATTGTAATACACAATGGGATACTCAATTGTACATGTGCTTTAAAATATTGACATTGTAAAATTTTTAGGTAAATGAATGAAACTAGAAAAATCATCCTGAGGTAACACAAACATGGAAAAACAAACACAGCATATAGCATATATTCACTTTTATATTTATATTGGCTGTTAGGTCAATGATAATCAAGGTACAATCCATAGTGTCACAGAGGCTAGGTGTAGGTTACAGGACTAGGAGATTTGAAAGGTTTTCCTAGGAAAGGTAAATGATAGTTATAGTTTGCAGCTTGTGTGATGGCTATTCTCAGTTGTCGACTTGATTATATCTGGAATGAACTCCAATCCAGAAATGGAGGGCAAACATGTGATTCATATCCTAAGGCTGGAAGGCACAAGCTTTTGATCCAGACCTTAAGACTGGAACAGATGCTTTTAACTCAGATCTTGAGACATACCTCATGCTGGAAGCCTACATAAGGACAAGGGAGGAAGGAAGGGTTTGTTCTGCTTCACCTGCTTATATTTACTTTAACAGTACAATAGTAAGAGCATAATTCATCAGGATTAGAGCTTCTATAGAAGACCAGATGAAACACTTAGGCTTGTAGGACTGAGCAACTACTAGATTCTTGGACTTTCTATTTACAGCTGGCCATTGTTGGATAACTCATACCACAGCCTGTAAGTCATTCCATTAAATTCTTTTTATACATAAAGATTCATTCCATAAGTTCCATGACTCTAGAGATCCCTGACAAATACAGAAGTTGCTACCAGTAGAGGTTTGAGAGGAACAGAAACATAAGGATAAATCTATGCCAGCACCTTCTAATTCACCAGTACCTTCAGCTACTGAACCCTCTGCAGTCATTCTCTCTCCTGGGAGGTCAGAGAACATTGAAGGACCATGGTAGACACTATATTTTAACTTAAAGAACGAAATGCCTTTGATTATCTCAAACCACCAATTGTGAATGACAATGGATAAGATGACCCAGTATATGAAACATTCTAGAGGTTAGGGAGAAATAAGAAAAAATTATTTTGCTCATTGGTTACTCTTAGCAAGACTGGATAAGTTGATAAAAGGTAAGAATGAGCTCCATGATAAAATTAACCATCTACAGATGCAAATAAGCAATCTTAAGGTTTCTAAGTGTGTCCTTGAAGAGAATCCTTTTTGTTTCTTCTTTGAGCTTGAGTTCTAAGAAACTGCAACCTACCCCATCAACAACCACCTTCCATGCCTCTTGGAGCTTTAGCATTTATATAACGTCTGAAAAGTTTCTAGAATTCCAAATGCTAGATTCACTCT
The DNA here is from genome assembly GCF_011762505.2 of Arvicanthis niloticus. Taxonomy (NCBI): domain Eukaryota; kingdom Metazoa; phylum Chordata; class Mammalia; order Rodentia; family Muridae; genus Arvicanthis; species Arvicanthis niloticus. The sequence continues at coordinate 8,621,721 of NC_047674.1, read as the reverse complement.
ATGATGATGGCAAGATGGCCATTTTTACTAAATTAATCCTGACAATCCAGGATCATGGGAGATCTTTCCATCTTTTGAGATCTTCTATTTCTTTCTTCAGAGACATGAAATTCTTGTCATACAGATCTTTCACTTGCTTGGTTCGATTCACTCCAAGGTATTTTATATTATTTGTGCTTATTGTGAAGGGTGTCATTTCCCTAATTTTTTTTCTCAGCCTGTTTATCCTTTGAATAGAGGAAGGCTACTGATTTTTTTGAGATGATTTTATATCCAGCCACGTTGCTGAAGTTGTTCATCAGGTTAGGAGTTCTCTGGTGGAAGTTTTAAGGTCACTTAAGGAAACTATCATATCATCTGCAAATAGTGAAATTTTGACTTCTTCCTTTCCTATTTGTATCCCTTTGACTTCTTTTTGTTGTCTAATTGCTCTGGCTAGGACTTCCAGTACTATATTGAAAAAGTAGGGTGAGAGTGGGCAGCCTTGTCTTGTTCCTGATCTTAGTGGGATTGCTTCAAGGTTCTCTCCATTTAGTTTGATGTTGGCTAGTGGCTTGCTGTATATTTTATATTGCTTTTACTAAGTTTAGGTATGGGCCCTTGCACTTGCCTTTCACCATCTGGTTAATTCTAGGGCTACCTGCACTCACTGTTTCTTACTGGAGCCTGCCTTTCCAGTTGTCTTGCTTGTGTCTGAACTCCTCAGGGTCCAGATGTCTCTGTGATCTTTTATTCCTGAGCTCTAGCTGCTCTGAGTACAGTGGCTCCTCTAGGATGTCTCAGGATATGGTGTTTCCAAGGTAGCACACCAGCTAGGTGTCTGCTGCTCTGGGTGCAATGGCTCCTCTAGGGTGTCTCAGGATAAGGTGTCCACTGGTCTGAGTGCAGTGGATCCTCTAGGATGTCTCAGAATATGGGTACCCACTGATCTGAGTTCAGTGGCTCCCCCAGGATGTCTCAAGATATAGTGTCTGTTGCTCTGTGTTCAGTTGTTCCTCTAGGATGTCTTGGGCTAAAGTGTCTGTTCCTCAGTTTAGTGGCCCCTCAAGGATGTCTCAAGATACAATGTCTGCTGCTCTGGGTTCAGTGGTCCCTGTAGGATGTCTCAGGATACACAAGAGCAGACTGGGCGGGTGTCCACTTCAGGCACCAGGCCCAGGCAAGGGGCAGAAGGGGAGTGGTATTCCACAGGTGCGGGGTTTGGGTGTCTGCTGGAACTTGGGCATTCCCTGCACCCAGTTATGCCCCTGGGGTGGGAGTAGGGCAGTGTGTGAGTGTTCTTACCTGCTGCTCTAGGTTCAGTTGTCCCTCTAGGATGTCTTGGGATACACAAGAGCAGAGCAGGCGGATGTCCACTTCAGGCACCAGGCCCAGGCAAGGGGTGGAAGGCCAGACTGTTGTTAAGACTCTAGAGTTCTTGAGGACTGCACTGCTCCATGTTGGGGGCCGCTATGTCCCAGCCCGAGCTGCTGCTCTGGTCTGCGGGTCAGGGTCTAGCAAGAGTGAGAGTGTGGATGGAGTGGCAAGAGACATGAAGAATGGAAATAAGATAGAGGGTCTGATCAAGTCTCATTTATTGAAAGAAAATCTTGGGTATTTATATGCTTTGCCATGTGCCTTGGAGGCATGGATACCACATGCCTTGTAGCTGGGTGCACTAAACAACAAAACAAGATATGTGGGAAAAACAAGATGTTTATCAGAGGGTGCTCAGCTTACGTAGGCTGTTGAAAACAAGTATCTTGTCAGGGTATGTGGCCTGAGATGGCTACAAAGATGATAGCCACTTTCTGCTAAGAGTTGGCTCCCAACATAGAGTATTGTCTGCAAAGTCAAAGCAAGTCACAGTTGCTGAAGACAACCCTTATACAAGTCATAGAACATGGGAGTAGTCAAACTGATGCCATCATAGAGGATTTCACAACTATTTTCTAGTGTCTTTAGCATGGAAAGTTACTCTAAAGAAAGATCAACATGAACCTAACAGCAAACTGTTTGGTCTTCATTGGTGTCTTGTTTGCAACATATGATGCTAGGGCAATGGTGGCACAAGGGCCTAGAATAAAACGTATTACTAGTATTGCATACACACACACACACACACACACACACACACACACACACACACACAAACACACAAGTGTGGTGGTTTGAATATGCTTGACCCTGAAAGTGGCACTATTCGGAGGTGTGGCCTTATCAGAGTAGGTGTGGCCTTGTTGGAGTAGGTGTAACCTTGCTGAAGGAAATGTGTCACTATGGGCATGCGCTTTAAGACCCTTGCCCTAGATGGAAGGTCTGGAAGCCAGTCTTCTGCAGTCTGCCTTTGGAAGAAATATCTGCTCCTCCAGCCCCATATCTGCCTAGATGCTGCCAGATTCTTGCCTTGATAATAATGGACTAAACCTCTGAAAGTGTGAGCCAAACCCAATTAACTATTTTCCTTTGTAAGAGTTGCCTTGTCTCTTCACAGCAGCAAAACAATTACTAAGACAACAAATAACAACAAAATGATTCTTAATGATATTCTGCTACAGTCATAGATCAGCATCTTTCTCAGCCCTCAACAGAGAAGCTTCCACCTACAGTTGATGGAAACAAATACAGAGCTTATAGCCAGACATTGTGTAAAGAGTGACAGACTTTGTTACAGTCAGCCTCAAATGACATGTGTATATCAATTCCTACTCTTGGAGTACAGGGTTCTGCAAGGAAGAAGAGAAAAAAAGGTATAAAAATAAAACAATACTAATTAAAATATAAATAAAACAAAAGCAGAAAAAATAGACTTACTGAGAAAATAATGCTTCAGAGGTAAACAGGTAGAACAACAAAAGACCTATGTAGCCATGTAACTCTGTAACCAGAGCTTTAACACGAATTTCCAATATCTTAGTAAGTCAGCAGAGATAAGACTTCATAAATATTTTTATTAATTTCTACTTGAAGATGGAGCTTAGATAAAGAATTCGCTTGACTAGATTTGATGATTTTTGCATTGTATTCACTAATCTGCAACTAAAAATGGCCTGTCACAAGAACAAGACAAAGAAAAAAAGGACAAAGGTCATTCAAAATATAAAATATCATAACATAACAAATCCATGTAAACAAGAAATGTTCAAGACTTTTCATCTGTATTTCAATCTTCAAATGTATAATTATTTCTTTCTAAAATCTGTGTGTCTATGTGTGTACTTGTGATGAGTGTCTGTATGTTTGTGTGTGCATGTCCATGTATGTGAGTTTGAAACAATCATGTACAATCATATTATATCAAATGCAATGTCAGATGTTGATCCTTGCTTTCCTCTTTGTTTGAGACAGGTTCTCCCTTTGTGACTATTGCTTATGCCACAATTCTATGTATTCTTTTGTCTCCACCTTACATCTCTCAATAAAACTAGTAAGACTACAGAGGCATGGTGCCATGTCTGGCTTTACATAGATTGTAGTAATCCAAAGATAGTTCCACATGCTTGAGTGGCAAGATACAAATTTTATATTGGTATACTTTTTAAAGAATGTCATTTGTTTGCTAAACTCTCTTATCCTATAATGAGATATTTTTCTGGTGTTAATTGAACAATATATATTATATATATATGTATATATACATATATACATATATACATATATATTGTATTTAATGTTAAATATTAATGTTAATTAACATTAATACAAATATTTAATGTTAAAATATTATGTATGTAAATATTACATATTTATTCTTTAATTTTTTTTATATCCTGACCACAGTTTCCACTCTCTCCTCTCTGCTCGGTTCTTCCCCCCATCTGCCTTTTTCTTCCCTCTGTACAATGTCTCCCTTTCCTTTCAGAAAAGTGCTGATATCTGCCCATGGTATCAAACAATCACAGCATGTTAAGTTGTAGTAAGATTAGTTACCTCCCATTTTATTGAGACCGGAAGAGGCAACCCTCTTCTCAGTAGGAGGACAGTGTCACAAAAGCAGTCCAAAGAGTCAGAGACATCTCCTGATAGTACTGTTAGGAGTCCAACAAGAAGACCAAACTACACAACTGTGAAATATATGAAGAGGGCCTAGGTCAGTCCTGTGCAGTGCAGGCTTTATTGTTGATTCAGTCTCTGTGAGCCGCATTGGGCCCAGGTTTGTTGATTCTCTAAGTTTTTGGTGTGTGTGTGTGTGTGTGGGTGTGTGTGTTGTCCTTGATCCCCTTGGCTCCTACAATCCCTCTGCCCCCTTTTCCACAGGATTCCATAGCTCTTCCTAAAGTTTGGCTCTGGTTCCCTGCATCTATTTCCATCAGTTACTGGGTGAATTCACTCTGGTAACAATTGGGCTAGGTACCAATCTATGATGGGAAATTTAGGAATCATTTTCTAGCCTAGGTCTCTGGGTTATCCAGCCTCTGGGTCTTAGTCCATCAGGGCATGATAAGGGTAGTCTCCCTCTCATGACATGGGTCTCAAACTGAATGAGTCATTAGTTGGCAACTCCCATAATTGCTGCAATGCTTTTAGCCTAGCACATCTGCCTCAAGACCCAACTATACTACACCTGGTTATGTATCCAAAAGATGTTTCACCCTACCACAAGCACGCTTCCTTGACCATGTTAACTAGTGCTTTATGCATAACAGAGAAACAGAAAATGGGTTATTTGAAAGGCAACCAAATTAGTTTTAAGCAAAGTAGTTGCTGGGTTTTTATCTACACTGTTTATTTCTTCTTTAAATTGTCCTGAGTTAATTTGTGAGACAGAACTTATGTTCTGCTGTAGCAAAAAGCTAAGTTAAGTCTTCACCATACAACTCTACTCATAAGGTTTTAATCATAATTTTTATTTTTCTTTAAGAGAGAGGAAGAGGGAAGAAATGTAGATTAAATGGCTCTTAAATACAGTAATATATATTACATGATATTCAAAGAAAATCTGAATATTATTTTCACATTATCTAGCTATATATAAACATACAGTTTTAAATTACATTTAGATTTAAGAATATTTTAATAATTATGATTCAAGATTTTGAAACTAATATTTAATAAAATCTATATTACATATAAAATAATATTTTAAAATCTTATTCCAGGGATACCAAATAGTTTAGTGAGAGTACTTGTCCACAGAACTGACAAACTGAACTCAAAGTCCACAGCCCACAAACTGATATGAGAAACTGCTCCTGAGAACTGCTCATTCTGACCTGTGCCAACAGCACATACTGTCCCCTCAATAAAATTAAGAAAAAACATACTAACCTATAAAAGTATCAGAAAACACTGTCCCCACAATAAAAACAAAAAAGAAGCTAGTCCGAAAAATATGAAAAATGTTTCAAAAGTATTTTTATTATGAAAATAAAGTCCCACATAGATACTTTAGTGGGGTCTTTCTCTTCTGAAATTATAGTATAGCCGCAAATGTAAGGACTGCTGTCCTTAGGACTGGATCCTCACAAGCTCTCCAGTCCTACAGCTTTAAACCAAAACAGTCCATTTTCACATAAAACTAGTTTAAGGACTTTCATATTACATGTTTAATTTAAGGAGTGTGAGTACAATGGATATTTCCTGCCTCACACTTTCTTCTGTGTGCCATGGGTATGAACAGATACATCTTTCCAAGCAAGACTGCACTATCATGTCTTCCAGAAGGAGACAGCACAAAAAGCTTGCTTATGTGTTCTTGCTAAAGAAAATAATTTTACCTAGTACTTGAAAAATACAACCAAAATGTATAATAGTATATAAGAAATTAAAATTTCTTTACAAAATATTTTAATCTGAGAAAAATTCCACATGTTGATTAATACATATTCTCTATTTTAAGTGCAAAATTTCTTCCCAAGAAATACTTGGAATTAAATACAATCTGAAGAATAAAGAAAAAATCGGCAATTGGTTTAGGTTATCAGGCATTGTTAAAATTCAGGTGAACTAAAATGAAGAAATATTTGTTGACATTAGACTTCATGTCATAAAATAAAAAGCAGCAAAAATTATGCAGTGAATATTTTCTGAAGTAATACCTTGATATTAAATCATTAATGAATATAATTTGACCATAAAACTCTAAAATAATTTATTTTAGAAATAAATTTAAATTTCATAATATGATTTATAATAATATATCTAATTTATTTATAGAGATTTTGAGAAAGAATTACCAATACTTCAAATACAAAGTACCAAAATAGACCTTAAGTGTTGGAAAGATGACTCACCAGGTAAAGGCTCTAGCCACCAAGACTGATGATCTTAATTCAGTTGTTCTTTCCAATCCGCATGTATGCCATGGCACACACATGCATATTTTTACAAAATGCACACACACATATACATACATACCTACAGAAACATATACACACACACACTCAGGTAAATACAATATGAATGAGGAATAATTTTAAAAAGAGCCTCAGTCCCATGCTCAACTGTATGGCCTAATACTCATGCATACATACTCAGCACTAACTGCATGTTTGCAACACATCTACACACACAGACACACACACACACACACACATACACACACCACAGGAAATGAAATTGAGAATGGTATATGTTGAGAAGACATGATAGGAGTTGGAGGAAAGGAAGGGTAGATAAGATAATACTTCATTTTATACATGTGTGAAATTCTCAGGAATAAAGTAGACCACTTTACATAGAGTCTAGGAAATGGAATTAATTCTTTATGGCCTATGACTAGTTCCTAACAGGGAAGTATTCCAGAATTAAATTGTGCATGTTTTCACATGTCTATTTCAAATTCCTCTTTCAAGTCTTATCTTCCTATGAAAAGTATTAGATGTGTTCTCTGTTTCCTATGATCCAATTTCCCAATTTCATCTCCAGCAGGGCTGCAAAACACTTGTGTCAACTTTTCCTGCCCCATGGGACCATCCTCTGTGGATCCCACAGATCTTCCACTTGTGAACTCACCCCCAAGCCTTGCTCATTGCTTTGTTGTAAACTACAACTCCAGCAGGCACCCTCTGATAACACAAAGGCTACTCCTATGAGAAAATGAAGTAGGCTACCTGCAAATCTTCTCTTTTCCTTCATTCCCTCAGATTCAATCCCCCAGTTTCATCCCTAGACCTGCAACTGAACACCTGTGAGAGTTTTCTCTGTCATTGATCATCCTTCTCCTGTGTATCCCATGGATCAGACCTTCAAACAGCCCTGTTTCACAAGGTGCTTTCTCCCAGCCCCCCAACATAAGCACACACTCCTTACTAATCCAAGGCCTGCTCTTGCCTTGCAATAAGTAGTCAATATCTCTCCTTCTAATCTTCCAGATCCAGATCCAGTTCCCACACTCATCCCCAGATCCTTAACAGAAACCTGCTGATGCCCCACTTTCCCATCTTGCCTCATTCCCAACCAGTCTCTCTTTCAACTTGTCTCCCCCAACTCATCTCAGTACCTCTAATGCTTGATGGAATTACCTGTGAACTTACCAGCTGATTAGGCCAGGGAAGCAGGTGAGCGAAATGAAGATCTTCACCACAGCCTCCTGTACTAGAAACCTAATCCCCCAATCTCATTCCCACTCTCTGCAACTGAACACCTACTGCAGGCTTCCTTCCCACTCCTCACACATCACCTTTGGATCCCACACACCTTGTCCTCTTAACCTTCCTTTCCTCATTGTTGCTTTATCCCAGTCCTCAAATCCAGCTGGCTCGCCATCCTAATAAACCAAACCTGCCAATAAATCAGAGAGGCTGTCTGTAGATCTGCTTTCTTTATCTTCTGCTTTCTTTATCACCTGTCTTATATCCAGGTGATAAAGAAATTATATTATATTAGAATTATATTATATTATTCTTATATTAGAAGCTGTGGGGTAACATCTTTTTACTGTCTTCCCTCATTCCAAAAGACAAACATATCCTGGTTGAACACTCTACAATTCTCCCACTTGTCTGAATCTCCTTAGATAACTGTCTGATCCTCATTTTTAGTGACAGCTCTCAATATACAGAAACATCTCATCTGGAACCCCTAGTGGACATAACTATTAGGTTCAAAGATAATTTCTTACACAGGCATCACATTCTATAAAAACAAAAACAAACAAAAAAAAAACCCAAAACCAAACCAAACCAAATAATTAAAAGACAATCAAGGGACAAAACCCAATCAATGAAGAGAAACAGATATCAGCAAGTATACATATATTCACCCAAGCCCCACATGTATATATGCCAACATAACACAAACAATAATAGCGAGAGTAATATGACTCCACTAGAGACATCTATCCTAACATAGCGTGCTCTGAATATCTGAACATAGTTTGAACACAATACAAAGACCTTAAAACAGCCTTACAGATATGATAGAGGTCCTTACAAAGGAAGGGATTAAGACCTTTAGAAAAACCCAGGAAAAATATAAACAATGAGACAAAAAGAATAAACCTGTTCAATACCAGGAACTAGAAATAGAATCAGTAAAATAAAAATCTAATCTGGGGGAATTCTGGAAATGAAAAAGTATGCACTTCAAAAATAAACTACAGAGGCAACCTTTGCTGTTATAATAAAAGAGATAGGAGAGAAACATACTCTCAGGTGTCTTCTAGGTACCTAGAAGAAGGTTCTCAAAGCTCATCCCCAAAGTGACACACTTCCCCCAATAAGGCCACACCTCCTTATAGTGCCACTCACTGGATGATGCATATTCAAACCACCATATCCATATTTGTCACCCTGCCCACAACTCAACTCCAAATGGATGAAAGGCCTTAACATTAAACAGTTCACAATGAACCTGAAAAAGAGAAAGTGATGTCAGGAATTTTCTTGAACTGCTTGGCACAGGTGAAGACTACCTGAATGGAATACAGATAGCATGGGTGCTAAGATCAACAGTTAATAAGTAGGATCTCATGAAACTGAAATCTTATGAAAAGCAAAGGACACCATTAATGGAATAAACAACAGCCTACAGAATGGGATTTTTTTAAACCAACTTTACATCCTATAGAGGAATAATATTAAAAATGTATAAATAACTCTAAAAATATCAAAAACAAAATGAACTTATGGAGTACAGATATAAACAGGAAACTCTTGATATAGGAAACTCAAATGTTTGGAAACAAAAAAAAATGTTCACCATCCTTAGCCATTAGAGAAAAGCAAATCAAAATGACTTTGATATTCCATTTTACACCCATCAGAAGAGCTAAGATCAATATCAAAATTGACAGCTCATGCTAGGAATGATGTGGAATAAGGGAAAAACTCCTCCATTGCTGGTAGGAGTATAAACCTGCACAACCACTGTGCAAACCAATATGGCAGTTTCTTAGAAATTTGGGAATCGATCTACCTTAAGATCCAGCTATACCAGCTTGAACATATACCCAACGAATATATCACCCTCTCACAAAGACAAATGCTCACCCATGTTCATCACAGCTTTATTTATAATAGCCACAAGCTTAAAACAACTTAAGATATTTCTCAACTGAAAAATTAATAAAGAAAATTTGTCAACTTTACAAAATAGAGTATTACACAGATGTTAAACAAATGGCATCATGGGTTCTGGAGAAATGGCTTAGTGGATAAATGGAACTCACTGCTCTTCTGAAAGTCTTGGGTCCAATTCCCAAAGTCTATACAGCAACTCACAACTGTCTGATGTTGTCCTCTTGAGTGCATATGTATATCCAGACAAAGTACCCCTATACATAAAATACATAAATAATTACATCCTTATACATGACATCTAGAAGTTTGCAGGCAAATGGACAGAACTAAAGGGAATCTTTATGAGTGAGGTAAACCAGAGCTAGAATGATAAATATGCCATATATTTACATACATGTGGATATTAATCATTGGGTAGATGATAACCAACCTATAATTTCTAGAACTAAAGAGACTGTTATTTAGGATTCCTATTGCTGTGAAGAGACACTGCCATCACAGCAACTCTTATGATAGAAAACATTTAACTGGGGCTATCATAAAGTTCAGAGGTTTGGTTCATTATCATGATGGTGGGAAGTAAGACTTCAAGCAGGCATCAGACATCAGGCAGCAGACAGCAGGCAGCAGGTAGCAAACAGACATGGTGCTGGAGAGGCAGCTAAGAGTTCTACATTATGATCAGTAAGCAGTGGGAAGAGAGAGTAACAGTGGGCCTGACTTAAACATATGAAACCTCAAAGACCACCCCCCAGTGACACACTTCCTTCAAAAAATCCATACCTACTCCAACAAGGCCACATCTCCTAAAAGTGCCATTACCTATGAGTCTATGTGAAGTGAAAATTTCTGGTCTGTTTGAAGACTCAGTTGTGTAATGTGATGTTTTCTTTGAAATTGTCTTATGTGAGGATGTTTTTGCTGAAGCAGGCATGTGGGAGGGTGTTTTTCAGAGAGTAGACATGAGGTGTTTTTCTGGAAGCTGCCTGACAAAAGGTTGCATAGGATGTTTTGCTAGAGCAGATACTTGAAAGAATATGTGATGTTTGGAAAACATATACATATAATCTAACAGACACTGGATGGAGCTGTGTGGTATTGACTCTCTTTGTCTCTATTTCCTGGTCTTCCCAAGGCTTTTCTGATGCTGTTCTTCACTGACAACACAGTGTGGTATTGGTTTGCCTTGTCACTCTTTGCTGAGTATTGTTTGTCGTGATTTCATGGAGAGCAGCACACCAATGACCTTGTGGTGGTGTTCTTACAGCCTCTTGCAGCTTCTGAAGACTTGGGCCAAATGGTAGAGCCTCACAGCTTCTTCTGCATCAAACTGCCGTTGCAGTTTACCATTTGTGAATGGTGTTTGAAAGTGGATTGAACTACCACTGTTAATTCACATGAACCGAACTGCTTATATCTTAACAACGTAGTCTGGATTTGCTCCACAGAACTATTTCTAAACAAGTACACATCCTCCTTTGCCCTATTAACCTTTCCTTTCCACTGCCTTGGATGGGTGGTGGGCTAGAATAGAAGTTAAAGCATTTAATTAGGTTTTGAAAAACATAAGCTTACACCTATGAGGGCTGTTTTCATTTAAATCACCACAGAGGTTAGTACAGAGGAAGGTGCATCCTCAGAGAAACTTCCTCTTTTAGAAGATGGGAACAGGTGGGAACAGGTGTGGAAACCCATAGATAGACCTTACTCAGCGACAGGGAGAGGGGAAAGGGAGGGGCAAGAAGAGGAAGGGAGAAAATGTGTCAGTCCTTGGAACACATAGTTCTAAATAGGATGTCTTCATTAAATCCCTCTCCTCAGAAATCCAAGGAAGAAAAGACAGAATGAATATTAGAGCAAGAGGGGATAGAGGACAAAGGTCCTCTATATAAACTGAAAACTTATTGTGAATTCACAGAGAATGAAGTAGCACGCACAGGGCCGACGTGGGTTCTGCCAGGCCCTCTGCATGTATTATATCTTTCAGCTTATTATTTTTATAGGATTCCTGAGTGTGAGAATGAGTGGGTCTCTGATTCTTCAGCCTGCATTTTTTGCCATCTGTTGTGTTGCCTTGTCCAGCATTGATGTGATTGATGGTTTCTCTTTTAACTTATTATGTTCTATTTTAATATGTTTGCTTGATATCTGATAGAAGCCTGTTCTTTTCTAATGGGAGATAGGAATAGGATGCATCTGGAGGTGAGGGTATATAGGACAGACTGGGAAGGGTAGAGGGAAGGGAAACTAATCAGGATATATTAAATGAGAAAGTAATCTATTTCCAAGAAAAGGGGAAAATTATCTACACTATTTTTTAAGAGTTAACATAAGTGAATATTTCTTAATATCTTCAGCACTCTTAACAAAGATTATATTATTTTACTCAAAATGAAAATATTGAAATTTAATGAAGCATATCTTTAAATGTAACTATTCACTATTATTATTTTAAAATTATAAACATGATATTCCATTGACAAAGGAAAAGCATACAATTCTTACCCAATGCAGAAATCAGTTAGAAATTAAGCTTTTGCTTCTTTATTTGCCTTCACATCCTTCACAGCTGTGGCCACTCTCTCAATGCTCCCCATTACCACGTCATTATATTTGTGAATGGCAAACAAATTGAAAAGAGTTGTGGATAATTGTAAAATAATCCCTAAAATTAAAACACAAATAATATTCAGAGTATAACTATATCATATTAAATAAAAGTTTTTGAATGAACAATGGCATTCACCCAAAGAAAGGATATAGTTTACTTCTGGATGTGTTAATTCCCCATTTACAAAAGTAATTAGTTTTGCAATCCTATGTCAAACTATGTATAAATATTTCATATTTATCAGCCTCTAAAAATAATGTTTAATGAATTTATGAACTACGTTAATTTGAAAGTACATAAATAAATATTTTAAAATTTTTAACTATCAATGGAAACTGAAATTTGCTTAAAATTTACATAGCTTAATTGTTTGAAATATTGCTCACTTTCTACACATTAAACATTAATATAACTGTTTTACAGTTTTTGTCTCAAATTTATGAAGATTAGAACTATCACATAAAAATAATTAAACTTCATAAGTGAAACATCATGCTAGAGGTATAATATAACAAAATAATACCAGTTATCTAATACAACCCTTTCAAAAGACAAGAAACATTAATAAGTCTTTTTCATGTTGAAAAATGGACTATATAATTTGTCTTAAGGGAATCTCAAAGGTATAGTTACCTGTGATAGAGAAGTAATATTTCCATGAAAATTGTAAGTACTGAATGAGTGTAATGTACATTTGAAGGCACAATGTTTGAAAGAAGAATGAGAAATTATGAAAATATACCTGACAACTCTTCGAAGAAGACTGGTGTGTGAGTCAAAAATGTATCTGACAACATTGGAAAATATCCAGAAAATACACTAAATTTTTCTATGTTTAGTAACTAAAGAAATACGGAATTAATATCCAAAGGAATAGGGAACTTCATGACAGCGACATGGTGTACATTATAAACAGCAGATTGGAGTTAGAGGTGGAAAACCACACTTTCACCCATGAAGAATCTATGAGAGATTGGAGCATTCTGTTGTAGTCTTACAAAGACCTGGAATGATTGCATAGAACAGAGTGTAAAGAAATACCAAAAGATGTGCTTAATATTGAGAGGACAATATCCAAACAATCAAAGAGTAATGATATGTTGTGGGCAGCACTGGCTGGTTTTATTTAGAATTCCATTGGAACAAAAGGCAACAGAACTGAAAAACCTGGTAAGTTTATAGCCTGGTTAGGAAAGAGCAAAACCATGTTTGGAAGAACAATACGTAAGTGTAAGGACTTGCTAATGAGATTAGTGTGCTTAAACAGGAGTGGACAGTTGTGCATCAGAGAAATGCACGAAGGCCCCCAGAACATTCCAGAACCCTTTAAAGATGCCCTTGGTACCAGAAACAGACTTGCTGTTCAGGGAAACTTTGTCTCCTAGCTGCCAAATGAGTACCACTACATCACCATGCCTCAGACTTAAGTATCACTACTCTTTTTCACAGCAGATCTTACCAAGTAGCCCTAGTTGTCCAGAAAGCAAAATGCAAGTACTGTGGGAATCCCAAAAGCTTCAACAGAATTCTCAAAAGTAAGTCATGGAAAACAAACTGAAGTGTGCTACAAGGTTGGGGCATATACAGAATAGGCTTAATTTGATCACACCAAGTTGAGCTTTGAGATTCTTTATTTGCCAGGCTGTATTTCAGTCTTGCTTGTGGCTTTAGGGCAACACCTCCTGTCATCTCCCTCTGGGCTAAGGATGTTTATTGTGTGCTTGTCACCCTCCTAATCTGTAGTGGTGTAACTTTTTAAAATATCGGCTCATATGTAAAAGTGCGCTCCATTGTGACTCAGATAAACATCTGGATTTAAACTTTGCAAAGATGTTGCAGGATCCTTGGCACTATAAAGATGAGGTTATGTTGAAAAATGGACTATATCATTTGTCTTAAGGGAATCTCAAAGATATAGTTACCTGTGATAGAGAAGTAATATTTCCATGAAAATTGTAAGTACTGAATGAGTGTAATGTACATTTGAAGGTACATTAGGAAAAGGTCACAGATCTTGGAGGCCAAGGATGGATTGCTGCAGATTGGATATTCATTCATTGGAAGCCTGACTCCATACCATTAATATAATGGTGATGAGTCTTCTAAGACATAGAGTACAGTGAATGACTCAGAGAGAACACTACAGATATGGATTTTACAAGTCATTGACCTTGGTTATTTTCCATAGTAGCACTGAGTCTAAACTCTAGATTTTCTAGATTTGTGTCTCACATTCTGATAGGTCTCAGATAGATAGGTCACAAACATTAAGTTAAGGACTATGATATGGTGCAGTAAAAAGGCACTTTCAGAATTGTAATCCTATTTGGAATTTGAAACACTTAGACTATGGACTATATAAACTTCATTATAAAATATTTAAATTTAACTATCATAGAACAATCAAAAATGGAATAATAATATACATAATGTCTTTCTTGTTTATCAATAGTGTCAAAAAGACAATGTTTTCTTTTTTTGCAAAAAAGCATTTGCCATGTAATGTCATATAGTCATTATCCATTCATCAGTTGGTTAGATGATGGTCAATTCATTGTGACATTTCTTCTAGATGGTGACCAAGAGCTTCTATACCTTTTCTTCACTATTTCATATTTTATTTGTTTTGTGTTACCTTGACTGGATAAATGGAAATGATGTGACTTCTGACTTACCAGCTCTTTTTTTGCACATGTATGAGCCAGCCACTAAAGTTAAAAGTTATCACCTCAGCCCCTGTTTTGTTAGCTTTGATTTTTGATTTGTTCTTACTTTTCTGATTTTTTTTATTTCTTCTGAATTCATATTATTTTTCATATTCTTTTTTCTGCTTGTATCCTCTTGTTTATATCTATACAGTAGACATATCCCAGTGGGGTGTATTCCAAAATGTATATGGCACTAACTGTACACATTAACATAAGCATGCACACAATACAACATTAATTCTTGTTCAACATGTTGCTATCAATTAAGTTAGAACACATTTACTATCCATGTCTTTTATACACATATTTTTTATCAAATTTGACATTCATCTTGTGCAGGATCCATCATTCTTGAACTTCTAGGTAAAATATCTGAATTAGCATGATTCTTTCTTTTTCTTTGTAGTTTCTTAGTAGATATGTTCTCAGTGTTGAACTTGGTAACTTGATCCAATATTTTTATTGTGAATTACTTAAGTCTATTTACATTTTATTTAAAAGAAGCATTTAGTAATACCTTTTCACTGTATCTGGACATCACTTCTCTCATACTTTTAAGAGATTTTCAGTAACTAAAAATGGCATGATATGTCTTGTCTTACACAAATGGGGAACTTTCAAGTCTAGCCTTCAGAGAGATAATAGTGTTTTGATGATATTATTTACAACTTGTCTTAGTTTGGATTTTATTGCAGTAAGGGACACCATGACCACAGCTAGTCTTATGCAGGAAAACATTTCACTGAGGTTGTCTTACATTTTCTGAGGTTTAGTCCATAATCCTAATTATAGAAACATTGTATCATGCAGGTAGAGATGGTGATGGAGATGCAACTGAGCATTGTACATTTTGAAGCAGAAGGAGACTCTGTGCCCTGGACAGTGACAAACTTCCTCCAGCAAGGTCAAACCTACTCCAGCAAGGCCACTTCTAATAGTGTCATTTTCTGTGGGCCAAGCATTCAGTCACATGAGTCTATAGGTTCCAGACCACTTCATTCCATTCCCTGCCCCCCATAGGCTTATAATTGCATTAGAATGCAAAATGCATTTAGTCTAAACTCATGAATCCCCATATTCTATCACAGTCTCAATACTGTTAAACATCCATAGTTCAAAGTCTTTTCTTCGATTCATGCAATCTCTTTAACAGTTATTTTTGTTTTTTGTAACATGACAATCAAATGGCAGATCACATCCTTCTTACATGGTACAGAATATATATTACTATTCCAAAACGTAGGGAAAGGAGCACAGTGAGAAAATACTCAACCACATCAAAGCCAAAAACCAGCTGGGAAAACCCCAAACTGTATCTCTATGTCTGATGTCAAAGTAATCTTCAAATCTCCATCTCCTTTCACCTATGTTGATTGCAACATGCATCTTTCTGATCAGTTATTTTCTGTCCCTGTTAGCAGCTCTCCTTGACAGATATCCAACTGATTTAGTATCTCCCAAATTTAGGGGTCTCCAACACAATCCAGGCTTCGCCTTCAGAGCTTCACTCTATGGCCTCTCTGGGCCTCCATGCAGGGAAACACTGAAATATTTCTGGTGTTAGCAGCTTTCCTTAGTCATAGAAAATTACATAACTTCTTTCTTCTATCCTTGATTTTAAAGCCAGAATCACTTGTCCAAAGCTGCAAAGTTCTTCTACTTGTTGGGGCTAGAACCTAGCCCCCTCATTGAATTACATCTTCATGAGCTTTCTGGTTTTGATGGCTTACTTCTTGGCATAAGCTCAACTCTTTTGCAACTCCATCTGTAGATCAGGCTGACCTGGTCTCAGAAATCTGTCTCCTGAGTTCTGGGATTAAAGCCATCTAACACTATGCCTGGACCTAAACTGTTTTTTTTTTTTAATTCCTTTTCATAAGACAGAAACTTACCTTGGTGGTATCTTGCCCTGATGTCAAAAATTCCTTTATTCTACATAATGTCTTTAATGTATTTAACTGCTTGAACATGGGATTTAGCTCCATTGCATTTCCTGGTGGTCATTTTCTCAATGAACTATGCATTTTGTAATTTCCCTTTCTCCTTTTCATCAAAATGTTCATCATAAGAGTGAACCACAGGATAGTCTACCTTACTTTTTTGAGAATTCCTTTTCTTAGTTAATTAATCTGAATCTCTTCACTTTAGCCTCAGGCAGACTCTTCAGACATGAACAAAAGAGGCCACAGTCTTCACCAAAATATCACAAGAATGATCTAAACATACTAAACATACTAAAATTCTTCTCCTCTGAAACCTCTAGAGTCCAGCATCCATAGTTCAAATTACCCTCAGCACAACTGTCTTCTATGCATCTATTAGTATGGCCTATTACCAGCATTTAAATTATTCCATTGCTTTCCTAACCCAAAGTCCCAAATCCATATACTTCCAAACAAAAGCATGATCCAGCCTATCATAACAATACTCTAGTCCTTGGTACCAACTTTTGTCTTAAGATTTTATAGCTGTGAAGAGACACCATAACTACTAAAACTCTAATAAAAGAAAACATTTAATTGGGACTATCTTACAATATCAGAGGTTTAGTCCATTATTGCAATTGCAGAAAGCATGGTGGCATATAGCCAGACATGGTGATGGAGAAAGAACTGAGAGTTCTACATCTTGATCTGCAGAGAGTGGAAGACTATGTGCCACACTGGTCATAACTTGAGTATAGGAGATATCAATACTGCCTTCACAGTAACATTCAATAGGTCCATATCTACTACAACAATTCACTCCCTATGGGACAAGCATTCAAACACATGAGTTTAGGGGAGATGCTTATTTAAACCACTATAAAACTATAATAGTTTTTATTAAAACTTATCTAATATTTAATACTGTAAACCTGACAATAACTCATAAGGAAAAAAATTTGGCTGTATAAATATATAGGCAAAATTAAATAACTGAAATTATACTAATAATCACCCTTTCTTAAAGTATAATACAGAACTCTACAGTGTATTTAAAACAATATATAAGTATTTACATAAATTTTGTAGTACAAGTTTGTGAAATACTTCCTACAGAATCAAAAATTCTTTAATTATCAAAGTTTCTATTCATAGTTAACTGTTACTTTGGTACAAACTATTGCAAATTCTAAAATCAACTTTATTTAAATTTATACAATTTACATCACTTACATATTTCCATAAATGTTCGAACCAGTTTTGACTTATTATAGACCCAGCATTGTCCTTTGCCTCCACATTCATGAATGTCCCAGTAAATACATGTTGCAATCTCTGATGCTCTCAAAATTATTGGTACAGGAATGGAACCTATAAAATAGTCAATGATTATAAGTTCTTCACACACACACACACACACACACACACACACACACACACACACAACAGAATCAGAGTAATTTCTTCTATACATACACACAAATGATCTTCTAAACACATTATTTAAAATTTTGTAAATACCCTTTTATCAATAGGCTCAATAACTGTGGCAAACAATATCATGATGCCTGCATGTATACCTATATTAGTAATTTGGAATGATTTTAGAATTCTTTCAATGCTGTTATTTACAATATATCTTGATACTGCATGGAATATTTAGCAGATATATTTAGAACAAAAAAACCTAAATTACATGATTTTTGTATTTCCTACTATTTTTAAAGATACATAAGTACAAGATTTTTAATGGCAAAAAATGACTTCATACTGTTTTATGATTGCAATCTGTGGTTTATGACTCTTTTGAATCCTTTGCTGAACCCCGGGGAATACATTCCAAGATTCTTCAGTGGCTGTGTGAATCTACATGTGGCACCAAACTGAACAGAAATACACAAAGAACACGCACATGTGCATGTGTGTACACACACACACGTGCATGCACACACACACATGTACACACACAGAACTTTTTGGTTCAATGAACTGCTATCAATTAAATTAAAACAAGATTTTTTTATTCATGTCTTTTATTTTTATTAAGCTTAAAAGCTAGTGAGATTTCATAAATCTTCTATCATTCTTACTTTTCATGCACTCACCCTCTATTTCTCCTCCCTTCATCTCATTTCCATCTTTTTAAAACCACAGCACCCAGTATTTCCCTCCATGGTTATATATCACATGAGTGTTATCATTCTTGTTTATATACTTTTACTCACACTGCAAGATCACTGTTGCCATGTAACTTCTTCATGAAGACTTCATTTTCTCTAAGGCTTCCCCTGGTCCTTCTTTTGCTGTTCAACTATTTCACTTCCAGACTAAACCCCTCTCTTTCCTACATTCTCCCTCTGTACTTTTCTCTCACCTATATTCTGCCATCCCTCTTCCTCAAACACATCCTATTCAGCAGTGGACCATTTCTAGTTTTTGGTACTTTGGATTAAACTTACAAATGATCAGAAGCTAGGATCCACATATGAAAAGAAACATTCAGAATGATATCTTTGGACATGGGTGACACCACTCAATACAATTTCTTTTGGTTATATTCATCTGCCTGAAAGTTTCTAAATGTCTTTTGTTTAACTGGATGGCTTTTATTTTACCTAATTTTTCTCGGCATTTAATTGGCTAGCTACTGGATATCTCAGAGCAATATCATATTCATCCTTGTATCATTTACATTATTATTTACTCTGAAGTTTAAATATAGATGCAAATATACATATGAAAAATGAACAATTTGGTATGCTTGAATATAGCTGAAAACACATACCAATGAATCTCCAAATTGTATAGGTCAGACCCAGGCCCAGTGAATTGAAATTGGCAGGTACACTTCTGAAAGCAAATAACAATGATATTAGCTATGAGTGACACATGCTAGGTTTATGATTTTTATGTATGTGCTATACTTAATTTATGTCACAAATATTTAGCTAGTTGACGAAAGTTCAATTTGTTCTATGAACATGGCACAAATCCATTTCTGCACTTTTTCAAACCTGCTGCCCAAAACCCAAACTTCTTCATTTTTCCCAGAGAAAGAACTTTGTGGATCAAATCTGCCTGAGCCACCTTTTCCTGAAACACAACTCTTTTTAGCTCTCATGTTTATTTTCTTCCCTTTGCCAGATATTGCCTGGAGTTCGTTTCAACATTGGTAAGTCCACTCTGCATTTTTCTACTTTGCTGTTTGTGGTGAATTCTGCACTCCATAAATTATTTTGGTAAGTATACCATCAGCATTCTGGCTTTTGATTGTGTGCTACCTAAATGGCACTTTGAATGAAGGAGAGAGCTTAAGTCTGCTCTTTATCTTCAGGCTTCTCCTTATGATTATTTGAGCAGACTGAGTTCCACAGAAAGTTGTCTTCCTTACAAGGGTTCCTCTCTCACTCTTAACTCCTGTGGAACATGGTGGCTGCATGTGTGGAATGGCATTCCTTACATCCAGCCTACATTTAGTTGGAACTTTATTTAATTTTATTTATTTGAATCATCCTAATTTCTAAGTTTCCCTTCTTTCATTTGTTACCTTTATTATATTCACAACTCTAAATGAAAATAAATGAAAAATAACTTTACATCATTTAAAGGAGGAGACACCTCCACTAATGTAAACAAGTCTAATTGAGCAAGCCATGCCCAGAAAGGCATCATTAATGGTAGAAGAGGCTTGTTGGAAGGAATATAAGTTCATCAGGAACAGAAGAAATAGTAAAAAAAAATCAACCATCCAAATTGTTACATACATTTATGAATAAAAGTATTGTATAATAAAAGATGTCTGTATTTCTTTTTTCAACAAAATATTATACAATTTTCAAAATTTATTTAAATTTATCCTCTCTTATCTGTGCCAAACCTGCAAATCCTTCTTCCATAAACCCCTCCACTTCCCCTAGGAGAAGAGGAAGCTCTCTTTGGTACTAATCTACTCTGGAATATCCAGTTGCAGTAGGCCTATATGCATCCATTCCCATTGAGGCCCAACTAAGTTTTCAGTTAGGGGAAGGTTATCCAATGTCAGGCAACTGAGTCAGAGACAGCCTCTGCTCGACCTTTTATGGGAGACACCTTAAGTCCAAGCTGCACATCTGCTACAAATGTGTAGGTGGCCTAGGTCCATCTCATGCATGATCTTTGGTTTCCTGGCTCAGTCTCTGTGAGCCTCCATGGGCCCAAGTCAGTTGACTCTTTAGGTCTTATTTGTGATGTTCTTGGCCTGTCCTGTTTGATAATTTCTAACTCCCACTCTCCCATTATATTTCTTATCAGGTGTTTTTTGTAAAAAGAAAATGATGAAGAGCAGTATTTTAAATCAGCGCCTTGCAATGTCCCTTCATTATTTATTTCCTTGTCTTTACACTTTAATCAGTATTGAAAATGCCTCATTTATAACATTAAACATTACTATTCCTGATTATACTTTTATAATTCATGCATTTATCTTTCATAATTTTAAATATAACATAAATGCATGCTTAAAAGAGCCAAACAAGATGAAGCAAATGTAGCACAGAAAACTTCATGTGTATACGAACACCTGGCCTCATTTACGGACATTTATCTTCTGATCCTTTCTCTCTTCCACCCTTTTCCAAATATGTTAAAGATTGCCACCTTAATTTCTTTCTTATACTTCTAATATTTATTTATGTAAATTCACACAATTAAAACCACATGTCTTTGAATTAGCCCACTCTTTATAGATTGCAAACTAGGTTCATTGATGTGTACTTAACTGTATATTCCTACTTAAATTTTCTTCCTTTTTATTTTTCATTCATTTTTTTAAAATTATTATTTATATAGTGACCATGTCACAATATGAAGCCCAGTCTGGCCTAAAAATTACTGTACAGATCAGGTTGGCTTTGAACTCAGAAATATCCCGTTTCTGTCTCTCAAGTGCTTTGTTCATATGGATAAATTGACATGCCCTGCAGCTGCTTTCCTTTTTATTATATATGAAAATTGTACAAGCCTATGGCTTCTGAGTAAATGATCTACTTACTTTCTGTTTTATTCTAAATTACTCTATCTTTCATATCTTTCATATTCTCTAAAACTTTTATCTAAGATCATGACTTAAAAGAAATGAATTCCACACATGAGATATATTCAGTAGTTGCCTTTAATTGAGAATTTTAGCATTTTGGTTTCTTTTCAAAACACAGAAATATTTTAAGAATATGTATTTTTTTTTTAACTTAATCCCAGGTATGGGGATATAGAGCTGCTTCTTAGTAACTATGGTTTGTGTCTTGTTCTAATAGGGCCTTGATTTTGCCAGCTACAGATAGTTTCTGCTATTGGGTGATGTTTGAAATTCTGGAAACATTAATTTAGAGGGTATTTAAATGCTAGGGACACAAGAGGTTTGTGGGTTGGTGGTTGGTGCTTGGTAGTTGGTGGTTGGAAGTGAGTAGTTGGTGATTGGTTGTTGTTGTTTGCTGGTGGTTGTAGTTTGTTAAGAAATCATGCTCAAAGAAGAAAGAAGCAGAAAATACATATCCCAGTAGCTAAGATCAAACTTTCACCTAGGAACTCAAAGCCCTTAATCAACAGAAAGTAGTCAACAATCACATTGCCATCACTCTCCTCTATCCTCCTTTTCTCTCCTATCTATGTCAGGGGATTGAAATGGTGGAATAAAAGGCATGAAGAATGGTGAAAGAAAGAAGAACCCACAAAGTAGGAAAAGAGACCAACATTTGCTGTTCCAAATTCACATTATTCCCTCAAACTATTTGACCTTCAATTTCATTAATTTTCCAACAAATGGTATAATTTCACTCTTCTTTATTGTCAAAGAAACCTCCAATGTAAGAACTGTACTTTGGTTATCCATTTTGGGGTGTTATAAACACTGCTTCAGTGACCATGGTGTACAGGTACTGTTACTTCTTTGTGCTGTGATTCCTCAGATAACCCTGCACTGTTATAAATGAGTCATGTAATAATTCTCTTTATAATCTCCTGCTTTATTTCCATCAGAACTATATATTTGCTAGAATATGCCATAATTTTTGTCTCTATGTTCACTCTATGACTTACTAAGAACATGCCAGAAGTATGCTCTTCTTTTTTCCTCATTGGTCAGCCTTCAGAAGATCATTAGGCCACAGACATACTTGTTAACATATTGACAGAATATGTTTAGAATGATGCCTAAACAAGTTGGAATGATTTAGCATATTCCTGATGAGCATATGAATGACAAACATTGGGTCATTCCAGAATAATAAATTGAAACTGTAGAAGTTATCATGTTCCTTTGTGGATGACATTTTGGCTTTCTCATGGCCCAGAGGTTAAAGTAAAATTATAGTTAAATACCTATACCAGTGAGTCAAATTTACACTCACATTGATGTTAAAATTTAAAATTTTCTTGTGTATTTATGATGTGTATTAAACAAAGTAAATATAATCTAAAGTTTCTTTTAAATTTATGTTGTTAATGGTACATAGATACATACATTCGTTATATGGAGAGCAATACATGCAATTCCAAAACTTTGTACATTTTAAAATTAAAGTGAGACTAACTGTAGCATCTATACATGTTATATAAAAAAACAAGTAAAAAGAAAAATTATATAGACATAAATTTTAATAATTTTAATATTTTCTATTTATATTTCTACTATAAAATTCAGTAGTTTTTTTGCTGTAAAAACATGAAATATTTGCTGTAAATCCTGAAATACTTCTAAATGTATCATTCATATGTATTAATTACTTAATAATTATGAAAATTATATACTTACTGGATGATAACTGTGGTGACAGGTATACTGCACATATTTGAAAAAACAGTTGAAGAAAAGTAAAAAGCAAAAAACAAAGGTAATGAAAGACATCTCTTATTACATGATCCAGAAACAGCATCAATATCATGACCTTCGCTATCAACAGTTGTCAATCCTTCAGTAATGCAAGAACAATTATAGTATGTCTATTAATAATGAAATAAAAACAGTATTTCAGAAAGTGACAGGAGACAATAGCCTTACTAGACTAAATAAGACTAAATACTAAGTTAAAATCCAAACAATGACTTCTTGGGAGTATGTTCATTTTTGCATTTATAATTTTCTATTTAGTGATATTAAAATATAATCATGTAATTTTTTTCTTTCCCTTTACTCAAAGCCTTCCATGTGTCCATATTTCAAATTTTATAGCCTCTTCTGCATTAATTGCTTTATGGATTGTTACACACACGTGCATGCACATGCACAAACACACAGTGTACTCTATGTGAAGAATTCTATTTCTCTTTATCTCAGCATTCCATTAAGAAAGTTTCCCTTCACTACATAGCCTGGAACTGACACAGGTCTGTCTGCCTCTGCTTCCAGAGTACTGGAATTAAAGCACATGCCATCATAGCCGGATAAGAAGACAGCATTTTAATTTATATTTTCATGCTAAGCCTGCCATACATTATGTATAAATGCAAAATTACTGGGAAAATTTTGAGATATTTTACTTTTCAGTGTGTTACATTGTATGTAGACATTTACAGGTACATAATTGTAAATAAGGAAGAATTCTATATGTTTTAGCGATAGTAGTCACTTATATTAATTTTATTATTTTTGGAGGTCAGTATAAATTAAGGGCAGTTGCAGGTAATGAAATGAATAAAATTAAATTTTATCTGAGATTTGAAATATGGATAATAGCCCAACTATGAAAGATTGTACAATCATGTTAATATTTTATTTTGGGTATAATCATAAACACAGCTGCTTTTTACTGAGTAGACTAAAATCACTGTTTCAGAAATCAAATTTTTTATGAGCATACAGTACAGCAATTGTAATCCTGACACTGGAGAGGCAGAAACTCTCTCTCTCTCTCTCTCTCTCTCTCTCTCTCTCTCTCTCTCTCTCTCTCTCTCTCTCTCTCTCTCTCTCTCTCTCTCTCTCTCTCTCTCTCTCTCTCTCTCTCTCACATACACCCACATTTATACATATGTGCTAAAAAGATCTATAACCCCTAGTGAAATAGATTACTTACTAAGAACATCTAAACAAAAAACAAACCCATAACAAATAAAGGGACAGATGGATTTAGGGGACAATTCTTCCATTCTTTCAAAGAAGAGTTAACACACATATTCCTCAAATTATTCCACAAAATACAAACAAAAGAAACATTGGCCTATTAATTTTATGAGGCCTGAGTCAACCTGATACCAAAACCACATAAAGATACAACAAAAAATTAAATTTACACACCAATTTTTTCTTGTGAGCATAGACATATTAATACTCAAGAAATATTGCAAATGAAATCTAAGAACACATTAATGTGATCATCTGTTATGATCAACTAGGCTTAATCTCACAGACACAAAATTAGTTGGACAAATAAAAATCAGAAAATATAATCAATCATAAGCAAAATAAAAATAAACCACAAACATTATCATCTTATTAGAAATGTAAAATCCTTTGAAAAATATTAAATGCCTTGCAAAATTAAAGATCTGAGAGATTAAGAATAAAAGAAATAACAATAGTAGCTGTCTTGGTTACTAATGTGTTGAATATACAAGAGGATTTAGATAGGCATTTAGAAGAATGGATTGATGCTCTTATCCTATTCAAATTACTGGAAGGAGGTTCAAAATTTAAGAGTAAGAAGCCATCTTGAGTGTCACATTAAATAGTATTGGATTCATGTTAGTTCTACAATTTACAGTGGTAGTTATTATAATTAGGAAGAAGTTCAATCATACTTGCAGTGTATTTGGCATTATTCTATCACCTCTCATGATGTTTTAAAGATACATAGGGAGCTTATGAATTTTAAGAATGCTCTTCTGCTGAGGTTGGATGCAGTAGATAGTGAAGATAAAATTACCCATGGCCTAAGGTCAGTATTTCTATTTTGGTCAAGCTTCAAAAATAGTATATATAGCATGATCATGCTCTCCCTTTTTGTCCTGGGAATACTTTTATTTCTACCCATTTTCTTAAAGCTTTTCTTTAACAACATCAACATGTTGGCAGCCAAAGTACATGGCTGGAACCTGAAAATGAACCTCTAGACAAAGTTATTAAATTAACAAGCTGGCAAGCTAAAGTCAGCTAAGATTCTGCACAGACCCTTACCAACCTAAGACAGAAATGCATTGCTTTTGACAATGCATACTCCATGATGGGTAAGGAAGGCATTCTTGTCAGAATGACCTAAGACAGGCTAAATCTTATTAATAAAATAAAAAAGGGGGAGAGGCAGAGAGCCTTTGGGGCTGCTTGGCAAGATTCTGACATGGGCCCAGGACAAGGAAGTAGGCTTCAGAAAGGAATCTGACATTAGGCTAGAACAAAGAAGTTATTTCAGCTAGGAATCTAAATCTTAGGCTAGAACAAAGAAGTAACCTCATGCAGGAATCTAAATATTAGGCTAGAATAAAGAAATAATTTCAGACAGGAATCTAAATTTTAGGTTAGAACAAGGAAGTAGGCTTGAGACATTAAAATAACCTTGGGCTAGGTCAGGGAAGTAGGCTCTGATACTTTGGTCATCCTGATAAGCCCTTAGAAATAGTGACCATGGGAGTATTCACACAATTGGGTTTAATGCCTTGCTTTTTTTTGATTATTTGTCTTTATTGTCTTGCTTTTTCCTTTACTATTTGCATCAATTTTATTCCTACACCCTCAACCTAGAACTGACCTTAATACATGCATGTAATTAAAATGATATAAAAGCATAAAGGAGGAAGGGGGATGGGATAGGAAGTTCTAGGGAGGGGAAATAGAGAAAGAGGATGACATCTGTATTATAAATAAATAAAATATCCAATAAAAAGTTTTTAAAAAGAATAAAAGGAATATACCTAAACAGAACAAAGGCAATTTACAACAAGCCTATAGTCAACATCAAATTAAACAGAGAGAAACAAAAATCAATTTTTCTAAAATCAGGAATAAGACACGGTTGTCTACTCTCTCCATATCTATTCAATACAGTCCTTGAAGTCTTAAGTATAGTAATAACTGAAGTAGATCAAGAATTAGAAATTAGAAAGGAAGATGTCAAAGCATATTTATTTATAGAAGATATGATAGTACACATCAGTGACCTAAAAACTCCACTAGTAAACTTCTACAGCTCATAAATTCTTTCAGGAAAGTACTTTGTTACAAAATAAACTCACAGAAATCAGTAGTCCTCTTATATCCAAAATGACAACTGGTCTAAGAAAGAAGTAAGAGAGATAACACCTTATTATAGCCACAAATACTATGAAAACTAAACAATTAAAACTGTTGTATGTAAAATTTCAAGTCATTGATGAAAGAAACTGAAGAAAATATCAGAGCATGGAAAAATCTTTCATGTTCATGGATCAGTAGGTTTACCATAGTCAAAATGTCAATTCTACCAAATAAAATCTAGGTATTCAATGCAATACCCATCAAATGTCCAACAGAGTTAGTTGCAGAACTTGAAAGAACAATCCTCCACTTCATATGGAAACAAAGCAGCCCAGGATAGCTAAAACAGTCCTAAATGATAAAAACTGCTGGAGGTATCACCACCTCTGAATACAAGCTGTACTACAGAGATATAGAAATAAAAACTACATAGTATTAGCATAAGAAGGTGCATTATTCAATGGTATCCAATTGAAGACCCAGTCATAAAGCCACACAACTTGGGATACCTAAATTTTGATAAGCAAACCAGAAATACACACTGGAAAAAGAAAAGGGTCACCAACAAATACTATTGCTCAAACTGGGTATCTGTAGATAAGAATGCCAGTAGACCCACATGCATCACCCTGAATGAAACTCAAGTCCAAGTGGATCAAAGACATCAACATAAAACAAGGCACACTAAATCTGAAAGAAGAAAAAATGTATCATCCTTGAAGGCATTAGCATAGATGACAATTTTCTGAGTAGATCATAGATAGTGCAGGCACTGAGATTATCAGGTAACAAATGAAACCTCATGTAACCGAAAATTATCTGTAACAAAAAGAAAACTATCAATTGGAAAAAAAAAAAAAAGGCAGTATACAAAATGAGAAGTGATTTTTATGAACGCCACATCCAATAGATGTCTACCATTCAAAACACATAAGTGACTGAAGCAACTAGGTATCAAAACCAGAATAATTCAATTTAAAATATTGTAGAGCTCTAAACAGAAACGTTTCAATAAAGGAATCTTAAATGACTGAGTTACATTAACGAAATGTTCAATAACCTTACCCATCAGGGAAATGCAAATGAAAACAACTCTTGACATTTTATCTTACACATTCCAGAGTGGCTAAGATAAATAAGTGACATCTCATGGTGGTGAGGATGTAGAGGAAGTGGAATGTTCCCCCACTGCTGGTGGAAATGAAAGATTGTAGAGTCGCAATGGAAGTCATTATAGGAGTTGCTCAGAAATTTGGGGATCAACCTACCTTAAGACCCAGATATATGACTTTTACATATATCCAAAGGATGCTCCATTCTACCATAGGGAC
The DNA here is from genome assembly GCF_011762505.2 of Arvicanthis niloticus. NCBI lineage: Eukaryota > Metazoa > Chordata > Mammalia > Rodentia > Muridae > Arvicanthis > Arvicanthis niloticus. Next base: position 8,593,508 of record NC_047674.1, on the reverse strand, counting down.
AATTGTTCAACTATGTTCATTGTGGTTTTATATATAATAGCCAGAAACTGCAACTAACCAGATGTGACTTGACAGAATACAAAATATGTGGTACATTTACATAATGTACTATTACTCAGCTGTTAAAAAGTGACATCATGAAATTTGTTGGCAAATAAATGGAGCTAAAAAAAATCATCCTGAGTGAGGTAATTCATACTAGAAAGACAAATAGGGCATGTAATGATTTTTTGTGGATATTATCTGTTAAGTAAATGACAATCAAACTACAGTTTATAGACTCAGTTTAGGTAAAAAGGAAGAATCTGAGGGAGATGCATGGACCTCCTTGAGAAGGAGAAATAAAATAAATATGTTCTGCAGACTGGATGTAGATGAAGACAGAAACAAGAGGTATCAGATGGTGTGGGTATAGAAGAGATTGTGGGGAGCCCAACTGGAATTGGAACACGTTGGGGGGTGTTATGAAAACCTAATCTAGAGAGGATTCTGGAATCTATAAGGATGACCCTAGTGAGGACTCCTAGTAATGGAGGATATAGTATCTGAACTTGACTGTAGCCAGGCAAGGCTTCTAGTGGTGAGAGTGGGTTGTACTCATTTGAGTTGTTGGCTGAGGGAGTTCCACAGCGATCCCAAGACAACCCAGGCTGATGCTGACACAAAAGGTCATTTTTTGAAAACCAACAGTGTAGCCCAATTGCCAAAGAAAACATCCACACAGCTTTTAGAATGCAAAGGGCCTGGGCTGTTCATTCCTCTAGTCCCAAAGTTCTCAATATGTGGGTCACAATGCCTTTGTGGTTGGCTAACACATGTATAGGTGTTGTATATCAGTTATCACATATACCAGATATTTACATTACAATTTATATCAATAAAAATTTATAGTTATGAAGTATCAATGAGAATAATTTTGTAGTTGATGGATACAACATAAAGAACTGCATTATAGAGTCACAGCATTAGGAAGATTAAAAACCACTTTTCTATTCTCTTTTGCACAAGATGATATTCTGTTGGCTACAGAAAAATGAAACTTGGACACAACCCAGTCACACAACTCTTAACCTACAACCCTGCCGGCATGATATGCTGGGGGCAATGACAGTACAGAACTTGTGATAGTGGCCACCAATGTTTGGTTTAACTTGAAGCCCATGCCAGGAGTGGGAGCCCATTACCTACACTGTTTGCATCCCTAAGACCTGGAGACTGGATACACCAGAGATCTAGACTAGAACTAAACATAGCTGGTGGAGAAAAAGAAAAGACAAAAAAGACCAACGAGATGATTTCTAATGACAGTCTGATATACTCATAGTTTTGTGCCTTGTCCAGTTATAATCAGAGAGGCCCCCCTGTTGCAACAGATGGGAGCAAGTATAGAGAACCCTAGTCAGATATTATGCTGTAGTAGAGAGAGTCTAAATTGGAGGACTTGTTAGGTCCCTCTACTGGGATATAGGGAAGCCCTGCATTAGAGGGAAAGATTAAATTGCAGTAGTCTGAGGGGATGGAAGATAACAGGAGAATCTGCACCACTTAATTAACTATGCAGGGCTCACATGGGTTCAAAGAGACTTAAGTAGCAAGCACAGGGTTTGCATGGGTCTGTATCAGGTCTTCTATTTATGTTATGGCCTAACAAACTTAGTGTTTTCATGGGACTCATAAAAGTGGAAGGAGCTGTACCTCTAACTGTTTTGTATGCTCTAGGGACTCTATTCCTCCTCTGTTTTCCCATGTACAGCTTAAATATGAGGTCTTGTTACATCTTATTATATCTTGTTATACCTTGTTCTTCTCTATTTGACTGTCTTTTAGAGGCCTGCTATTTTCTAAAGAGGAAACAAAATGGAATTGGATCTGGGGGAGTGCAGAAGTGGGGGAAACTATGAGGAGTTGAGGAAAAGGAAACTGGGCAAGTTTTACTTTGTGAAAAAAATAATCTTTTTTTTTAAGTAAAGGAGATGGAAACACATAGGAAGTATATTATAAGGTCTGGCACAAAGCAGAAGTCTTCTCTTGTATGTGCCAGGAAGTAATTCAAGATGGCTGTGGTGATTCTGTCCATCAGTTATACATAACTTAATGATACCCAAGGCAAAACTTTTATGACTGTTAGAGTATTACAAGCGTAAGGGGGAAAAATGTCTACTTTGGGTAAACCTCACCTGACTAGTCAGCTTCAAATTGTACTGGCAGTTCCTGATAAAAGATATTCAAAGCAGGCAACATAAGATTTTTATTTTATTGGCCTTGAGGAAAAGGGTTCATATGTTAAAGAATTTGAGTGGTTCTTAAAGGCTAAAACCACCTCTGAGAAAAGGCAGCAAAAAATATAGATTTTATTACTTTCAAGGTCAGAGAAATAGGATGCATTTACAAGTCATTCCTTGACAGAGCCTCTACAAGAACAGAATTTGAGCCTGTACCCTGACTTTTTTCTATGCAACTGAGTTATGCTATGTCTGGGGTTCTGAAGTTATAATTAAGGGATCATAACAATGTTACTCAATGTCAAAAGTGTATTAGTAACTTTCTAGGTAGATACAGGATAATAAATGATTAAAATTGATGCAGACTTATGATACATGGTGAATCCCAGAGGAAAGAAATGAAAATTATATCCATGCTACTACAGGAAGCACAAACAAAGAGAAAATTCTAAATGTCTGAAGACAGACAAGATAATACACCTCTGTGGTGAATTTTGATTATTAGTTTGTCATGTGTATAAATAGAGTTATTTCCCAGAGGTTAGTTTTTGGAATTGAATGGGAGCACTATGCCTAACACAAAATGGCCAGAAAGAAATAAAAATGCTAGATGTCAGCTAGCCCAGGCACACACACCTGTTTCACCTCTCTTTATTGAATGCAGTAAGGTGAGGAGTCCTGATCCACACTAGTGACCCTCCACAGACTTAACTATTGCAAGCAAACTACAGTGGAATTATAGTTGAAATCAGAAGTAAAACAAAACTTTCTTCTTTCAAATAGTCTCTCTCAGATATTTGTCTCATTACAGAAAGTCCAATACTGTATGTTTTAAGGGTGACGGGAATACATGCAACCTTGCATTCCATGCCTAGTGAAAAGTTTTCAGAAATGATGGAGGAATTCTTTAGGCAGAAAGAAAATAACACCACAAGTAAACATAAAATATAAGAATGTACAAATATTATCTATTAAAAGAAAGCTGTTAGCAGTATGTGTCATTTAAAATACATGAACAAAGATCACCATCCTAGAGCTCAGAGAGCGTATGAACCCCATATGGGGCAGTTATTGTTGAAACTGCTATTCACTCCTTTGACCTACACTGTTATATGACAGTGGGGGAAATAAAGTTATTAATAAGACTTCCAGATATCATTGCTTGTGCCAATGTCACAGCAGAGCATGGCCAGGAACAGCACTGGTTTGGCAACAGCATTGCTCTGGCTCCAGAATCAACACAGATTCAACAGCTGACTAAAAGATGAAGAAGTATGGTTGACCCACCCAGTGCCTAGGAGAAACAGAACAACATGAGAGCCTCTGAAGGTCTGTCCTGAGTGGAGCATACCACCCAGTGTATCCTTAAGTTAAGGGGGGTGATCGGTGAACAAGCACACATGGTATAGACACTACTGTCATCTCACCTCTGAACAATTTCCCCAAGCCTGAGAAAGAACAGACTGCAGGAGGCTAGATGTCTTCTTGACATCTAGATAAAAGTGCTTGGACCCCCATTAGAAAACTCTGGACCTATATCTGTGGGTTTTGGACTGCACAGCTCCACTGAGCTCAAATAGTTTTTGTAGTACAAGCTGTGCCCCTCTGATATCCTGACCATGTTCTCTAGGGGGAAAATGAAGTTTATAAAATTAAAAAGAAAAAGAAAAAATAGATGAACAAAGTAGGAATGCAACCTTGTACACCCACTGTGAATATCAGTGTGTCAGATCCTCATGAAACTGGAAACAGATCTACCACCAAATCTATCTCTGACACTCAGGCATATACTCAAAAGCCTATTGATCAAATCAATATTAGAAAACAGCCTAGATACCCATCCATGGATGAATGGATAAAGAACACAAGGTGCATGTTGAGAGCTTTTGGTCCATTTCTATGAATTTGTCATTTGTCATTGGGCTTGGACAAGGAAATAGGCTTAGGTAAGAATATCAGAAAGAGTGAGGGCTTTGTTTACTACTTTGCTTTTATTACCTTTTGTGATCTCTTTGCTTACTACATTACTTAATTACTATATTGTATGACCTCCTTGTTTACTACTTTGCTTGATTACTTTGTCTTTGATCTAAGAACTGGGCATGTTTTTTGGATATACCTAGAATGATATCAAAGCAGACAGGAAAGAAATAAAGCTGCTTCAGCCTCAGTACAGGCTGGAGTCATGTTATAATTTTGTCTAACTCTTTTGCTTTTTCAATCCTCACTCCCTCTCTTGAGACCCTGTTGATTGACTGGGCTGGCTTGGTCAGGTACATTTACACAATGGAATACTACTCAGTTGTAAAAAAAATTTATAAAATTTGAACTAAGTGGATAGAATTATAAAAAAAAAATCATCCTGATAGAGTTAATCCAGACCCACACAAAAATATGTTGTTTTTTCACTCATATGTGTTTATGAGCTCTTATTTCAGTAAAGAGGAAACTACAGTCTGTAGAATCACAGATGATAGATATAAAGTGAGGGGCTAGGAGGAGAGATGGATTTCTCCATGAAGAGGAAAAAAGAATAGATAGTTATGGCTGAACAGGGATGGGAAGGACTGAAGTGGGAGAATCAAATGTGGAGGGGAGCCAAGAGAGAGTTAAGGAAAGGATAGCTAATACTTAGGGTATTTGAAAAATCATTCAGTAACCCAACACAGTAGAAGACTCTTAAAATATAAGCACATATGAAGGAAATCTCAATAGAATCACCAAATAATGGGAGACAAAGACAGAACTACGTATCTTTACCACTAAATTTAACTTTCAGTTCAAGCTCCCAAATGACTCAGGCTATTTCCAAGACTATTACATAGTCTCTTGACAAATACCTGCTTGCTGAAGACAACACTTACATAACTTACAGAATGTAGAGAGTTCAGCTGGTGCCTGCCTAGAAATTTCACCCCTATGGACTAGAACTAGTGTTAATGGTACCAAAAGGTAACCTATAGGCTATCAGAGTAGAAAGGTAAACACTCATCCATTTACAAATCCTGAGATCTACAAAGACAGTGGGGAGCCAGTCCCAAGGATATGAGAGAGGAAGAACTGGCCCAGGCCTTCATTGGCTGTAGCACTTGGGAGCGTGAGCCCAATGTCTTGACTCTGGAGTCATGGATGTGGGTGAGCCAGCCAGGAGGACGTGATTATAAAAGTGCTAACCCTGCCTATTTTGAATGCTGCATTGGGTGGTCTAGATGTAGAAGTGTTGGAGATCTGGCCCTGGTGGTGTGGTTAAGGGTAAGCTAACAGGCTGAAAAGTTCAGCTATGACACAGGCCTAAACCCAAAGTTTTGTGTTGGCCTGGCTTTGAATTCATATCAGCTATGAACTGTTAGACCATGTGAATGGGTCGAATCCAAGCTACTGGATTTACATGATACAGGGCAACAGTGATAATAGGGAGGAGTTCCAGTCAGGATCTAATACTGAAGATGTGATAGAAGCCAGAGACCTTTACCCAGACTGACGACTCATTGCAGAGAACATTTGCAATGAAGATGGACAGAGGGGTATACTGTGGGACACACTACAGCTTCTACAACGAGATGTTTTCTGTGTTTTGTATTATTTTGTATTGTTTGTATATATTATACTTTCTTTAGGGTGGAGGTTGTAATGGTAAAGGGGAAAATACAAGGAGTAAAAAAGATGAGTGGGGCTATGGTATGTAATGTGAAACTCATAAAGAATCAATAAAAAGTTAAAAAAAAAAAAAAAAAAAAAAAAAAAAAAAAAAAAAAAAAAAAACAAGAAATCATCTCAACCCCCTACCTGGCCTCAACTCCTAAAGAGCCTATCACCTTTTAAATTTATCATACTCTGGACCAATATTCTGACACATAAACTAAACTTTGGAGGGATACATCCAAATTATGTCCAACGTATCATACTTATAATAAAATGTAATTAGTAAGTTGGGCATGGTAAGTGATTAACAACCATGACAGTGTTTTTAAGTTACATTTAGATTTCTCCCATACCTTAAAGGCCTAAATATTATTTTAGCATATAACATTTTAGATGAATGATTTTATAAATGTTATAAATCTGTTTCATACTGCTGTTTTTTAAAAGTCTTGTTATGATACTAAAGCATAAATGCCACTAACATGTTGACATAATGTCTAAAAATTAGTAAATATATTATTTATTGCTGTTTTTTCACAAAATATCAGGAGACAGAGGAAAATAAAAACAAGAATTTTAGTACCTAGATCTATACTTTTGTTCTAATTAAAAGGACCCAAAAGATGTTCCAACATATAACAAGGACACATGCTCCACTATGTTCATAACAGCCTTATTTATAATAGTTAGAAACTGGAAAAAACTCAGATGTGGCCCTCAACAGAGGAATGGATACAGAAAATGTGGTACATTTACACAGTTGAGTACTACTCAGCTATTAAAAACAATGACTTCATGAAATTTACATGCAAATAGATGGAACTTGAAAATATGCTGAGTGAGGTAACCCAGTCACAAAAGAACACACATGGTTTGTACTCACTGAAAAATGAATATTACACAAAAATCACGTAATACCCATGGTACAGCTCACACATAATAGGAAACCCTACTCAGAAGAGGGAAGAAAATAATCCCTGGAAGAAGGGGGAGGGAGAGATCTTGGAGGGAGAGAGGAGGGGGCAGGAAAAAGAGGGGCCAGTTCAGATGCAGGAGGACACAGAGGAGAAGTACAGATGGTTCAGGAATTTGAACAGAGATGTGCAGCAGTGGGGGTGGGAAACTGGGGGTAGCCACTAGAAAGTCCCAGATGCCTGAGACCCAAGATGTTCCCAGGACCCACCAGGGCGGAAACTAGATGAAATACCCAACAATAGGGAGATAGAATCTGTAGAGACCATATCCAGTGGATAGGCATAGAGCCTGATTGACAGATGAGGCCATCCACCCACCTCAAAAATATTAATCCAGAATTGATCCTGTCTAAAAAAATGCAGGGACAAAGAATGGAGCAGAGACTGAAGGAAAAGCCATCCGGAGAGTCCTTCACCTAGGGATCCATTCCATCCTCAGACACCAAACCCAGACACTATTACTGATGCCAAGAAGCACTTGCTGATGGGAGCCTGGAATAGCTGTCCCCTGAGAGGCTATTCCAGAGCCTGACTAATACAAATGCAGATGCATGTAGCCACCCATCTGACTGAACACTGGGACCCTAAAGGAGGAGTTAGGGCAAGGACTGAAGCAGCTGAAGGGGTTTGCAACCCCATAGTAAGAACAACAATATCAACAATTCAGACCCTCTAAAGTTCCCAGGGACTAAACCACCAACCTAAGAATACACCTGGAAGGACCTATGGCCCCAGCTGCATATGTAACAGAGGATTGCCTTATCCAGCATCAATGGGAAGAGAGACCCTTGGTCCTGTGAAGGCTAGATGACACAGAGTAGGGGAATGCTAGGGTGCTAAAGAGAGAATGGTAGTCATGTGGATGAGCACCCTCATAGAAGCAGGGACAAGGGAGAGAGAATATGGTGTTTGCAGAGGGCAAACTGGGAAGGGGAATAACAGTTGAAATGTAAATAACTAGAATAACCAATATAAATAAATAAATAAATAAATAAATGAACAAATCAGAATTAGCAGCTATGAAATGTGCACCTATGGGCTGGGAGATAATCAAGTCAGTGAGGTGCCAAGAAATCACCGGCACCCACACTAAAAGCCTGGCATTGTGCTGTGCTTATAAGCCCACTGCTGCAGATGCAGAAATATGTGGTTCCCTGGGGATGTGGGGCCAGGTACTCTAGCCTACTTGGGAGAGCTCCAAGCCTCTGAAAGACTGCCTTAAAACTCAAGGTGGACTGATCCTGATGAATGACATCAGACATTGCCCTTTGACCACTACTCTATTTGCCTAACTTTTAACTGAATACATTTTCCATTTTGAAGAATCAAATACTAATATGCATGCACAGGTGTGCTTGTCATGTGTGTGTGTGCATACACACACACACACACACACACATCAAACATGCATACATACAAAAAAAGAGAACCCTACAATTTTAAACAAGTAGTAGAGTAGGCAATTGGCCTGTACAACAGAACAAGAAGGAAAAAGAAGAAATTTGTTGTAGGTAGTAGCAGCAGTCCTGAAAGTAAGATAATTCATGTTAGTACCATGAGATATATAATGAGAGATTTTAGAATATTCAATTCAGGTAAGTCATATTTCTAGAATGTCAAGATGTTTTTGAAAGGCTTACATATATGATAAGGACTGATGAACCATCAAAGAACTGGGGGCTGGAAGTGTAGCTCAGTGGTAGAGCACTGATTTCAAGCCCCCAATTAGTCATATCTATATCTGAGTTACTGTGGGCAGAAATATAGAAATAGCTGGAAACACAGAGTAACATTTTGAATCTCAGCAGAAGGTACATTTGAAGGAAAAAGCACTGGGCAACCCTTTGGTGTGTGAAACCTTGTGTTCAAAGTTCAGTGAGTGCTGCTGAAAGGGAATTCAGTAACCAAAAACTAGATTTTCTTTCCATGTTGTCAAAATATAAAGGAAGGAAACTATAAAAGCAAAATTTTAGAGACAGAAATAAAATCTAGCAACTATCTACAAATTGAGCATATTACTGGACAGGAAGAAGCATGAGAAAATCTACCTTTTCGTCTCGTATATTTTTAGCATTGTAGCAGCCTGCAAAGCAGGGAGAAAAATATTCTTTTTCATCTCTTCCACATACAGCCGAATAGACAGAAGTTGTGCAACCACATTTATCATTGCATGGGGCTGTGAGGCTTCCAATTCTACCTAAGCTGCGAAGTTGAGATTGAATACAATTATAATTCCATCATTAAAATTGTTAATGTATACATCAAGATATGCACTAGATCCACATATATGCTTATTAAAAATCATTCTTTCATAGATTTATTTAGGCATAGAAACATAACAAAATGCACATTTAAGACAGTCCTGGAGAGATGGCTTAGTTCTTTAGAGCACGTTCTACACTTTTGGAGGAACAAAATTCCATTCTCAACTCCAGGAAATCTCTAATTCCAGAGAGTCTGATGCCCTCTTATGGTCTTTCCAGGCACAAGGCTTGCATGTGGCACATAACATACATGTAGGTGAATACTCAAACTCATAAACTAAAAATAAATAAATCTTAGCCTCAGTTGGAGAGGATGTAGCTAATCTTGCAGAGTGTTTTGCACACTAGGGTGGGGGCATATCTGAGGTGTCCCCAATCTCTCAGAAGACAAGGGGAACAGGATATGAGGAGGGTATCTGTGAAAACGGAATTGGGAGGGGGATCACCATTTGGGATGTCAATAATAATTTAAATATTTAAAAATGTATCACTTGAATTATTTTATACTGTAATAAAATTTCCCACCAGAGTCATTTTAACAAATAAAATCATAACTCCTAAAATGGGCTGACACCCCCTTTTTAAAGATTTACTTTACCACTTTACTATTTACTTACACATTATTTATTAGTACTCTTTTCCTGTTCATCTCTCTCTCTCTCTCTCTCTCTAATTTATTTTCTTATTACTAATAAAACTATTATTATGAGTTTATAGGAACCACTATTAAGTGTTTTATATGACCAGAAACAAATCTTTTGTATATATTGTTTTCCAATATCTTTTTACAATTTGTTGCTGATTTTTAAAAAGGATCCTTGAAAACCAGGCAGGGCAGTACACAACTTTAATCCCAGAGTTTTAGAGGTATAGGCAGGTGGATCTCTCTTAGTTCAAAATAATCCTGGTATACATATCAAATTCAAGTACAACCAGGTATAAATAGTGATATCCTGTCTGAAAAACCCAGAACAAAAAAAAGTTATTAAAAGGCAGATTGCAATTTTCAAATCCAACTTATAATTTTCTTCCTATATTATTAGTGTTATGTCATGTAAAAAAATCCTTGCCAAATTCAAGATCAAAAATATTTTTACTCATATTGTTAGTATATATTTTGCAATATTATACTCATTCACAACAAAGAATTTATATAATGCTTATAATCCAGCAGTCCAATTTCTTATATTGTGTACAGAAAACCTTGATTACTTCTCATTTTCCCTGTACTCTTTCAGCTAGAAGAAAACATTTTTTATAAATATTTGCATCAAAAATCAATTAATCGTGTCTTTTACATTGGTAACATATTATTTATTCATAAACTTAATACTAAATTTAAAGAATCTCATCTTCTAAGTTGAAATGTAGTAAATTACATTTATAGCAGAAACATAATTAATATTTTTTCTTGAACTACCTAATTTTTAGTACATCCACAGGTCTCTTTCATAACTGGAGAACTATGTAAAACTAAACATGTTTCTTAAATTCTATTTTTAGTTTGATATATAAATTTCCCAAGGATATCTTTTTAAAGAATGTAATTCTCTTCTCAGGTTAGAATGTGTGTTTACATACAGTAAGTTTCAAAGTATTCATAATGTCTCCTAGAGTTCTCTCTTCTGAGTCTTCTAAAGATTTGCAGTTAAGACAATACCATAGTACATATTTGGGCTTCACAATCAAATTTTATCTGTTTTAGTTGAGTACTCCAACTTTGTTTCATTATTTTGTTTCTGAAGGGAGTGTATTGTCACTTGTAGCATTTTGGGTTTTGTCTACTTATAAGTATAAACTTTTTGCAGTATGTGGAAATCTTTATTAGGAAAAATAACATAATTCTACTATAATTAAATATATTTTAAAAAAATAGTCTATGAATTATAAATAGTTTTGAAATGAATTTGAAAAGAAGTGCAATGTTTATACCATTTAATATTCAAGTATACAAGTGTTTAAAATACTTTTGTTTAGGTATTTATTTAAATGAGTAAGATTTTTTTTAATCATAAATGTTTCTGCTCACCTTGCATACTTGAGCAAGTTATTTGTGCATCTTATTTCTAACTTGAAAAGAGAATGATAGAAATGGGATGTTTTTCCATTCATTTTCTACTGGAGTAAAGAAGCAGTTAAGTCAATATTTTTCTGGTCAGGGATTTTTCAGTTGACATGTCATTAATAATACAGCTCCAGGCTCTCTAAATTTTTACTTTTCAAGTATTTCTTTATTACTGATTACATACTCATACTACCAGATTGACAAAATTTTTGAACAGAAAAGGTTTTTAATTATTATGCTTTTATAAAATTATCATTGTCAGTTACAAATATGTATTTTGTTGCTATATCTACAAATTCATCAGATTCTTCTACTTCCCATGGATGAATTTGTAAAAGAAATGAAGTTGTAGTAAGGTTTAATAGCTCTCTAACTAGCTCCAGTAGCATTTATTGGATAAAGATTTGTGACATGCTATCCTTTGAAGTTGAAAGTGCTATTTTTCTCTTTTAATATTTCACTTGCTTAGTCCTTTAGTTTTCAGTTGCATTTATGTTGTACAATATTTAATATTAACTCAAGCCAAGCCTTTTACATTTTTGCTATTTAATTCCAAATATCCATGTGCATGCTCAAGTATTCTTTAAATCTGTTCTTTGATGTCTATAAAAGTTAGACCAGTTCAAGAACACAAGGTCAAAACACAGTACAAATATTCTAGTAACATTTTGTACTTGCTATACACCCTAACACAAAGTTCTAATTTGATCATAAATGACCAATGGATGCATGATAAATATATCTCTGTGAGATATGTACCCTTAATATGAAAAGTAAAACCATGTTGTTGTTTTTTTTTTTTTTCTTTCGGTTTTTCGAGACAGGGTTTCTCTGTGTAGCCCTGGCTGTCCTGGAACTCACTCTGTAGACTAGGCTGGCCTCAAACTCAGAAATCTGCCTGCCTCTGCCTCCCAAGTGCTGGGATTAAAGACATGGGCCACCACTGCCTGGTGTAAAACCATGCTTTATACTTCATTTACATGATTAATAATTCCAAAAGCTACATAACTGAAAAATTATATTACTATATAAAGTTACATAACTGAAGAGTTATATTACTGAATTATTGGTCTGAAAATATCTCTTCATTTATGATTTAAAATATAGTATACAAACTTATATTTACCCATCATAATCTTCATTGATTCCAGCAAATTTCGATGTATCACATGATACAAAAAAGATTAATAGGAAAAGCACAACTGATACAATAGATGTCACCAGAGTGAATTTCAATTTGTTCTTACAAGTCATTTCCAATCTGTCAATAATTAAACCTCCAAGAAAATGACCAATCATACTTCCTGGAACTAAAATAAGGCCTGAGGGGGAAAATAAAATAATGTTAAATGTAATCTGCTGAGAGTACAGAAAACTTAGACACTTCTCTTCAAGTACAAATTTTGAACCAAACCAACAAACAAAAAACACATAGAAGATGTGGTATTTGAATACATCTGAAAAATATAATGTATACAACCATATGCATGGGGATGGAATCATTATAGTTCCACTGGATTTAGATAGTGATAATGATGTTTAACCCTTATATATTGAGTAGCTAACACAAGCCAGGAAAATAATTCATTCCACATAAAGGTTAGGAGTTGTTTTACTGAGAGATATTATTACTGAGCCATTTCAATATATAGCTGACTTCAAGGTACTTAATTGAAATAACAGGCTTTCTCAAACATCCTGTAAATAAGAATTGAACAAACCAACTCACTGATATCTCTCATAGATAGTCAATATGCATATTTTTATAAATATTTGTGTGTCCAATCTAATGTATGCTTTTTCTATGTAAGCATAAGTATTCAGAAAGAGGAAACCACAAGAATATGAGCTGGAAAAAACAAAGAAGAGAAATAGAAAACTAAGTGTAACATAGTAAACTTACACAACAATACAATGCAATACACTTCAAATTTAGATCACTGTGTATAAATGTAATGGATAACAATAAATGCAATGTTATTGGTAAAAATACCAATAACAACACAGGTAGTAGTTAATTCATGCCATAATAAATACATACTAATGAAATGTTTCATAAAAATGGAAAAAGTGAAGGAAAAGGAAGAAATAAAGTGGTAATGCGAGAAAAACAAATGAATAAAATGTGGATAATATAATGAGATATACAATTGATAAAATAAAAATTCAAGTCCATGTCCAATGTGGTCTTATAGGGACACTCAGGAATAGCTTTTTCTTCCGTGGACTGGAAACAAAATAATAGACATGGAACTTGTCATGGAAGGAAGAGTTGGTGATAACTGGAAGTTGCCTGCACAGGAAATAAAACCTAGCACATTCCATAGACTAGGGAGAATGACAAAGCAAGGTGAGCAAATATCCTTTCTCCTCAAATACAAAAGTTTAGAAGAGAGGTGCACTTCCTGTTTCTAGGCAGGATAGTGGCAGTGGAAGGCAATATGTGGCACTGACGGCTGAATCCTGCAGACAAGAAGCCTGAATACATACCAGGCTTGGAGGCTGAAAGCAAATTAGCTTCAGAAAAGAAATTAACAGGAAACTCAGTGAAAATTCAGTTATAGAGGTACCTGGAGGGAGGTTCTCTGGCAAGACTATAAATCCTGGCATGGTCTCAGACTTCTCAGAAAAATCTAAGACTTCTTGTGGATGCCTCAGTAAATAGCTGGGTAAGCAGCCATCCCAGAGAATGAGAAATTTATAACTTGGGCAAGTGTTTCTGATTCAATATACTGACAGGTGTATGCACACACGCTGTGGGAGCTTTCCCAGACATTACTCATTTCTTGGATGTTTCCTGTGCCTCAGTTTGAAAAAAAAAAATCGCCTTCAGAGCAAATATGTACCAATTCAGCATGGTCCATAGTCTGGCCAAGTTTAGTGTTCAGTGAGAAGAGCTTGCTGTAGCATAAACAATGTGTGCATATTTATTGTACAGAGTAACACTTCCGAAGTGAAGATAAACCTAAAGTAGCTTATATTCCTCCTATGCTCATGTGGCTAGACAGACTTACTGCTCTACCACCAATATCCGTGGGCAGGGCATCACATACTTAATAAATCCAGAGAGTGTACACCCCTAGTAAAAACAATGTGTTTGTCAGTTATTAGGCACAGCCTTGTTCTGCTCCCATTATTTTGTTGATAACTGAGAATTAGAATACTCTGAAAATGCCTTCTACTATTTTCACCGTATTTGTTGTAAATTTTATTTTCCAGAGAGATCTTAGCAAGAAAATTTGTTTTCATCTACTTTTTTCTCTATTTAAATTTTAAGGCAGCATTTTCATTTCTTTTTATTTTTCTTAAATTTACCTTCATTTAATTGAGTTTTCTCACTTCTCTTTTTTCTTTTACTGTTTTCCCCTTTATTACTTTTATATATATTTTTACCTTTTAATGTTTCTTTTTCTCATTTTAAATGTTGGGAATTTTCATGTGTCCTAGGCAAGTACTTCCTTTATTGAGTGACATCCCACCTTTCAATTACCTTTTCTATTTTCTATATTATTTTAAAAATTATTTTTAACTTTCTCTGTCCTCTGTCCCACATGAACTGAGAAACAACCTCACAACCTAGTGTATAACACACTGTGTGTCCCTGAGCTATATTTACTGAAGAATTAATTTAGTTTAAATCACAACACAGTCCTGATTGAACCTGGTGGGAAATTTTACTTAGTGAAAAGGGGCTAGCATAAAATACCACCTGTTTACCAGTTGGATGGGGAGGTGTGGCTGAGGTTATATTTCCAGGATAAATATTAACACAGTAGCAATAGACAAAAAAAAAAACATAACATAGAGGAGACCACATCTACATCTCTGTTCTACTGTATTCAAGGCTGCAGCAAGGGAGACTGCATGTAAACAGTAAGTCTGGTGATGAAGTGTCAGTATCACACAGTAAAACCTATGATTCTTGATGTTAATCTTCATGATAATATATACCTTCAGTCATTCCATGGACCTTTTAGCACAAATGCAGTAACCAACATAATATCTTTAGAGATCTGCAATTTTTAATAGTGTTATAATTCCCGTAGGAGTCAACATGGAGCATGCATACCACAACTGAGGATGCCTAAACATCTGCTTGAAATGCCAAAGTCTATCCATTCTTTCAAGAGTTGCAGAAATTCTGATATACTCTGATCTTGACATGGTAATCTCTGTTGAAAAACTGTGATCACAAACAAAAGCCCTGTAAAGATACTGAGTTATAGAGTACTTTTGACAGTGAATACAACATTATGCAAGAAGCTCATTATTCCAAGTCACACTGGCAGAAGCACTCAACATATCATGAAGGCTACCATATAAAAGTAAAGAGTTGTCCATGTGAACTCATGTGGAAAGCTCAAGATTAAAAAACATGAAAAGCAGCAACATATATCACCTAAACAGTGTGACTTTGTCTTAGTTAGGGTTTCTAGTGCTATGTGGAGACACCACTGCCATGACAAGTATTACCAACAGAATACAAGAGATGGAAGAGAGAATCTCATGTGCAGAAAATACCATGGAAAACATTGACACAACTGTCAAAGAAAATGCAAAATACAAAAAGCTACTAACCCAAAATATACAAGAAATCCAAGACACAATGAGAAGGCCAAACCTAAGGATAATAGGTATAGATGAGGGGGAAGACTCCCAACTAAAAGGACCAGTAAATATCCTCAACAAAATTATAGAGGAAAACTTCCCTAACCTAAAGAAAGAGATGTCCATAAATATACAAGAAGCTTACAGAACTCCAAATAGTTTAGACCAGAAAAGAAATACTTCCCGCCATATAATAGTCAAAACATCAAATGTACAAAACAAAGAAAAAATACTAAAAGCAGTAAGGGAAAAAGGCAAAGTAACATATAAAGGCAGACCTATAAGAATTACACCAGACTTCTCACCAGAGACCATAAAAGCCAGAAGATCCTGGACCGATATCATACAGACCCTAAGAGAACACAAATGCCAGCCCAGACTACTATACCCAGCAAAACTGTCAATCATTATTGATGGAGAAACCAAAATATTCCATGACAAATCCAAATTTACACAGTATCTCAACACAAATCCAGCACTTCAAAGAATAATTGGTGGAAAATTCCAACACAAGGAGGGAAACTATAACCTAGAAAAAGCAAGAAAGTAATGTTCCAAAAACCGCAAAAGAAGATAGTTACACAAACATATCTCCACGGATGTTAGCCCAAAAGCTTGGATTAGTGAAGACTCAACCCACAGACCACATGAAGCTCATGAAGAAGGAAGACCAAGAGGGGATGCCTCAGTTCTACTTAGAACGAGAAACAAAAATGCTCAAGGGAGCAAATAGGGAAACAAAACATGGACACATAGGGATGGACCCAAGACTACAGAGGTATATGTAGGGGAGGATGGCCTTGTCGGACATAGGTGGGAGAGGAGTTTCTTGGTCCCATAAAAAAAAAATGAACACACAGTGGGGGGGGGATGATGTGAGGGTGGGGAGAGGATAGTGAGGGGGGGTAGGTGCTGTCACTGCCTCATAGAAGCATGAGGAGGGGGATGGGATAGGAGGTTTCTAGGTGGTGGGAGGAAGTAGGCTAAGAGGATAAAATCTGAAATGTAAATACTACAACCAATTTTAACAAGCAGGGGGAAAAAAAGTCTTCAGAACCACACCAACATCTTTTTAAAAAAATGTCAGCCCCCTGGGGGTGGGAAAATTTTTTTTCTTGATACTAAAACTTGTTCTGAGAATTGTATATTGCAGAATACACAGCCTTGGTGTATCTACTCATCAAGCATACTGAGCAGACCTGCCCAAACCTCTGATGTCCTGGAATTCCATCTGGATTCAGTGAAGACACAGCATTAGAGGCTTATCAACTTACTCTTCCCCCCAACCCCTCTTCTAAAATCTCAATGCCCTTAATCAGCATGAAGAAGTTAAAAAAGAGTCAGCGCCCCTATTCCCTGAGCTTGGGGACTAATGTGGTTAATAATGGTCTGTCTTTCTAGGGACAAGTAGTGGTTTTGTTGGAACAGGGGGGATTAGCTAGGACTTATTGCATAGCCATAACCTATTGGTAGAAATCTGTATAATTATTATCAAGATGAAGTTATAATTTCTTAAATGGTACAAAATTTACTTTGATCTCAAATTTAAGGTTTTCATTGGTACAAGCCTCTTATTAATATAAAAATGAGATGAATATTGATACGCCCATGGGCATTGTGCCTGTATAACACATTTAGGAATACAATGCCTAGACCCAACCCTTTTTTAACCTTTTTAACTGATTTGGGACACTTAACCTATGAGTTAAGGGACTATAGCAAATTCATATTTTTGAGTTTATTGTTAGGATGTTTCCCATATTTTATTTAGAAATAGCTGAGAGGAGTGAACAGACAACAGTCCAGGTTACCTTACATGGATAGTTGGTTTTCAAAACATCAGAAGTCCATAGAACTGACGCTACAAATATTTATATATTCATGTTCATATTGATTAGAGACCTGTCTGCTCCTGACAGCTTCCTGTCGTGGATTCTAAGAAGAAATTGAGCATCCTTGGAGTTACTCCAGTTGTGTGGTAACAACCACTAGGCAAGAATTGCCTCTCTCCATCTACAGACAAATTACTGTCCAGAAAAGGACACACATGCAGAATAGTCGACTGATTATATTTGCCTAGACAGAGTAATCAGTCCTTAATAATCCTGCATCAACAAGGTCTGTCAGATGATTCTGGGCCAGAAGGCTGAAGATTTGATGCTCCAACGTTCGGTAGTATAGGGGCTTTTCAGGTGTTCAGAGGTCTCTATAAATTGGCTAAGTTTTAGAAGCTATGCTTTGTGCTTCCCACAATTATAGTTAACTCAGTCATTCTGGATTTCTGATGGGGTTGAAAACTTACAGCTATTTACCATAAGAGAAAAGATTTGAGTGGATGGTCATCAGCTGACATTCATCCTAAAGCCAGGTTCAGAACTAAATGTTTTAGTTAGGATAAATGACAGAGGTGCTGGTTAGTCAACAAAAGGATGGATGGGGTATTAGGACTATCTTGTACCTCACTGGTACAAATTGGCATAATTATGCTCTAATTGTATTTTGAGAGAAAAGTTTCATTTTAACAGGAAGGGTGATGTGTAGGAGGAGCTAAGGTAGGAGGAGTACTGAGAGGAAGAAAAGGAGTAAGAAGAGGAGAAGGAGGAGAGGAAAAGCTAGGTGGTGAAAGAGAGAAAGAGGGGGGAGACAGGGAGGCAGATATTCATGTATCTCCACCAGTCAAAGATAGTTGTTATATCTAGGTTGCTCAGTGGGTTACACCTCTGATTGAACAATTCCAAACTTATAACGCTTATGATTAACATTATTTTAAAAAATGTATAAATGCAAAAAGGAAAAGGGGGCATGGGATAGGGGTTTTCTAAGGGGGGGGAATGGGGAAAGGGGATGGCATCTGAAGTGTAAATAAAATATCTAAAAAAAAAAAAAGAAAAGAAAATTGAGCAGCTATTTCTTAGGAGATATGAGGAGTTACTGGACATATGACCATTTGTGTTTTTACTCTTTTTAATCTACCTAATGCCAGGGATCATTAGCAAATAGATTTATTACTTTCATTCACTACAACTCATACGAAAACCAGTTCCTTCCCGTTATGACTGTGCACAGTACACAGCAGTTAAATAACACACCTGATGGAGCCATTGCAACCACTTTAGCAAGAAATAATAGGTGAGCTTATGTGTTTGAAGGAATTTATTTAAGGACCTAATTCTTTTTAATGCTGTGTGATAGTCGTAGGTTTCATTTGGATTGAGTTGGATACAGGAGTGTTTGGTCATGGTTTAATAAACAGCATTAGTCTGTAGAGAAGTGATAGAAAAGTTTTAGCTTTTAATGAAATAGATTATGTTTAATTTCCTGCCCTCCCACTCATTAGCTTTGTAACCCTGAGCCAGTTACTTTGCCTCTGAAATTTGTATTTCTTATCACTAATTTGTGGAAAATATAATGCTAACCAAGTGGGGCCACTGAAGGATTTAATGAGATGTTGTTTGTGGGTTGACTCACTAAACTCTGTGGGTTGATTTTTTAAACCATAAATTAAAAGATATATGTTTTCAAAAAAAAAAAACATGAAAAGCAGCAACATATATCACCTAAACAGTGTGACTTTGTCTTAGTTAGGGTTTCTAGTGCTGTGTGGAGACACCACTGCCATGACAACCTCTTTTAGAAGAAAACATTTAATCAGGGGTGGCTTAAAGTTTCATAAGTTTAGTCCATTAACACCATGGAAGGAACATGGAGGCATGAAAGGAGACAACTTACTGCAGAAGGCACTGAGAGCTCTAAATCTGGTTCAGGAAGCAGCAGAATTAAAAGTGACTACTAGCCTAGCTTAAGCTTCCAAGACCTCAGTGCCCATCCCAGTGAAACACTTTCTCCCACAAGGCCACATTTACTCAACAAGGCCACACCTCCTAATAGTCCCATTTCACATGGGCCAAGCATTCAATCACCTAGGGCCAGTGGGGGTATACTTATCCAAACCACTACAGAGTGGATTGATGAAATAATTAAAAATGAGGAAAAACAACTCAATAAAGGTGTCTTAGTCCAGGTTTCTATTCCTGCACAAACATCATGACTAAGAAGCAAGTTGGAAAGGAAAGGGTTTATTCAGCTTACACTTCCACATTGCTGTTCAAAAGGAAGTCAGGACTGGAACTCAATCAGGTCAGGAAACAGGAGCAGATGCAGAGGCCATGGAGGGATGGTACTTACTGGCTTGCTTCCCCTGGTTTGCTCAGATTGCTTTCTTATAGAACCCAAGACAACCAGTCCAGGGATGGCACCACCCACAATGGGCCCTCCCATCTTGATCACTAATTGAGAAAATGCCTTACAGCTGGATCTCATGGAGGCATTTCCTCAACTGAAGGTCCTTTCTCTGTGATAACTCCAGCTTGTGTCACATTGACACACACACACAAAGCCAGTACCATAGGTCTGAGTGGAAATTATACACAGCAGCCCCTCTTCTCTAGGCTCAGGTATCATTATGGAAGAGGAAACAAAAGGAGTATAAGAGGCAAGAAATAATGGGTAACCACAAACAGTGTTTTCTGAACATTCTAAGGCTCTAAGGCTCATACACATATGAATGCACAGTAGTTGCACAGAATGCACAAAACCTGTGGAAGCCTAAACAAGAGAAATTCTAGTAAGGAAGTAGGAGTTGGGAAACAAATTCATGCCCTAGAAAAGAACTATTGGTAATTGTTAGCTCTTTGGAATAGAAGGGAACTTGGTTTTTCCAAAAAGTCTACCTCTTAAGGTATCACCAGTTTTCTTTTAAGTCTGCCTTGAGGTACCTACCACCAGTCAGATGGTCCTTGAACCACAGACCTTTGTAATTGGTGGTTTTATGGACCCAATCTTTGGAATAATCAAAAAAGTTTCTTCTAGGAGACTTCCTCAGAAAACTACAGCCCAATGAAAAATGCAATACTAACTTACTATTGGATGATTGACAAAACCAAAACTTTGGCAAAGAAGCCTGACAACTCTGATGACTGATAGTTTCATTTGGGAATTTATTACAGGAGTCTAAGTCACTGCTGTGGATATCAAAATTGGCCCACAGTCCATCCTTATAAGCCAAGGTAGAGCATGCAATTGTTAATACAACTCTTATTTGGTGGCTTATACAATATATGGGGAAACTGAATGGAGAAAAAAGAAAACATACTCAATAATCTGCTTATAGTAAAAGCTTCTGCAGTTGTTAACGTATGGTTTTTAGACATAATTTATATTCACTCTTTCTTACCTTTCTATCCTTGTGGTTATTTAAAATTAATGTAAATACTCTTTGATTCTTTCACTGGTTATGCTAAATGCTGTAACATGCCCGCTTGATACAATTATTAGATATATTTAATTAGATATTTTATTTAATTAGATAATTTAATTAGATATATTTAATTAATTCTAGAACCTTTTAATACTTCAATTTATAATGTCTTTTAGAGAGTCATTCTCAATACACTTTTATGATTGAAAATGTATACACTATCAAGTGCTGTTTAGTGTCAAGACATAGAACAAATGTGCATGAAGAATATCAGTGAATTTATGCATTATGATATTTAGAAAAATTAAGATTAAATATAATTTTATATTTCTCTGTATAATAGTAGATTAAAATTGCATTACATAGACAGTGAAATCTCTCTCTGGAAGTTAAGAAAAAAATTAATACACCACTTAATTACAATGAATTAAGGTTAAATCAATGTGAATCTGAAGCATACAGTTTCAGGTGAAAGAAATAGAAAAAATAACTAGGAAATGTGACTATTTTAGAAAAACATTGAATACAGACACACAAGAAGGAAGGTATAAAAGAGCTTGATGCACTATGGTCTGAGAAGAGTTGTTTGTTAAAGGGGAGAAGAAAGGAAAAATGGACAAATATATAGATGGGAGGCAGGAAGATAAAGAGCATTGTGAAATTTTATATATTAAAAATATGTATGTGGTGTTGGCATGCTCCTGTTTTTATAATTTTAGCAAAGTGGCACTCAAATACACTATACTTTCTCTTCTACTTATATGACAATATGTCTGTGATATATATATATATATATATATATATATATATATATATATATATAATCACTTAAAGATGTACATTTTCAAAATTTTAAAATCAGCATAGGAAACAGAAATACCTACCTGTGAGCTTAGTGGCAAACTTGGGTGTTATTAAAAATTGACTTTGTAAATATTTGGGCAAAAAGTATGATGATGACTTAAGTGTCATGGACTCTGTGACTTTGCAGAGTGCTTGTGTCAGCAACAGTGGGTTCTTCAAAAGAGACTGAAAAAGAACATATATATCACAATGATTTTTATCTCATCACATGGAGAGCTGTCTTACTATAGTTTAATCCTAAGGTATATAAATATGAAAATGAAACTATATAATTTTCTAATAGACACCACACTATATAAGAGACTTGTAGTTTGGTTTCTCTCTACATCAAATATAGCTTTTATTTATTAATCTGAGTGTCTTATTAGATACTCTCATATTTTGGATTTATCTATCTCAGCTGTTGTGTATTATCTAATTTTACATCATGTGATTTTACTGTATATATTGGTACCTATAGGATTAAATATTTATGCCACTTTCAACTCTCCAATGTTACATAGTTACAATAAGAACCTGTATGTATGATTTTCTGCAGTATAGTAGTTATAGAATTGTGCATACTTGGAAGGGGATTTAAATATGAGGTATATGAATAATTTATTTTACTTTTTGTTCCTGATTTTCTTCAGTTTGTATCTCGATATAATAATACCTCTATCAGAGAATCCGGTTTCCTAATTAAGAATCATATATTCTAAGATTCATTAGAACAATATTTAAGGTTTGGTAGGTCCTTGCAGAGGGAAAAATCCCATCATTAAGACACTGAGCATGGGAAGGCTTTACAGTTGCCAGCATCTGAGTATTCTAAATCCTAGCCATTAATACAGCTAATATGAAAGCAAAAAAGCTTCTATTTAATTCCATCCCTCAGGCTGTGAGTACCTTTGTCACCCCTTGTACAAGCCTAATCTAAATATTGCACTGATAACTAAAACAGTTTTAGGTTAGGCTACTATGGTTTGTCATACAGCAGTAGCATAGACTAGCATAGATCACATAATTAGAAATACTGGATAACCTTTCCTTGCATTGGTATACTTGCTGAGATGGAAATCATAAAAGCACTCATAATCAAAAACAGTTATCAAAAAATGCCAAGAAATAAGTTTAACCTTGGAAATAATGCACATCTATGGCGAAAATCATAAAAGACTATTAAAGAAATTGAAGTAGACACACACATAAAATTAAAATATCACACATGATAACACTAAAATTAACACTAGGGAAAAATAATGATCAATATATTCAATGCAAACTTAACTAAAACACTAGTGATATTATTTTAGAGCTATTAATATCTTATTGAAATTCAGAAGGTATAAAAAAGATGCCAATAACTTGAATTAATCTATAACACAGCAGACCTAAAAGAGTCAGTATACCTGATATCAAGACGACTGTAGAGTCACAGTAGACAAAGAAGCATGACCCAAACAAAACTCACAGAGTACAGTGAGCCAAAGATAGAACTCTGTAGGTGTGGTGACTTATAGCCTGCTGATTTTTGATAAATGATCAACAAGTGTACACTGAAGAAGAGACAGGTTCTTCAGTGAATGAATGTCCACTTGCACAAAACTGTAAATTCACCCTTGTCTTTCATTATGTAGAAAACATCAACTCACAAGTGATTAAAATGTAATCATAAGACCATAAACTCTTACAACTAAGATGGAACATAGAAGCTATGCTATATCAGTATTAGCAATGGTAAATTTTTGTTTACGTCTCCAAAAGTACAGAAAGCAGAAACAATGTAGACAAATGAGATCATTTAAAAACCAAGAGGCTTCTGTGTAGGAAAGAAAACAACCACTGGAATGAAGAGACAAACTCTAGATGGGAAAGAATGCCTGCCACATATTCTTTGTTTCAAGGATGAATAAGCAATACAGGATAGGTTCTGAAGAAAATAAAATAGAAAAAAGGTAATGCAATTTAAAAGTTGACATATGTTCTGAGTATGCATCAAAAATTGAAATCTAAATAGCTGAGAAATGATACATAAAATCAAAAGAAGCCAAAAAAATCTAGCTACAAGTGCCACCCAATTCTGGGCTAAGTAGCGTGTAAAACTTGCTTTCAAGAGCTGTAGAGGCAATGACATGTAGAAGATTAAAAGATGGATATTGTCTTTTGAGATGTCAGAAAACAAATTCATTGTGGCTACTACCATTGGGATATCTAATGCTTTGCTCCTTGGCTTTGTTGTTGTTATTGTTGTTTTGTATTGTTTTATTTTATTTTTTCCCCTGTCTTCATAAACTTTTTCAAAAATGGTTTGAAGAATTCCTCAGCATTTGGGAAAAAAATGTGTGTGGAAATGTAGGGACCTAAGAAAGAAAATAAATGACTGAAATGGGAGTACAAAAGGATTCACCCTGCTCTCTCTTTCCAAAGTGTTGCGGAGTTGGTGGTACTACTGGAAAAATTGCAGATGGATGTGGAAACGCTGGGGAGGTGAGGAGTGCCAGAAAAGGAAGAACAAAAGAGCTCTGTTCTGGTGACTGAGAAGGAGAACAGGAGTTTCTCACAGGAAGAAAGAGAGGAAGAACCAGGCAGTCAGGTAAAAGAAAAGATGAAAAGTTGGGAGGACAATTAGATGAAACAGCCTGTTTTGAGAGAAAGGGTTATGTAACTGTCAACACAAGACTGCTAGGGATTTGGTGACAGCTGTACTAGATGTAGTCCACAATTGCAATGGTTAAAAGCAAAACAAAGCAAGGAGAATGGATATAGTCAAAGGTCAGTTACTGGGCGATACATTGATATACAAGAACTAATTCAATTTTCTGTTGCTGCTCTAGAACAATATTGTTTAGTGGCTTTGAGAGCTTGGGACAATGTTGAGGAGTCCAGGAAAAGATCCACCTCATTTACAAACATTATACAAGGCTCCAGAGAAGCTTTTGCTGGTTAGTCTCAGCTATGAATAAAGAGATACCAGGAACTGATGCAAGACAGGTGTAAATAAAAAGTCTAGCACATGAAAATGCAAACACCAATGTAAAAATGTTATTAGACTACTAATGGTGTGGGCAGCACACAAGGACAATTGGATAATGGGTACAACTGATATTGGTTCTAACATGTACCATGCTAATATTATAAATCAAGCTATAGACAGAGGTCTCCAATATCAAAATGTCTGATGTTTCAATTGCAGGAAATATGGCCATTTCCAAAAAGACTGTGGCCAAGCTACTAAAGGTCTCAGGTCTCAAAATGCCAGGTGATTTAACTGTGAGAAATATGGTACTTTGCACTGAAAAAAAATGAACAAGCCATTTTTATCAGCAATGGTTTTTCTAAATATAAATCAGATAAAATGTCTAGATTTATATTGATGTGCAGATGGTGCAACAAGGGTTGCTATTGGACCAATGTGTGTAGGTACAAGGGAGATATCCAAGGCAATTTCTTACTGTCAGGAAATGGCTTTGTGTGCCTGGCTCAAGGTCCCCATAGCAAAAATTTACAGCTGTTTCAGACAACAGCAGCTGACATTCACCAGGTTATTAAAAAAAAAAACCTATGGAATTAAACCAGCCTATATATGCTCAGAATGTGTTAACATCAGAAAGGAAGCCTGTAAAAGTGTTGCATTGGCCATGCAGGTATGCTTATATTTTCACAGAAAGTGAAAAAATGTGAATACCACCAAAACTGATACAGGTTAGATTTGAGCATGAGAGGTCTCCGGAAAACCTTGGCCACTGGTCCAAAAAAATTACTTATTTCAATTAAGATATCCCTGTTTCTAATTTCCTACCAAACCACACATGGCAAAATTAAAGGCTTAAAACAGAAAGGGGGACATGTAGTCAGACTTTTTTAGCTTAAAAAATTACAGTAATATTATGAGAATATGTTTTTGTTTTAATCCCAGGTACAGGGTTTAGAGACGCTTCAGATTGTACACAATGGCTGATATAGTTTGCCTCATGCTCTACCAGGAGTATGATTTTGTTAGCTGTAGATATTTCCTACAAGTGTGTGACATTTTGAATTCCTGGGACTAATCAGATAGGATGTAAATGCTAGGGCCCCAAGAGTTGGAGAGCTGATGTTGTGTTGTTTTCTTGTTGGTTGTTGTTTGAAAATAGCCGTGCACAAAGAAGAAATGAGAAGGACAAGGAGGAGGAGGAGAAGGAAGATGAGGAGGAAGATGAGGAGGAGAAGAAATTAGATATCCTGACTGTGAAGATCAAACTTGTCCCAGAGAAGTTGACACCCTAATCAGCAGGAAGTAGTGCAACAATAATGTAGTCCCCCTTCCCCTCTGTCTTTTTTCCCCCCATCTTGTTTAGTGCTAGGTAGTTGAAAGAGAGGAAGAACTGAAATGAAGAAGGTTGGAGGGTTGGAGAAAAAAAAACACAAACAAGTCAAAAGTTCAGATATAGAATTCACTGCCCAAAATGCTGAGCAAAATTAAACTCTTCTACCCTTAATTTGCTCTAGGCAGGCATTCTGCTACAGGGATAACAAATAGCTATTAACAAAGAGTCCAAAACATCAAAAAATAATAATTGTGTTAAGGAGGAAATATAACCTCCTATACATTGTTGGTGGGGGTGTGTATTGGACCAATCCAGCTATAATGAAAAAAAGAAAAAGAAAAAAAAAAAAGAAATGATATTACTCAAAAGTCAAGAGCAGATTTACCATATATCCAGCTACTCCGTACACATTAACCATTTATATTTCTTATAGATTTAAGGATTCAGGCCATCACTTAGGGTATAAATTACTCTGGCTAGGGCAACACATGTTCATACAACCCTTTACTTCATAACTAGGATAGAAAAAGAGAAAGTAATAGATCATACTTCTGCAGTGCCACTTAGGAAACATGTTTACTGGACTTCTGGTTAAACTCCACCTCTTAGAATTCCCAAAGTATCATAATGTTTCTCTGGGAAATAAGCTGCTTTTACCATACTGAACTTTAAGGAATACTAAATAACTTTTCAAATTACAGTAATATCAAAGTAAGATTACCAACATACAAAAATAAATGTGGCATGTATATACAAACATGTAAATGTTTTGTGAATAATTAGCTATAAAGAATTAAATTTCATAATTTTTAAATGATAATATGTGAGTAAAGGGAAATGCATTAGTTATGATAAGTTAAAGAGAAAGACAAAGACAAAATGCTATCTGCAGTATCTAAGGGCTAAAAAAATAGTTTATCTTCATATAGAACACTGGCTATTATAGTGCTGGATAAGTAAATTTGTAGAAGGATGAAAGTTGGCAGAAAATCATGCAAGGAAATGCTTTTGTGATTTGTATAGTGCAATGCCCATGGTCCCCAATCATCTTTCTTGTAATTTATAGGGAGTATCTTAAAGACTACAAATAAAGACTCTAATGGTGGGATGAAGAGACACTAATTACTGTGATTCAGTAAGTGTCTGCTATCTTTACTGTGTGAGAAATCACAATAAACCCTATTAATATTGACAATTAATTTACTTTATTCAAAGAATTTTAAATAATTTGAAGTTTAAAATTCTTATTCTTAAATTTTACAAAATATTGGTAAAAATTTCAGCTTCATATGGTACAATGTAAATCAGTTATAGTTCAGATTATGTATTTTTAAATAATAAGTGCAGTAAATATGTGCATAGAATTAATATTAAATAGGCCAGCCATGGTGCTGCATACCTCTAACTCTAGAAATCCAGAGATTGAAGAAGGTTTAAATGTTCAAGTGAAACCTCATCAATATAATGCAAGTTTTAAAAAGGAATTAAATTCTTTATAAATTGATTATATATAATCAATTATTATAATGGATTCATGGTTTCATAAAGAGATGCATTTTAGAGTTAGATGTAGTGGGAATAGGAATTGATGAAATGGAATCTTATATAGAATATACACTTAGCTCTAAAACAGGTGGATATATATATATATATATATATATATATATATATATATATAATCTATACACACATAGAGGGAATATATAGAATATCTACTTAGCTCATATATATATATATATATATATATATATATATATATATATATATACATATATAGTCTATACACACACATAGAGAGAGAATATATAGAATATCTACTTAGCAGAAACTACATCATGAATGATAGTCCATATTCTGAACCTAGCTCCTGTTCACATCTATCCTGACAAAGTCAATCAAATCCACACACAAAACTTACAAACAAAAAAATTCTCAAAATTCATATGGAAGTAAGAAAGACCAAAGATAGCCCAAACGGCCATGGAGAATAAGAACATGGGAAGAGGTATCACTGTAGATGATTTCAAGTTACACTACAGACCCGTATTATAAAAAAGGATGGAACAGGCACAAATATAGCATGCCAGGTAAAAACATGTTCATCAATGTAATAGAACATCCAGATGTATCTCAATGCAATCATAACCACTTTACTTTTGACTAAGAAACCCCAAAACACAGATTAAAGAAGGTAGTATCTTCATCAAATGTTGCTGGAAAAACTGGACATCTATAAGTGTAAGAATCAAGTTTAACTTTGTCTCTCATCCTATATAAATATCAGTTACAAATGGATCAAAGACCTTCTCCAGTGTTATACCCGAATCTCTGAAAATATCAGAGGATAAAATAAGGAGTACATTTAAAGATAAAGAAAGGGATTTACAATATGATTTCAGAGACTTGAGAAATAATGTAAATAATGGTGATGTAGATTCCTACAAGATCAAAATGATTCTTTCATGCAAAAGGTATCATTATTAAAATTAATAGATAGCTTACTAAATGGAAAAAAACTTCTCTACTATGTATGTGACAGCTGGTCAGAATATACAAAGAGAAAAATATCCCTAAAGAAGGCAAACAACCCAATTAACAAATGGTCTAGGAATCTGTACTGAGAATTGTCTAAAAAAAAAGATCTAACCCAACCTCATCTCCAGCACTGATCTTCTTCATTGTCTATCCTCAAACCTAGATGTTCCGCAACAGAAATGTGCATAAAGAATACATCTCCCGGCCTGGAACACTGGTTCTTTCCGGTCTGGGCCAGAGCACTGAGCAGACCTTGGGTGGCAGCTCTGCCCCCAATCTCCAAGAACCCAGAGGAAGCGTGGATCGCAGGTGCTCTAACTTGGGCAGTATCTTAGGTAAGCAGACAGCAAGGCCCGCCCCAAACAGGGAGTAACTGGGACCCACAAGGACCCAGGAAGTCACTCCCAGCCTGAAACACTGGTTCCTTCTAGTCTGGGCCAGAGCACTGAGCAGATCTTGGGTGGCAGCTCTGCCCCCAGTCTCTAAGAACCCAGAGAAAGCAGGGATCCCAGGTGCTCTAACTTGGGCAGTATCCTGTCTGAACTTGAGCACTGAGCAGATTTTGAGCCCCAGTGCTTAACCCAATAATTACACCCACCCAACAAATTCTGATACAACCAAGATAATAGGAAAGACAGGCTCCAGTAAGGGACAGGGCAGGTAGCACTAAGGAGATCCAGATGGCCAAAGGCAAGCGCAAGAACATAAGCATCAGTAACCCAGGGTACTTGGCATCATTAGAACCTAGTTCTCCCACACAAGAAAGTCCTGAATTCCCCATAACACTAGGAAAGCAAGATTCAGATTTAAAATCACTTCTAATGATGATGATAGAGGACTTTAAGAAGGACATAAATAACACTCTCAAAGAATTTGAGGAGAACGCAGGTAAACAGGTAGAAGCCCTTAAAATGGAAACACAAAAATCCCTTAAAGAAATACAAGAGACCACAACCAAACAGGTGAAGGAATTGAACAAAACCATCCAGGACATAAAAATGGAAGTAGAATCAATCAAGAAATCACAAAGGGAGACTATCCTTGAAATAGAAAACCTAAGAAAGAAATCAGGCATCATAGAAACAAGCATCACCAACAGAATACAAGAGATAGAAGAGAGAATCCCATGTGCAGAAGATATCATAGAAAATATTGACACAACCGTCAAAGAAAATGCAAAATGCAAAAAGTTCTTAATAAAAAACATCCAGGAAATTCAGGACACAATGAGAACAAACCTAAGGATAATAGGTATAGATGAGAGTGAAGATTCCCAAATTAAAGGACCATTAAATATCTTCAACAAAATTATAGAAGAAAACTTCCCTAATCTAAAGAATGAGATGCCCATAAACATACAAGAAGCCTATAGAACGCCAAATAGACTAGACCAGAAAAGAAATACCTGCCATCACATAATAATCAAAACACCAAGTGGACAAAGCAAAGAAAGAATATTAAATGCAGTAAGGGAAAAAGGCCAAGTAACATATAAAGGCAGACCTATCAGAATTACACCAGACTTCTCACCAGACACTATAAAAGCTAGAAGATGATGGACAGATGTCATACAGACCCTAAGAGAACACAAATGCCAGCCCAGGCTACTATACCCAGCAAAACTCTCAATTACCATAGATGGAGAAACCAAGATATTCCATGACAAAACCAAATTTACACAATATCTTTCCACAAACCAAGCATTACAAAGGATAATAGCAGGAAAGCTCCAATACAAGGAGGGAAATTATACCCTAGAAAGAGGAAGAAAGTAACCCTCCTCCAACAAATCCAACAGAAGATAGCCACACAAAGATAACTTCACCTCTAATAACAAATATAACAGGAGACAACAATCACTGTTCCTTGATATCTCTTAACATCAATGGACTCAATTCCCAAATTAAAAAACATAGGCTAATGGACTGGTTACATAAATGGGACCCAGCATTTTACTGCATACAGAAAAGCCACCTCAGTGCAAAGACAGACTCTACCTTAGAGTAAAAGGCTGGAAAAAAATTTTTCAAGCAAATGGTCCTAAGAAACAAGCTGGAGTAGCCATTCTAAAATCTCCAGCCTGAGAACACAAAAGGAGGGACTCATGGCTCCACCTGTATAGGTAGTTGAGGGTGGCCTTGCCAGGCATCAGTGGAAGTGGACAGTCTTGGTACCTGAAAGTTTGGATTCCCTAGTGTTGGGGAATTGCAAGAGCAGGGAGGTGGGAATGAGAGGATGGT
This sequence comes from Arvicanthis niloticus, assembly GCF_011762505.2. Classification (NCBI taxonomy): domain Eukaryota; kingdom Metazoa; phylum Chordata; class Mammalia; order Rodentia; family Muridae; genus Arvicanthis; species Arvicanthis niloticus. The sequence goes on along the minus strand of NC_047674.1, from coordinate 8,562,548 downwards.
GGGAGCACACCCTCATAGTAATTGGAGGAGGGGGAATGGGGTAAAGGGTTAGGCATCAGTGGAAGTAGAGGGCCTTGGTGCCTGAAAGTGTGGATTTCCAAGTGTTGGGAAATTTCAAGAGCAGGGAGGCAGGAATGAGAGGATAATGGGAGCACACCCTCATAGTAATTGGAGGGGCGTAAGGGGTTAGGTATCAGTGGAAGAGGAGGGCCTTGGTGCCTGAAAGATTGGATTTCGTAGTGTTGAGGAATTTGAGAGCAGGGAGGCAAAAATGGGAGGATGGTGGGAACACACCTTCATAGAAATGCCCAGAATTATATGGATTAGATATGATAGAGGCAGGCAGCCAGAAGACTAGATTCCAGAATTCAAACAAACAATTATCTTGATACTAAAATTTGTTTTGAGAATTGTATATTGCAGAATACATAGCCTTGGTGTATTTAATCATCAGGCAAGCTGAGCACACCTGATTGAACCTCTGATGTCCTGGAGTTCCAACTGGATGCAGTGAAGACACAGTGTTAGAGGCTTATCAATTTATTCTTCCCCCAGCCCCTCTTCTAATATCTCAACATGTATAATCAGCTTGAAGAAGTTAATGAAGAGTTGGCGCCCCTATTCCCTGGACTTGGGGATTGAGGTGGTTAATATTGGGCTGTCTTTCTAGGGAAAAGTAGTGGTTTTGGTGGAACAGGGAGGATTAGCTAGGATTTATTGCATAGCCATAACTTACTGGTAGAAATATGTATAATTGTTATTAAATGAATTTATAATTTCTTAATGGTACAAAATTTACTTTGATTTCAAATTTAAGGTCTTTATTGGTACGAGCTTCTTATAAATATAAAAGTGAAATGAATATTGTTACTATCATAGGCATTGCACCTGTATAACACATTTAGGAATACAAGGCTTAGCCCCAGTCTTTCTTTAACTTTTTTAACTTATTTGAGATGGTTAGACTGTGAGTTAAGGGCCTATAGCAAATTCATGGCTTTGAGTTTATTGTTAGGGAGTTTTCCATATTTTATTTAGAAATAGCTGAGAGGAGTTAACAGACAACAGCCCAGATTTCCTTACATAAATAGTTGGTTTTCAAAACATCAGAAATCCACAGAATTGACATTACAAACATTTCTGTATTAATGTTCATTTTGATTAGAGACCTGTCTGCTCCTGACAGGTTCCTGTCTTGGATTCTAAGAAGAAATTGAGCATCTTTGGAGTTATTCCAATTGTGGTGAGACAGCCACTAGGCAAGAATTGCCTCTTTCCATCTACAGACAAAATACTGTCCAGAAAAGGACACACTTGCAGAATAGTTGACTGATTAAATCTGCCTAGACAGAGTAATCAGCCCTTAATAATTCTGCAGCACTAAGGTCTGTCAGATGATCCTGGGCCAGAAGGCTAAAGATCGGATGCTCTAACATTCTGTAGTATAGGGACTGTCCAGGTGTCCAGCGGTCTCTATAAATTGGCTATGTTTTAGAAGCTATGCTTTGCACTTCCCATAATCTCAGTTAACTAAGTCATTCTGGATTTCTGATGGGGTTGAAAACTTATAGTCTCATAGCCAATTCTTGCTATTTACTTTGAGAGAAAACATTTGAGAGGATGTTTTTCAGCTGACATTTATTCTAAAGCCAAGAAAAAAAAAGCCAGGTTCAGACTTAAGTGTTTTAGTTAGGAGAGATGACAGAGGTTCTGGTTAGTCAACAAAATGATGGACTGGGTATTAGGTCTATCTTGCACCTTACTGACATAAATTAGTATAGTTATGCTCTAACTGTACTTTGAGAAAAGTTTTATTTTAACAGGAAGGGTGAATGTAGGAGGAGCTAAGGTGGGAGGAGTACAGAGAGGAGGAGAAGGAGAGGAGGAGCTAGATGATGAGAGAGAAGGAGAGAGGGGGGCCAGACATGGAGGTGGAGATTCACGTCTCCGCCAGTCAAAGATAGTTGATATATCTAAATTGGGTATTAGATTACACTTCTTATTTATATTGAGCATTACCAAACTCATAAAGCCTTTGGTTCACATTTAAAAAGTTGTATGAAAGCAAAAAGGAGAAGGGGGTATAAGATAGGGGTTTTCTAGGGAGGGGAAAATGGGGAAAAGGGATGGTATCTGAAATGTAAATAAAATATCCAATAAAAATAAATTTAAAACATAAAAAAGAATACATAATATATTTCCACGATGCACAATTAACCAGCTGTTAAAAAAATGACACCATGAAATTAGCAAGCAAATGGATAGAAGTGGAAAAATATCATTCTGTGTGAGGTAACCCAGACTCAGAAAGATAAATATAGTTATGTATTGCTTGTATGCAGAGAGAATAATTGTTAAGCAAATGATAAATAAACTACAGTCCTTATACCCAGAGATGTTATGTATCGAGGAAGGAACTGTGGGTGATACACAAAGCTAATAAATTCTTTTAAAGCAATAGGGACACTTCATCTCTATTAAAGGTTATTTTTCTTGCTTAGTGTTCCTTAATGGCTTGTAGCTCTTTCTATAGTTGAGACAAAGGGGGTTAGGATACATGGAAAGGGAAAGAGGGAAGAATGATAGAGAGAAAATTTCATATTATATTTTAATTTGAAAATAAAAGTATTGCTAAAAGGAGTGAAATGGTTTGAAAAGAACAATGAGCAACTAATATCTTCAGGAAAGAAAAATAATGGCTATTGGGAAGATGGAGATACAATTCTAATGTGAATTAGGAAAACCCACTTGCTATTATTTGAAGACTTTTTGAAGTTTTATTCACAATGTTCATTCTCTAAAAATGAATGTAATGTGTATGTGAAAATAATGACCATACAATTTATATCCCAGAAGTTATAAGAGGAAGAAAAATTACTCTGAGTAGGACTAGATATTGTAAGGGACTCTCCGTACATCATGATATCTGTTCCAAAGGTAGTCCTGCTTATCATACACAGAAACAAAAGATCTTGTTTTAAATAATGTGATTTTATTGTCTATGTGCATGGGGAAAATATGTGTTGACACAGAGTTCTTCCAATTAATGTAATTTTGTAAAATGTCATATTTCTTAAGAGAGACTAAATGTAAAATTATATCAAACCAATTAAAAATAAACAAAAATTATATTTGTGCATCATTGGCCTCTAGTATTCAAAGGGTCTTTAGCAATATCAAATAAGGGGGCTATTTTTTCCATTAGAGGAAAATGTCTAATTTTAGAGACTCCAAAACTTTCACTCAAATTTAAATCAAACACTTTGACCATTTCTCAACTCTATTAAAACATTACACAGGTCAACTTAAACATTTTTTTTTAACAAAAATATTTTATTTTACCAAGACAGCATGAAGAACGTCCTTCAAATGAGGTCCAATTTGCTTATCTTTAAGTCTCCTGTCAAAGGTGGGAGGTTCCTTTCTTTTCGAAAGTCTTAACTTGTGTGCACCTATAAGTCACAAGGAAAACAATCTTTTCTTATCTGCATGTCAATATGAAAATATACATCATGCATCTGTACACATTATAAGTGATCTCATTTTTTGATGGAATGGCACGTGAGTTATGTTTAGTACAATAAAACCAACGTGTGTTTTACAATGCAAATGCTTCAACAGTAGTGCTTTGCAAAACACAGTTCTTAGACAATGAACATTTCTAACGTTTGAACTCCCCACACCATTCTACAGTTAGCTACTATGTGTGTCTCTTAACCATTGAAAGTATGGTATCGGAATACCACTCTTCTTCTACCCTTCACCTGGGCCTGTTGCCTGAGCAGACACCCACCTGGTCTGCTCCTGTGTAGACACCATATCCCGAGACATCCTAGAGGGACCACAGAACCCAGAGCTGCAGGTAAGAATACTCACACACTACCCTATGTGTGAGTAGGCATAACTGGGTGCAGGGAGTGCCCAGGTTCCAGCAGACACTCAAACCCCACCCTTGGGAATACCACGCCCCTTCCACCCCTCGCCTGGGCATGCTGCCTGGAGCAGACACCTGCCTGATCTGCTCCTGTGTGGACACTGTCTCCCAAGACATCCTAGAGGGGCCACTGAACTCAGAGCAGCAGGCACCCATATCTGGAGACATCCTACAGGAGCTACTGCACTCAGAATATTGGACACCTTATCCTGAGACATCCTAGAGGAGACACTGCATCCAGAGCAGCTGAAACTTAGCTTGTCTGCTACTGTGGAGACACCATACCACTGTACTCAGAGCAGCAGGAGCTCAGGATTAAAAGATCATAAAGACATCTGTACTTTGAGAAGAAGTTCAGACACAAGCAAGACAACTGGAAAGGCAGGCTCCAGTCAGAAACAGTGAGTGCAGGTAGCACTAGAGTTAACCAGATGGTGAAAGGCAAGTGCAAGGGCATAAGCAAAAGAACCCAAAGTTACATGGCATCATGAGAACCCAGTTCTCCCACCATAGGAAGCCCTGAACACTCCATCTTACTGGAAAAGCAGGATTCAGAATTAAAATCACTTCTTATGATGATGATAGAGGACTCAAAGAATTTAAGGAGAACACAGGTAGATAGATAGAAGCTGTTAAAGAGGAAACACAAAAATCTCTTAAAGAATTGCAAGAAAAAACAACCAAACAGGTGAAGGAATTAAACAAAACAATTCAAAATCTAACAATGGAGTAGAAACAATAAAGAAATCACAAAGGGAGACTACCCTGGAGATAGAAAACCTAGGGAAAAGATCAGGAGTCATAGACACAAGTATCACCAACAGATTACAAGAGATAGAAGAGAGAATCCCACGTGCAGAAGATACCATGGAAAATATTGACACAACTGTCAAAGAAAATGCAAAATACAAAAAGCTACTAACCTAAAACATCCAGAAAATACAGGACACAATGAGAAGGCCAAACCTAAGGGTAATAGGTATAGATGAGGGTGAAGACTCCCAACTTAAAAGGCCAGTAAATATCTTCAACAAAATTATAGAGAAAAACTTTTCTAACCTACAGAAAGAGATGTCCATAAATATACAAGAAGCCTACATAACTCCAAATAGTCTAGACCAGAAAAGAAATACCTCCCACCACATAATAATCAAAGCATCAAATGTACAAAACAAAGAAAAAAAATACTAAAAGCAGTAAGGGAGAAAGATAAAGTAACAAATAATGGCAGACCTATAAGAATTACACCAGACTTCTCATCTCACCAGAGATGATAAAAGCCAGAAGATCCTGGACTGATATTATACAGACCATAAGAGAACAACAATGCCAGCCCAGACTTCTATACCCAGCAAACCTCTCAATCAATATTGATGGAGAAACCAAGATATTCCATGACAAAACTAAATTTACACAATTCCTTACCACAAATCTAGCACTTCAAAGGATAGTTGGTGTAAAACTCCTAAACAAGGAGGGAAACTACAATCTCGAAAAAGCAAGAAAGTAGTCTTCAAATAACCCCAAAAGAAGATACCTACACAAACATAATTCCACCTCCAATAACAAAAATAACAGGAAGCAACATTCAGTTTTCCTTAACATCTCCTAATATCAATGGACTCAATTCTCCAAGAAAAAGACATAGACTATCGGACTGGATTCATATACACGACCCAGAATTTTGCTGCATAAAGGAAACGCACGTCTGTGAAAAAGATAGATACTACCTCAGAGTAAAATGTTGGAAAACAATCTTCCAAGCAAATGGTGCCAAGAAACAAGCTGGAGTAATAAAATCGATTTTCAAGCAAAAGTAATCAAAAAAAAAAAAAAAAAAAAGAAAGGACACTTCATAGTCATCAAAGAAAAAATGTACCAAGATGAACTCTCAATTCTGAACATCTATGCCCCAAATGCAAGAGCAGCCACATACGTAAAAGAAACTTTACTAAAGCTGAAAGCATACATTACACCTCACACAATAATAGTGAGAGATTTCAACACCCCACCCTCAGCAATGGACAGATCATGGAAACAAAAACTAAACCGAGACACAATGAAACTAGCAGAAGTTATGAACCAATTGGACTTAACTGATATCTATAAAACATTTCATCCTAAAAGAAAATAATATACCTTTTTTCTCAGCACCTCATGGTATCTTCTCCAAAATAGACCATATAATTGGTCACAAAACAGGCCTCAACAGATACAAAAAGATTGAAATAATCCTGTGTACCCTATCAGATGACCATGGACTAAGGCTGGTCTTTAATAACAACAAAAACAATGGAAAGCCCACATACACATGAAAACTGAACAACGCTTTACTCAATGGATGACTTGGTCAAGGAAGAAGTAAAGAAAGAAATTAAAGACTTTTTAGAATTTAAGGAAATGAGGACACATCATACCAAAATTGTGGGACTCCATGAAAGCAGTACTAAGAGGAAAACTCATAGCCCTAAGTGCCTACAAAAAGAAACTGGAAAGAGCACACACTAACAACTTGACAGCACACCTGAAAGCATTAAAACAAAAATAAGCTAATATACCCAAGAGGAGTAGACGGCAGGAAATAATCAAAATCAGGGCTGAAATCAACCAAGTAGAAACAGAAATAACTATACAAAATATCAACAAAACCAGGAGCTAGTTCTTTGAGAAAATCAACAAAATAGATAAACCCTTAGCCAGACTAACCAAAGGGCACAGAGATAGCATTCAAATTAATAAAATCAGAACTGAAAAGGGACATAACAACAGAAACTGAGGAAATTAAAAAATCGTCAGATCCTACTACAACAAACTTGGAAAATCTGGATGAAATGGACAATTTTCTAGAGAGATAGCAAGTGTCAAAATTAAATCTGGAGCAGATAAACCATCTAAACAGTCCCATAACCCCTAAAGAAATAGAAGCAGTCATTAGAAGTCTTCCCACCAAAAAAAGTCCGGGGCCAGATGGTTTTAGTGCAGAATTCTATCAGACCTTCCAGGAAGAACTAATACCAATTCTCTTCAAACTATTCCACAAAATAGAAACAGAAGAAACACTACCCAATTCTTTCTATGAAGCTACAATTACGCTCATACCTAAACCTCACAAAGACCCAATAAAGAAAGAGAACTACAGATCAATCTCTCTTATGAATATTGACGCAGAAATACTCAATAAAATTCTCACAAACCAAATCCAAGAACACATCAAAACAATCATCCATCATGATCAAGTAGGCTTTATCCCAGGAATGCAGGGATGGTTCAATATTTGGAAATCCATCAATGTAATCCACTACATAAATAAACTCAAAGAAAAAAAACCACATGATCATCTCACTAGAGGCTCAGAAAGCATTTGACAAAATTCAACATCCCTTCATGTTAAAATTCTTGGAATGATCAGGAATTCAAGGCCCATACCTAAACATAGTAAAAGCAGTATACAGCAAGCCAGTAGCCAACATCAAACTAAATGGAGAGAAACTTGAAGCAATCCCACTAAGATCAGGGACTAGACAAGGCTGCCTACTCTCACCCTACCTATTCAATATAGTACTGGAAGTCTTAGCTAGAGCAATTAGACAACAAAAGGAAGTCAAAGGGATACAAATAGGAAAGGAAGAAGTCAAAATTTCACTATTTGCAGATGATATGATAGTATACTTAAGTGGCTCTAAAACTTCCACCAGAGAACTCTTAAACCTGATAAACAACTTCAATAAAGTGGCTGGATATAAAATCAACTTAAACAAATCAGTAGCCTTCCTATACTCAAAAGATAAACAGGCTGAGAAAGAAATTAGAGAAATGTCCCTTCACAATAGTCACAAATAATATAAGATACCTTGGAGTGAATCTAACCAAGCAAGTCAAAGATCTCTATGACAAGAACTTCAAGACTCTGAAGAAAGAAATTGAAGAAGATCTCAGAAGATGGAAGGATCTCCCATGCTCCTGGATTGCCAGGATTAACTTAGTAAAAATGGCCATTTTCCCAAAAGCAATCTACAGAGTCAATGCAATCCCCATCAAAATTCTAAATCAATTCTTCATAGAGATAGAAAGAGCGATTTGCAAATTTATTTGGAATAACAAAAAAACCCAGGATAGCCAGAACTATTCTCAACAATAAAAGAACTTCTGGGGAAATCACTATCCCTGACCTCAAACTGAACTATAGAGCAATAGTGATAAAATCTGCATGGTATTGGTACAGAGACAGGCAGGAAGATCAATCGGATAGAATTGAAGATCCAGAAATGAGTCCACATACCTATGGTCACTTGATCTTTGACAAAGGAGCTAAAATCATCCAGTGGGAAAATGACAGCATTTTCAGCAAATGGTGCTGGTTCAACTGGAGGTCAACATGTAGAAGGATGCAAATAAATCCATTCTTATCTCCTTGTACAAATCTCATGTCCAAGTGGATAAAAGACCTACACATAAAACCAGATACACTGAAACTAATAGAAGAGAAGGAGGGGAAGACCCTCAAATACCTAGGCACAGGGGAAAAGTTCCTGAACAAAACGCCAATAGCTTATGCTATAAGATTAAGAATTGACAAATGGGACCTCATAAAATTGCAAAGCTTTTGTAAGGCAAAAGACATTGTCAATAAGACAAAACAGCAACCAACAGATTGGGAAAAGATCTTTACCAATCCTACATCTGATAGAGGGCTAATATCCAATATGTACAAAGAACTCAAGAAATTTTACTCCAGACAACCAAATAACCCTATTAAAAATGGGGTACAGAGCTAAACAAAGAATTCTCAACAGAGGAAACTCGAATGGCCAAGAAGCACCTTAAGAAATGCTCCACATCCTTAGTCATCAGGGAAATGCAAATCAAAACAACCATGAGATACACCTCACACCAATCAGAATGCCTAAGATCAAAAACTCAGGTGATATTAGATGCTGGCGAGTATGTGGAGAAAGAGGAACACTCCTCCATTGTTGGTGGTATTGCTAGCTGGTGCAACCACTCTGGAAATCAGTCTGGTGGTTCCTCAGAAAATTGGACATAGCATTACCTGAGGATCCAGCTATACAACTCCTAGGCATATACCCAGAAGATGCTCCAACATATAACAAGGACATATGCTTCTCTTTGTTCATAGCAGCCTTATTTATAATAGCCAGAAGCTGGAAAGAACCCAGATGTCCTTCAACAGAGGAATGGATACAAAAATATGGTACATTTACACAATGGAATATTACTCAGCTATTAAAAATAATGAATTTGAGAAATTCTTAGGTAAATGGATGGAACTAGAAAATATCATCCTGAGTGAAGTAAGCCAATCACAAAAGAACACACATGGTAATTGCTCACTGATAAGCGGATGTTAGCCCAAAAGCTTGGAATAGCCAAAACTCAACTCATAGACCACATGAAAGCTCATGAAGATGGAAGACCAAGTGTGGATGCCTTGGTCCTACTTATAAGGAGTAACAAAATACTCAAGAGAGCAAGTATGGAGACAAAGTGAGGGATAGAAACTGAAGGAGGGGCTGTCTGGAGACCATTCCACCTGGGTATCCATCCCATGTACAGTCACCTAAGGTAGACACTAATGTGGATGTCAGGAAGTTTATGCTGACAAGAGCCTGTTATTGCTTTCTCCTTAGAGGTCTGCCAGAGGCTCACAGCTAACCACTGATCTGATCAAGGGTTTCCCAATGGAGAAGTTATAGAGAAGACTGAAGGAGTAGAAAAGGTTTGTGGACCCATGAGGAGAGCAACAATACCAACCAACCAGAGCTCCCCAGTGTCTAAACCACCAGCCTGGGAGCACATAGGGAGGTACCCATGACTCCATTTGTACATAAAGGGGAGGATGGTCTTGTTGGGCATAGGTGGGAGAGGAGATTCTTGGTGAACACCTAAGTGGAGAGTAATTTGAGGATGGGGAGGTGGGAGGGGGGGTAGGTGGAGGCATATCCTCATAGAAACATGAGGAGGGGGGGTTGATAGGAGGTTCCTGGGTGGTGGAGTTAAGGGGGGTAAGGGGATAAAATTTTAAATGTAAATATAATATCCAATAAAAAAGGAATATAAAAAAGAAAGTATGGTATCTATGGCTGAATAAATTCCTAATTTAATGTAGAACTGAATAGCCACAATAAATAATTAACATTTGATGACACAGTTCAAAAATGACCCCTCCAAAAGCAACTTTTATGTTTCACAAAGTATTTTGTGGTAATACATGTCACTACCAAGTTAGAAGTTTGTGCAAGAATACATAGTAAGAACCAATAGTAATGATATTAATAAATGTAGTTATATTTCCATTTTTGTATACACATCATTACACTTTCTCAATTGACATGATTTTACTCACTGCCCTCTCCTACCCCCTTTATCTTTTCTTCTCAGGCAGCCCCTTTTGTCCCTTCATATCCTACATGTACCTGCCATCACAGCCTCTTTCCTACAAGTGTCTATTCTCGACATCGAAGAGAAGTGCCCTTGGTAACACATTTTCCTATCCAATAATTTGTTGTTGTATTTCAGGCAGGTTTTAAATCACAGTTGTTGTGAATAGTGCAGTAAGATTAATGAAGTTTTCAGTTTTCTTGGATGATGTCTCATTGTCACTTCCTTAACAACAGCTACTCTGGGTGGTGAGAGATTGAATCTCAAAAGAGTTTCACTTAGCATTTCTCTGATTGACAAAGTTGTTAAAAGGCTTACTTTAAACACTTTAGGTTAGCATATAAAATAGTTAGCTTAATAACTATTTTTCTTGCATATATGTCATCACACTCTGTTCTTTTTTGTTCTCTCTCCCTATTGCTCTCTCATATGTCATGACCACACACCCTGTTGATTCCTCTCCCTGTGAGTCTCACATTCTGCTCATGTATTATCTGTATTTTGTTGCTGTCTATCCAACTTCCTTTATGCTCTCTTCAGACCCTCACTTCATCACTTCTCTAGTTGTCTCACACACAATATACCTTCACACATGCACACACTAATACTCACATACTACATTTATGAATGTATACATGCATATATATTTTTTTATATTTATACAGAAGAAAAAATTGGCATTTAACTTTCTGAATTTCACTGGCTTGAATTAACATAAGAAATCCTAGACCTCATGATGTAACTTTTTTATAGATGAATAAAATTCCATTGTACATAGGTACTATATTTTTTCTTCAATTATACTATTTATAAGCATCTAGATTACTTCCATCTTCTCAATAGTGTAAATAATGAAGCAACAAGGAAAAACACACAGCTATTAGAGCATACATATTGAGGAGGCATATAACTAGGCCATATGGTGGCTTTATTTTCATTTTTTAAAAAAATATTCAAATTTATTTATAAATTTGTGTGTGAGAAAGTATTAGCACATAAGCAATTGCCTGTGTAGCCCACGGGTACAGAAAATTGTAACCAAACTTAGGTCCCCCGCAAGAGTGGTATGCATTATCAACTGCTACAATATCTGTGCAGACTCTTATTTTCTGAATTGTTTTGAAAGAACCTCCAGAGTAACTGTAGAACTTGACATTACCATGAGCATTGGGTAAAGGTTTTCCTTTCCCTACATTTTCTGGAATATTTATTCTCTTGATGACAGCTATTCTGAGCACATGGGGATGGAATTTCAGTGCATTTTTATTTGTATTTTAATAACGGGAAATGATACCAAACATTCCTCAAATATTTATTGTCAATTTGTATTTCCTTAAAGACTAATTATTTAGCCAGGTGGTAGTGGCGCAAATCTTTAATCCTAACTCTCAGGAAGCAAAGGCAGAAGAAATTTTGGTTCAAGGCCAGCAAAGTTCATAGAGTGAGTTCCAAGATAGTAGGGCTATACAGAGAAACCTCATCCTAAATAAACAACAAAAGAAAAAAAATTCAACCTACATAAAACAAAACAAAATTGAGATTTTTAACTTATGTTCTTTAGTGATGAATTTTCCTTTTCAGGACTGTTTCAGCTGTGTCCCAAATATTTGTGTGTATTCTACTTTCATGTTTCATTTTCTTTTATACATTTAAAGAACCGAACCTGAACATTCAGAATTTTCCCCAACCCAATTTGCTTTTTCCGTGCTTCTTCTTGCTTTCACTACTAGCAAGTCCATTCCTTCACTGGCACTAGAGCCTACTTCTGCGGATTTCAGTAAATACCAACTGAGGCATTTAGACTCATGGACTGAACAACTTGTGACCTTCTGTTCATAGATAGACAGAAATTGTTGGGTTAGCTACTCCAGAGCTTTTAAGTCATTCTAAAAAATATAGATTACATATAGTTATAGATATAGATATAGATTAGAGATAGAGGTAGAGGTAGAGAGAGAGAGAGAGATTAGAGAGAGAGAAGGAGAAAGATTCATTCTATAATTTTTGTTACACTGGAGAATCTAACAGACAAGAGAAATAGATTTGAGTATACTTCATTTATAAAGGACACCTGTGCACTTTAAAGAAAAGGGGTTTCATTAAAGAGGATAATTAGCAACACAAATATATACTAATGAAAATATATTCTTAAATATAGTATTTGGATGTGATATTGCTTGATGTAGTTAAAAATAATAAGATTATCATACAATTTCTTTGTAACAGAGCCATAGCACTAGGAAAAGCATATTCATAAGGAAAGGTAGTTTATCTGTGCTTTGATAATGGGAGTTGAGGATAAAAACTATTGTAAGTAATTGTATTCTTTTTATACTCACCAGGTAGACTAGTCGGAAAACAGAATAACAGTAAAGATGTACAAGATGAGATTGCAGCAATAAACAAAAAAAATTTTCCCCACTGAATCTGCTGCTGATGTAAGCTGTTAAGAGTTTGACTTTAATGGAGAAAGATAAAAAATTTTCAATTAGGAACATTTATAAAACAAATCATAATTTGTTGGGAGAATGAGAGAGTTTTCTATTAATTTGCATTCATTTGTAATTTGTCACTAATTATTTGGGTGCTTTGCTGACATGAGCTGGTTGTCAGCATTCAATGCTACTGTTTGGTCTTTCCTCCCATCAGAGCATCACTTCCCCACTTTCATTTTCAGTGACATGACTCAGACAGCAGATGGTCCTGCTTGTTCCTCTTAAAGATTTTCCCCCTTTAATCTCTGCCCCTGGAAAACCAAGACTTGTTTTTTTTTGTTTTTTTGTTTTTTGTTTTTTGGTTTTTTTTTGTTTTTTGGTTTTTTCTGGTTCCTGTAATTTTACACCTGTACCTCTGTAACAAGAAACCTTGCTATTTAGGTTGCACCACTTTTCTTGTTTAATGCATCTGACCCTTGAAGTCACAAGACATCTGCAAGCCCTTCCTTCAGGCCCCTTGTGCTAAGTGTACTTGCTACTTCTGTGATCTCTCCAGTTTTTCTGTAGGATTCATTTGCATTCTTTCTTAAGGCTATTTTTGATCTTCACACAGCTTAGCAGGTAGCAAAGTACAGAGGAGACATGAAATACCCTGTGCTAGTGATTGCTAAGTTTCTGTCTCACAGATTGACTATGATCTATCAGCATCTCTTCTCTTTAAACAATGCTGAGCCCAATAGTATAACTTTCAAAATTACCAAGGTTATTTTTGCTTGTTTGTTTTCTTGAACCATTTAGGTAAAAAAAATCTACAGTAGTCAATGAGTATTTTATTACTAATATTTTCAGCTCCACAGCTATGGCATATTTTAGTTGGGAGATTGAAAGATGCCCAGCAGAGATTATGAGCACTAAATATGCTTACAGGTAACAGGGTTTTGTTTGCAGTACCACTGTCATAGCTAGCAATCATCTGTAATTTAGGAAACAATACTGAAGGCACTTCATACACATCATGCAGACATGACTAACAGAATATGTAAATAGATTTGAGTATAATTCAATTAAAAAAAAACAATTATGCACTTTCAACATGTGGTAAGACATGTTTGTGGAGGTCAGAGACCAAAATTACACGGACAAATTCTTTTCTCAGGAATCCATTTATAATGGTTAACTTATAGATAGAATATTTACAAAATTTTAATTTTAACTGAGGTTATTTACAATGTATAATTTTGTTCATTGTAACATTGAGGAATTAATATATTAGCCATTTATTACAGGTTGATTTCTTTGTGAAATACATATCAAATTTTATTTTTTTTAATTTTCCATACAGGTGTATGTTTCTGTGTATGACATAGGAGGAGGTCAGAGGACAAATTGCAGGACTTTGTACTATCGGATGGGACCTGGCTTCTAAAGAAAGCTCTTCACCATTGGTGTCCAACACCTATATACAATAAGACATCTTCCTGGCCCTGTTCTAATCATGTTAATATCATGATCTTTATCATTTGCTTTTCAGAAATTCTAATCAAGATGTTTATTTTTCTGAGTTTGTATTAAATTTTACAATTTAAAAGCTAGAGAGAACCCTCCAGTATGGAGAATTTAAGGGTGGGGAGGTGGGAGTGAGTGGGTAGATGAGTGAGGGCATATTCTCATAGAATCAGGAGGAAGGGGGATGAGATAGTGAGTTTCTGTGTGGGGGGGTGAGAAATGGGGAAAGGGGATAACATCTGAAATGTAAATAAAATATCCAATAAAAAAGGAAGAAATGATACTACTGTTAATGTAGGTTTTCAGCTATAAAATAGATGAATAGATGCAAACATTCTCAATCAAACATTTGCAAACTGAATATAAGAGTATATGTAAAAGATCACCCTCCATGATCAAGTAGACTTAATTCCAGAGATGCAGATATCATTCCACATATTTAATTCAATAAATATAGTTAACCACATAAACAAACTGAATAACATAAACCACATGGTCATTACCATAGATACAGAAAAGAACCTTGGCAAATGCAACATCTCTTTATAACAAAAGTCCTGGATATTCTAGAAACATAAAAGACACACTATAACATAATACAGGTGATTTACATCAAGGTCACATCCAACATCAACATAAATGGAAAGAAATTCAAAGCATTTCTATAAAAATTAGGTACAAGAACAAATAGTTCTTTCCACACTTACTCATTTTAGTACTTAAAATCTAACCTATAGTACAAAGACAACTGAAGGAGATTAAAGTGATGCAAATGTAAAAGGAAAACTTCAAATTATCTTTATTTGTAGAGTATATGTTTTATCAATAAAAACTTTAAAGATTCCACCAACAAACTTCCACAGCCAATAAGCACTTTCAGCAAAGTAGCAGAACACAAAATCAACATGGAAAATTAAGTACCCATCCTGTATCCAAGTCACAAACAGGCTAAAAGATCAGGGAAGCAACACATTTCACAACAACATAAAAAATATCTCAGGTGAAAAACTTTTGTAATCATCCATCTTCATGGATTATAAAGATCAATATAGTGGAAATAGTGATCATAACCAAAGCAAACTGAAGATTCAACAAAAAACCATCAAAATCTCAAAACTATTCTTTGCAAATAAAAGCAAACTCAGTTTCAAATGAATACACACACAACACAAAAGAAAACCATCGTGAATAATGAAAGAGTTACTGATTATCACCATCTTCAAATTCTGTTATTGGTATAAGCAGCATGGTATTGGTATAAAAACAGATACATTGATCAGTGGAATCAACCTGAAGACCCAGACCTAATTCCACACATTTTGACACTAATTTTTTTTTTTACTAAGAAGCCAAAAATATACACTGGAGAAAAATTAATATTTTCAAAATCTTGGCAGTAAAACTGGATAGATGAAAGTACAACAATACAAATAGATCTATAATCGTCTCTCTGCATAAAACTCCAATACACATGTATCACTGAGCTCCACATAAAACCAGATATGCTGATCTGCAGAGATGTGAAAGGGAGAAATAAGTTTGAACTCATTGACGCAAGAGAGGACTTTCTGACAGGACTCTGATAGCAAAGACATGAAGACAAACAATTAATTGGTCCCCATGAAGCTGAAAATAAAGCAAAGCAGCAGCCAAATGAACAGTTAAACAATTTTACTAATTACCTGTTTGATAAAATGTTAGTAGCTTCACTATATAAAGAACTAAAATACTAAAAATCTTTACAAATGATATATCTGTTACAACAAAATATGAAAAGTTAATGAACTTCTAAGTAATGGTCTTGATCATATTTCAAACAGTAAAAATACACATGTATACTATAAATGTACACACACACACACACACACACACACACACACCACCCAGAGTTACACATAGTATTTCAGAGCTATTGAATATATCTATTCAACAAGTATTCTATGCAACAAAAACTAAATAGAGAAGTAAATAGTATGACTTACACCGCATTCAACGTTTCATTCTTAGGCTTAAGAATTTTTCCTCCTATTGTATAACCCAGAGTGTATCCTATCATTTTTGCAGCATCCCCGATAGCTTGAAAATGAACACAGCATCAAATAGCTTCAAAATCAAATTTGGTCATACAAAAATATAGGTAAACTCTCTGCAAGATACATACATATATATATATATATATATATATATATATATATATATATATATAATTTTTATGCTATTCTCTATTACTTAATAGAGGGAAGATGGGTAGGAAGAGAGAAGAAGAAATGGGAATGGGCATAGAAGAGAGGGAGACATGTTCTTGAAAATATTTCTAGAATTTCTTTCTAACAAGTTTCAAATTAATTAAAGAGCAGGCTGGTGTGAAATTAATGCAAGTGTTAATGGTAGTCTTATAGTTGATGCCGGTCCTGAACTACAATCACTGCTTCTTTGCAAACAATAAGTCTGCCCTGTTAGGATTCTGCATTGCTTGAGTGAGGCCTGTTCTTATTACAAAGGTCATATGCTTTACTCAGTGTTCACTGATTGTTAATGTTAATCATACCTAAAACAACTATGGAGAACAACCTAGACTACTGTCTAACAGTACAACTGGGTGGCATATCTTCTTATATAATCAAGTATTAGATACTCCTATAACTTAATTACAAACATAATTGTCTCTTATTTAATCTCTATATTAAATGTAGCATAAATAAATTACATTGCATTTAGTATGTCAGTAGTGACATTGTCAAAATAAGTTTAAAGTAAGTACATATTCTTAAAAATGATGTCTACTATTGCCATGAAAATACTTCTTCATTCTGGTTGACAAGGACCAGAATCTATACAGGTGATTAGACAGATTATTTGGGGCTGAATTAATGCCTATTTAATGTAGGACACAGATTATACACAACATTGTAAATGGAAAAGAGAACAGTGTATTCAGCTGTCTTCTCTTCCCCAACTTTCTACACTCCTCTTCCCTCTTTTTCTCCCTTCATACAGGGAAAGATAAACAGAGACAAAGACAACACTTACCTACTTAAAACATACAAAGACTTTCTATTTCTCTAAATCCATTTCTCTAAATCTAAATCAGTGACATTTACATGATTTTTCTAGTGTTCAACATCTCATAATTAGATGTATCAGTGTAAAATTAAAGGTAGGCAAACAAGTCATCACTCCTTAGCACAGTGTCATCACAGATACAACAGCACTTACTATCAGTTAAACTACACAGATATCTGATAATTATTCAAAATGGGGAGTACCTATTAAAAACAAACTTGCCTAAATACACGCCTGCTGAATATGTTGGGACATGGTCAAAAATGAAGGTCACGCCAAGAATATAAATTGGCATCCCTGCTATTCCATGGAGCCACTGTGAGAAGATGTAGAGATAGATACATATTGATCTATAAGGTAGTTTCAATCCACCACAAGCTTCTGCTGACTTTTGTCTTTCTTCTACACATAACTCTTGAAAGATAAGAAAGATATTTTACTGAATTGAGTTCAAAATGTAATGTACAATTAATTTTCAGTTGAAACCACCACCATTCTTATTATTTCTTTACATTGAGTGTAGTCATATCATCAATTCATGATTATATTCATGCTAGAAATTGCACAATAAAATAAATTGATTGGGACTACTGAAAGTGACAAACATATTGTGAAACAGTGTATGATGTGATAAAGATTTTTTTAGGTACTGTGTTGTTCTCTACCCATTCAATTTTAAAATCCTTTGGATCACAAGTTATTTCTTCATTTTCTTAGTCACATGGTTATGAGGTTTGTGCCTACATTTTGGTAGACTGGCAGAACTAAGCAGATGATACAAATCATATTTACTATGACCGCCATGATTGATATTTAACATATGCTCTTTTTTGTTGTTGTTGGTTTTTTTTTTTTTTTTTTTTTTTTTGAGACAGGGTTTCTCTGTATATCCCTGGCTGTCCTGTAACTAACATATGCTCTTAAAATGTTATTGTAGAAACACTAATAAAGTGAAGGTTACTACTTATTACACCAATGAAAAGGTGTGTGACATAGTTTCTATGAAGCAATATATAACTTGGTAGAAAGTGGGAAGATGTCCTAAAATTGTGATTTAAACAACCATATATATCCACTTTTGATCCTTAAAATACATACTGATTTCAAATGACAGTTTCATACATGTATATGATGAATTCCTATAGATTACATATCTTTAATATTTCTGTATACGTCACAAATCCACTAGGTGGACTGAGTTCCACTTTACAACTGGTTCCCTCTTCTGCATTCATGTTCTTTTTATTTTTACTCCTCAATGAGTTGTTTACTGGATGAAAGTTGAATGGTTATGTACAGGAGCATGGGCACCTTGCCAGGGACTCTACTAGTCTATTGTGGAACTCTCCTCTCTCCCTCTCCTCTCCTCTCTCCTCCTCCCCTCCCCCTCCCCTCCACTCCCCCTCTCCCTCCTTTCTCCTCTCTCTCCTCTCTCTCCTCTCTCCTCTCTCCTCTCTCTTCTCTCTCTCCTCTCTCCTCTCTCTCCTCTTTCCTCCCCCCTCTCTCCTCTCTCTTCTCTCCTCCCCCCACTTTCTCCCCCTCTCCCTTCTCCCTCTCCTCCCTCCCCCCTCTCCTCCCTCCCTCTCTCCTCCCCCCCTCTCCCCTCTCTCCCCTCTCTCCCCCCTCTCCCCTCTCTCCCCCCTCTTCCCCCTCTCCCCCCTCTCCCCTCTCTCCCCCCTCTCCCCTCTTTCCCCTCTCCTCTCTTCCCTCTCCTCTCTCCCCCCTCTCTCCCTCTCCCCCTCTTCCCTCTCCTCCCTCCCTTCTCCTCTCTCCTCTCTCCTCTCCTCTCTCCTCTCCTCCCCTCCCCTCTCCCCCCTCCCCTCTCCCCCTCCACTCTCCCCCTCCACTCTCCCCCTCCACTCTCCCCCTTCCCCTCTCCCCCTCTCTCCCTCCCCCTCTCTCCCTCCCCTCTCTCTCCCCCTCTCTCTCCCCCATCTCTCTCTCCCCTGTCTCCTGCCCTCTTTCCCTCTCTCTCTCCCTCTCTCTCTCCCTCTCTCTCTCCCTCTCTCTCTCCCTCTCTCCCGCCCTCTCTCCCACCCTCTCTCCCCCTCTCTCCTCCTCTCTCCCCTTCTCCCCCTCTCCCCCTCCCCTCTCTCTCCCTCTCTCCCCCTCTCTCCCCCTCTGTCTCCCTCTCTCTCCCTCTCTCTCCCTCTCTCCCTCTCTCCCTCTCTCTCTCCCTCTCTCTCTCCCTCTCTCCCTCCCTCCCTCTTTCCCTTCCTCTCTCTCCCCCCCCCCTCCCCCTCCCCTCCCCTCTCTCTTCTCCTCCTCTCTCTCTCTCTCTCTCTCTCTCTCTCTCTCTCTCTTTCTCTCTCTCTCTCTCTCTCTCATCTAGCTGTATACAGGAATGCATTGTGACCTGTGAGCTAATTTTCCCTCCATGATGGGTTGTTCATATATGCTATCTTGGATAACTGATGTACAGATACTCACAGCTTCTGTTAGTTCAAGACTACACTGGCTTCTTCATGCCTAAGTTCAATGTTTCACACTACTTCTCACACCCTCCACCCCCATTAAGCTTCTTCCATCTTCTGCCTCTTCTTCTGCAATGTTCTGTGGTCCTTGTAGAACCCATTTATGGCTGAGCCCATAACAGTCACATTTTCTTAATTCTTATTCTTCTAAACTTTCTTGCTAATGTCTTTTAATATGTGATCCACATAATCTTAAAACTCCTGTTGGAATGATCCTGTTAACTATCTCAGTGGCCCTGTGTGTTTCTTCTGTAATTATCATTGACACTTCTTTCTATATTTTCTCTTTTTTGCAACATGCAAACTCTCAGTAAAAGTACAACCTTAGTCAAATGATCACTTTTTCATGATCTCTAGCTATACTTTTAGGGCTGATGAAAAACATGTGGCATTTGAAGTCCAATTTGACTTCATGTTGAATAGACTCAAGAAAGTCCTTTAGGCTCATGACAGTCATAAAACATAAATCACATCTTGAGTCTATTCACTTCTGTCTTGTTCTAGAATGTTGAACTCACTAGTCTACCTACTCCTAAGGAGCACATTTCTCTGCTTTCCACTAAATAATATTTTTTAATCTTAACAAAAATAAATAATTCTCTATGAAGGAAATTGGAGATTATAAGTAACTTAACATGTGAGTAGCATTCATACCCCCAAAGAAAAACTATCAAGAAGTGGGGTGTGTTCAATACCATAAATATTGATTAAAGGTCTAATTTCCCAACACATAAGGTTTAATTATAGTAAATAGCATGGGTTATATTAAAAAACTTGACAGATATAATTGTTATAACATTTTAGGTAAATCACATTGAAATTGACCATAGAAATGTGTAAAAATATCAAGAAACATGAAGTGGTCTTTCATACACTCATGTATGAAAATATTTCAACTGGTGATAAAAAGAATGAGAAGGACTTGGAGCAGTAGAGGTCCTCAGCAGTGCAAAAAAACTGGGTATTCTTCCAGAGGACCTGGATTCTGTTTTCAGCAGCTAAATGTCAGGTCAAACCCATCTGTACTACCAGTTCCAGGAAATCTGACAACTTTTCTTGCTTTGGCAGACATCATCAAGCAAAGAACATGCATGCATACATGCATGAAACACACTCAAAGAGCTAAAACAAATTATTAAATATTTAATGCAATTTAATCCCCTCATCTTTTCCAATTAAAAAATACCATTTATAACCAAAAAGCAGCAATGAATTTGAGAGTGGTTAAGTGTGGAAATGTAAAGGATTAGAGGGGGGAAGAATATGTGAGAGGTTGAGAAGATGAGACAAGGGAGGGTTTGGGAGACAAAAAAGGAAAGACAATAGTCATGTCATTTCACTTTAATTAAAATAATTAAGAAGCATGCAAAAATTAAAAATAAAAGGAGAATAATTTGGTTGTGTTTAGTCACTAATGAGAACTGACAGAGAAGAGGACCTTGAAGACAGCAGTAGAAGAGGATGACAAATGGAAGTAAAGATGAGGTAGGAGCACAAAAAAAAGATCACTAGAGGACAGTTCTTTCATTTTCAATGGATGGAAAAAGGAAAAATACTGATACAAAAAAGGAAGGCCAAAGTAAAACTTTACTGTTAAGAAATTAAGGCAATGTTCCTGCATCACATAATTTTCCATCCAACACAGGATATTTTAAGAGTTTAGTAAGAAAGCCTAAATTACTTTCAAAGGTTAGAACAGAATGTGGACTATGATGACATTCACATGAATAGACCCCTTTGTGAAGAAACTAGCACTTCCAATTGGCAGCAGCAGATTCATCACAGGAGTCAGCAGTCAGATGGCACAGGGAAAGGGGCAGGGGCAGGATTCACTCTCAAGGATTCCATGCAGGAGATAAAAGGACAATGAGACAAAATAGCTGAGGACACACACTAGAGGTGGTTTGAAAGACTTTGATATGTCATGTTGGCAGACAGAAAACTAGCTGCAAATGAAGGGAAGTAGCAACTAGGAGAATCAGGGAAAGCTGGTTTTCATGATACCTAATACCACTGGTCCTAATGATAGAAAAGAGGTTTGCCTTCATTCTGACTAAGTACTAACCACTGGTGGGTATCATCAAAAACCTGAGCTCAGTACACCTGCTAAGATAGATGTGTGCATGGTCACTTTATATTATAAAGTTCTGAAAAAAAAGGATACAATGTAGAATAGGTATTTATATGAATTTGGGGAGAAAATTTGTGTTGAATTGTTCAAGATATTGAGATGTATGATGTCTACATGTTTGTTGAGTCACACACTCTATATGAGAGTTGAACATGTATTTGTCATCACTGTAGGTAAGAGATGCAAGCATAGAATAGATAACAAACAGAAAACAGAAAGCAGAGGACTGACTATACCAAAGAGGTTCAGCGAACACATAATGAAAATGAACCTAGGGTCTAATCATAAAAGCACTAAAAGGAAAGAGCAGAAAAGAAAATTCAGAGACAGCAATAATGGAAGATGTGTAGATAAACAAATGGAGAATCTCTTTACGTGTGTGTATGTGTGCATGTTTGTAAGTATGTCTTTCTGTCTGTCTGTGAGTGTGTGTTTCTGTAAGCTGAAATGAGTATGTAATCAAAAATATTTATGCACATGATTCCAAGTAGAACAAAATTTATAAAGCATAGATGACATGAAAAGTATTCAATAGGAAGAAAAAACCGTTACTGCTGTGATTCCTCAACACTGATAATAGACTTTTAAAGATTCAGTTTTACATTTTAAACTGTGCTCGTGTTTATTATGCAAGCCAATGGCATCAGATACCTGAATAGAGTATCAGATCCCTTAGAAGTGTAGTTATGTGTGGTTCCTAGCTGCCTGATGGTCATGCTTAAATCCAAACTCAGGTCCTCTGAAAGGATAGTGTATGTTCTTAATTACTGAGTAGAAATTTTAGTATTTATCAAGACAAGTTCCTGAGGACTCTACTACTTCTGACCAGAATACTGTTAAAAGAACAAAGTAAGGAAATGCTTTTCGTTTCCTCCTTTCATAAGCCATCTTTTCATTAAAGCAAATGTCAGTTCTACAAATATAACTGTCATTTAAAAACATGTATAATATACAGTTCTTACATTTGTGTGTATTGCATAGTATGTAACTATTTTAATATTATTTGTGCTTCATACTAACTAATTTTAACTAATATTTATGATGTATAAACATCATAAATATATCATGAATTATAAATTTTAAAAACATTCATTTACCTATTCAGATGGATACTTTTATACATCATGTCTTGTTAAAACCCAGCTTTCCCTTTGTATATAAGTCTGTACATGATCTGAGGTAATAGTGTTAGAAATATACTCCAAAGACATTACAAATAGTTCTTGTTTATTAGGAATAGTGAAAGATTGTTGTATAACAAAGCTACTGTCTTTAAAGATTCAAATGGCAGTCAGAGTAGCACCTAACTTTTGAAAAGGGTAACTTTCCTATTTATCCCTTCATTATGTGTAAGTTTACTCCTGTATTATTTATTACTTATGTGGGTCTGAGCTTATGTGAAGGGAAAAAAGAGAATAATTAAAGTATCTTGTAGAAAATAAAATGACTTTCCAGATTTCTCAGTAGATTTGTAACATACATAACATTTTATAAAATACATAACTGTAAAATTATCTAAAAATAGTGCTTCCTAGACTCATCTCTTTCTGAGAGATAAATCAGAGAGCTTCATATAGTTTATTAAGCATGATTGCATAAACAAATACAGAAGAAATGCAACAAGACATATATCATGAACTACTGTAAATTCCTTGAACCAATGATTTAAATGAACACTGATTTAGTGTATGATAGTATATTTGAAAAAAATCTCACCTTCAGTTTCTTCAATCGTTCTTATAATTTCATATTTAAAGAAAGGAAAGGCAAATAAAATTGATTCAAGTGCCAATATAAGAGAGGCAGCTGCCACCCATTTTGACCTGTTTCCTCTACCTCCAAAGTGCGCTACAAATATTGCTACCAGGAAAGATAAAAAGTAGTCACTGTAATCCAATGTTAATGTCTCTCGCTTTGACAGTAAAAATGTAGTCTCATATTTTGCCAAATTCAGATCAGACAAAGCATACAGAATACCTGGAAAGTCAAAGAAAGACAAAAGACAACATAATGTATTTTAATAGACAAAACAGATAACCATTATAATCATTCATAGAACTGTAATTTATACTGATTTAAATTTATTTTATAACACTACAAGTTAGTAAAACCTATACAGTAACAATAAATTCATTAATTCCATGAGATATTTTTCTGAATATGAGAAGCTATTTTAACTACTTTTATTAGTGGTCTTTTAAAGATAAATTATATTGGAATCATGTCATCACTTCAAATGTATTATGTTCTAATTATGAAGAATTAATAAATAATAGAATGGATATTTATGTATTTTCTCTAAATTGAAACTATAAAGATATTTGAAACACAGCTTGGATTTCCAGTATAAATTTGTCCATAGCTAAGATTCTGTGCTTGAAGTTTAACATTTCTGTGTATTTTCAATCTTAAAAATAATTAATGTATGCATTCAATTTAAATCATTCTAAAGAACATGAAATAAATAAATGATACCATTATCTGTGTAAAATCACCATCCAGCATGTAAAAAAAAAAACAAAAAACAAACAAACAATCACAGAAGAAGGAAAATGATGTGATATAAGGAATAGCTGCAAAAAGATTTCATTTCTTGGAGTAAATACAGAAAATGGTTACAAAATGAAACTTATGGTGTGTGTGTGTGTGCAAAGTGGTAGGATCACATGTCATTGCTGAAGCATCAATCTCTGCTACTGCACAATTACCTCAAAGCACTCCTTGGATTGCAGGGATCCAGGAATCTACAGGCTCTGCCTAAAGCTCCTAAAGCTCTGAGAACCAACTGATCCCCTGCTGGTCTACAGCCCCAGGGCCAGACACAGGAGCACAGTGCAGGGGAAACACTCAGGATTGTTGCTGATAGAATGTCTGTTCCCTACTTTACCTCCAAGAACCTCAATCATTCAGTGTTGCTCCTGCTGCCACAATCACCACCCAAATCAGAAAACCACAGAAGATTCTGCCTACACTTTTGGTACCTACTGCCTCACTGACAATAGCTAAGTATGAGATCAGGCAGGAAGCCAGTAGGCAAATGTAGTTTCCAAGTTATCAGGACAACTTGCAAATTTAAGTGAGTTCAGAAGTGAATCAATGGAGTTGGAGACTACAGGCAAAATGAGATTTTTCATATTACCAAAAATTATTAGTAAAATATATAACTAAAATAAATAGGAGAGAGAAAATGAAGAGGACACAGACAACATAAGGACTCAGGCACTCATGTGGTTCTTCCTGTGCTCTGGATCACTTGAAGTCTCACCAGCCCTCAATTCTAAGATTAGAAAACAAATTCCAAGCAGAAAGCTACTTTATTCAGAATGTTTCAAATTTGTGAGCAGAAATTGTGATGGCAGAGCTGTTTTCAATTTTATCTCAATCTCCAATAGACTCAACCTGAACTTAAGTTTATCATTAAATAACATGCACTAACTAAACAACACCTTCTCATCAATTCTGAAGCTGTAATCCACTATGTGGAATGCACCCTGCCAAGGATGGAGTAAATGACTGAAGGCATTGGGTTAACTGGTTTTCATTCATCATTGAAAAATGAGTTAAAAGTCATCCACTCTCTCCATCCCACAGTGTATCTGCCTCATGTCTACCTCGATAAAGCCTTTCACCAAAGCAACTTGGCTCCTCCAACTTACCATGAATTAAGGCTGTCACAAAGTATACAGTCATGAATGAATCAATGTTGTTGTAACGCTGTAAACGAGAGCAAACCAGAGGGCCGAAACCAAACGGCCCCTCCTTGGAAGCACTGTATTTTGGATCTGATAACATTTCGGCACTTGTAGGAGATCTTTTTCTTTTTGGTAGACTTTTCAACTTCTTCTTGGCAGCTGGAATTGTTTTCAGATACATTCCTAGTTTCTGGACTCCCTCAATTTCACGTTTGCGTTTGTCATCCTTCTTGACCACCAGATCTGCCATCCTGGTTCCTCCCCTTTTGTTCTGAAGCTGAGCCATGGCTTATCCGAAGCAGCTCCAGGGATACTGCAGGTATGTTTTGAGGCACCTGAGTACTCCCTGGTCTCAGGTGACTTACTCTCTCAGTAAGAGAGCTACCACTCTAACCTCTGAAGGGAACGTTATTTCGAGCGCAGAAAGCCAACGTCCCGACAGACTGGTTGAGTAACGTGGCAAAAGTTCCAAAGCTGGATTCCATCTTTTCCGTCTCACAAATAAGGAAAAAAGAAGATAAAAGGAAAGAAGAAAATAATAAAAAAGGACAATTTGACTTCTTTCTTTCCTGTTTTTATCCCCTTGATTTCCTTCAGTTGTCTTATTGTCCTAGCTAAAGGGTTAAAATAGTATGTTGAGTATATATAGAAAGAGTGAACATCTTTTTTTTAAATTTATTTAATTGTATTATTTAATGGATTTAATAGAATTGTTTCTATTAATGCTGATCTTAACTGTAAATTTGCTGTAAATAGCCCTTGTAATGTTGAGGTATATTCCTGATATCCCTAGTCTGTCTAACAACTTTTATCACAAAGGAGTGTTGGATTTTGTTAAAGGCTTTTTCTGTATCTAATAAGATTATCATGAAGTTTTTGTCTTTTAGTCTGTTTATGTGTTGAATTATGTTTATTGAATTATATATATTTCCACATCCCAGCATCTCTGAGATGAAACCTATGAGGTCATGTTGGATAATTTTTTTTTTCTAAATGTGTGTTCTAGGATTCAATTTGAAAGTATCCTCACAGAGGACATTAATGTTTATTTGGAAATCCATAGCTTGTTGGAGAAGCGTACAATTCCCTGTGTAGGGTAACTCCAGATAGACAATACATAGATAGATGATAGATAGATAGATAGATAGATAGATAGATAGATAGATAGACAGACAGATAGATAGATAATGGGTAGATAGATGACAAATGGAAGGAAAGAAAGAGCAAAAGAACAAACAAATGAAAGAAAAAATAGATCAAAAATAGGATCTTTGAGAAAGCTACTTGGAACCATACTACTAAACACATATAAGGCCTGCACCATCAGATATGCAGCCTATTCCTCCTCTCATACCCTGCCAACACTTTCCCACTCATATGCCCTTCCCCATTACTCACCATCCCTTCCTCATATGACCTGTGTTATACACTATTACTCTTAAGGTCTTCTTTTTCTCTCACCTCATTGATCCCTTTCTAGTGTTCTGGATTCTAAGGTATCCTAAATTAAACACATAAGGCAACATATGATGTTAAGATCCATAAATGCCAGGCAGTGATAGCATGTGTCTTTAATGTTAGCACTTAGAGGTCTAGAGGCAATGGCAAAGCAGTTGTATTTCTATGAGTTGGAAGTCAATCTGGCCAAATATATTACATACATACATTTTATACACACACACACACACACACACACACACACACACACACGCACGCACACACATATTCATTTGGAATTAATATATGTGGGGCGTAAAACAAAAGAGTCAACTTTCATTCAATTACCTATGTTTACTAGTTGCTTCAAATACCACTGTTAAAGATGCAATCTTTTTTTCAATGTTATGTTTTCAGTATCTGTGTCAAAAACTAGGTGTTAACGGATCCTCAAACCTATTCCACTAATCTCTCTCCCTCTCTTCTCTCTCCTCTCTGTTTCTGTCTCTCTCTCTCTCTCTCTCTCTCTCTCTCTCTCTCTCTCTCTCTCTCTGACATTTTCATTACCTCATTACCATAGTTCTTTAATGGAACTTGGAACTTGGAATGATGATACCTCTAGTAGTATGTTTACTCTCAGCCATTTTGATTATCTTTTGTCTTTTGTTTTCTGGGACAAATTTTAAAATTTATTTCCATTTCTGTAAAGCAAAATTGTGTCAGAATTTTGATGAAGTTTGCAGAGAATACATACAGTAATTTCTCATAGAAAGCCATCTTTACAATATCCGTCTTACATATTGGCATGCACACGTGGTCTCTTCCATCTTTCTGGTGTTTCATTCATCAGTGTTTTAAAGTTCCTATAGTATAGATTTTTCACTTTTTTAGTTTATTCCAAGGTTTGTGCTTGTTTGCTGTTTTAAATTACTAGAAAGGCAATTGTTTTCCTGATTTCTTTCTCAGTATGTTTTTGTTACATAGGTAAGCTGTTGGGGGTAATATTTTAAAAAGGCTGAGACTCGACGGACTATCTAAGCACCCACTGCTCTGCTTAGCTCAGGCCACCAGGCTCTGTGGCTTGAAGCCAAGTGCTCCACAGATGGAAATGGCCAGAGACCATGGGCTGCCACAGTTAGAAATGGCCAGCCAGAAACACCAGCCCTATCACCCATGAGACTACTGTGGTGGCTAGATCAGCCAATTCACCATGCTGTTTCCACAAAGCTTGGCTGAACCCCAGACAATACCTGACATCCACACTGTACCTGGTAGAAATGAGACTCTAATTCTTAATTATTATACAAAGGTTTTATATAATTAGAAATGCCCAATTAACAAGATTCCCACAAAATTTGAGTTGTTATGCAATACCTAACCTTAGATAAAATTTGTTATCCAGGACTCTTCTTGATGTGTGTGTGGTTCTCCATGGCCCCTACCTCTCTCCACCTCTTCCTTCTCCTCTTCCTCTCCTTACTCCTCCCACATCAGCTCCTCCCAAATTCCTGAGTTTATTGTAAAATGTAGCAGAGAGGGGATATCCCACTACAGTAAGCTATGGATTTAGAGACGGTAGGTAATTTGTATCTTCCACTGTGATGAATGTGCTTCTCATCTCTTAAGAGTCCCCTGCTGTCTCTGACATTTACAATCAAGTTATCTACATGTAAGGATACTGTGGATTCTTTCTTTCCTATTTGTTTGCCTCTTATTTCTTCCTCATGTGTAATTGCTTTAGTTAGAACTTTACACACTGTAGCACTCCACGAAATACAAGTAGTGACATAGAACATGCTTGTCTTTATCCTAATCATGAAGGCAATGCTTCAAGCTTTTCAGCATTTAATATAATGCTAGCAATATGTCATGGACAGCCTCTAAAATGCTGAGATATGGTCATTTCAGTTTTATTGGTGTGAAAAGATGTTGATGCACTATTGATAAATTTCAAATTTTTCAAAGGCCTCTTTTTGTGTTTCAATTGAAATGATAATGTGATTATTTTTTGTTCTGGTGTTCTTTTATATTATAAATTACATTTATTGATTTACTCATGGAAACAAATCATGAATAAATCTATGATTATAGTTATGGCTAATATTATTATGTATGTGTTCTTAAATAATTTATTGAAAAAATCTTTTTAAAATGCTTATTAGAGAGATTGGCTAATAACTGTCTATCTTAGTTTTGTTTGTGTCTTGACTTTTAATTTCCTATTTTTTGAAATAAGTAGTGTTAGAACTAGATTTTGAAGGTCTGTAAAAACTGTGGGATACATCTGATCCTCAGTGTTTATTTCAAGAAGAGATTTTTCTGGTTGGTTCTAATAGGATGTTTAAATTTCCTAGTTTGTCTTGATTATTCTTGGTAGAACTTATAGATCTAAGGTGTATCCAGGTTTTTTAGACTTTTATATTCAGTAGAATGTAGATTTTCATATACATCCTTATATTTCATTAAATTTCTTTGATGTTGTAATGTCTCCATTTCACCTCTAATTTTAATAAGTTTATCTTCTGTCTCTTTCTTTTAGATAACTTGGTAAAGAGTTTATGAATCCTGTTAATTTTTCTTTATTTATTTAAAAACATTATTTTCTCACATAATATATCTTGATTATATTTTTCCTCCCATCTCACTTCCCATCTGAATCTACTCCCTTTCTGTCTCTCATTAGAAATGAACATGATTAAAATGGATAATTATGCAATAAAAATAATATAATGTAGTCAAATAAAACAAACACATTGGAATTGGTACCATTTAATTGAAATATATTTTCAATCATATCACTTTAAATTAGAGTTTTTCATTGGTGGTAAAGAGTTTGGTTTTACTATTTGCTTGTTTGTGTTGGGTTTTGTTTCCCTGGTTCTTTCTTTTTTTTTCTTTTCTTTTGTTTTATTTTTTTTTGTTTTGTTTTGTTTTTTTTGTTTTTTTTGTTTTTTTTTTTTTGTTTTTTTGAGACAGGGTTTCTCTGTGTAGTCCTGGCTGTCCTGGAACTCACTCTATAGACCAGGCTGGACTCGAACTCAGAAATCCGCCTGCCTCTGCCTCCCAAGTGCTGAGATTAAAGGCGTGTGCCACCACAGCCCCGGCTGTTCTTTCTTTCTTTCTTTCTTTCTTTCTCATTTTCTTTTCTTTTCTTCTTTTCTTTCTTTTTTTCAGGAGATGAATCAGGTCTGCTACTTTGTATCTTCTGATGGATGAACTAAGACAAGATATTCAGATTTATTACTCAAAAGCATTTATGACTACTGTCATTTTGCTGAGTTTTGTTAAAATTCAGAAGTCTTAGTCTTCCCTTACTTAATGAGTTTTCATATTATCATTTTTGCTCCTGTGGTCATTTGAATTGCTTATCTTTGTCTTTAATTGTTTACGTGTCTTTCTTCTGTCCTCAGTGGGACTGGCTTAGTGGTCATAAATTTCATTGGCCTGATTTATCATGGAAAAACTTTCTCTCACACTAATTATGACAATTAGTTTTGCTTGGAATATGAGATAGGATTGACAACATGGTTTTTTTTTTTTTTTTTCAGAATTTCAAAGATACCAGTCCAAAAGCTTTTTTCATTGATGATTAGAATTGAAAGTCAGCAGTAAGTCTTGCCTTCATATTTGGACTGAAAAGTCAGCAGTTGGTTATAACCTCATCCTCTTTTTCAGCTTTCAGAATACTTTGTGCTATAAATTCAGTATTTTAACATATCATAGGGATCGTATACTATGCTCCTGTCTGTAGTGTTATGTGTGTACCATGTATTTAGATTTAGGTTGGCTTCTTTTTCTCCTAGATTTGCTAAATCTTTGTCTTTGATGTTATTGAAAAATATTTTCAGTACCAGAGAGATGGTTCAGCTGTTAAAAGCATTGGCTGTTCTTTCAAAGAACCAGGGGTCAATTCCTAATACATACATAGCAACTCACAAAGTCT
The DNA here is from genome assembly GCF_011762505.2 of Arvicanthis niloticus. NCBI lineage: Eukaryota > Metazoa > Chordata > Mammalia > Rodentia > Muridae > Arvicanthis > Arvicanthis niloticus. Next base: position 8,531,534 of record NC_047674.1, on the reverse strand, counting down.
CTGTAACACCAGTTCTAGGGGATCTGTTGAAAGATACCGCGAGTCTGTCTGGCCCTGGGCTTTTGTTTAGTTTGAAGGCTTTTTATTAAACTTATAATCTCCTATTTATGTGGCTGATTATGATATTGATCTCTCTATGGTTTAACTTTGCTGTTCTGGTCGTGTCAATATTTATCCATTTCTTTTATATTTGACTTAATGGTGTACATGTTTTTAAAGTATTCCCTGCTTCTCTTGTGAACTTCTTGGATGTCTGTTTTTATATTTCCAGGTCATTTATAATTTTGTGAATTTGGATTTTTTTCTTTCTTTTTTTCTTTTATTTTGTATTATTTGATCTTACTGGTTCTGGTACTGCTTTCTTTGTTTGCATCTCATTAATTTTAGCTTTGACATTTTTTTTTTTTAAACTTTCTTGCCAGGTACTGCATTTGAATCTCCGCAGGTCTTGAATTTCCAGAGTTGCATAATTAAGTCATTCAGTTGTACTTGTGGTTATTTCTTACCTCTAGAAGTCTGGAGATCCCAATTTCTCTCGTAGGACTCTTTTAACCTTATACCAAAGGTTTTTGTTGTGTTATGTTTTCATATTCAGTTAGTTTCAGGAATGTTTTATTTCTTTCTTGGTTTCTTCTTTGACTCATTCCTTATTCAGTACTAAGTTGTTTAATCCCCATGAGTTTCTGTACTTTTTAGAGACTTATTTGCTGCTGATTATAAGTTTTATAGCACTGTAGTCCAAAAAAACACACAGAGTTAATTTCATTTTTTCCTCTTTGTTCAGATTTGTTTTGTTTTTAGGAGATGGTCATTTTTAGAAAAGCCCTTATGGGTTACTAAGTATGACTTATATTTTTGGAGGTTTTAAGTAGAAATATTTTCTCTATGATATCTGTTACAACCATTTGATGTTTGACTTTACTTAATTCTGATATTTGTTTGTTATTTTTGTCCAGATGATCTGCCTAGAGCAGAAAGTGGGTTATTGAAATCTACTATTATCAGGTTATTATTATCTACTGCTGCTGCTGCTATCTTAATTTTTAAATCCAGTACTGCATTTTTATGAAATTGAAGTCACTAGAGTTTGGCTCATAAATGTCTATGGTAGTAATGTTGCCTTGCTTTATTTTTGCCTTGATTTGAATTCAGTGTGTTTATTCCTTCTGATTAGTATTAGTTTGAAACCTGTGTTGTCTGATATCAGGACACTAATGTCCATCTGGCTTTGTTATCCAGTTTGTGTGGAATACTTTTCTCCAATTGCAAAAGGAGTCCCATGATAGAAATTGCCATTTCCAACATTTTCACTTAAAAGTGGTTCCTTTCTTTGAAGCTGAGCTTCTTGTACATGACAGAAAGACAGATAATAAAGACAGATAATGGGTTTTAGTGCATCCAGCCTGAGCATTGTCTGTGTGGGGAATTGATGACATTAAAGTTTGAAGTTAGTTTGGGGATGTAGTCATTGTATTTTGTTGTTTTATTGCTGTTTGTATTCTTACTCATTGTTGCTCAGCCAAGCCTAGATGAACCACGTAGCTCATTCCTAAACCCACAGGTTCAAAATTAGGATAGAAGTTCATACTTGTCGTTTCTCTATCTGACCCACAGAAAGGAGCAATGTAACATGGGATTCTTCTCAACACAGTTTATTCAGGAACCTTTTACAACACTGCTCTCAGGAAGCCCCCAATTCCAGTTGCATTTGTCCTTTTATCCCCAAGCCTTCCCCATACAACGCCTGCCATGTGGGGTAGTTTCATTGGTACATGTCAGGTGGCCTGATAATGCATAGCAGCGAGACTGTGCAGTAGTTCTGCGGACATGGCTCTTTGTGGGGTGTATAAGGAAGTCAGGTGCTAGTCCTGAGACTTGGCAGCTGTCCTGGGTACCATCTTGGGTTGACTGCTACACCCGCTCCTCACAATTCCCTCTTATTTATTAATTTTGGCAGAGAGAGTGCCTGTCTTAGATAGCCCCTTGCAAGCAATGTTCCTTACCCATCATTGGGAGTCAAACAGCTTTGGTTTGGTCCCTGTCTTAGGTTGGTAACACGCTCAAGGAGTCTTACCCATCATTGACTATCTCTCTAGCATGCCAAGCCACACTTGAGGAGATTGTCCCATCTCCACGGCTGCAAATGCTTGTACAATCAAGGCCACATTTTTGTCATGTCAGGCTTTCATTTTACACATGCACCAAAAGGCAAGGTAACTAATAAGGATCAGGCACATAGCTACCTCCCCAGTTCCCGCCTACTCTTTAATGTGGGACATTGCTTGAAGAATCCAGCTGATCAATCCGAAGGCCAGGGAGGCATCCATTCTGGTCGAGTTAATGTGAACAATGGACTGTCGTAATTCTCTCAGCATTCCCTCTAATTCTCTCGACCAATTTTCTATAAGGTACTGAGAAAGGCTTTTGGAAATATTACTAGCATGGCTTATATTCTGAAAAGGCATGGAGGTAACACATATACCTGTATATTTTCATTGGCAACCCAATTGAGCCAACTCCATCAACACCTCTACCTGTTCCTGAACAAGATCAACTCTTTGATCAAGCAATAGAATGCCTGCTTTCAAATGACAAGGAAATTAATATTTCCTTGAGTATCCAAGGCCTAGGCAACTGCCACAGACATATTATTCAAAGCAGCTGCTGTCTGGACTGTGGTGGTTGATGAAATAGTGGCCCTGTGGCCGCGGTGGCTCAAACAGCAATGGCTGTAACTATTGCTGCAGTAATGCCAAAATCTCTTTTAGATCTAAATAAAATCATAGCTGAAAGGGGCTTCCACAGGCCAAGAAATATGTTGAGGCACACAGGCAACCATAGCAAAATGATATTTAGAAGTATTCCAACATAATGAATAAAAACAACTATTATTATCACTTTTAACACACTACTATTAAAACTACCATTAAACACTATAAATATGAAGGGTGGTCAAACACACACTGGAGTGGGTTGGAAAGAAATATTCTTTCCTGAACTCAACAATTTTACTGAACTTTCAAAATAACACTCCCATCCCAGCAAAAACTAGCATTACCAACAACTCCACCCACTATCATACTCATAGGGGATACATCTGTACAGCTTCCATCCACTCCACACAAAAGCCAAATATCCTAGAGATTGCTTGCCGCAGACACCACCATCACTGTAATGCTCCTTTGTGTTTTCAAACAACATAATCTCGTTCAGACTTGTGGGAGTCCAAACAATTGGATTGAAAACAGCAACTTCCTTGTTCATACACAAAAACATATAACTATTCTTTGCCATTTAATAAAATAACACTACCTTTGGGGACCTCCACATAATGGAGAGAGAACATTAAAATCTCTGTTGTGTCTCTTATTTGTACCTCAGAGTAGAATAAACATGGATTTGGAATATAAGTACCCGTGTATGTGCGCTTTTATAGTCTATCAAATCCACACTGGATGAAGTACAGGCTCCCAGCAGCCACACCCGAGCAGGTGAGAGTGAAAGGGGTCCTATTGATCAGAAGGATTCAAAAAACAACTCCAAACTCATATTCCGAACTCCATGCTTTCCTGAATCAAAGAAACAGCTTTGAACTATTGTACTCAGTAAATTCCCAAGTAAACCTAACATGGCCCCGCATGGGTGGATGTGTCCTGAGACATCCAATCATTATTAAAAATGATTAAAAGTCTGAACCCACATCGGTTTGCATTGCATCATAGCAACATCAATTTGATAATATTAATAATGAACACATGACCTGAACTTTCACTCTCTTGCTTGATGTGATGTTTGTCTTAAAAGTAAAAGACAGGTACATTAAGAAATCAAGTATTAGACTGTGTGTTCTTTGTATTCAAGGGCTAGGCTAGCCTTTCATACCTGTGTCAAAATTCTCTCTTTCTCTCTCTCTCTCTCTCTCTCTCTCTCTCTCTCTCTCTCTCTCTCTCTCTCACACACACACACACACACACACACACACACAGAGCTCCCAAACACAAATAAGAATATACCAAAGTTTTCATACAGTAAAATTTTACTATATGAATACTGAAAATTAAGAGGGGAAAAGAAATTATAAAGATTCCCCAGATCCTACAGCTATAAGCAGCACAGACTAACTCATTTCACTTAAGAGAAACAGTGCCCATGCAAGGTCAGAGATTGTTACCAAAATATCAACTAGTCTAAAAATAGAATAAAAGAAGGTAAAATATACTACAGAGCACACAGGCTCTTCTCTGGTGACTGAACCTCATATAAAGCAAGCCAATTTAAAAACACCCAAACTTTTGCTGACCTTGTTCCTTCGAAAGATACTAATAGAGGGGGAGGAAAGAAACAAAGATGGTTTCATTTCCAATGTAATCTGTATCTCTACTGACTCCTGGAAGAACTTCTGTGGTTGGTATTGAGTGCCTTTTAAATCTTAGACCATGCACATGTGGATAGGAAATACCCCCAACATCTATGCAAGATCTCACTAGCTTCCACACAGGTAGTACTCCCGTAACTAGTACCCCTAGTAGCCTTCTTAAGCCCTCCTTTTTTTGCTTTTAAAAAACTCCGAAGAGCCCGCTTAACTTGTCCCAAAGCCGAGAACTTATATCATCTTCGATCTGAGAACTTGCCCTTGTTCCACTTACCTGGGAACTTATCAGCTAGCTGCCCTGACTGCGATGAGTTCTGAATTTCCCCGTATGGGCCACCACTTGTCACTTCTCTATCCTACTGCAGAAAGGAGCGATGTAACACGGGATTCTTCTCAATGCAGAAGAACCTTTTACAACACCCTTCTCAGGAAGCCCCCAATTCCAGTTGTGCTTTTCCTTTTTCCCCAAGCCTTCCCCATACAGCGCCTGCCACGTGGGGTAGTTTCATTGGTACAGGCCAGGTGGCATGATAATGCATAGCAGCGAGACTGTGCAGTAGTTCTGTGGATGTGGCTCTTTGTGGGGTGTATAAGGAAGTCAGGTGCTAGTCCTGAGACTTGGCAGCTGTCCCAGGTGCCATCTTGGTTTGGCTGCCACACCCGCTCCTCACACATACTAGTTTGATACACATGATTCTGGAGTTTGTGATTTAAGGATAGGAAACACCCAGGTCAATGAAGGGGTATGAGTCATGGGCTAAGGTTTTAGACAGACACTCTCTCTTGTTCTGGGCTGCTACAGAGAGCTTAAGACACAGGTGCTGAGAATTCTTACTGGAATAAGACAGGCTGAAGATAAGAGGCCTAAATAAGATAGGAATAAAGAAAATTACATTGTTTTAAGAATAAAAGGAAGATATAGTGGTAATTGTTGAAGTATACATGAAATAAAGAAACCAAAGCCTTCAATCTCAAATGTAGGTAACAAAGTTACAGAGATAGAGAAACCCTATCTCAACAAAAATAATGAGATATTAATCTCCATAGAAAGGAGAGTGAACAAAATTTAATTTAACTGTTTTTAAGGATAGAAAGGAGAAGTAATGGTAATTGTTTTAAAGGAAATTTAGAAAATATTATCCTGAGTGAGGTAACCAAATCACAAAAGAACATGCATGGTATTTACTCACTGATAAGCGGATATTAGCCCAAAAGTTTGAAACAATGAAGATTCAAATAACAGACCACATGAAGCTCATGAAGAAAGAAGAATAAGTCTTACTTAGAAGGAGTAACAAAATACCCAAGGGAGCAAACATGGAGACAAAGTGTGGGACAGAAACTGAAGGAGGGGTTGTCTGAAGAGCATTTCACCTGGGTATTCATCCCATGTGCAGTCACCAAAATTGGTGCTGATATGGATGACAGAAAGTGCATGCTGACAGGAGCCTGATATGGCTGTCTCCTTAGAGGTCCCCCAAAGTCTGACATACCCAGAGGCAGATACTCACAGCTAACCATTGATCTGATCAAGGGTTCCCAATGGAGAAGTTAGAGAAAAGACTGAAGGAGCAGAAAGGGTTGGTGGCCCCATGAGGAGAGCAACAATATCAACCAAGCAGAGCTCCCCAGGGTCTAAACCACCAGCCTAGGAGCAGATAGGGAGGGACCCATGACTCCAGCTATATATGTAGGTGAGGATGGCATTGTTGGGCATAGGTGGAAGAGGAGATCTTTGGTCCCATGAAGGCTGAACACTGAGTGGGGGATAATCTAAGGGTGGGGAGATGGGATTGGGGGTAGGTAGGGGCATACCCTCATAGAAGCAGGAGGTGGGGGGATGGGATAAGGGGTTCCTGGGTGGTGGGGGAATGGAGTAAGGGGATAAAATTTGAAATGTAAATATAATATCCAAAAAAGAAAAAAAAAGTTGTTAGAACCAACATCTTTAATAAAATGCCAGCCCTCTTAAAAAATGATCTTGATCACTTTTAATGATCAAGAAGAGTCAATAACTTCTATTCCCTGGGCTTGCAGACTAAGGTGGTTAATATTGGGCTGTCTTTCTAGGGGAAAGTAGTGGTTTTGGTGGAACAGGGAGCATTAGCTAGGATTTATTGCATAGCCATAACCTATTGGTAGAAATCTGTATAATTGTTATCAAGATGAAGTTATAATTTCTTAAATGGTACAAAATTTACTTTGATTTCAAATTTAAGGTTTTCATTGTTACGAGCTTCTTATATTGATATAAAAGTGAGATGAATATTGTTACTCTCATAGGCATTGTGCCTGTATAACACATTTAGGAATACAAGGCTTAGACCCAGTTATCTTCTTTAACTTTTTTAACTGATTTGAGATGGTTAGCCTGTGAGTTAAGGGCCTATAGCAAGTTTATGGCTTTGAATTTATTGTTAGGGAGTTTTCTATATTTTATTTAGAAATAGCTGAGAGGAGTTAACAGACAACAGCCCAGATTTCCTTACATGGATAGATGGTTTTCAAAACGTCAGAAGTCCACAGAATTGACGTTACAAACATTTCTGTATTAATGTTCATTTTGATTAGAGACCTGTCTGCTCCTGACAGCTTCCTGTCTTGGATTCTAAGAAGAAATTGAGCATCTTTGGAGTTATTCCAGTTGTGGTGAGACAGCCACTAGGCAAGAGTTGCCTCTTTCCATCTACAGACAAATTACTGTCCAGAAAAGGACACACTTGCAGAATAGTCAACTGATTATATCTGCCTAGACAGAATAATCAACCCTTAATAATTCTGCATCACTAAGGTCTGTCAGATGATTCTGGGCCAGAAGACTGAAGATCAGATACTCCAACATTTTGTAGTATAGGACTGTCCAGGTTTTCAGCGGTATCTACAAATTGGCTAAGTTTTAGAAGCTATGCTTTGTGCTTTCCATAATTTCAGTTAACTCAGTCATTCTGGATTTCTGATGGGGTTGAAAACTTATAGTCTCATAGCCAATCCTGGCTACTTACTTTGAGAGAAAAGATTTGACTGGATGGTTTTCAGCTGACATTCATTCTAAAGCCAAGAAAAAAGCCAGGTTCAAAACCAAGTGTTTTAGTTAGGAGAGATGACAGAGGCTCTGGTTAGTCAAAAAATGATGGACTGGGTATTAGATCTATCTTGTACCTCACTGGTACAAATTAGTATAATTTTGCTCTAATTATATTTTGAGAGAAAAGTTTTATTTTAACAGAAAGAGTGCTTTGTAGGAGGAACTAAGGTGGGAGGAGTATGGAGAGGAAGAGAGGGAGTAAGGAGAGGAGGAGAAGAAGGAGAGGAGAAGCTCGGTGATGAGAGAGAGAAAGAGAGAGAAAGAGGGGGGACATGGAGGCAGATGTTCACATGTCTCCATTAGTCAAAGGTAGTTGATATATCTAGGTTGGTTATTGGGTTACACTTCTGATTGAGCATTACCAAACTTATAAAGCCTTTGATTAACATTTAAATAATTGTATATAAGCAAAAAGGAAAAAATTGCATGGGATAGGGGTTTTCTAGGGAGGGGAAATGGGGAAAGGGGATGGCATCTGAAATATAAATAAAATATCCAATAAAAAATAAAAAAATAAACAGGGAATATATATATATATTCACAGAGACATTAATCCCTACAGAAGGAAGAATTTAAGCATGCATACATGAATAAATAAATTGGGACCTTTGATCTCATATATGTCAGGGCAGGGGTTAGGGAGAAAAAACTTATCACACACATATAGTAGAAGTTTATGCCTTGATCTCATATAAGAGATCAAAATACTGAAGGAGCATGTCTCAATTAATAATAATAATTCTTTAGATTGCTTTAATTGCTTTGAATTGTTTTAATTATCAAAATTTGGGTGGCCATAAGGTTGGTGGTTATGATGTTAAAACCTCTCTGTGAGGTCAGAAGAGAGCAGGCTTAATGAGAAAGGAGATTGCTAATTTGGATCAATCTATACCCTTGATACTAAACAATTAAATAACATTACCAAGTAAATATTTTTAAAAATACTTGAATCCAAGAAAACATCAAAAGATTATCCAGTATGATGAGGTTGGCTTCATCCCAGAGACAGAAGGATGGTTTAGTATGTATAAAATAATTTACCACATAAACAGGTTGAAATGCAAAACCATATTATTACCTCATAAAACACAGAAAAGTTCTTTAAGAAAAGGAATACAACAAACACAAGATATTAATAAACCCACAAATTAGTGCATGTCTCAGAACACACCAGAGAAGCATCATCTTACAGTAGATGGCAACTAATATATAGACCCACACCTGGACTATGCCAGAGAGAGAATTTGGACCAATTAGTAGTAACTGGGATATACTGAACAAAACCCTCCCCTCACAGTACAGGGATTTATGTGGAAGAAAAGGCAGAAAGACTGAAAAAGCCAGAGATTGTGGGTAACTCCATGGTAACTGGGTCTGCCAGACACAATCAAACTGATCCACATATGAAGACAGTGTGAGATCACATACAACACCTACATGCGTTGAATCCAGACAACATCCAGCACAGAGAAAGGGAACTGCACACAAAGACCCACCTCTAACTCAGAAGCTTGTAAATAATCCCTGCTGGAAAAAGAAAATCAGTATTATCCAACGGTGTATAAGGCATGACAAGAACTCCCCAAAATGGGCCTTTTACCCAGCAGTAGTTGACCAACACAAAATGGACTCTGTGTATTTTTTTTCATTGTATAGTATTTTGTTTCATTTTGATATTTTTCTCTTTTTTATTGTTTTGACTTTGGGTTGTTTTTGGGTTTTTTTTTTTTTTGCTTTTTTGATTTGTTATAATTTTTTGTTTTGTTTTGATAAATAAGCATTAAGTTGAATATGTAAAAGAGTGAAGAGAACCTGGGAGAAGTAGAGGGAAAAGAAAATATTATCAAAATATGTTGTTTGTAGGAAAATTGTAAATAAAAAGAGGGAAAACAAATAAGATCCTGTTTTCTCATCCTCCTTAGTTGCCATCACTACAGGAGTGCATCTCAATACTCAGCTTTCATGAAAGTTTGCTCTGGTAAGATAAACAATGTTATTTATTATAAAATAATTGACATTTTTTCATCATAACTATGAAAAATTATTCTATCTTTGCTATATTTGTCTGAATAAAGTATCTGAATAAATCACAATAAGCAAATACAAATTTATGTCTCCAACCTCCTAGTTTTAATGAGTTTAGTTTGGAGACTAAATGCTTCTTAGATAGACACCTACAATAATTTGTAAAATTCCACATGTCCAAGGCAGTGGTAATGAGGGACAAAAGACAAAGTAATGTGCTTTCTACTATAGTACAGCTGGCTTGCTTGTTCCATAGGCAGTCTCTCTGTTCTTGTTTCCATGTTCCTATTAACATTGTCCCTTTCACAGAATCATCTGAAGAAACTACAATCCATCTTAATTTAAAAAAAAAAAAAGGAGGAAAAGCAGTATTTTGAAAAGCAGAGTCTTGTTTTTCCCCATTCTCTGGACCAGTACATGAATTTTAATTCTGATGAGAACCTACTTAATCTACATGCAAGCTAAGCAGAATTAGACTTGTGCAGAACAGAAATATTTAAGTACAGTGCATGACTTCATCCAAAGAGTTTGGGACTGTTGAGGTAATAAATGGAAGTCAAGAATTATTAGTTGCCCAATATATAAAATATGACTTCATGTAATTAGGCATATCCATTTCTATTTCCATTTTTAGGTCTTAGATCATTTTGTTCAATTCCTTCATTTGTTTGATTATGTTTTTCTGTATTTCTTTATTTGTTTCCCTTTTAAGGACTTCTACCTCATTGCCTGTGTTTCCCTGTATTTCTTTAAGTGAATTATTTATATCCTCCTTGAAGGCCCCTATCATCTTCATGAGATGAGTTTTTAGGCCAGAATCTTGTTTTTCAAGTGTGTTAGTGTAACCAAGGCTTGCTGTGGTGTGAGAACTGATTTCTGATGGTGCCAAATTACTTTGGCTTCTCTTGCTTATGTTATTCTGCTTGCCTCTTGCCATGTGCTTATTTATATTATCTGGCCTGGGTATTTCTGACTGAAACCTGTTCTTGTTTGAAGGCATTTAGAACTCTGTGACATGGGTTAGAGCAGGCCTCCTAGGAGGCATGCAGTGCTGACTTTGGTTAGGGAACATCTGTTATATCCTTGGTTAGAGAAGGCCTCTTTTGTCTCTGGTTATGGCAGAACTCCTAGGAAATATACAGGCTATGGTTTGTGGGAGAGGGGCAGGAGCACCTAATCTGCTCCAGGTGGAGTTACAGACCAGAAGGAAAATATAGCTCCAGCAGAGCAGGTATGTCCAGTGTCCAATGGGCTCCATGGTGCTCTCAGCTAGGGCAGGTATTGGGGCAGAGGTCTCACCAGTGTCCCTGGTTACAGCAGACTTCCTGGAAGACAGGCAGGCTATTGGGTATGGAAGAGGGGCAAGCATGCCCTCCATGTGCTTCCACTGTCTTGTTTTAATTCAGAATTTCAGTGGAACAAAAGACAATAGAACTGAAAGACTTGATATGTTTATAGCTTGGTTAGGAAAGAGCAAAACCATATGTTTGGAAAAATAAAACATAAATGTGGCACAGTAAGCACTCGCTAATAAGATTAGTGTGACTTAATAGGAATGAATAAATGTGCTTCATTATAATGAGTAAAACTGCTATGATCTCCTCTCCCACCTATGCCCAACAAGGCCATCCTCCCCTACATATACAAATGGAGTCATGGGTCCCTCCCTATGTGCTCCCAGGCTGGTGGTTTAGACACTGGGGAGCTCTGGTTGGTTGGTATTTTTGCTCTCCTCATGGGGTCACAGACCCTTTCAGCTCCTTCAGTCTTCTCTCTAACTCCTCCCCTGAGAACCCCTTGATCAGATCAGTGGTTAGCTGTGAGCATTTGCCTCTGAATATGTCAGACTCTGGCAGACTTCTAAGGAGACAGCTATATCAGGCTCTTGTCAGCAGCATGCACTTCCTGACATCCACATCACCATCTACCTTTGGTGACTGCACATGGGATGGATACCCAGGTGGTGTGGTCTCCAGACGGCCGCTCCTTCAGTTTCCGTCCTACATTTTGTCTCCATACTTGCTCTCTTGAGTATTTTGTTACTCCTTCTAAGTAGGACCAAGGCATCCACACTTGGTCTTCTTTCTTCATGAACTCCATGTAGTCTGTGAGTTAAATCTTGGTTATTTCAAGCTTTGGGGCTAATATCCACATATCAGTGAGTAAATACCATGTGTGTTCTTTTGTGATTGGATTACCTCACTCAGGATGATATTTTCTAGTTCCATCCATTTACCTAAGAATTTCTCAAATCTATTATTTTTAATAGCTGAGTAATACTCCATTGTGTAAATGTACCACAATTTTTATATCCATTTCTCTGTTGAAGGGCATCTGGGTTCTTTCCAGCTTCTGGCTATTATAAATAAGGCTGCTATGAACATAGTGGATTGCAAGCTGCTACAACCACTCTGGAAATCAGTCTGGTAGTTCCTCAGAAAATTGAACATAGCATTACCTGAGGACCCAGCTATACCACTCCTGGGCATATATCCAGAAGTCATTGTTTTTAATAGCTGAGTTGTACTCCATTGTGTAAATGTACCACATTTTCTGTATCCATTCTTATCTTGAATGACATCTGGGTTCTTTCCAGCTTCTGGTATTATAAATAAGGCTGCTATGAAAATAGTGGAGTATGTGTCCTTGTTATATGTTGGAACATTTTTTGGGTATATGCCCAGGAGTGGTATAGCTGGTTCCTCAGGTGGGACTATTTCTAATTTTCTAAGGAACTGCTAGTCTGATTTCCAGAGTTTTTGTACCAGATTGTATTCCCACCAGCAATGGAGGAGTGTTCCCCTTTCTCTATATTCTCACCAGTATCTGCTGGCACCTGAGTTTTCAATCTTGGCCATTCTAACTGGTATGAGGTGGAATCTCAGGGTCATTTTGATTTGAAATTCCCCGATGACTAAGGATGTTGAACATTTCTTTAAGTGCTTCTCAACCCTTCAAGAGTTCTCAGTTGAGAATTCTTCGTTTAGGTCTATACCCCATTTTTAAAATAAGGTTATTTGGAAGAGATGAAAAGGATACAAATTGTAAAGGAGGAAGTGAAGATATCACTATTTGTGGATGATATGATAATATAGATATATGACCCAAAAGATAATCCATGAGAGAACTTCTATAGCTGATAAACTACTTCAGCAAAGTGGATGTTAAAAAAATAACTCATACAAATCTGTAGCTTTCCTCTATTCAAATGATAAATAGGCAGAGAAAGAAATTAGGGAAGGGACACCCCTCATAATAGTCACAAATAATATAAAATATCTTGGTGTGACTGTAACCAAGCAAGTTCTATATGACAAGAACTTCAAATCTCTGAAGAAAGAATTCACAGAATATCTCAGAAGATGGAAAGTTCTCTCATGTTCATAGATCAGCAGGATTAACATAGTGAAAATGGCCATCCTACCAAAAGCAATCTACAGATTCAATGCAATTCCCATTAAAATTCCAACTCAACTCTTCATAGAGATAGAAAGAGCAATTCTCAAATTTATCTGGAATATATATATATATATATATATATACCAAGAATGGCAAAAACCATTCTCAACAATAACAGAACTTCTTGGGGAATCACCATCCCTGACCTTAAGCTATACTATGGAGCTATTGTGATAAAAACTGCATGGTATTGGTACAAACACAGGCAGGTAGATCAATGGAATAGAATTGAAGACCCAAAAATGAACCCACACACCTATGATCAACTGACTTTTGAAAAAGAAATCAAAAAAATTCAGAGAAAAAAAGGACATTTTCAAGAAATGGTGCTGGTTGAACTGGCAGTCAACATGTAGAAGAATGTAAATTGATCCATCCTTATTTCTTGTGCATAGCTCAAGTCCAAGTGGATCATGGACCTCCACATAAAACCAAATACGCTGAATCTAATAGAAAATAAAGTCGGAAAGAACCTCATACACATTGGCACAGGGGAAATTTTTCTGAACAGAACACTATGGCTCATGATTTAAGATCAACAATTGACAAACGGGACCTCATAAAATTGAAAAGCTTCTGTAAGACCAAAGAAAGTGTCAGTATGACGAAACAGCAACCAACATATTGGGAAAAGATCTTTGCTAATTCTACATCAGATAGAGGGCTAATATACAAAATATACAAGGAACTGAAAAAGTTAGACTCCAGAGAACCAAATAACCCTATTTTTAAAAGTGGATTTTTTTAAGTAGCTCTTAACATAGAAGAAAATGTTGCTGAGCCACCTTTTCCTTAAACACCTCAGCACTTGTTTCCTTCCTCCCTTGCCAGGCATGATATTGCCTGGAGTCCATTTCAGCGTTGTTAAGCACACTCTGCATTTTTATAGTTTGCTGTTTCTTGTGGATTCTGCACTCCAAAAATTATATCAGTAAGTTTACACTTCAAATTCTGGCTTTCAACTGGGTGCTACCTAAATGGCAGTTTGAGGAGAGAGCTTAAGTCCACTCTTTACCTGCAGCCTTTTCTCTTGGCGTCATCGAGTTCTACAGACATTTATCTTCCTTACAGTGGTTCCTCACTTACTCTCATTCACTGGAGTTCATGGTGACTTCATACCACACTATGAAATTGAGTTCCTTTCATCCAGCCTACATTTGATTGCAACTGTATTCATTTTTACTTGATTTATCCTAATTTCTGAGTTTCCCGTTTTTTATTTGGTACTCTTATTATAGTCATAACTCCTAATTAAAATGCATAAAATAACTTTATATCATTTAAATAAGGAGACACTCACCCACATGATGCAAACAAATCTAATTGAGCAAGCTACACATTAAGAAGATTAAGAAGCTTCTTGGGTAGAATAAAAGTTCAGCAGGAACAGAATAAATGATATTTTTTAAAATAAAAAAGCATTTATTTTTTTAAAATAAAAGGCAAATTTATTATATGCATTTATAAGTAAAAGTTTTGAATACTAAATAGAGGAAGTTTTTATTTTTTTAAACAACAGATTTTTAAAATGCATTTATTTACTTTACACCCCAAACACAGCACCCCCATGCCTCCTTTCCCCCAGTGGCATGCTTATAAATCCCTCCCCCTGTGACCTCTTCATCTACTCCTCATAGAAGGGGAACACCCACCCCCCAGGGTACCACCCTACTCTGGAACATCCATTCTCAGTAAGCCTATATGCATCCTCTCTCACTAAGGCCCAAATAGGTTGTCAAGTTAGGGGAAGGTATTCCCACGGCATGCAATGCAGTCAAAGACAGTCTCCACTCCAATTGTTAGGGGATGCATTTGAAGACCAAGGTGTGCATTTGCTACAACTGTGTAAAGGTCTTAAGTCCAATCCCTTTATGCTCCTTTGTAAGTGGTTCAGCCTTTGTAAGCCCTCATGGGCCCAGGTCAGTTGACTCTGTAGGTTTCTTTTGGCATTCTCCATCCTCCAGCTTACTCAATTTGAATCCTCTCTCTTCCACTGTATTTCTTGTTTATTAAATAAAATGAGGAAATAATGATGCAGAGCTATATTTTAAATCAGCACCTTATAATTTCCCTTCACTATTTATTTCCTTGTACTAAAATTTTCAACAGTATCCGAAATGCCTCACTTTTAAAATTCAGTCACTATTCCTAATTAATAGTTTCATGTCTTTACCATTTAAGATTTTAAATATATAATGAATGCATACTTAGAAAAGCAAAACAAAATGAAACAAATGTAGCACAGAAATCTACATGCATATACATACACCTGGCCTTGTTTAGTGACATAAATCTCCTGCTACTTTCTGTTTTTTACCCTTCTCAAAGTCTGTTAAAGGTTATCACCATAATTACCTTTTAATGTTCCAATATTTATGTAACTAATTAAAACTATGTGTCTCTGAATTACTCCGGTCTTTATAGATTGTAAACTATATTCATTGATTTGTATTTGTCAATATATACTTACTTAAAATTTCTTCCTTTATATTTTTCTTTCTTATAAATAATCATTATTTATATAGGGACCATGTGTCGATATGTAGCCCTGGCTGCCCTGAAAATCACTATGTAGACCAGGTTGGCTTTGAAGTCACAAATATGGACCTTTTTTCCCCTCAAGTGCTCTGTTTATAGGGATATACTACCATAATTGCTTTCATTTTCATTATATATGCCAATTGTACAAACTAATGGCTTCTGAGTATATGATGTACTTACTTTTTGTCTATTCTAACTTACTCTAGTTGGTTTCCTTTATTGCCCCCAAGAAATTTATCTAAGTTTATGACTTAAAAGAAATGAATTCCACATATGAGATATACACAATGCTTGCCTGTAGTGATAATTTTGGCATTTTGGTTCTTGTAAAAAAAAAAAAAACAGAAATATCAGATGAATATATTTTTCACTTAATTCCAGGTGTGTAGATATGATGCTGCTTCCGGGCAGCTGTGATTTGTCTCATGCTCTAGTAGGGGATTGATTCTGCAAACTGCAGATAGTTTCTGTGATTGGGTAATATTTGAAAATTCTGGGTACTTTAGAGGTTATAAAAGGCTAGGGCCACAAAAGATAGATTGGTTGGTGGTTGTTAGTTGGTTGTTGTTAGGTCACAGTTTGTTAAGCAGTCATCCTCTAAGAAGAAAGGAGAACAAGAAATTAGATATCCTCTGCTATTAGTATTTACATGAAATACTGAGGGTCCCTTGCTATGTAAACCAGGTTGGCTTGAATTCATGATCATTCTGTCTGGGACTTCTAGGTTATGGATAGATAGGTATGCATGTACATAGAATCAGATCATCTGTATATTATATTTCTTTTCTTGTTCATATGCATTATTTCTTTTTTTTTTATGTATTCATGAAAAAGATTTCTTCTGGCTCAGATTTCAAGCCTTACATTAAAGAATAACAAAGTTGACACTCTTGCTTCATTCTAAATTTTAAAGATAATTATCTAATAAATTCATTTACCCCAATATTGGCTATTGGATTGTAATATGTTATTATGGCATTTATTGTTCTCTATTTCTTTCTCCAGAACATTTTACACAAAAATATTGATTTTTGTCACAAACATTTTCTTAATCTAATGGATAATCATTATTTTATATTTGACTCTGTTCTGGTACTATGTTTATGTATTCATATGTAAAAAATATTCCTTGTATCTTGTGAATGAAATTGGCTTGAAATGAACTATTGTTGAAGTTTATAGTTTATTTCATTTTATTTTAAAGGACTATCTTTACATATCACTAGTATAACTAGATTATTTCATATATTCCTCGCTAATTATTATAGATAATATGTAAACTGAAATGTATCAATTTTCTCTGTCTCTACTTCCTTGGGTTATGAATATTCAGTTCCCTCTATGATCCTGTATCATGGTGTATGTTTGTAATATTGACTTTTCATCTCTGACTTAGCACGTATTTTCTCATTATTTCTCTGAATGTTCACAAAGCCACATTTTGTTACTTTGAATATAAGGCCATCAAGCTTACCTATGCAGTTTTAAACCAACTATGTTTCATTGATCTTTTTCATTGTTATTTTTTGGTCTCCATTTCATTAATTTCAGCTCTGATCATAGTTTTCTGTTTCTTTCTTTTCTCTATTCTCTTTCCTTCCTTTTTTCTTTGCATTTGCTCTTTCTCAATACCTTTCTCTCTTTATTGTGTGATTTATTTCTTTTTTATAGGCAATCTTCCATTTCCTAGGATGGCAATAAAGTTCCTTTGTTTCCAAAGCTGACTTTGAACTCTTGAGCTCCATCATCAACTGTGGAAATGCGGGCTTAGAGGCCTATACCAACACTTTCTAGTTCATGGAATGCTGGAGATTGAGCCCAAGCCTTTGTAGCTTTGTGAATATTCAGTAAGTATTCTCCAAACAACACTATAAGCCTAGCCTCCATTTTTTTTCTACTTGTTTTGTGTTACTGTTGTTTTCCTAGGACCTGAAGATACATCATTAATATATTTATTGTGATCTCTGTAATTTTGTATACTTGCCCTTTTGTTTGTAAACCTTCCACCTGCAACTGACTTTTGTTTTGGATCCAAAATTTGTGTCTAAATCATGTGGTAAGTCATTGGAGCAACTTTCAAGCTTCAAAATCAAAAGATTCTCTTTTCTGTTGATGTGGAAAACCATACGTAGTTCCTTTGTGTGATAATAAACTATCTTCTCAACAGCTCCTACTTTAAATGAACTTCCACTGCCATCCACAGGATTCTGAGATTGCATGAAATGTCATGCTTCTAAAGATTATATGTTCATTTACTGAACATTTGTTTTTCTATAACATTCTGAAATTTGTTGTATCAGGGATATCCTGGACATTTTTCTTATCGTCTACAGCATCAATCCCAGAGCAACTTGGCCTTATCTACTTATATTCAGTGCTGATCTCACAACATGCATATCCATGTAAGGTCCTCGTATTCTGAGTAGAATTATATGCAGACATCAAAAAACTCTGAGGTGTTTTTCACATTTCTTCTTGTTTTCTTTTGAAGAAAGAATCACTGAATAATGCAGACTGGCTTTAAACTCCTGATGTTCCAGCTTCAGTACTCAGTGTTGAGATCAGCAGTCATGCCATATTTGCTTGTTGTTCCTTATGAATGTTATTGTGAACATAGTAGCTGAAATTTCAATATTGCTTCATTTTTTTACAAACACAATTTCAAATTTGCCTGGTTTGTTTATCTCAAAAGTTACAAAGATCTATGTGTATGGAGGCATACTATGTTTTATTCATTTTAGTAACCAATAAAATGAGGAGACTCAAAGTCACATTTCAGGAATATAATTCTCTCTCTCTCTCTCTCTCTCTCTCTCTCTCTCTCTCTCTCTCTCTGCTGAGTACATTTTTGAGATTTCACATAAATTTTAATGAAGTCATATTTTTACTAATAATTTATTCATAAGTATCTGTGAATCAAGAAAGAGGGAAAGAGAGGGGGAGAGAGAGTGTGTGCATAAGACAGAGAGAAGAGACAGAGAGATAGAGGCACAGAGAGAGAGAGTGACAGAGAAAGAGAAAGCTGGCAGAGTGCTACAGAGGGCAGAGGAAACCTTTATAAGATGTGGTATTTTTTTTCATTACTATGTGAGTACTAAGAAATTTATGTTACTTCCACAAACTTAGTAGCAAGTGTTACTGAGATATTTTATCAACTCAAGTATGTTGTTTTCCCATTTCTCTTTCTTGAATGTGATATTCAAGTTAACAAAATTATTCTTTTAGTTGCCCAAATGAGAAGTCTGGATATGATCCTGGATGTCTCCATATTACATCCAAGTTATAAATCTCACCCTCTTAACATAGACAAATACTTCTCAAACATACTCTGTGAAACTGTCTCAAAATGTCACTATTTCACCCTCACTTTTTGTTTTCTCCACTTTTCACTTTTAATTCAATTTCCACACTATCTTCAAATTATCCTATCAAGATGTGTGTCTGAGTCCAACCCAAACCATGTAGAAGCTGAGATAGAAGGGAAGCATATTAGAGGCCATCTTGGGTTATACAGGAAGACCCTATCTACAAAATACAAAACAAAACAAAATTCATGAGCTACCACTACAAAAAAAAAAAAAATGTAGCTCATCATTTTCCTCATCATTTGCAGAGAAATTCCTTATGTGTATTTTCTGCTATGACCAAACCGTTCCTTGTTTTCCCTTCACTCCAGTTTCTTCTTATTTCATTTACTACTTTAATTCCATCAGAACTATATATTTGCTAGGATACTCCACAATTTTTGTCTCTATGTTCACTCCACAACAAACTGATAACATTGCAGAAGTAAGCTATTGCTTTTCTCTTGTTGGTCAGCCTTCATGGTGTAGTTAATCCCCAGATATACTTGTTAACCACTCAACAGAATAAGTTTAGAATAAAGCTCTTTTATTATGTTTCTAGAGTGAAAAATGAGTTGAGGTGGCCTTAGCATATCCTGGGTGAGCACATGAACGACAGATGTTGTGTCATTTCAGGATAATAAATCAAAACTGTCAAAGCTACTCTTCCATCCTTTGCGGATGACATTTATGCTTTCTCATGGCCCAGCTGTTAATGTAAAATTATAGATAGACACCTATACCAGTGAGTCAAATTTATACTCATATCAATAAAATTTTAAAATTTCTTGTTTTTGTATTCATCATGTATATTCTACAAGGTAAATAAACTCTAAGGTTTCTTTCAATTTTATGTTGCTTAATGGTGCATAGATACCCACATTTGCTGTTTGGATAGAAATAGTTGTAATTCCAAAACTGTGTACATTTTAAAATTAAAGTGAGACTAACCATAGCATCTATACATGTTATAAAAAAAGGAAAAGGAAAAATTATACACATACATAAATTTCAAAAATATAAATATTTTCATTTTATATTTCTACTATAAAATAAAGCTCAGGAAATTATTTGCTGTAAAAAATATTTCTAAATGTATCACTTTCATGTATCAAGTATTTAAAATTATGAAAATTACATACTTACTGGAGGATAATAATGATGACAGGTATACTACACATATTAGAAAACACAGTTGCAGAAAAGTAAAAGGCAAAAACAAAGGTAATGTAAGACAGTTGCTATTACATATTCCAGCAACAGCATCAATATACTGATCTTCGTCATCTGAAGTTGTCAGTTCTTCTCTAATGCAGGAACAATTGTAGTATGCTATTAATATTGAAAAAACAGTATTTCAGAAACAGCTAGTAGACAACAGCCTTATTATGGTATGAATAAAATTATATTAGTATTCAGCAGAGACTTCAGAGTTTTCTTTGCTTTTGCTTATATAATAAGTTATTTAGTGATATTAAAATATAATCATCTCATTATCCCCTTCCTTTGCTCTTCTCAAAGCCTTGTATGTGTCCCTATTTCACATATGTCCCAGTGTTTCTTTTTAATTATTTTATGTATGTTTTACACACACACACACACACACACACACACACATACACACACACACACTCATGTAAATGCAACTTCTTCAGTTTGTATAATATAATTTGCTATGTACAGTTTGTGTCTGATCATTTGGTATTGCATAAGCTATTGGTGTGCTTTTTATGGAGAAATCCATTTTTTTTGCTCTCAGCATTTCTTTAAGAAGGCTTCACTATGTAGCCTTGAACTCACAGAGGTCTGTCTGCCTTTGATTCCAGAGTACCAAAACTAAGGCATATGCCATCACACCCAACTTAGAATGGTTACTTTTAAGGAATATTCTCATGCTAAAACTGCCTGGCATACATTATTTATAAATTAAAATTATTTGGAAAATCTGAGGTATTTTATCTGTTGCTGAATTACTGTTTATTTAGTTGTTTGTGAGTCTATAATTATAAATAAGGAACAGTTCTACAAGTTTTAGGAATAGTAAACTTCCATAAGTTTTATATTTATTGTACATCAATATTAATTAAAGGCAATTAGTGGTAATACAATTATTCATTTTATTAATTAATTTTGTCTGAAATATGGACAATAACAAGACTGTAAAAATTATGTTAATACTTTGTTTTGTGTATACTCATGAACAGAGTTGATTTTTACTAAGCAGAGTACAAATATTGTTTTAGTGATCAAATTTTTTAAGAGCATATGGAATATCAATTGTAATCTCAGCATTGGGAAGGCAGAAACACACACACACACTAATATGAACTATAAACCATATAACTCCTAGTGAAATATAGCAATCATTGTCTCCCAACCAAAAAATAAAAATAAATAAAGACATATGGATTTATTATATAATACTTTCAAAGAAGAGTTAAAACACATATTCCTCAAATTATCTCACAAAATAGAAGCATAAGGAACATTGGCTAATTCATTTTATGAAGCCAAAGTTATCTTAATACCAAGAAAGCAGACAAACAAACAAACAAAAACTAAAAAAATAAATAAGAGTCAACAAAGAAAGAAAATTGGGAACCTATTTTGCTTGTGAAGATATACAGTAAAGTACTCAATAAAGAAATTTCAAATCAAATCAAAGAATACATTTAAATGATTATCTATCATGATCTAGGCTTCATCCCAGAGAAATGGTGATGGTTGGACATAAGTAAAGCAGCTAATGTAATTAACTATATAAATGAATGAAAGAAAGAAAAGCACAAGATCATCTCATTATATGCCTAAAATACTTTTACAAAAGCTAACACCCTTCATAATAAAATATCCACAGAGATTAAGGATAAAGAAGATCATCACTAAACATAACAAAGCAATTAACAACAAGCTTATAGACGGCATCAAACCCAAAGCAATTTCACTAAAATTAGGAACAAATCAAGGTTGTCAACTCTCTCTATACCTATTTAGTAGAATACTTGAAGTCTTACCTAGATCAATAATACATGGAAGGAGATCAAGGGATTACAAACTAGAAAGGAATAGGTCAAAGTATATTTATTTACAGATGATAGGCTAGTACTCTCAGTGACCTGAAAAATTCCACGAGAAAACATCTACAGCTAATAAACACTTCCAGAAATATAGCTCGATAAAAAATTAACTCATAGTCCTCCTATACCCAAATGACAAATGAGCTGAGAAAAAATTAGGGAAACCACACCTTACAATGGCCAGAAATAGTATAAAATATTTTTGTGTAACTCTAACAATGTCAGTGAAAAACTCACATAGTAAGAATTTCAAATCTTTGAAGAAAGAAATTAAAGAAAAATATCAGAGGATATATGCTCATGGATCTTTAGTATTCCATGATAAAAATGGCAATTCTATCAAAAGAAACCTTTTATGTTCAATGCAATCCAACATTATGTATCCAATACATTTATTTCCTAAATTTAAAAGAAAAAATTTCAACTTTATATGGAAACAAACAATCTAGGATAGCTAAAACAGTCCTGAACAATAAAAGGATTGCTGGAGGTATCATCATCCCTAATTACAAGATGTACTACACAGGTTTAAAAATGAAAACTGCATTGTATTAGCATAGAAAAGACATGTTGGTCAATGGAATCAAATTGAAGACCCAGGCATACAATCATATAACTATGGACACCTGATTTTTAATAATGAAGCCAGAAATGCACACTGAAAAAATGAAAACATCATCAATGAATTGTGCTGCTTAACCTGGATATCAGCAGGGAGAATAATGCCAATAGATCCATATTTATTGCACTATATGAAACTCGAGTCCAAGTGTATCAAAAACTTCAACATAAAACAAGACACACTACATCTGACAGAAGAGAAAAATGAATCATCCATGAAAGTATTGACACAGGAGACAACTACTTTGTGAATAGAATGCAGACAGTGCATTCAATAAGATCATCAGTTAATAAATGGGGGCTAACGTAAATAAAAATTTTCTGTAAGATAAAGGAAACTATCCATCAGAAAAAGACAATCTAGAGAATAGGAAGAGATTTTTATAAACTCCACATCCACTAGAGGTCTAATACTCAAAATATATGAACAACTCAAGAAATTACATATCATAAAAAAAGAAATTGGGTATCAAAAACCCAAATAATCCAATTGAAAATAAAATATGGTGTAAACAAAATTTTTAACAACGGAATTGCAAATGGCTGAAATACACTAAATGAAATGTTTCCCATTCTTAACCATCAGGGAAAAGCAAATCAAAACAACTCTTAACATTTCATCTTACACCTGTTAGAATGACTAAGATAAATAATAAAGGTGACACATTCATGGTACTGAGGATGTGGAGCAAAGGGAACATTCCCCCCTTGCTGGTGGGAATGAAATCTTGTAGAGACACAATGGTACTCATTATGGAAGTTGCACAAAAAATTGGGAATCAACCTACCTCAAGACCCAGATATACTACTTTTGTGTATACCCAAAGGATGCTTGACTCTACCACAATGACAAGTGCTCAATTATGTTCATTGTGGTTTTATATATATAATAGTTGAAAATTGCAACTAACCTAGAAGTAACTTGACAAAATAAAGAATATATGGTACATTTACACAATGGAGTATCGCTCAACTGTTAAAAAGTGCCATCGTAAAATTTGTTGACAAGTGAATGAAAGTAAAAAAAAAATAATAATAACATTCCTGAGTGAGGTAATTTATACTAGAAAGACGAATAGTGTATTACTAGTTTATAAGTGGATATTATCTGTTAAGTAAAGAAAAATCAAACTACAATTCACAGACTCAGAGAAGTTAGGTAAAAAGGAAGAATCTAGAGGAGATTCCTTTGAGAAGGAGAAATCAAATAAATTTTGTGTTTAGACTGAGTGCAGGCGAAGAAAGGAGTATGAAGTATCAGATGGGGATGAGAGTGAAAGAAAAGAGTCTGGGGAGAGACTGCTGAAATTGAAGCACATGTAGGGGCATGTTGTAGAACCCTACTGCAGTAGAGAATTCCTGAAATCTATGAGGGTGAACCTAGTGAGGACTCCTAGAAATGGAAGTTATTCAGTTTGAACTGGCCTGTGGCCAGGCAACTGGTCCGGTGGTGAGACTGTGTTGTTTTTTTTTTTTTTTTTTTTTTTTCAGTTGTTGACTGAGGGAGTTCCATTTAATCCTAAACAACACAGGTTAATGCTGGGACAAAAGCTCACTCTCTGAAAACCAACATTACTAAGGCCCATTGCTAAGGAAAAACACCCACACAGCTGATTGAATTCAAAGGGCCTGAAATGATATTTATCCCTACCTCTAGTTCTGAAGTTCTCAACATATAGGTCACAATATCCTTCCGGTTGAATGGCATATTTATAGGGGTTGCATATCAGTTATTTCACATACCAGATATTTCCATCACTATTTATATCAGTAGCAATATTACACTTATGATGTACCAAAAAATGTTGTGGTTTAGGGTTACCATAACATGAGGAACTGTATTACAGAGTTCTTGCATTATACTATATATTATAGTATAGAGTCTTGAATTAGCAAGACTGAGAACCACTGTTCTGGTCCCTTTTGTACTAGATGATATTCTTTGTGCTACTGAAAAACTAAACTGGGACACAACCAAGCCACACAACTCTCAACCTATGATTCTGCCAGCAAGATGTGCTGGGAGCAGTGATGATGCAGAACTTGTGGTAATAATTCACCAATGTTTGGTTTAACTACAGTCCCATGCCAGTAGAGAGAACCCATGACTTACACCATATAGATACCCATGACCTGGAGACTGGATAGCCCAGTACCCTAAGCTAGGTAACAATACAAGATCATAAAGAAAAATACAAGGTTTATTATTACATAAATTTGTGTAAAATATAAGCTTTTATTTAGAAATATAAATGTGTTGTCAAGGATCTCCATTGTCCAGATTACTAATATGAAGGAAAGACATTTTTTTAATTTTAATAAAAGTAGTGGTTTTCCTTAGTTTTATCAAAATTATTTTGTTGTTCTAGTTCTTTCCTATTTGAAATTAATGCTGATTGTGAACATTCTTCCATTCCATCCATAACAAATTGGTATAACCATAGTCTGCTTTTGTCAATTTTGTCTGTGTTGAATATGTATTTAATCATTTGTTTATGTCTTATAAATCTGATTAAATAGAATATTTTGCTCTCTTAAAAAAAGAAAATATTTTTAGAGATTTACTATGGTATAAAAACATAATGAAATTCACATTTAAGTATTTGCCACTCTATAGTCCTGAGGACCTGGCTTAGCTTGTAAGATCACGTCTTGCTCTTTCAGAGGAGCAAAGTTCCATAGCAAACATCCACATGGCAGTTCACAAGCATCTGTACCTCCAATTCCGTAAGAGGGAGTCTGATGCCAGGCACCAGGCATACATACAGCACATAAACTTACATAGGGGTGAACACTCAAACACATAAGCTAAATATTAAAAAAAAAAAAAAAAGTTTAAATGTACCACACGAATTATTTTGATGCTGCAATAAAATTTTCTCCAGAGTCTTTTTAACAAATAAAATCTCAACCATTTAAAATGGGCTGACCCCTTCCAAGATTTACTTTACCACATTAGTACCTATTGAGTTATTTATTACTTATTTGCTACATATTGTTACTTATTAGTACTCTCGTCCTGTTGATGTGTTGGGGTTTTTTAGAAAGTAATCACAGACACTTATATTTCCCTTGCTTCTCTTGCACTAAAGATCTTTGTTTGCTCTTATATAGAAATATGTTTTCACTGTTCTTGTATATTTTAAGTATAATACTTAAATTGTATAAAAGTTTTTAATGTCACCACGTTAGGATTAGTGTGTGTGTGTGTGTGTGTGTGTGTGTGTGTGTGTGTGTGCATGTTTTTTGCTCAAATGTATGTATATGTCCTGTGTGAGTGCAGTACCCATGCAAGTAAAAGAAAGGCATTGGACCTATTTGAAGTAGAGATGATACAGTTATGATCCTCCATGTGGTACTGGGAACCAGACCTGGGCCTCTGGAGGGAGAGCAAGTGCTCTTAAACCCTAAACCACTTCTCTAGCTACCTTTAAAAAATATTTTCAAAAAACTGTCAGTTTTTCAACATGTTTATTATTTAACATACAAAGGCTCTTGTGATCATAGATCACCAGGGAAAGTGGAAACGTGAAACTCACAGATTTTCTCTCAAAGGACTAGATGGAGATCTGACCCTTCCAACCAGAAATCTGCAAATCGGATGTATTAATAGCATGGTGATCTGCATTATCTATTGGGGTATGCCATACTAAGCTCTCTCAGCCAGGACTGAAGGTAATCAAATACTGGTGGTCCTTATATTACCTGTACTGCTATCAGCTTGCCAGAGGTCCCACAACCAGGACTAGAAGTGACTAATAGCCCATACAATCTCTGCACTACATGTATGACACTAGATCCTTCCTTATGTTCCTTTTTTTGGGGTGGGGGGGTTCAATACAGGGTTTCTCTGTGTAGTCCTGGCTGTCCTGGAACTCACTCTGTAGACCAGGCTGGCCTCGAACTCAGAAATCCACCTGCCTCTGCCTCCCAAGTGCTGGGATTAAAGGCATGCACCACCACCGCCCAGCCTTCCTTATGTTCTTAACAATGAAAAATAATAATTCCTTGAGTATATTGAAGATCGTAAATTGTAAATAATGTAAAATATCAGCAGCATAATCCTGAGTGAGACTATAAGAAGTAGGGTGTGTTTGATATTACAAATATTATTAAAACTCTAATTTCACAATAAGTACAGTTTAATTATAGTAAATATTATGAGCTATGTTACTGGATTGACAGAAATGATTATTATAATATTTTAAGTAAAAGTCATATTGAAGGTGGCCAAAGCAATGTTTAGAATATCAAATACATGAAGTTGTTTTTCCTATATCCTTATATAAAAACAAGATTTCAACAGATGATCAAAAGAGTGAGAAGGACTTGGAATTGGACAGGTCCACAGCAATTCAGAAAACTGGGTGTTGTTCCAGAGCACCTGGATTCTGTTTCCAGCAGATAAATGCCAGCTCAAACCCATCTGTACCTCCAGGGAAACTGACAAATTCTCTGGCCTAGGCAGGTATCAGCATGGATATGTTATCTATGCATATATACATGTAAAACATTTATACAGATTAAAAATCTTAAATGTTATGACATATAAACACCCTCCTCTTTCCCTAATTACAATTTAACAATTATAAATAAAAAACACTTAATTTGAGGATGACTTTGAACTTAGGCCTAATCTCCCAAAGTGGCCAATTGTAGCCTGTCATGAAGTCATTTTAGCTCTGGCTAACTCAGTCCTCTCAACTTTAATAATAAGGTGTGATGTGGAGATGTAAGCCACATAAGCCATTTCCTCACGAGTTGCTTTGGTCATTGTGTTTCAACACAGCAATAGTAACGCTGACTAGAATGGTGATCCTACCTCCTGAAAAGAGAGCATGAGAGTTTTCCCTCTAGATAAACAGGATTGGAAAGAGGGACCAATATGGGAGTGTTTAGGAGGACAAGACATAGGAGTGAGTTTTCTTTGTATAAGCTAAAATGAATGTATAGTCAAAAAGATTTATGCACATAATCTCAGGTAGAACAAAATGTATAATTATATAGATGGCATGGAAAAGATTCAATAGGAAGAAAAGATTTTTACTGCTCTGATTCCTCAGCATTGATAACAGCCTTTTATATATTCAGTTTAATGTTTTAAAATTCTCTCTCTCTCTCTCTCTCTCTCTCTCTCTCTCTCTCTCTCTCTCTCTGTGTGTGTGTGTGTGTGTGTGTGTGTGAGTGTGTGTGTATGCATGTCTGTGTCTTTAAGCCAGTGCCATTAGAGAACTGAAGAGGGTATCAGATACCCCAGAGGTGTATTTATGTATAGTTTCTGGCTACCTATTATACATGCTTGAAATAAAACAGGTCCTCTGTAAGTGTAGTACATGTTCTTAATTACTGACTAGAATGTTTGATATTTATAAGACAAATTTCTAAGGATTCTACAATTTCTGACCAGAATACAGAATACTGTTAAGAGAACAAAGTAAGGCAATGCTTTTCATTCTTTTCTCTTTTTTTTTTCTTTTCATTAGTCAACTTTTCATTGAAGCAAATATCAGTTCTATAAACATGACACATTAAAACATGTATAATATACACTTCTTACATTCTGTGCGTTACATAGTATGTAACTATTTGAATATTAAAATATTCATGCTTCATATTAAATACTTTTAAACTTTATACTGTATAAATGTCACAAATATACCATACATTATAAACTTCAAAAACATTCATTTTCATACATATGCCCATGAATACATCTTGTTTATTCATCATGTCTTGTTAAAACCCACCTTAACATGTAAACAAAGCCTGTACATGATAAGGAAGGCCCTGGGACAATAGTGTTAGAAATATTCTCCAAGGACATTTCAAGTAGATCTTATTTAATAGGAACAATAAAAGCATGTGGAATCAATATGGGACAATGTGACAGCACTATGATCTTTGTAGATTCAAATGGTAGTCCAAGATTAGCATATAGCATTTGGAAAGGATTACTTTTCTATTTACATCTTCATTATGTGTAGGCTTATGCCTGTATTTTATAACGTATATAAGTCTGTGCTATGAATAAAACAAACAGAATGATTAAAGTATCTGGTAGAAAATAAAATGACTTTCCAGACCTCTCTAGAGATTTGTAACATCCACAAAATTGTATAAAAGAAATAATTTTATAAATTATTTCACAATATTGCTTCTTTGAAACATTCCATTCGGAGAGATGAAACAGAGCTACAGATAGTTACTAAGCATGGTTACATAAACACACAGAAGAAAGGATACACAGATATTCCTCATTATCTATTCTCAATTTGTTGAACCATCGATTTAAATCAATATTGATTTAGTATGTGAAAATATATTTGAAAAAACTCACCTATCATTTGTCTTTTTGGTCTTATAATTTCATATTTAGAGAAAGGAAAAGTAAATACAATTGATCCAAGTCTCATTAAAATGCAGACAGCTGCCACCCATTTTGACCTGTTCCCTTTACTTCCAAAATGGGCTATAAATATTGCTACTATGAAAGATGCAGCATAATCACTGTAGTCCATAAAATATGACTCCATCTTCGAGAGAGAAAATTGAGCCTAATGTATGGTTAAGTCATATCAACAAGAGCAAATGAAGCACCTAGAAAGACAACAGATAAAATCAATAACTTAATATTAACAGAAAAAACAGATCACTATTATGTTCAAAGAAAACTTTATACTGATACAAGTTTATTTTATGATGTTTTGAATAATTTAAAACCTATAAAAATAACTACAATAACTTGAATAAAATATTTTTACCTGAATAGAAGAAGCAACTTTAACTTCCTCTATTAGTAGTCTTAGATAGAGATCAATTACATTTGAATCTTCTCATCACTTTTTAAAATGCATCATGGAACAATTTTGAAGAAGTAATAAATAATATAATGGGTGTTTACCTATTTTCTCTAAATTGAAACTATATGGACATTTGAACCCAGCTTTGATTTCCAAATATAACCTTGTTCCATAGATAGAATTCTCTGCCTTAAGTTTGCAGTTTCTGTACATTTTCCATCTTAAAAGAAAAAACATAATGTATACATTCAATATACATGTTAAGATCATGAAATAAATGGTAGCATTATCTGTGTACAATCACCACATATGTAAAAAAGAAAAAAAAATCACACTAAGGGGAAAAAAATACAAGGTATAGCTACCAAAAGATTCCATTTCTTGGAGTGAATACCGAAAATGGTTACAAATTGAAACTCGTGGGGTATGTGTGCAAAGTGGGAGGATCACATGTCATTGCTGAAGCATCAATCTCTGCTGCTGCACAATTACCTCAAAACACTCCTTGGATTGCAGGGATCCAGGAATCCATAGGCTCTGCCTAAAGCTCCTAAAGCTCTGAGAACCAACTGATCCCCTGCTGGTCTACAGCCTCAGGGTCAGACACAGGAGCACACTGCAGGGGAAACATTCAGGATTGTTGCTGATAGAATGTCTGTTCCCTACTTTACCTCCAAGAACCTCAATCACTCAGTGTTGCTCCTGCTGCCAAAATCACCACCCAAATCAGAAAACCACAGAAGATTCTGCCTACACTTTTGGTACCTACTGCCCCAGCCTCTCATTGACAATACTTAAGTGTGTGTGCTGGCAGGAAACCAGTAGGAAAATGTAGATTCCAGGTTAACAGGAATACTTGCAAATTAAAGTTCAGAAGTAAATCAGTGGAGTTTAGGGACTATAGACAAGAAGAATGAGACTTTTTGTATTATCAAAAGTTATTAGTAAAAATATGTAACTAAAATAATAGAAGAGGAGAAGGAAGAGGAAGAAGAGGAAGAAGAGAACATGTGGATAAAAGCACTCATGAGTTTCTTCTTGAGATCTGACCATTTGAAGTCTCACCACACCTCAATTTACATGAGGAAGCCTAGGCAGAAACCTGGTCTGTTGAAAGTGTTTCAAACTTGTAACTTGTGAGCAGAAATCATGATGGTGATGCTGTTTTCATCTTTATTTTCAAAAGTTTCAACTGGAACTTAAGTTTATCATTAAATAATATACACTAACACAACACCACCTTCTCTTCAGTTTTCTATCTGGAGGCCTGAAGCTGAAATCCACAATATGGAAATGCATTCTGCCAAGCAGGGAGCCAAAGACTGAAGGCAATGACAGAGGACTGGGTTAACTGGTTTTCATTCATGTTTGGAAATTGAGTCAGAGATCATCCACTGTTGGGAACTGCACTAGTCCCTCATTCGGGCGGCCAAAAATGTAGCGGCCCGAGCAAAATGTTGAGGCCTGGGCTGCCCCACGTTTGGCGGCCACTGTATCCCTGTCCAAGCTGCCGCTCCAGTCTGCAGGTCGGGGTTCAGCAAGAGAGAGAGTGAGGACGGACTCGAAGAATGGAGACCAGACAGAGTGTGTTTCAATCCCGTTTATTCTTCACTCTCTCTTCCTCTAAGTGTCTCAAGTCTTAAGTTCCTAGTTCCTAGTTCCTAGTGCCTCCAAGTTCCAAGTTACTTCTTCCAAGTTCTCTCCCAAGTGCCTGCTTCTCTGTCTCCTCTCTGCTGTGTCTAATTCTCTCTAGAGCCAAGTGTCTTCTACTTAATGTCAAGTCATCTGTTACTTTCTCTGTCTCCTCTATCCTTTTATATGTCTCACTGCTAAGCCATGACTTCAGGTCACGCCTTTAATCATGCCCTTAGGTCTTGTCTCTAAATCTGATCTCTAGGTCACACTCTTAAGTCACACACCTTTAATCTCACACACCTTTAATCTCACACACCCAAGGTATCTAAAGCATGATGTTATCAGAGTGTACTCAGCTGTTGTAGGCTATTGTAATCAAAGTCTCATGTCAGGGTATATGGTTCAAGATGGCTGCAAAGCTGATAGCCGCTTTCTGCTAAAAGTCGGCCCCCAACAATCCACCCTCTCCTTCCCACAATGTGTCAGCCTCATGTCTGCCTCAGTGACTCCTCTCACCGGAAGAACTCTGCTCCTCCCACTTACCATAAGTTAAGACCACTGCAACAAATGAAATCATAAAGTAATCAATATTGTTGAAACACTGTAAAAAAGGCAAAACTATAGGGCCCAACCCACGTGGCCCCTCCTTAGAAGCACTGTATCTTAGATCTATTAGCAACAGTTCAGCACTTGTAGGAGACATTTTCTTTGTTGGAAGCTTTATAAACTTCTTCTTGGCAGCTGGAATTGTTTTCAGATACATTCCTAGTTTCTGGACTCCCTCAGTTTCACGTTTGCGTTTGTCATCCTTCTCTACCACCAGATCTGCCATCCTGGTACCTGCCTCTTTGTTCTGAAGCTGAGCCATGGCTTATCCGAAGCAGCTCCTTGGATACTGCAGGTATGTTTTGAGGCACCTGAGTACTCCCTGGTCTCAGGTGACTTACTCTGTCAGTAAGAGAGCTGCCACTCTAAACTCTTTTATTCAAGATTCAATGGAATTGCTTTGTGTTTCTTCCTGTTAATGCTGATGTTAGCTGTAGTAATCCTGTAAATTTCCTTTGTAAGTGGAGATACATCCCTTGTGTCTTTAGTAGGGAGGGTAGGATTTCTTAAAGGCCTTTTCTGTATCTAATGAGACTATCATGAGTTTTTTTGCCTTTTAGTCTGTTTATGAGGTAGATTAAATAAATTGAATTATACATGTTTTCACATCTGTGCACCTCTGGGATGAAACCTATTTATTCTGTTGGACAATCTCTTATTTTTATGTTTGCAAGTATCTCACAGAAAACATTGAATTTTATTTGGGAATGCATAGCTTCTTAGGGGCACATAATATCCTGTGAAGGGTGACTCCAGTTAGAATCTTACATGAATCTAGATACAAAGGTAGATAGAAAATAAATAAACAGGTAGATGATACACAGAGAGACAGACAGATAGATAGATAGATAGATAGATAGATAGATAGATAGATAGATAGATATTGATAGATAGACATTGATACAGAGATACACAGATGAGAAAAGGATGGAAAGAAAGAGACCTGTAGAACGTTTGAGAAGACCATATGGAAACCTATTAAATATACATAATACCTATAAATTTAGTTATTCAACACATTCCTCCTCTCTCATACACTACTTAAACTTTTCCCACTTAAATCTACCTCCCCATTACTTAGTTTCCCTTCCTTCATATCACCTATGTTATACTAATACCCCTTTGTCTTAGGGTTTTACTTCTGTGAACAGACTCTATAATCAAGGCAACTCTTACAAGGATAACATTGTTTTGCAGCTGACTTACAGGTTCAGAGGTTCAGTCCATTATTATCAAAGCAGGAGTTTGACAGCACCCAGGCCGGCATGGTGCAGGAGGAGCTCAGAGTTCAACATGTTGTTCAGAAACAAGCAGGAGAAGACTGGGTTCCAGGCAGCTAGGAGGAGGGTCTTAAAGCCTATGCCCACAGTGACATACTAGCTCCATCCAACAAGGCCAAAACTACTCCAACAAGGCCACATCTCCAAATAGTGCCACTCCCTGGGCCAAGCATATTTAAATCACCACACCCTCCCTTAAGGTCTTTTTTCTCTCCTTGCAATGATTCCTTTCTAGTTTCCTGTATTCTACACTTACTCTAAATTGAACAAGTCAAGATTTTGATGTTAAGATTCATAAATGCCAAGCCTTGGTCACACAGGCCTTTAATCCCAGCACTGGGAACTCAGAACTCTAGAGGCATTGGCAATCAGAGTTCTGTGAGTTGAACCTAGTCTAGTTAAAACCAAGCAAAGCAAAGCAAAGTAAACCAAACACACACACACACACACACACACACACACACACACACACACACATGTTGGGAACCGACTTTTAGCAGAAAGCGGCTAGATTATCTTTGCAGCCATCTGGAACCATATACCCTGATAAGAGATTTGGTTTTCAATAGTCTACAACAGCTGAAGCACACTCTGATATCCCACATATTTTGTGTTGTTGTTTACTGCCCCCAGCTGCAAGGCTCACGTGGTAGCCACGCCTGCAAGGCATGCGGTTCACATGCTGTCCACGTGCTATCCAGGCCATATATGCCTGTAAGGCGCACGTGGTATCCAAGCCTGCAAGGCACACAGTGCACGTGCTGTCCACGCTATAGACGCCTGTAAGGCTTACGTCATATCAACACCTGCAAGGCACGTGGTATCCACGCGCCTACAAGGCACGTGGCAAAAGCGTATAAATCCCTCAGAATTCCCTTCAATAAAAGAGACTTGGTAAGAGACTTGATCAGAATCTCTGTCTTGTCTCCATTCTTTGCATCTCTTCCCCTTTATCCTCCCTCTCTCTCTCTCTCTCTCTCTCTCTCTCTAGACCCTGACCCTCAGACCGGAGCGGCAGCTTGGGCCAAGACACAGTGGCCGCCAAGCGTGGAGCAGAGCAGGCCACAACATTTTGGCCCACAAAGCCGGGCAGTACGGGCCGCGACACACACACACACACACACACACACCCATGTATATGCAGGTATGAGTGAGAATGTGATTATTGCCTTTCTGGGTTTTGTTAATTCATGCAATCTCCCAGATCCAGCTATATATCTATCAATTTCATTTTTTTTTTATTTGGAGGAAATTCTATTGACATGCTTTCTTCATCTATCAGTCAGTTGATAGACACCTATGCTGTTTCCATGCCTTAGCTATTATGAATGCAGCATTAATGAACATAGATGAACATGTAGAAAATTGAGTCCTTGCGGTATAAGCCCAGGAATATACAGTAGACTTACTTCTTTTTTCTGAGTCACCTCAACACTGATTTTCTTAGTGTCTGTACAAATTTGAACTGCCACCAAATTTTATGAGAGTTCTCTGTTTTCCATGTCCTTACTAGTATTTGTTATCTTCTTTTCCTAGCATGTTAAGCTTAAATAATACCATTAAGTAGTCATTTTAATATTTTATTTTTCTGATGGCTCCAGACAATGAACACTTTAAAGATATTTCTGTCAGCATGAACCTCTTGGCAACAGCAACCCTCATACAGGTGAAAAGAAGGGGGAAGAGGGTGAATGGGACTGGGATTGTGGAGGGGTACATGAAGGGGGATAGCATTTGAGATGTAAATGAATGGAATGATTAATAAAAATCATATTTATTACTTCTTGCATGTGTCTATTCTTTTGCAAATTCTATCAAGCTCCTTAGCCCACAATGAATTTTTTCATTAGTGTTTAATTTTGTTGATTATTATTATTATTATTATTATTATTATTATTATTATTATTATTATATTCACTTTATATCCCAATTGTGCCCCCTGTTCCCTGTCACAAACTTTCAAGTCCCTCGCCCATTACCTCTTCCAGTTTTTTGAGTTCCTTGCATGGTTTAGACACCAATTATTTTAGAATGACTGGCTGGCAAATATTTGGTTTCCCTTTCAGTATGCTGTCACCTCAGTCAGTTGACAGATTCCATTGCATTACAAAAGCTTTTAAATTTCATTATATACCATTTGCAGAATATTATCTTTCTGTTTCTTTGTGTTTTTTTTCTGTTTCCTGTGCAGAAAATTCTTACTTGAGGCTAAATCATAAAACTAATACCAGAAATTAAGGTTTAATATTGAGATTATTGATCCATTTGGAGTTGGTATGTGTGGGGGATGAGGCAAAGGATAAACTTTCACTGGATTAACTATGGTTATCCAATTTTCCCAAACACCACTGTTAAGGATCCTGTCTCTTGTCAAATTTCTGTTTTCAGTATGTTTCTCAAATCCAGCTATTAAGTCTGAGGACTTATATCTGGATCCTCAAATGCATTCCACTAACAAATCACTGATAAATGTGTCTTTTTTTGTACCATGCTATGTTTCTTACTATAGTTCTCTAATATAGCTTATAACCAGGAATGGTGATACCTCCAGGAGTTCATCTTTTGTCTGTTGTTTTTCTGCACAGATTTTAAGATTGATTTATATTTCTATGCAGAATAGTATTGAAATTTTGATGAGGTTTGCAGAGAATAAGTACAATTTTTGGCAGAAAGCATTCTACAATATTAATCTTACAAATTGTTGTGTATAAGGGGTCTTTTCATCTTCTTGTGTTTCATTCTTTAGTGTTTTAAAGTTTCACAGTGGATCTATTTCACTTTCTTGCTTTATTTCAAGGTTTGTGTGTTTGTTCACTGTAAGATTACTAGAAATGACATTGTTTTCCTGATTTCTTTCCTAGTATGCCTTTGTTCTACAGGCAAACAATGGATTTGGATATGCTAATTCGTAAATTCCACTTTGGTGAATGTGATTATCAGCTCTAAGAATTTCCTGTTGTCTTTGAAATTTACAATCAGGTTATCTATAAGTAGGGATACTGTGACTTCTTCCTTTCATATTTGTATGCCTCTTATTTCCTCCTCATGTGTTATTGCTTTAGTCAACAGGGGGATAATGTGAGGGTTGGAAATGGAGAGGGAAAACACCCTCTCAAAGGCTAGGGGGAGGGGAAATGGGATGAATTAAAATTAAAAAAAAAAGAACATCACACACTAGCACTGCACTGAATATAAGTGGTGACACTGAACGTCGTCTTTTTCCTAATCTTCGGGGGAATTCTTTGAGTTCTTCTGCATTTAACATGTCATGGACAGTCTCTATAATGCTGAGATATGGTCATTCCAGTGTTGCTGTGAAAGGATGTTGATAAAATGTTGATAAAATCCAAATTTTGTCAAAGATAATTTTTGTATTAATTGAAATGATTAACTGATTTTTGTTCTGGCATTCTTTTATATCAGAAATTACATTTACTGATTTACTCATGGGAGGCTTCTACAAATAAATCCATGAAATGAAGCCAATGTAACTGTGATGAGTGTTCTTCTGTATGTGTTCTTAAATGTTTTATTGAAAACGTTCCTTAATGTTCATCAGGCACATTGGCTTATAAGTGTCTTTCTTGGTTTTGGTGGCATGATAACTGGTGCTTTTGTTTTTTATTTTATGGGATAATTGGGGAGGATTAG
This sequence comes from Arvicanthis niloticus, assembly GCF_011762505.2. Classification (NCBI taxonomy): domain Eukaryota; kingdom Metazoa; phylum Chordata; class Mammalia; order Rodentia; family Muridae; genus Arvicanthis; species Arvicanthis niloticus. The sequence continues at coordinate 8,495,038 of NC_047674.1, read as the reverse complement.
ACCTGGTTCTTTGAAGGTCTGAAAAACTGTGGGATACAAAAGGTCCTGGGTGTTTATGTGAAGAAGAGATGTTTAATTTTTCATAGGTTTTAATTGAATGTTTAAATTTCCTAGTTAGTCTTGATTTTACTGTGGTGGAATATACACATCTAAAAATGTTTCCAGTGTTTTTAGTTTTTCATATTCAGTAGAATACCAATTTTCAAAGTATCCTCATAGTTCTTTAAATTTATTTGGTGTTGTAATGTCTCTCTTTTAATCTCTAATTTTAAATGTTTATCTTCTGTGTCTTTCAGATAATTTGGTTAAGAGTGTGTAAACCTTGTTAATTTCTTCTTTTTTATTTGAAAATAGATTATTTTCTCACATAATATATTCCCATGATGATTGTCTCTCCCTTTAATTCTATTAGTTCCTTCCGACTTGTCCTCTCATCTGGATCTACTTTCTTACTACCTCTCATCACAATAGAAACAGGCTAAAATGTGTAATGATGAAATAAATATATATAAGATGATGTAGTTAGATAACACAAAACCCAACATAAAGGAATTGTTATCGTTTCATTAGGTTATATCTTCAATCATTTCACTCAAAAATAGTATATATCTTTTGGTGATAAGAGGTTTGTGTTTTCTTCTTTGTGTTAATTTCTTTTAATTACAGCCATTGCACCCTCTTCCTGGTCCCCCCACCCACAGTTCCTCATGGAGGTGGAATTTTTCGTGTTCCCTCTTCCCATTGTAGGGCATTTTGGCTAAGTTCAGCCCCATTGAGTCCTGAGAGTCTCTCACCTCCCTGTTCTCTGATACTTTCTAGAGGGTTCCCCCACCTTCCACCCCAGAGGCTGCATATTTCTTGTCATTTTTCCTGGTCCACTAGGCTTCTCCCTTGCCCTTCTGGCCCTTGCCACCCTTCCCTGGCATACCTGATCCAGTTCCCCCTTTACCCTCCCCCAGCCCCCTTCCTGCTCCCATCCAGGTCCTTCCTCCTGCCTACCAAGATTATTTTGTTCCTCCTCCTAAGTGGGATTGAAGCATTCTCACTTGGGCCTTTATGCTTGTTACACTTCTTATGGTCTGTGGGTTGTATCTTAGGTATTCTGTACTTTTTGGATAACACTCATTAGTGAGTATATACCTTGCATGCCTTTTTAAGTCTGGTTTAACTTACACAGGTTGATATTTTCTAGTTCCACCCATTTGTCTGCAAAATTCATGATGTCCTTGTTTTTAATAGTTGAATAGTATTGTATTGTGTAAATGTGCAACATTTTCTGTATCCAGTCCTCATTTGAGGAACATCTGGGTTGTTTCCAACTTCTGGGGGTTATAAATAAGGCTTCTAGGAAGTGGAGCACATGGCCTTGTTACTGGTATGACAGGGCATCTTTTTGGTATACGCCCAAGATTTGCACAGCTGGGTCTTCAGGTAGAACTCTTTTCAATTTTCTGAGGAACTGCCAGATTGATAGAAAGAGAGGGTATATACCAGGTTATAATCCAGCCAGCAATGGAAGAGTGTTCCTCTTTTATCCTTGCCAGCAGGTGTTGTCACTTGAGTTTTTTATCATAGCCATTCTGTTTGATGTAAGATGGAGTCTTGGGTCTTTTTGATTTGCATTTCCCTGATGACAAATGACTTTGAACACTTTTTAATTGCTTTTCAGACATTCAATATTTTTCTGCTGTGAATTATTTGTTTGGCTCTTAACCCAACTTTTTAATTGGATTATTTGGTTTTTTGAGGTTAACTTCTTGAGTTCTTTGTATATTTTGGATATGAGCCCTCTATTAAATGTTGGGTTAGTAAAGATTTTTTTCTAATCTGTATGTTGCCTATTTGTTTTATTGATGTTGTCTTTTGCCTTATAGAAGCTTTTTCAGTTTCATGAGTTCCCATTTATCAGTTGTTGATCTAGAGTCATTAGTGTTCTGTTCAGGAAATTTCCCCTATGTCAATGAGTTTGAGGCTCTTTCTCACTTTCTATTCAATTAGACTCAGTGTAACAATCATCTGTCTTTAATACCTCTCCACATCAATGAACTCAATTCCCCAATAAAAAGACACAGGTTAACAGACTGGATAAATAATCCCATGCATTCTATCAGATGACCTTGGACTAAGGCTGGTCTTCATTAACAACAAAAACAACAGAAAGCCCAAATACTCAGGGAAACTTAACTCTTTAGTCAATGATAGCTTGGTAAAGGAAGAAATAAAGAAGTCAAAGACTTTATAGAATTTAATGATAATCAAGACACATCATATCAAATTTATGGGACACTGAAAGCAGTGTTAAGAGGAAAATTCATAGCATAGTACCTTCATAAAGAAATTGGAGAGATCCCATACTAGCAACTTAACAGTACACTTGAAAGTTCTAGAACAAAAAGAAGCCATTTTTACCATGTTAATTCTACCAATCCACTAGTATGGGAGATCTCTCTGTTTTCTGAAGCCTTCTTTGATTTTTTTCTCTTTTTTTTAACACTTCATGTTTTTATTGGATATGTTATTTATTTACATTTCAGGTGTCATCCTCTTTACCCATTTCCCCACCCCCAGAAACTCCCTATCCCATCCCTCCTCCTCCTGTTTGCTTTTTTGAGAGACTTGAAGTTCTTACCATATAGATCTTTCACTTGTTTGGTTAGAGTTACCCCAAGATATTTTTATATTATTTGTGGCTATTGTGAAGGTAGTTGTTTCTCTAATTTCCTTCTCAGACTATTTATCATTTGTATAAACGAACGCTACTGATTTATTTGAGTTAATTTTATATCCAGCCACTTTGCTTAAGTTGTTTATCAGCTGTAGAAGTTCTCTGGTAGAATTTTGGGGATTGATTATGTATAATATCATATCTAAAAATAGTGATATCTTGACCTCTTCTTTGCCAATTTGTATTCCCTTGATTTTCTTTTGTTGTCTTATTGCTCTGGCTAGAATATTAAATACTATATTGAATAGATATGGGAAGAGTAGGTATCTTGGTCTTGTCCCTGATTTTTATGGGATTGCTCCAAATATCTCTCTATTTAATTTGATATTGACTCTTGGTTTGCTATATATTGCTTTTTATTATGTTTAGGGCCTTGAATTTCTGATTTCTCCAGTACTTTTAACATGAAGGGTGTTGTATTTTGTCAAATGCTTTTTTAGAATCTAATGAAATGATCATGTGATTTTTTTCTTTGAGTTTGTGAACTACAGGCTTTTGAAGTAAAACCTAATGATTCTTTGAATTTCCACATGCCAAATTTTAACACAAAGATGGGGTTTGGGCACAAAAACCCACTCTTGGCCATTTCACCTATTGGCAAATTTTATCTTCTGAGAGAAGAAGAGAAAGTTTTTTTTTTTTTTCCCTAAGAGTGTAGCCCCTACTAAATTGACCATTATCCAATATATGACCATATATCAAAGAATATTTGGACAGTGGATACTGGTGATGAGCAACTTAGAAGAGAAAAATAAAAACAGATGACATTGTTAGGAAAAGAGTTTGGATTTGGGAAAGGTTGGGAGGCAGGAAGTAAACATGATAAAACATGTAATATAAACCACTCAGAGAACTTAAAATTCAACTCAAAGGTATAAATACATGAAAGAGTATTTAGACATAATAGATCTTGCAGAGCAAATGATTATCTAAGTTACTTTTTTCTTCCAAAGCAAGACATAGTATCTTCTAGTTTGTTCCTACCTTAAGAGTATCACTGCTATCTGCTCTTCTGTGCTTCTCCTGTGCCAGTTTTGTTATAATCTTTACCACTTACGGAGCTGGTGATTTGTTTATACCTCCCACTGTATCAATCGCCCTTCAGCAATATACATGCTGTCCTACTCGGTTTGTATCCATGGCACTAGGTCTTGGAAGATAATATTTTTGATGCTAATAATAGATTAATTATATGCAGACAATTTGAACAAATGTCAGACATGGTGTTAAAGTTTAACATGACCTCAAACACTCAGTCTAGTGTGGAAACTTGTAAAAGAAAATTGGTTTAAAACAACTCTTAAGCAGACTCAAGGCCAAATATAAAATTAAAAAATACTTATATTTTTAAGAGTTGAAGAATTAGCTCCATGGAAAAAACATATGCTTCATAAAGGATGGAGTCCAAGTTCAGACTCCAGCACCTATATACAAAGGATAGCCAGGCAGGGGTTGCACAACTTATTTCAGCATCTGAGTTTCTGAAACAGGGAATCCTTGGGATCAAGCTTGATAGCTATAAGAACTAAATTATCGGTGAGTCCTGGGTTCAGCAAGAGAAACTGTCACGGTAAATAAAATGGAAAATGATGAGGAAGCTATTTAAAGTCAAACTCTGGCCTCTCCACACATGGATGCACAAGTGTTCATGCACCTGTACACATACATAAGGAAATGCATACACACGTGCACATTTACCAGAAATGTATAGAGTGTATCTCATATTGGTCTGTTGCCTGCAGATATGCACTGGCATTTGGTTATACTAGCATGTGCATGAGCATACACATATATACATCATACACACACACACACACACACACACACACACAGTAAAACGTTATTCAAGAAAACCCATGAAAGTCTGGTGGTAAGGGTACGAAATGAGGTTGTCCTGTCCCTCACTCTTCTCATAGTTAAGAGATGCCATTCATTTTGGAAAGATCCAGTAAAAAATCAAAGAGACCTTTAGTCCCAGCTAACACACCAAATGCTTTCTTCCCTCCAACTCTTCACATCCTTCCTTAGTCTCCTGTTACTATTGATTCAGTGTCTTCTCCAAGAACCTTCTTCTATCCATGCCTACTCATGAACTTAAGAGTCTATACAGATATTAAACCCAGAGAGTTATGAAGCTCGGGAAATGCCTTCTTGAGGCATTTTCATGCCAATAACCTAAGGTTTTAAGAAAAAAAAAAAAAAGAGCTAGTTATAAATGACCACAAACAACATAGTTCCATTCATAATCAAGTCCAGGATAGTTTAATATTTGCATAAGCCTGAGAGGTGGAATCAAGTTTAAGAAAGAGTGATAACTATACAATAACACATTTTTAATTAATAGACTATTCTAAATTTTATCTTGATTATTGTGTACCTGTGACTATAGCAAAGCTACTAAATTGGGTGAGTTTCATTTAAGTGCAACTTTCCAAAATAAAAACAAAATCAAAACATGGAATAATTAGAATAATATTAGAATAATCCTACCTTCTAAGCTCCTGACTCATACATTTGCCAGGAGCCGAGAAGCAGGAGTGCTCTAATTGGAAGCTAATAGAAACTGATAGGCAGCCCAAAAGTCTGTGGCTTTGTTGCACTTATCCTACTTTGTAGCCTAGTTATTTTATATCTTTCTACAATGATGAAGATTATAATTTTATTACAGTCACAAAAAACAAGATTCCATTAAAGATGTTCTCATATTTTGTTGAAGCTCTCCTGCCAGTATATCTTCTTGGCTACATTAGAGTATTAAATTCTAGATTTATTTCGTTACATGAATTAAATATAAGATTATTCTGTGTATATTTTTATATTACCAGCTGTAAAATATTGGACTCAGATATACTGGATGTCATCCTTTGAAAACCTCCACATCCAGCTACTCTCCAAGAAATATAGGTAAAAGTTTCTATCTAGCATACTCAAAGAAAAATTATTTATAAATACAGAGTCATAACAGGAACATTAGAACCATATTAATTATGTAAACTTCAAGGACAGATTTACTTTCATCTGACGTACAAGAGACATATAGCTTATTTATGCTCATGCACATGCTATAGCTCAGAATGCTCTTCTGTCTAACAAGGATACTTTTATTCTTTAATATTTAATGGTAAATATTACTAACCTGTATACAAAAGAGAGATGAGATTTATTTATGCTCTTCGTGATTTTGCCCGAAAACAAAAATGTAAGAAAAGTGTCCCATTAAAAAAAAATAAAAAGATTGGAGGAGAGATCATTTGTAAAGATTTCTATTTCTCTGCCTTTGAGCTTTTCATTATGAAAACAAACATTATTTCTGATAGATTCATCTAATTGAGCCTCTCACATGCAAACAATTTTATTGGAAAATCTTATGAATCATATTCTTAAAATACAAGAAAGACAAAAACCAAATTTCTATATATCAGATTAGTTTAATATTAAAACATTCGACATAAAGTAATTGAAGGTCCTTAGTAATTCAGCAATGAATTTGCATAAAGATAGCCATTTTAGATATAGCTAATTTCTTCTCAGAAACATACTGTCTTAGTTTGCTATCTTATTCTGTGATAAAATGTGTTGCCCAAAAACTGCAAGGAAGAACTCTATTTGTCTGACAGGTTCCAGTCCATCATTAGGAAATCAGGGCAAGAAGCTGGAGGCAGGAACTGAAGTAGAGGACATGAAAAATTTGTTTGCTGCTTTTCTTTCTTTAGCACCCAGAACCACTGGCCAAGGACACACCCTCTCTCCTCAAAATTGAGCCATCCTACTTCAATAATTAATAAAGAAAGGTCTCTACACACTTTCTTATAGAGATTTTGAAAGAGCATTTTCTCAATTGATGTTTCCTTTCTTTCTTTCTTTCTTTCCTTCTTTCTTTTTTCTTTTTTCTGTTAGTAGTAGTATATGTTATGGTTTTGATATTAACTGTGTGCTATATAACAAAGGCTTGATTGCCAGTTTATATAGCATTACTAGGAACAGGTAGAAACTCTTTGTTAGGTGGCATGAGTCACTGGGGATGTGATCTACAAGTGTATATCTTGTCTCCTACCCTTCTTCTGTCTTTTCTTTCTGTTTACCATGAGTTAAGCCACCTGGTGCTGTCACTCTTCTACCTAAAGAAAGTTCTGTCTTGCCCTGGGTCTAAAACTAATGGAGCCAGCTTACTGAACATTACAACCTTTTACATGAGGAGCCAAAATATACTTTGTTTACTTTTAAATTGTCCCCTTTCTTGTGTATTTTACCACATGAATACAAAGTGAAGTATAACAATATAAAGACAAATGTGAAGGAAGATGATTTGTAGCACTTTGACCCTAGAATTTTTATTCACCTGCTCATTTACTCCTTGAATTTTAGTTCAAATTATTCAGTCTCTCTTCCTAGTCCAAGTCCCAAGTCTTGAGTTCCTAGTTCCTAGTTCCTAGTTGTACTCCTTCTGTTCTCTTCTGAGTGTCTAATGTCTACTCCTACTCCTAGTGTCTGAATCTCTGTTACTCCAAATTGTTCTCTCTTTTATATGTCTCACTTCTAAGCCATGCCTTTTGGTCACACCTTTAATCATGCCCTTAGATCTTGTCTCTAGATCTGATCTCTAAGTCATACTCTTAAGTCACACACCTTTAATCTCACACACCTTTAATCTCACACACCCAAGGAAAGTCCTGGGTATCTAAAGCCAGATGTTATCAGAGTGTGCTCAGCTGTTGTAGGCTATTGTAATCCAAGTCTCATGTCAGGGTATATGGCTCAAGATGGCTGCAAAGCTGATAGCCGCTTTCTGCTAAAAGTCGGCTCCCAACATGTATGTATGTGTCTGTGAGTGTATTGTATGTGTGCTCATTTGTGTATTTGTATGTGTGTGTTGTATGTGTATATATGAATGTATGAGTGTGTCTGTCTTTGTAGGTGCGTAGTGTGTATGTGTGTATATATTCCTGGGCACAGGTACATGTGAGTGTGTCAATGGAGGTACATGTAAGTTTGTGCTTGTATGCATACGAGATTCAGAGCTTCTTCCATCACCATTCTGCATTGTACTAACCAAGTCAGCATCTCTTGTTGTGGCACATACTTTATTCATTGTGCCACTTCCCAAGACCCTCAGTTAATTATTGGCACAGTCTTACTCTTCCATGAAATATATGTCTATGAAATGCATTATCCCAAGTGAGCAAAGAGAGGAATATGGGCCGGTGGGCTGTAAGAGGCAGTTGGGTACCTGGCCAAGTGCTGGCCTCGAACGCCAGAGACCCTAAAGGGACAGTAGGTGTTCAGCCTTGCTCTTGTGCCCTGGTTCCTTTCACTTAGCTTCAGCCATCCACAGCCCCTCCCAAAGAAAGGTTTGTGGCCTTCAGTCACATAGCACCCATAGAAGGCATGACTACAAGCCAAAGAGCCTCAAGAGATCTGCTTATTCATGGGATACCTAAAGGCCAGAGGGCGTAGCCAATTAAGCATTCCTTCCTAGAGCTTCTTCCTACTTGCAAAAGGTATTTAACCTCAGTCTCATCCTGAGAACATAGGGTACAGCCACTTTCCACCATTTCAATAAACCTTTTAAAACCATGGACTACCTTTTTGGGGCCCACCATGGGGAACCTTGGAGAAGGCCTTCAACTACCTATCCAAAGCCTAACCTCTCACGAAAGGCCCTTCTAGTTCCAGCCACTGAGCCCAAGCCTAGACCCAGCCAAGTCACTCACCATGACCAAGAGTCTCATTCCCAAAAGGACACTGCAGGAGCTTCTTCCCCTCACCCCTTTCGGCTGTGGGTCCTTCCAGCCCCTACACCCCTCATCTCAAACCTTCCATGGCCTTTCACTGGTACATGAGAGCCCAGGGGCTAAGACCATCCAGTCTCCAGCAGCTGCCTGGCCCTGAAATCTCTAACTCAAGAGCTCCGGCCCACAAGGAGTCTCAGACTGGGATCTCCCCACGTCCAGGGTGGAGCCCAGTGGCTTCCCAAAGCCCAGCATCTGCCTGGTGCTGCATGAAGTGAGCACAGTTGAATTCCCTTTGCTTCTGCCCTCTGAGTTGCAGCTCCAGCCACCTGAGATGGCAGACACGCAGGACCCACAACTCAGAGAAACAGGACCCACGCCCATGCTTAAGCCACAGCCTCATACAGGAAGGGTGCCATTAATTGAAAAAAGAAATAAAGTTTTCCTTACCTCTCCCCTCCCCTCCTCTCCCTTCCCTCCCCTCCCTTCCCCTCCTCTCCCCTCCCCTCCCGTCCTCTCCCCTCCCTCCCCTCCTCTCCTCTCCCTCCCTTCTTCTCCCCTTCCCTTCCCTCCCCTCACCTCCTATCTTCCCTTTATGTCCTCACTCCTCCCCTCCTGTGCTCATCTCTGCTCTTATATTATTCCCTATCCCCTCTGCTCTTGTGTGATTGACTTATCAGGCTATTTACAAGAAAGTTATTGAACTGGACCTGTTTTGTACATGCAGCTTTAGCTTTCTGAATGTTAATTTTCTTGGATTCGGTAATTCAAAAGCAATGCCTGTTTCTGTCACTGCTGTTCTTCCTGTGTGGGTAGTGACTCTTCTTGCAGCAGCTTCACTGTTGATAGCAGTTCAGTTTCAGAGCTACTAAAACAATACTTGTTTGTGTCTTCTTATTTAGCCTTTCCTTTATGGTATTTTGGGTGGTCATTTTATTTTATTGCTTAATAATAGATTTTCCCAAAATGTTTTTTTTCTTTTTATCCCAGTAAGATAGGTCAAATCATATGCTGTACTCAGTTCTTGTTTGTATATCTCTCTGTCATTTCCTGGAAGTCATGTTGGCCTCTTGTGTTACATATATTTTTTTTGGTTTTGAAAAATATACAAAATAAACATAAACATCCTCATCCAGATTTGTTTTTCTGGGATACAATTTTTAATATAATAAAAAATTGTCATAGACAAGAGAAGTTGTTGAAATCCTAACAAATTTCCTTCTGTCCTCAGGAAAAACAGGGTCATTCCCCCCCCCAAAAAAAAAGACTTTAAGAAGTAAGATATCAACCATATTAAGGCAGTGAACATTTACAGAGGAAACATGGTAAAACATAAGTTTCATAGTTTGCAAAAATAGTTTGTTAGAGTTCAGAAACTTGTTTTAGATTTTAATATGTAGATGATTTAATGTTATATATTGACCATTTTGTGAACATTCCAGATTATCTTGTTTGGAAAAGAAGAGCTGGGCAGCCCCTGTTGCTCTTCTTTCCTGACCGATATGAACAAGGAGACCAGTGCAGTTAATCAGGAGATTCACTTAGCCCTTTGTCCTTCCTTCTGGGACATAATTCACACCACATCTCTCTACCAGGAACACTTGGGTAGGGAGGATGCTCTGGTAGAGATTATGTGTTCTCACTAGAAATCCTGAATCAGCATGGAGCCATCAATTCACTTTCCATCTTTCCTCGGATTAGGCTTCTGGAAGCTCATATCCTGCATGCCTATATAAAGGATTGTGAATAAAAAGTTTAACTTTAAATAGATTAAAGAATAGGTATAATTAGGTACATTGAAACATTATTTGTCTGGATTTTGTTGTCCATACATATGAAATTTGCACCAGCAAGGAAATAAAATATTTTCTTGATTTTTACAAGATAGTTATACAATGACATTTCTAGCAAATGAATTTTGAAATAAAATCATAATATGAAATTTAATTTTGAAACCCACTCAGAATTAATAAATTACTGAACTTTAATTCAGTATCACATTTAGAAAGCACACAGCGTGCATAGAAAGAAAGAAAGACTAGGAACTAAGGACAAGCTAAAACGTCCAGATTCTCTCTGTGTGGGTAAGCTAAAACCTATTCTCTCTGGCTAGGCCTGACCAGATACCTTACCTACAACTTCTAACAGAAACTTCACCTGACCACCAAGAATTTAGCACATGGGCTTTTGGTGGGCATTTCATATTCAAAGTGTAAAAATCTTCAATTGAAAGCAATTCTTGGGCATCTAAAATTTTATCTTTTATAGGACAGCATACGTTTACTTATTTTATTTTGTTTATAAATCATTTTATTTGTTTACATTTCAAATGATATTTTTCTTCCTGGTTACCCCTGCACACAAAACCTCATCCCATTTTTCCTCTTCCCCCTCCCTTTTGCCTCTGTGAGGGTGTTCCTCTACCCACTCACCCACTCCTGTCTTACCCCACTAGCATCCCCATCTCCTGGGGCATCAAGCTTCCCTCCCCTGCTATTGATTTCAGACAATTCCACCCTTTGCTATATATGTATCTGGAGTTCTGGTTTCCTCTATGTATATTCTTTGGTTGATGGTTTAGTGTCTGGGAACTCTGGGTGGTCCAGTTAGTTGATTTTGTTCTTATGGGGTTGAAATCCTCTTCAGCTCCTTCAGTCCTTCGCCTAGGTCTTCGATTGGGGTCCCCTGGCTTAGTCTGATGGTTGGCTGTGAGGATCTGTATCTTTATTGGTCAAGTGCTGGTAGAACCTCTCAAAAAAAAAAAAAAAAAAAAAAAAAAAAAACCCAGCCATATCAGGCTTCTGTCAGCAAGTGCTTCTTGGCATCGAGCAATGGTGTTGGGGGTTGGTGTCTACAGATGGGATGGATCACTAGGTGGGGCAGTCTCTAGATGACCTTTCGTTCAGTCTGTTCCATTTTTTGTCCCGTCTTTCCTTTGTACAGGAGGATTTCTGAGTTAAAAATTTTGAGATGCTTGGGTAGCCCCATCCCTCAACTGGGGCCCTGTATATCTACTGGAGGTGGTTTCTATAGGTTGTATCTCCCTTTTGGGGGTATTTCTGATAGAGTCATCCCCATTGGCTCTTGAGAACCTCTCCTTTCCCTAGAGTATGAGAATTTCTAGTGGCTATCTCCCAGTTTCCCATTTCCCTCTGCTACATGTTTCTATTTAATTTTTGATCCTCTGTACTTCTCTCCTGTCCCTTCCAATATCAGTTCCTTCCTTGCTTTTTTTCCCTCTCCCTCCTGTCTCCCTCCCAGGTCTCTCTTTCCCTCTAGCTTCTATGATTATTTTGTTCTCCATTTTATGTAGAATTAAGGCATCTACACTTTGGTCTTCCTTATTCTTAAGTTGTATATGGTTTGTGGGTTGTATCATGAATATTCTGAGCTTTTGGGCTAAAATCCACTTATCAGTGAGTATATGCCATGTGTGTTCTTTTGTGTCTGGGTTACCTTACCCAGTATGATATTTTCTAGTTCCATCTATTTGCCTTTGAATTTCATGAAGTCATTGTTTTTAATAGCTGAGTAGTACTCCAATGTATAAATGTATCACATTTTCTTTATCTATTCTTTTGAGGGACATCTAGGTTGTTTCCAGCTTCTGGCTATTATAAATAAGGCTGCTATGAACATAGTGAAGCATGTGTTCTTGTTATATGTTAGGGCATCTTTTGAGTATATCCCTAGTAGTTACCATTAGCTGGGTCTTCAGGTAGAACTACTTGAAATTTTCTGCAGAACTGCTGGATTGATTTGCTTGACTCCCAGAAACTCTGTCACACCCAGGATCTTAGATGAGGCCCCAACTTCTACCCTGATACCTGATATAACTAGAAACCCCTGGGACTCAGGGGACTCTGAAACCCCAGCATAGCCTGAAACACATGGTTCTCCTGGTTTGCGCTTGAGCCTAGAGCAGATCCTGGGCTCTGGCTCTCCATCTACTCTGCCCATACCCAGAGGCAGCTTGACTCCCAGGAGTTCTGATAAACTCAGAATCTCAGGATCACAGTATCACAGGATCACTGATACAGCTAGACTCCCAGGAGTTATAATACTACCAGGACCACAGGATCACAGGCTCACAGAAAGAACAGGCTCCAGTTAGAGACAATAAGGCAAGTTAGCACTAGAGATAACCAGATGTCGAGAGTCAAGCTTATGAACATAAGCAACAGAAACCAATGCTACTTGGCAATATCAGAACCCAAGTCTCCCACCACAGCAAGCCCTGGATACTTCAACACCTCTGAAAAGCAAGGCTCAGATCTAAAATCCCATCTCATGAAGATGATAGAGCACTTTAAGAAGGACAAAAATAACTCCCTTAAACATATACAGGAGAACACCAGTAGAGAAGTAGAAGCTCTTAAAGAGGAACCACGTAAATCTCTTATTTAAAAAATACAGAAAAACACAAAAAAAAAACAGGTGAAGGAATTGAACAAAACTGTCCAGGATCTAAAAATGGAAATAGAAACAATAGAGAAAACACAAAGGGAGACAACACTGGAGATGGAAAACCTAAGGAAGTGATCAGGGGTCACAGATACAACTATCACCAACAGAATACAAAAGAGATAGAAGAGAGAATCTCAGGTCTCAAAGATGCCATAGAGGACATTGACACAGCAGTCAAAGAATATACAAAAAGCACAAAGCTCCAAACTCAAACCATTCAAAAAACCCAGGACACAATGAACATTTAGAGAGAGAGAGAGAGAGAGAGAGAGAGAGAGAGAGAGAGAGAGCATTACAGACAGGCAGACCTTTTTGAAGTACTAAATTACAGATCATGATTTAGACCAGTTAGACAGAAATCCTGGTGATGGCCTCTGCCCTCAGTATTTTTTAAAGCTTACTCAAAGATCACAGTGTGTAGACCTTGAAGGAGAAACTGTCAATAGTAACAACTAAATCATCCTAACCATACACATTATATTCCATGGCCTTCCAGAACTATATTTTTCTTTATTTTTGTGCAAAACACTCAGTTGATTTTGTGTCTTATAATTTTATCTGTAAGAAGTGAGACATGAACAGATTAACATATTTCATCATTGTATTAGAACTTCTGGCTAATTTGTCACCACATCCCATTGTACATCAGTAAGATGATCTGAGTCATTAGCAGTTGTCATGGACTAGTTACATAAGGACATTTAGGAAATAGTTAATCAGATAATAATTCAGTCATAGAAATGTACATATGTGTAGCTAAGTCTTAGGCTATCATGACAATACAGTTTGAATTTTTAAATGGCAATATGACCCTAGTAATGTAGATGCCAATAACGTAACTTTCCCCCTTGTCTCTATGTAAACTATAGAATTAATAATGGTCCACGTTTGATAGTCATCTTCAGAGCCAGAAGAAGGCTCACTGGTAAAGACACTTGCCCTATAATATTGGTGACATGAGTTTAATCTGTGAATCCATGAAAAGGTGAGATGAAGGACAAATTCTCCTAAGTTGTCCTCTGACATCCACATGTACAAATGATCAAATATCACATATCTCTCTCTCACACACACACACACACACACACACACACCATTATTTTAAAGTGTATGATCTTTTCAATGTCTGATGAATAAACTCTAAATGGTTAGTTATTACTGTTTAATTTTAATTTACATTGGCACAGAAAGAAGTAACAAAAGACTTTTCTGTATCTGTATCAGATATAATAGAATATTATATTTGTGAGTAACTATACTATATTAAGAATAAGTCCAGTAAGTTTATATGCATGTTGTATAGATTTGTCACTCTATTTTACAATTGATCCTATCATTCAGTTTTACAAAGAGTAAAATGATGGCAAGGAAGTCAAGGGTATGAGATAATTATATTTCAATGACACTTCTGATGCCACCTTAATAACGATTTATAATGTTATTTAACATTGGGGCCTGAGACAAGAAAACTCCAAAACATATGGGAATAGTTCTATAACATCAGTATAACATCAGTCATCCCATTTCTACCACTTTGCAAAGTATAAGAAACAATGGCAATGTTCAGGAACCAGAGAAGTAAATGCTTATGACTCCAAGTGCCAAACAGATTAAATAAGTTTACGTGGTCAGAATGAGGTAGTCATAAAACTGGTTTGTGTTTTCTAATCTTTGCAAATTGTGGTTTCCCATTAGGGTCACTTGAGAAGTCAGTAATGCTTAGGGAGTACCTTGTTGATCTTTCTAGGTACCAAGTAAAACCATCAATTTTTTTCTACTCTGCCTCCATCTTTACTATACCACCATCCTTAAAAGCAAAGATCCATGAGGGCAGGCTTAACTTTTCTTTTTTTTTTTTTTTTTAAAAAAATACTACGTGAATGATTATGTGAAAAAGGAAGCACCAGAAAGTCAAAAGGTAGGGCTGCACTGGATACATCTACAAAATGCTTGCACACCTAAGGCTCAAGAAACATTGAACATTCTTTCCATTGAACATGAAAATCCTCCCAATATTGCCAGAGGATAGGATAATTTCTGTGAGATCATGTCTCCTCCTGTCAGAAGCAATACCATTTAAGTCTCTCCAATGTGACTACGCAAATGTGAGCTGCACAAGGATGACACCAATGACCATACCAAACTGAATGGAGAAAAGCCTATAACTCTATCCTAAGAACTATAGGCAACTGAGGAAATCTGGAAGTATGTAAGCCTGTACATGTCAGGCAGAAACACAGCAACTGGTTACCCAGTTTCAAACAATCAGCTGTGAAAACACACACACAAGTAACATTATGCAGCTTAAACAGATTATATTTAGGAATACGTGTATGTCTACCATATACATATATACTTGCAATAGCAATTAGTGAAACCATTTGAAGTAGAATAGGAAAGGGCATATTGGAGGGTTTGGAGGGAGTAAAGGTAAGGGGTAAATGTTAAAATTAAATTATGCTTTCAAAACTAAGAAATTAAATGTTACTAATATCTTCATTAGTTATAACATGGTTTGGAAATGTCAATAAAATATGCATTTGAGAGTACTTTAAAGAGAATACTTTGATTCATGTAAGTATGAAGATGCCATTCAAACAAGATACACCACAAATGTGGAAACCCAAAATAGATGAATTGCTTTCAGAGATGCAGAAAAAAAAATATATGGAGCATGACAGTAGTCCTGAGGAGGAATATTTAGAGAGTAAAGTTCCTTCTTTCCATAATCATATTCAGGAGTCTTATCTCCCATTTTGACTTTTCATTTTGTCCAAAGACGTGAAGTAATGAGCATACTACTTACCTTCCATGATGCTGTGCAAAGGACCTTATGAAAGCAGCTAAGGAAGCTGGGATGTATTTTGGTTTGTATAATTGAGTGTTCAATTCATTGTACTAGAAGAGCATTGCTGGTGGGGAATAGGGAATCTGGTTACACTGTATTTACAGGAAGGAGGCAGAGAGATAAATGCTGGTTCTTGGCTTGTTTTTGTTTGCACTCTGCCTGGGGTCCCATTCCATTAAATGGTGTCCCTTACAATTAGGGTGTTCCTTCTACCTCAGTTATCCCAGTCTATGAGATTGCTTTAAGACATGCCTGAGGTTTGTCTCCTACATGATGCTAAATCTTGTCCATTTGACAACCATTATTAGCCATTTCATTGATGAGTTTCCCTTTATTAGTGCCAGTGTCTTCATTTACTTGGAATCTATCCCCAAGTAGTGTCTCTGCTTACTTTGTATACCTTGATAAAGGATGTTCTAAAGTGCCGACTTGAGGAGCAGACGTCTGTGAGCAGCTCTTTGGAGACTTAGTTACATATAGTATACTATAGTAGCAGGCAGAAGAAAGTCAGACGGGAGGGAGTGTAAGACAAGGGAAGTTATTGAGTTAGCAACTGTTACAGGAAATGGGTTTCCAGTCTTTTGAGGACCCCAGTCTCCTCTGGGAACTATACATCTGAGAAAGGTCAAGAAGAAGCTTTTTTGCTTAGGTTTGATTTCACCATTTATATAGTTATTCAGGGTCTTATTTTAGGATATGTGACATATGTGAAGATACTAGACCAGGACTGATAAGATGTTATACTGTTTGAAGAAGAGAGATATACTCTGGCATTTTAATGATACAAGTATTGGGTGCATTTCAAACTACATAATAAAAGGAATCTCTAAAATTCCAATTAATATTGCTCTATGAAGGTAATGGCACATTTGTGGTTTAGAATAGTATCCTCATTCAAATATTCTTTCTTTCAGTGAGGATAGCTTGTTTACTCTGATGTTGATGTTACTCTGATGTTGATGTTGGCTACTGCATGGTATTGGTACAGTGACAGGCAGGAAGATCGATGGAATAGATTTGAAGATCCAGAAATGAACCCACACACCTATGATCAGTTGATCTTTGACAAAGGAGCTAAAACCATCCATTGGAAAAAGGACAGCATTTTCAGCAAATGGTGCTGGTCCAACTGAAAGTCAACATGTAGAAGAATGTAAATAAATCCATTCTTATCTCCTTGTACAAAGCTCAAATCCAAGTGGATAAAGGACCTTCACTTAAGACCAGATACACTGAAACTAATAGAAAAGAAGGTTAGAGAAAAGACTGAAGGAGCAGAAAGGGTTGGTGGCCCCATGAGGAGAGCAACAATATCAACCAAGCAGAGCTCCCCAGGGTCTAAACCACCAGCCTAGGAGCAGATAGGGAGGGACCCATGACTCCAGCTGTATATGTAGGGGAGGATGGCCTTGTTGGGCATAGGTGGCAGAAGAGATTCTTGGTCCCATGAAGGACGAATACAGAGTAGGGGGAAATGTGAGGGTTGGGAGGGGGGTAGGTGGGGGCACAGCCTCATAGAAGCATGAGGAGGGAGGATGGGATAGTTGGTTTCTGGGTGGTGGGGGGAAGTGGGGTAAGGGGATAAAATCTGAAATGTAAATTTAATACCTAATAAAAACTCAATATATACATCATATACATATACATATACATATACATATACATATACATATACATATACATATACATATACATATACATATACATATATATATATATATAGTAAATACTAAGGGAAAAAATCAATGTGGGCTAAACAATGTAACAGAAAAAAAAGAAACTCATGCAACAAAGGAATATTTTTAGAAGTGTTCAGTGTCCTGATCCATCAGGGAAATGAAAATTAATATTAATAAATTATATCATCTAATTTTAACCCACTCAAAAAGAAAATAACAAATACTGGTAAGAGCATAGGAAACTCATAATTTGGTGCAAACACTATGGAAACCAGTGTGATGGTTCATCAGAAAACAAGAATTAAATTAAATTGTTTCCTGGGCTTGTATCCCAAGGACTCAATGTTTGAAAACTGAGACACATGCTCATCCAAGCTCATTGATGCTCTATTCATAACTAAGGCATAGGAAGAGTGTAGATGTCTATCAACTCATACTGATGAATAAGTGACAAAAATGTGACAATAGAATTTCATTCAATTATAAAGAAAATGAATAGATAAGTAGATGGATCTGGAAAGCTGAGTGAGGTAACAAAAGCCAGAAAGACAATCATCACATGTTGTCACTCAAACACAGACATATACATATAAATGACAAGGCTACAAATGACAGAGATCTGCATGCCTCTGGCTTCAGAGTCCAGAGTTTCCAGTGCTGGGAATAAAGGCCTATGCCACCACTGCCTGGCATTTACAGGTCTTAATTTCAAATATTGACTTGTGTGTTTAATTTCAAATACCTGTAGAATCCAGGAAACAAAAAGGGATCTTTGGTGGGGCAAAGGGAAAAAAAAAGACCTTAAGGAAGGAGGAAAAGGAAAGGTGAGTAGTAGAGAGTGAGATTTAAGTAGGAAGAGTGTTGGTAGGGTAGGAGAGAGGAGGAATGGGTTGGATAACTAACTGTAAAGGCCTTATTGTTTTATTAATAGGTTTCCATACGGCTTTCTCAAACACTCTATCATCTATCTCAATCTATCTCATTCTTTCTTTCCTTCCTTCCTTCCTTCCTTCTTTATTTTTTCCATCTGACATGCATCAGTCTATTTATCTATGTGTCTCTGTATCTAGCTATACATCTGTTTATTATTTATCTATTTATTGTCTATCTACCTATCTATACATTTTCATGTAAGATTTTAACTGGAGTTACCTTACATAGGGTATTATGCTCCTCCAAGAAACTATGGATTTCCAAATAAACATCTGTGTCCTCTGGGAGATACTTGCACACTGAATCCAAGAAAACACTCACACTCACACACACACACACACACACACACACACAGAGAGAGAGAGAGAGAGAGAGAGAGAGAGAGAGAGAGAGAGAGAGAGAGAGAGATTTTGCAAAGTGATTAAATAGCTTTCATCCCAGAGGTGCAGTGATATGGAAGCATATATAATTCAATAAATTTAATCTACCACATAAACAAACTAAAAGTTAAAATCCTCATGATAATCCCATTAGATACAGAAAAAGCCTTTAACCACACCCAACAGTCCCTCACAATAAAAATTCTTGGAGAGACCAGGGACACAACGGAGATATTGCAACATTACAAAGGTAACGTACAGCAAACCTCCAGCTAATATCAGCATAAACAGGGAGAAACTCAAAGCAATTCCACTAAACTCAGGGACAAAAGAATGATACCTACTCTCTCCACATCTACTCAACATAGTACTTGAACTGTTAGCTTGTACAATAAGACAACTGAAGGAGATCAATGTGATTTAAATAAGAAGAAGTGTCAAATTATCTTTACTTGAGATGATAAGATTCTATCCAAGCAAAAAAACCCTAACTGGAAACTTCTGCATCAAATAAACACTTTAAGCATCATAGTAGAATACAAAATCAACACACACAAGAAAAAAAAACTGTAGCTTTTGTATGTTCAGATGACAAACAGAATGAGAAAAAAATCAGCAAACAAAAATCTAATTCTAAAGAAGCAAGTCATTAAAACTTCAATTGCTTCAATGTTCCATTTTCCCAAGGTTTTCCATCTTTGTGTCCTTTCAAACAGACACATGAATGCTCTGTACTATTTTCGACTAGCTTCTTACCTTTCGAGTGAATTCACCTGATGACTACAAATTCAGCTCTTTGCTGGACCCCTCCAAATATCGATTGAGAAGATCTTGATTGGCTGTTGTTGGTTGGCAGGAATTCTGTTCTCTTGGATTTCTATATTATTACTAGAAACAAAATTTACAGTGTTTTTGTTTGCACAGCTATATTTCTCCTTCTGCCCTTAGGTTGTGAAGAGTCTAGTATCAGAGGGAAGAAGGATTCTTACCTTCCCACACGTTTTATCCTTAGGAACCCGACTTGATTTATGCTTAATAATATAATGAAACAATGACAGGGTATTTATGCCAAATATGAGCAAATAGTAAACTAGGCATTTACTGTTATTCATGTAGTGAGTATGAGGAAAAATCAAGTCTCTTAATGTAAGAAAGAATAATATTCATTGAATGCATAGTAATTTTCTACATTTAATCAGTTGTTTTTTTCTTGTGTATCATATTGAAAAATCGAGTGGCAAAATTGTTCTAAGCTTCATAAGTTGTGTCAACATGTCAACATCTTAAGAGAGAAGACAGGTTCATCTGGAACGTAAAGATACCCTGGGCATACACATGAATCAGGTTCAGTCTAAGAAGGAAGCTATCTGAAATTACATATTTATATAAAACATGTTTCCTGTCATATACTGTGGTCCTTCTCTCAAATGACATATTTCCCTCGTGAATTTTAGTGCTCCTCTGCAGCCCATGCCTTCATTTATATTAAATATATGCCTGCCTTCCTCCATTTATAGTAGAATATACACCTACATTCCAGCTCTTGGCTGGGGATGAATTTTCAGGACAATTCTTTCACAGTGTAAACTTTACATTCAAGGTCATTGCTTCACGTTTTTTATTCTGATTCTTGCTTGTTCTTCAAGCTCTTCCATCACAGCGGACAGGAATAAATCATCTCCTATTTCCTGACATTTACTTACTTATTACTATACAACTTTAATGAATTTCTATCAAGTGAGATTATCCAGCTGCGGAGACACCACACTGAACAAAAGCCTCGAGATACTGATGGTTGGTTCCTTATTTCTTTGCTTACATATTTATTTTTCCATTTCTTTTACAAATGTTTTTATTATTTATTCGATGTTTTGTTCAACATTGTTTGATCATATTCACGTCCTCTTTCCTCTACTTCTTCTCCCTCCTTCCTTTCTTTCTTTCTTTCTTTTTTTTTTTTTTTTTTTTTTTTTTTTTGTTTTGTGGCACAGAGAAGAAGGAATCCAGGCTTGGAACTTCTGCAACATCACTCAACAGACGTAGAGACGTTGGCTCCCTGCACTGGAAATAACGTTCCCTATAGAGGTTCCAGTGGCAGTGACAACATTACTCACTGGGCCCAGGGAGTACACGGGTGTCTCAAACAAATCTCCACTATCCTTGAAGCTGCGTTGGATAAGTCATGGCCCCGGACAAGAGAAAACAAAAAGATACAGTGAAGCAGGGTACGTTGGCAAATAAGGATGAACACCAGAGAACTGAGGAACCCAGGAAAATAGAAACGTACCTGGTAACACTTCCAACTGCCTTGAAGAAGTTTGCAGATATCCCAGATACGAAAAAGTTAGATCCAGATTACAATGATTCCTCGGAGGGGCCGTTTGGTTTGGGCCCTCTCGTTTTCCCTTGTTTACAGCGTTTCAACAACATTGAGGCCTTCATGTTTCTGTTCTGTGTAGCAGTCTTTACTCATGGTAAGTTAGAGGAGCAGAGTTTCTCAGGCTAGAGAATTTACTGTGGTAGACATGAGACTGACACACTGTGGGAAGGAGCAGGTAGATGATATCTGACTTGTTTTCCAAACATGAATGAAAATCAGTTAACCCAATGCACTGCCACTGCCTTCAGTCTTTGGCTCCTTCCTTGACAAGGTGCGTTCCACACAGTGGGTTACAGCTACAGAACATCTGGGAAGGTGGTGTTGAGTTAGTACATGTTACTTAATGATCACCTTAAGTTCGGGTTGAATGTTCGGGAGATTAAAATATAACTGAAAACAGCATCACCTTCTGCCTGGTTTCTGCCTGGAGTTTGATTCCTCATCTTTGAATTGAGGGGTTGCAAGACTTCAAGTGGTTCAGAGCACAGGAAGAAACACATGAGTGCCCATTATCCACATGTTGTTTTCTCCTTCCTCTTGCTTTTTCCTTCTCTTTCTCTTCTATTATTTTAGTTATATACTTTTACTAATAATTTTTGTAATAACTTGGAAACTATATTTTCCCACTGGCTTCCTGCCAGCACTTACACTTAGCTATTGTCAGTGAGAGACTGGGGCAGTAGATACCAAAAGTGTAGGCAGAATCTTCTGTGGTTTTCTGATTTGGGTGGTGATTTTGGCAGCAGGAGCAACACTGAGTGATTGAGGTTCTTGGAGGTAAAGTAGGGAACAGACATTCTATCAACAACAATCCTGAATGTTCCCCCCCCCCCCCCCGCCCCCCGCACTGTGCTCCTGTGTCTGGCCCTGGGGGCTGTAGACCAGCAGGGGATCAGTTGGTTCTCAGAGCTTTAGGAGCTTTAGGCAGAGCCTATGGATTACTGGATCCCTGCAATCCAAGGAGTGTTTTGAGGTAATTGTGCAGCAGCAGAGATTGATGCTTCAGCAATGACATGTGATCTGCCACTTTGCACACACACACCATGAGTTTTAATCTGAAACCATTTTGTTTTCATTCCAAGAAATGGAATCTTTCTGCAGCTATTCCTTATATCACATCATTTTCCCCTTAGTATGATGGTTCTCTTTTTTTACACATTGGATGATGATTATACACAGATAACGCTACATTTAGTTATTTCATGCTCTTTAGAATAATTTATTCATTTATTTTTTGTTATTTTATGATTGAAAGTTCTCAGAAATGTTGAACTTGAGCAAAGAATCTTAGATGTCAAACAAGGTTATACTTTGAAATCCAAGCTGGGTTTCAAATGTCTTTATAATTTCATTTTTAAAAATAGGTAAACATCCATTATATTATTTATTGATTCTTAAAAATTGGAACATGATACATATAATATAGTGATTAGATGATTCAAACAGAATTTATCTCTAAGAGAGTAGAGCCACATTAAAAAGCTTCTCATATTTTGTAAAAATAGTTCATGAAAGTCAATAGTTTTTATTTATAGGTTTTACTCTTTGATCATATTATGAAATAAATTTAAATAGCATAATATAATTTTTCTTTGACTTATTATAATGGTGGACTGTATTGTCTTCTAAAATGTAGTATATTGACTTTGTCTTTTGTCTTTCTAGGTATGATGTTTGCTCTTATTGATCTGACTTTAAAAGTATTTGCAACTTATTTTTCGGCATCAAACACAGAGATATTCCTAATGGATTTTGCTGATTATTTTGCTGCTTTCCTGGTAGCAACGTTTGTAGGATACTTTGGAGGTAGAGGAAATAAGGCAAAATGGGTGGCAGCTGCCACCTTTGTAACAGGACTTTCAGCAATTGTTTATGCTGCTATTTTCCTTAATTATGAAGTTATAAAAATGAGCACAATAAAAACAGGTGAGATTTTTTTCCAATATACTTTCATAAATTATCAATATATTTTTAACTCTTTGGTTCAAGAAATTGAAAGTAGTTTATAATGTATGTCTGTGTATCCTTTCTTCTGTATGTTTTTGTGTAACCATGCTTAATATCTGTAGTGCTCTGATTTTTCTCTTGGAAAGAGATGAGTCTAGGGAGAAATATTGTGGGATAATTTATAAAATTATTTTTATACAATTTTAAGCATGATACAAATCTCTAGAGAATACTAGTAACTCATTTTATTTTGAACCAGATACTTTAATTATTCTGTTTATTTTATTCATAGCATAGACACATATAAGTTCAAATATTGGAATAAGCCTACATAGAATGTAGGGGTGACTAGAAAAGTAATCCTTTTCAAAAGCTGTATGCTACACTTTGACTACCATTTGAATCTGCAAAGATAGTGGCTTTGTGACATTGTTCAGCGTTGATTCCACAATTTTTTATTTCTAGTAAATAAGATCTACTTGAAATGTCCCTGGAGTATACTTCTAACACTGTTGTCTCAGATCACTCCTTATCATGTATAGGTTTTTATTGGCACGTTAAGCTGGGTTTTAACAAGAAATGATGAATAAGGGACATGTTTCCACATGAATATATGTATAGTAATGTTTTTGAAGTTTATAATGTTAGTTAAGCTTATACAGTACTAAATTTGAAAGTAGTTAATATGAAGCCCAATTATTTTAATATAAAAATACTTATATCCTATGTAATGCATACATATATAAGTTGTCTATATTATACATGTTTTTAAAATGTCATTTATGTTTGTAGAACTGATATTTGCTTCAATTAGAAGATGACTAATGAAAAGAAGATAATGAAAAGCATTTCCTTACTTTGTTCTCTTAACAGTATATTGATCAGAAATGGGAGAATCCTCAGGAACTTGTCAGGATCAATATTAAAAATTCTAGTCAGTAACTAAGAAATTTACTACCCTTGCAGAGGACCTGAGTTTGGTTTCAAGCATAGACATTATCCAGCCAGAAAACACAAATAACTACACCTCAAGAGGCCTATTATTCTGGCCTCTGATGTTATTGTCTTACACACACACACACACACACACACACACACACCACGGGAGGGGGAAGACAGAGAGGGAGGGGAGGGAGAGGGAGAGAGAGGAGTAGAGAGAGATTCTCCATTTCTTTATCTACACATCTTCCATTATTGCTATGTCTCTTAAATTTTTTTCTGCTCTTTTCTTTTTTGTGATTTCATGCTTAGACACTAGGTTCATTTTCAGTATGTGTTCTCTGAACCTCTTTGGTATAATCCATAGCTTTCTGTTTTCTATTTGTTATCTGTTCTATGTTAGCATCTTTTATGTACAATGATGACAGGTTAATGTTCAACACTCATGTAAAATATGTATGACTCAACAAACATGTAAACATCATACTTCTCAATATCTTAAACAATTCAACAAAAATTTTCTCCATAAATTCATATAAATATTCATTCTACATTGTCACTTTTGTTTTCTAGAATTTTATATAAAATGACCATGCACAACTCTATTTTAGCAGGTATACTGAGTTCGGGTTTTTGATGATACCCACCAGTGGTTCTTACTTACTCAGAATGAAGGCAAACCTCTTTTCTATCATTAGGATCAGTGGTATTAGTTATCATGAATACCAGCTTTCCCTGATTCTCCTCGTTGCTACTTCCCTTCATTAGCAGCTAGTTTTCTGTCTGCCAACATGACATGTCAAAATCTTTCAAAACTCCTTTAGTAGGTGCCCTCAGCTATTTTATCTCAATGTCCTTTTATTTCCTGCTTGGAAGCCTTGAAAGTGAATCCTGTGTCTACCCCTTTCCCTGTCTTAGGTGCCTGCCAGGTCCCGTGATGAATGTGCTGCTGCCAATTGGAAGTGCTAGTTTCTTCACAAATGGATCTATTCATGTGAAAGTCATCATAGTCCAAATCTGTTGTAACCTTTGGGAAAAAATTAGGTTTTTGTTTTGTTTGTTTCTTCCTTGGTATTTTGTTTTGTTTGGAGATGGTAGTGGTTTGGTTTGGTTTGTTACTAAACTCCTACATTGTCCTATGCTGGATGAAAAATATCAGCCTTACTTTCTTAACATTGAAGTTTTACATTAGCCTACACTTGCGTATCAGTATTCTTCCATTTTTCCCACTAGTGAAAATGAAGGAGCTGTCCACTAGTGATCATTGTGTGCTCTTACCTCTTCCTTCCTCCCATTTGTCATCCCCTTCTACTGTCTGCCTCTTCTCTATCAGTTCTCACTAGTGATTAAATGTAATCATATTAACTCATTCTGTATTTTCAATTTTGACTATGTGTTCTTTGTTTTTCAATTTTGCATGATTATTCTTTCTCCTTCCATTTCCCCACCTCTCCTATGTCTTGTCTTTATAAATCATCACATATTGTTCCCTCCCTCAAATCCTGTGTATTTTCACAGTTTGTTACTCTTGAATTAATGTATTCTTTGAATTTATAATGGCTACATTGTAATTAAGAGAGGGGAGGTGTTATAAAATTTAAATATTTTGAGTGTTTTGCATATATGTATACATGCACAACATGTGCATGCTGATTCCTGGTTGTCAGATTCTCTTGAGCTGGAGATGCAGATGGGTTTGAGCTACCATTTAGATGCTGGAAGCAGAATCCTGGTTCTCTGGAAGAACACCCAGATCTCCGAATTGCTGACGACTTCTCCAACTCCAAGTCCTTCTCACTCTTTTTATCACCTGCTAAAACCTTGTTTTCATACAAGAGTGTATAAAAGACAACTTCTGATTTTCTATACATTTCTTTGGCCAACTTCAACTAAAATTGTATAACAGAATAATTGTGTCAAGTAATTAACATAGGTCATGCTATTTACTATAATTAAACCTTATATGTTTTTAAATTAGACCTTTAATCCAAATTTGTAGTGTTGAATACACACTCCACTTCTTGATAGTTTCTCTTTTGGAGATTTCTATGTATGCTTCTTAGATATTAAGTAATTTATAATCTCTAATTTCCTTAATGGAGAATTATTTTTTATTGTTAAGACTCAAAACATTTAGCCACTGTAAAGCTGAGAAATGTTATCCTTAAGAATAGGTAGACTAGTAAATTCAAGTTTCTAAAACAAGACAAAATCGAATGGACTCAGCAGGTGTTTTATGACAGGAGCCTGAAGGACCTTCTGGCATCTATTCAATATGGAGTCAAATTGGCTCATGTTAAACATAAAAGCATGAAGAGGCCATTGTAGTCTTGAACTCATGGAAGCGGCAAGTGTCTATACATCAATTACCCAAGACAGCATCTGTGAAAAACCTATCATGGAAAAAAAAATTAGCTCACCAGGCAATGCATTCCTGTAGATGCATATGTAGCTAGGTGTTTCTCTGAGATGGAGAAAGAGGGGGGGGGAGGAGGGAGGGAGGAAGGTAGGGAGGGAGGGTGAGAGAGAGAAAGAGAGAGGAGGGAGAAGAGAGAAACAATAGAGTCACTGGCAAGGTGAACATGGTCCACAATCCTACAAAAAATTCTTCTCTTGTCTTCCAGTAAACAATTCTAATGCAGCTTATAAAGTCATTAAAAAATAAAGTCTGTGAATGTAGAAAAGGGATCCAGTTAGAAAGTGAGAGTCTGAGGAAGGGAGAAAGAGTAAAGATATGACATCAATTGGGATATTTCACATAAATGTATGAAAATTTCTTAACAAATACACATTGAACACAAGATGTATTTTAAAAACAAAGGAGTTATATGTGGAGTCAAATCATAATTTTTGGGCATCTTCCCACTTTACACTGAGTTATGTATTGCTCCACAGAAACTGCACCAAATACCATTTCATTGGTATAATAGATTGACTTTCACTTTATTAGTTTCTACAAAATGATTTTATAAGCATGTGTCAAATTTCACCCAAGATCATCATAATAGTTATGGTTTACTTTTATGTGCTTGGTTCTGACAATTAACTAAAAAGTACACATATTCAAACTCTATAACTTTTGTGTAGTTGACCACAGAGTACCTTGGAAATCTTTATCATTTAATACCTTGTCTTTATGATGCCATGTACACTTAGTTGTCTTGCTGTTGTGCATAAAGGTCAGAAACAAAGAACTTAACAGTAGGGAATATGTCTTTTTGTTTTGTTTTGTTTTGTTTTGTTTTGTTTTGTTTTTCGAGACAGGGTTTCTCTGTGTAGCCCTGGCTGTCCTGGAACTCACTCTGTAGACCAGGCTGGCCTCGAACTCAGAAATCTGCCTGCGTCTGCCTCCCAAGTGCTGGGATTAAAGGAGTGTGCCACCACCACCCAGCGTCTTTTTAATTTATAAATTCAAAGTGTTCCTTCCATGACTGCTAGTCTCCATTGACTCTGGGCCATGGCCAGGCAGAACACTGGGAGTATGCAAAGGAAGTCAGTAGACCTCATGGTGAAACAAAGCAGAGTGAAGGCAGGAAGGAGCTGGGAAAAGATACACCTTTCAGAGACCATGAGGTGCCTCTCTCTCACACACTTGTAGGAACCCTCCAAATAATATCAACAGGAAATGGAATATTGACTACATGAGACTTTAGAGAAATATTTCATATACAAACCATAATACTATATTAGAGAAGCTCAAGGGGTCTAAAATAGGAAATTATTTAATCCTAGGAGTAGTGTATATGTAATTTAAATATTGTAAAAAAAGGATCATGGAATTATATTCAGATGGTGGACTATCTAGGGCATTGCTAGTGCTTTTATTCTGGAGACAAATGTCAGAAGAACAAGATGCAAAGAATTGGAAAGTGGGTGCAATATGGATTATGCATGCAAAAATGTGTGTGTATATAAGAATATCTTTATACACATAATCTTGTGCATATAAATAACTATACCATTTCATAATCTGTAAATGTCTTCCAGTATTCCCACCTGTTTTCTTTTAATGTGCTATTTCTATTAAGAACATAATGAGGATTTGATTATATGACTGTCCTCAACCTAACAAGAAAAGCATGGTGCTAGTAGCAACAGAAAATTAAATGTACATTTAATTTTGAACTCAATTCAGTAAAATGTATTTCTTATCTTTCAGAGGATTTGTGTGAGGAAGGAAAAAAACCTAAACCTTGTGGGGTAACCATAATACCACACAAATCAATATGTCTCATTCTCTTCATCTTCGGGCAGTTTCTTCATGGAATAGCAGGAATGCCACTTTATATACTTGCCACAACCTTCATTTTTGACCACGTTCCCACATTCTCATCTGGATTATATTTAGGCAAGTTATTTTTAATGTATCAGATTTCTTTGTGGTTTAACTGATAGATAAGTACTGTTGGCCTGGTAATGACACTGTACTAAAGAGTGACGACTTGATTTCATAATTTTAAAATCACATTGAAACGTCTAATTATAAGATTTGGAAGAGTGGTTAAATCATCTAAATGTCACTGAAAATTGTACAGGAATAGAAAGTATATTAGTGTTTTAAGTGGCAAGATTTTCTCTATGTCTCTGTTTCTCTTTCCCTGAGAGAGTGGGGGAAAGAAATGGAGGGTCAAGGAGAGGATAGAGAAGGGTACAGGGGTGGAGGAGAAAAGGAGATAGCTGCACAAAGTATCATCTCTTCATTTTACATTGTCTTATGTAAACTACATTAAATAAGCATTAACTCAATCCCAAATAATCTATCTGTTTAATAGATTCTGATCCTGACAGGCAAGAATGAAGAACTATATTTACAGACTTGTTAGATATCATTTTTTTCTTTTTTATAATCATTTTATTTGTTCACATTTCAAATGATATAAGCTTTCTGGTTAAACCTCCACAAACTTCCTATCCTATCCTCCTGCTCCCCACTCCCCTCTGCCTCTATTAGGGTGCTCCTCCACCCACTTACCCACTCCCACCTTTCCTTTAGCATTCCCCTATGCTAGGTCATCAAGCCTCCTTCCCCTCTTATTGATATCAGATAAGGCCATCTTCTGCTTCATATGTTTCTGGAGTCCTAGTTCCCTTCATGTATACTCTTTGGTTGGTAGTTTATTCACTAGGAGAGTTGAATGGTCCAGTTAGTTGATACTGCTCTTCATGTATGGTTGCAATAGTTACTTCAGTCCTTCCCCTAGCTTTTCCATTGGGCTTTACGGGCTCAGTGCAACTGTTAGCTTTTAGTATTTTTAGTATTTTTAGTATTGGTCAGGTGCTGGTAGACCCTCTCAGAAAACAGCCATATCAGGCTCCTGTCAGCAAGCACTTCTTGGTGTCAACAACAGTGTGGGGATTTGGTGTCTTCAGATAGGTAGATCCCTAGGTGGGGCGGTCTCTGGATGTCTTTCCTTCAGTCTCTCTTTCTTTCTTTCTTTCTTTCTTTCTTTCTTTCTTTCTTTCTTTCTTTCTTTCTTTCTTTCCTTCTTTCTCTCTTTCTTTCTCTCTCTCTCTCTCTCTCTCTCTCTCTCTCTCTCTCTCTCTCTCTCTTTCTTTCTTTCTTTCTTTCTTTCTTCTTTGTCTCTCTTTTTTTTCCCATAGGATAGGAGCATTTCTGGTTAAAATTTTTGAGCTGAGTGTGTAGCCCCATCACTCAACTGGGAGCCCTGCCTATCTATTGGAGGTGGTCTCTACAGGTTGTATCTCCACTTTCTTGGGGATTTCTGCTAAAGTCATCCCATTGTGTCCTGGGAGCCTCTTGCTGTCCTGGACTCTGGGACTTTCTAGTGGCTACCCCAGTTCCCCAACCCCCGGTGCTCCATGCTTCTATTCAATTTTCTGACCCTCTGTACTTCTCTCCTGTCTTTCCAATATCTGATTCTGCCCCCTTTACCCTCCTCCTCCTCTTCCTCCCAGGTCCCTTCTTCCCTCTACCTCCTTTATTTTGTTCCTAGTTCTATGTATGACTGAAGCATATACATTTTGATCTTCCTTCTTCCTAAGTTCCATATGGTTTGTGGGTCATATCGTGGGCATTCTGAGAAGCTATTGGCTAATATGCACTTATCAGTGAATACATCCTATGTGTGTTCTTTTGTGTCTGGTTACCTCACTCAGGATGATATTTTCTAGTTCCATCTATTTGCCTAAAAATTTCATAAAGTCATTCTTTTTAATAGCTAAGTAGTACTCCATTGTGTAAATGTACTCCTTAGCAAAGAAAAAGACTTTCTGAACAGAACTCTTTAGCATAGGAACTAAAATCATAAATTCATGAATGAGAGTGACCTCATGAGACTATACTGCAAAGCACACCATCTTTTTGGACAAAGGGCCTGCCTACAAAAGGGAAGATATGGTTTTTTTTAAATTTTTTATTGGTTATTTTATTTACTTACATTTCAAATGTTATCCCCCTTCCCAGTTTGCCCTCCACAAGTTCCCTATCCCCTCCCCATTCTCCAATACCTCTATGAGTACCCCCCCACAACACACCCACCCACTCCTGCCTCAGGACCCTAGCTGTGTCATCAAGCCTCCTTAGGACCAAGGGGCTCCCCTCCCGGTTATCACAGATAAGGCAGTCCTGTGCTACATATCCAGCTGGAGCCATGGGTTCCCTCCCACCCACCTCTCCACCTTGTGTACTCTATGGTTGGTAGTTTACTCCCTGGGAGCTTTGGGGGAGTCTGGTTGTTGATATTGTTGTTCTTCCTATGGAATTGCAACCCCCTTTAGCTTCTACAGTTCTTCCCCTAACTCCCCCATTGAGCTCTCTATGTTCAGTCCAATGGTTGGCTACAAGAATCCGCATCTGTATTGGTCAAGATCCAGCACAGACTCTCAGAAGTAGGCTATATTAGACTCCTTTCAGCATGCACTTCTTGGCATCAGCAATAGTGTCTGGGTTTGATGGCTACATATGGGATGGATCCCCAGGTGGGGCAGTGTCTGGATGGCCTTTCCTTCAGTTTCTGCCACACTTTTTGTCCCTGTATTTCCTTTAGACAGGAGCAATTCTGGCTTAAAATTTTGGAGATGGGTGGTGGCCCCATCCTTCTATCACAGGCTGTGCCTAATCTATGAATATGGTCTCTACAGGTTTTCTCTCTCCTTTGTTGGGTATTTCAGCTAGTGCTATCCCCAATGGGACCTGGATGCCTCTTGCTTTCCTAGCTTCTGGGATTTTCTGGTGGCTACCCCCCAGTACCCCATCCCCCAGTGCTACACACCTCTGTTCAATTTCCTGACCCTCTGTCCTTCTCTGTCTCCCCCCCATACCTTTATCTGCCCCTCCATTTATTCCCTCTCCCTCACTCTCATTCTTCCAAGTTCCTCTCATCCTCTACCTTCCTTGATTATTTTGTTCTGAAGCATCCCCATTTTGGTATTCTTTCTCAACCATTTGAGATTCCTTAGCTGAGATTTTTTTTTTTTGTTTAGCTATGTATACCATTTTTAATAGGGTTATTTGGTTCTCTCAAGTCTAACTTATTGAGTTCTTTGTATCTTTTGTATATTAGCCCTCTCTCTCATATGGAGGTTTGTTTGGTAAAAATATTTTCCCAATATGTGGGTTGCTGTTTTGTCCTATTAACAGTGGCCTTTGCCTTACAGAAACTTTTCAATTTTATGAAGTCCCATTTGTCAATTGTTTGTCTTAGAGCATAAGTCATTGGTGTTCTGTTAAGGAAAATTTCCCCTATGCTAATGTGTTGGAGGTTATTTTCTGCTTTCTCTTTTATTAGATTCAGCAGATCTGGTTTTATGAGGAGGTTTTTGACCCACTTGAATTTGAAATTTGTACAAAAAGCTAAGAATAGATCAATTTGCATACTTCTACATGCTGACCAACAGTTGATCCAGCACCATTTGTTGAAAATGCTGTCTTTTTTTTTCCACTGGATGGTTTTGTTTTCTTTTTCAAAGATCAAGGGACCATAAGTGTGTAGGTTAATTTCTGGGTCTTCAAAATGTTAAACTTCAAAATGTTAAATTTCAAAATGTTAAAGAGTCAAACTAATACAAAATATTTTGGTGCAATTCTTACCAAGCAAGTGAAAGATCTGTGTGACAAGTACTTCAAGTCTCTGAAGAAAGAAATCATAGACAGCCTCAGAATATGGAAAGATTTCCCATGTTCATTGATCTACAAGATTGATATAGTAAAAATGGCCATCTTACCAAAAGCAATGCACAGATTCAATGCAATCCCCATCAAAGTTCTAATTTAATTCTTCACAGAGTTAGAAAGGGCAATTCTGAAATGTATCTGGAATGAAAATATCCCAGTAGAGTGAAAACCATTCTCAACAATATAAGAACTTTTAGGGGAATTAAAATCTCTGACCTCAAGCTGTACTATAAAGCCATAGTGATAAAAATGGCATTGTATTGGTATAGAGACAGACAGGTAGATCAATGGTTGAATATCATTTTTAAAAACATAAACTCATTTTATATTTACTTTGATAATGTCTGTAGTAACATAGCAAAGAAAATGAAATTTATGTTCATATTGAATATAAATATATTTATGCTACATTAAAAATATAGATTAAATAAGATAAAATTAAGTTAATAATATGTGTATATAATACTTGATTAGATAAAAAGCTTTCCCACCCAATTGTACTGTCAGTCAGTAGTTAGATATATCTCTGACATTTTTTCAGGTACAATTAATATTCATAATCATTAAGTACTGAGTAAAATACCTGACTTTTGTCATAAAAACAGTCCTCACTCAAGCAATGTAGAGTTTTACCTAACAGAGTTTTACCTTACAGAGCAGACTCACTGCTCCCAAAGAAGCAACTGTGTCTCAGATCTAGTATCAACTATAAAAATATCAACTCTTTCATGAACTTACCACAAGCTTCTTGTCACATACATTTGAAACTTGTTAGAATAAATTCCAGAAATCATATACAACTCTATTTCTCCCCATGTTTCACCTGTTCCTATTTCTTCCTCTCTGTCCCTACCCATCTTCTCTCTGCAAAGTAATTGAGAATATCATGAAAAAATTATAGCTATCACAGACAGTTCACTTGAATTTTATATGACCAAATATTATTGTTAAGCTTTTTTGTGCTGTGTTCATCTTTAAGCTATTTCAGATGCTGCAGTAATGATTGGATACCTTCTGGGTTTTCTACTAGGAGTAAAAAGTTTTATGTTGCCTGTAAAAGAAGTTATAAAATCAGTGTAAGTCATACTATTTACTATTCTATTCAGTTTATGTTCTACAGAGCACTGTTTGAAAAATATATAGCGAATTTAGCCAACTGTGAGTAATGTACACATACATATATGTAAACAAAACTACAATTATACTGTGCATTTGTATGTTTAATATTTGAAATGTAATCAGTATGATTACTTAAAAGTTCATTAGCTTTTTATGTTTTGTTGTTAAAACATGCAATAATCATGCAATAAACTACAACAGTAACTCTGTGAACTATGTACAGGAGGTTTCATCTCGGTTGTTAAAGATTTTTTTCATACGATATATTCTGTTTGTATTCTTCCTTGCAATAATCTCTTCCCAGCTACCTCCCTACCCACATGTTGTTATTTACCTAGGGATGATATGTTTTCTACAGCAGAATGTCACTAAAAGTAAAAAGAACACTCCACAGTAGATCCCATGGCTAGTTGTTATCCAATACAAAATGTACTCAATGAGTTATTTTTATGAAGTTTTTTTCATTTTGTTTTGTTTTATCATTTATTTCTTAATCTTATTGGTCTTTTGCTTGTTTGCTTTTATTTTCACTTTTCTGTGAGTGTTGTTTTATATTTGTTCTGTTTTTTGAATTAAAAAAAAGAGACATAACACCATGTCTCCTATGGAAACATATTACTATACTACTGTAGAAGCTTAGAAATAAATATATGTGTGAAAAGAATTCAAATAGATTCATCAAATAATTGAGGAGACAATGCCCCAATTAGAAGTCTTATGCGATCATGTCCCAGGAATAAATTAAATCTACTATGTTTCCATGTGGGATTTGAAAAGGACTTTAGTGTTAAATTCTGCCCTGTGGGTCCCTGTTCTGGATGGCTTCACACAAAGACCTCCGGCCCTGCCAGGTGAGGGGGTCCAGGCCAAGGGGATAGAGTGCAAGCAGGTAGGGGGAATCGCCTCCGTTGCCTCCACTGCTGCCTCTTCCCCTGTCTACACTGTTGCCACCCAGTTGCTCCCAGGTGCTGCATCTGTCTCTATGTGATGAGCCAGTTCAGCTAGCAAGCTCGCTACCTAGCAAGGAGGGGAGGGTCCTGAAGGCACTTCTGGAAGCAGATCTCTTCCCAAGTGATACAGCTCTTGCAACAGAAACTCTCAGACAAAGGGATGATTCTCTCGCACATTTTTACTTTTCCCAAATAGGATTCTTATATACAGTTTTGGGGTGGGTCGGGGTCTGACAGCAGGTAACCCCTATTGGCTTGGTCTGAGAGCTTGGAGATACCTCATCTACATGTGGGACAGCCTGAGACAGTGTTCCTATGTGACTGATGTCCATAGACCTCTCTGTGGGAGGGGCTGTAGAGGGCTAAAGCTAAGTGAAAGGAACCAGGGGACCAGGAGCAAGGCCAAACACCTACCATCCCATTAGGTTCCAAGTTTCGAGGCCTGTGCTCGACCAGGCACCCAGGTGCCTTTTACAGCCCACCACCCCACACTGCCCCCTATCTTCCTTTATCTGTCCCCACATCCTCTTTTTTCTTTATCCCTCCCATTCTAGTTTCTTTCTTAAATGTCAATGACATTGTCTTGTATTTCCACCTTTTTTGGGAGATTGTGTCCTTGCTGGCACCTTAGTGGGTATCTAACTTCTGGGGTTATTCAGATTGTAGAACACAGAATCAACGAATACATATGACAAGTATTACAGTAGAGTCCTTTTGGTATTTGTCAAATAGTAGTATAATTGGATTGATGTACATTGACACCCAATTTCATAATGAAACCTTTACTCTAATTTTCTTTTTTTAATTTTTTAAATTTAAATTTTTTATTTTTTATTGGCTATTTTATTTACATTTCAGATATTATCTCCTTTCCTCATTACCTTCCCACCCAGGAAACCTTTATCCCATCTCCCCTCCTCCAGCTTCTATGAGGATATGCCCCCACCAACACTCCCACTCCCACCTCACCACCCACGATTTCCCTGACACTGGGGCATCCAGCCTTCACTGGACCAAGGACTTCCTCACCCACCTATGCCTGACATCTTCCTCCCCTACATATACAGCTGGGGCCATGGATCCCTTCCCATGTGCTCCCAAGCTGAGAGCTCTGGGTGGTTGGTATTGTTGCTCTCCCCATGGGGCTGCAAACCTTTTCAGCTTCTTAAGTCTTCTCTCTCACTCCTCCATTGGGAACCCCATGATCAGTTCAGTGGTTAGCTGTGAGCATCTGCCTCTGTATATTTCAGGCTCTCCCAGACCTCTAAAGAGACATCTGTATCAGCTCCTGTCAACATGCACTTCCTAGCATCCACGTCAGCATCTACTTTTGGTAACTGCATGAGGGATGGATACCCAGGTGGAGCAGTCTCTGGACGGCCCCTCCTTCAGTTTCTGTTCCATGCTTTGTCTCCATATTTGCTCCCATGAGTATTTTGTTACCCCTTCTAAGAAGGACCAAAGAACCCACACTTTGGTCTTCCTTCTTCTTGAGCTTCAAGTGGTCTGTGAGTTGTATCTTGGATATTGCAAGCTTTTGGGATAATATCCAATTATCAGTGAATGCATACCATGTGTGTTTTTTGTGATTGGGTTACTTCACTTAGGATGATATTTTTTAGTTCCATCTATTTACCTAAGAATTTCTTGAATTCATTGTTTTTAATAGCTGAGTAATATTCCATTGTGTAAATGTTCCACATTTTCTGTATCTATGCCTCTGTTGAAGGACATCTGGGTTCTTTCCTGCTTCTGGTTATTATAAATAAGGCTGCTATGAACATAGTGGAGCATGTGTCCTTGTTATATGTTGGAGCATCTTCTGGGTACATGCCCAGGAGTGGTATAGCTGGGTCCTCAGGTAATTCTATGTCCAATTTTCTGAAGAACCGCCAGACTGATTTCTAAAGTGGTTGTACCAGCTTGCAATCCCACCAAAAATGGAGGAGTGTTCTACTTTCCTCACATCCTCGCCAGCATCTGCTGTCACCTGAGTTTTTGATCTTACCATTTTTACTGGTATGAGGTGGAATCTCAGGGTTGTTTTGATTTGCATTTCCCTGGTTACTAATATTGAACATTTCTTTAGTTGCTTCTCAGCCATTTGAGTTTCCTCAGTTGACAATTCTTTGATTAGTTCTGTACTCCATTTTTAATAGAATTATTTGGCTGTCTGGAGTCTAATTTCTTGAGTTCTTTGTATATATTGGATATTAGCCCTCTATTGAATCTAAGATTGGTAAAAATCTTTTCCAATCTGTTGGTTGCCATTTTGTCCTATTGAGGGTACCCATTGCCTTATAGAAGCTTTGCAATTTTCTGAGGTCCCATTTGTCAATTCTTTTCTTTTTTTCTTTTTTTTTTATTATATATTTTATTTACATTTCAGATGCCATCCCCTTTCCCCATTTCCCCTCCCTAGAAAACTCCTATCCCATACCCCCTTCTTCTTTTTGCTTTTTTACAGTTTTGTAAATGTCAACCAAAGGCTTTATAAGTTTAGTAATGCTCAATATCAATAAGAAGTGTAACCTAATACCCAATCTAGATATATCAACTATCTTTGACTGGCGGAGACATGTGAACATCTGCCTCCATGTCTGGCCCCTCTCTCTCTTTCTCTCTCATCACTTAGCTCCTCCTCTCCTTCTCCTCCTCCTCTCCTTACTCCTCCTCTCTGTACTCCTCTCACCTTAGCTCCTCCTACATATCACCCTTCCTGTTAAAATAAAACTTTTCTCTCAAAATACAGTTAGAGCATAACTATACTAATTTATGTCAGCAAGGTGCAAGATAGACCTAATACCCAGTCCATTATTTTGTTGACTAAGCAGAACTTCTATCATCTCTCCTAAATAAAAGACTTAGTTCTGAACCTGACTTTTTTTCTTGGCATTAGAATGAATGTCAGCTGAAAACCATCCTCTCAAATGTTTTCTCTCAAAGTAAATAGCAAGGATTGGCTATGAGACTATAAGTTTTCAACCTCATCAGAAATCCAGAATGATTGAGTTAACTGAGATTATGGGAAGCAAAAAGCATAGCTTCTAAGATATAGTCAATTTGTAGAGACCACTGGACACCTGGACAATCCCTATACTACAGAATGTTGGAGCATCTGATCTTTAGCTTTCTGGCCCAGGATCATCTGAAAGACCTAGTGACGCAGAATTATTAAGGACTGATTACTCTGTCTTGGCAGATAAAATCAGTTGACTATTCTGCAAGTGTGTCCTTTGCTGGACAGTATTTTGTCTGTAGATGGAAAGAGGCAATTCTTGCCTAGTGGCTGTCTCACCACAATTGGAATAACTCCAAAGATGCTCAATTTCTTCTTGGAATCCAAGACAGGAAGTTGTCAGGAGCAGACAGGTCTCTAATCAAAATGAACATTAATACAGAAATGTTTGTAACTTCAATTCTGTGGACTTCTGACGTTTTGAAAACCAATTATCCATGTAAGGCTATCTGGGCTGTTGTCTGTTAACTTCTCTTAGCTATTTCTAAAGAAAATATAGAAAACTCCCTAGGAATAAACTCAAAGCCATGAATTTGCTATAGGCCCTTAACTCACAGTCTAACCATCTCAAATAAGTTAAAAATGTTAAAGAAGGACTGGGTCTAAGTTTTGTATTCCTAAATGTGTTATATAGGTGCAATGCCTATGATAGTAACAATATTCATCTCACTTTTATATTTATAAGAAGCTTGTACCAATAAAAACCTTAAATTTGAAATCAAAGTAAATTTTGTACCATTTAAGAAATTATGACTTCATCTTAATAACAATTATACATATTTCTACCAGTAAGTTATGGCTATGCAATAAATCCTAGCTAATCCTCCCTGTTCCACAAAAACCACTACTTTTTCCTAAAAAGACAGCCCAATATTAATTACCTCAGTTTCCAAGCCCAGGGAATAGGGGCACTGACTCTTCATTAACTTCTTCAATCTGATTATGGGTGTTAAGATATTAGAAGAGGGATTGGGGGAAGAATAAATTGATAAGCCTCTGACACTGTGTCTTCACTGCATCCGGCTGGAATTCCAGGACATCAGAGGTTCGAGCAGGTATGCTTAGCTTGCCTAATGAGTAGATACGACAAGGCTATGTATTCTGCAATATACAATTCTCAAAACAAATTTTAGTATCAAGATAACTGTTTGTTTCAATTCAGGAATGTAGTCTTCTGGCTGCCTGCCTCTATCATGTCTAATCCATATAATTCTGGGCATTTATATGAAGGTGTGCTCCCACCATCCTCCCATTTTCACCTCCCTGTTCTCAAATTCCTCAACACTACGAAATCCAAACTTTCAGGCACCAAGGCCCTCCACTTCCACTGATGCCTAACCCCTTACTTCCCTCCAATTACTATGAGGGTGTGCTCCCACCATCCTCTCATTCCCGCCTCCCTGCTCTTGAAATTCCCCAACACTTGGGGATCCACACTTTCAGGCACCAAGGCCCTCTACTTCCACTGATGCCTAACCTCTTATCCCATCTTTCATCCTCCAATTACTATGAGGGTGTGCTCCCACCATCCTCTCATTCCCACCTCCCTGCTCTTGCAATTCCCCAACACTAGGGAATACAAACTTTAAGGTACCAAGGCTGTCCACTTCCACTGATGCCTGGCAAAGCCACCCTCAACTACCTATACAGGTGGAGCCATGAGTCCCTCCTTTTGTGTTCTTGGGATGGAGATTTTAGAATGGCTACTCCAGCTTGTTTCTTAGGACCATTTGCTTGAAAAATTGTTTTCCAGCCTTTTACTCTAAGGTAGAGTCTGTCTTTGTACTGAGGTGGGTTTACTGTATGCAGCAAAATGCTGGGTCCCATTTATGTATCCAGTCCATTAGCCTATGTCTTTTAATTTGGGAATTGAGTCCATTGATGTTAAGAGATATCAAGGAAAAGTGATTGTTGTCTCCTGTTATTTTTGTTATTAGAGGTAAAGTTATCTTTGTGTGGCTAT
Organism: Arvicanthis niloticus; assembly: GCF_011762505.2. Classification (NCBI taxonomy): domain Eukaryota; kingdom Metazoa; phylum Chordata; class Mammalia; order Rodentia; family Muridae; genus Arvicanthis; species Arvicanthis niloticus. The sequence goes on along the minus strand of NC_047674.1, from coordinate 8,455,826 downwards.
CTTCTGTTGGATTTGTTGGAAGAGGGTTACTTTCTTGCTCTTTCTAGGGTATAATTTCCCTCCTTGTATTGGAGCTTTCCTGCTATTATCCTTTGTAATGCTTGGTTTGTGGAAAGATATTGTGTAAATTTGGTTTTGTCATGGAATATCTTGGTTTCTCCATTTATGGTAATTGAGAGTTTTGCTGGGTATAGCAGCCTGGGCTGGCATTTGTGTTCTCTAAGTTTCTGTATGACATCTGTCCAGCATCTTCTAGCTTTTATAGTATCTGGTGAGAAGTCTGGTGTAATTCTGATAGGTCTGCCTTTATATGTTACTTGGCCTTTCTCCCTTACTGCATTTAATATTCTTTCTTTGTTTTGTGCACTTGGTGTTTTGATTATTATGTGATGGGAGGTATTTCTTTTCTGGTCTAGTCTATTTGGCGTTCTATAGGCTTCTTGTATGTTTATGGGCATCTCGTTCTTTAGAATAGGGAAGTTTTCTTCTATAATTTTGTTGAAGATATTTATTGGCCCTTTACGTTGGGAGTCTTCACCCTCATCTATATCTATTATTCTTAGGTTTGTTCTTCCCATTGTGTCCCGAATTTCCTGGATGTTTTGTGTTAAGAACTTTTTGCATTTTGCATTTTCTTTGACAGTTGTGCCAATATTTTCTATAGTATCTTCTGCACCTGAGATTGTCTCTTCTATCTCTTGTATTCTGTTGGTGATGCTTGTGTCAATGACACCTGATTTCTTTCTTAGGTTTTCTATGGGCTTAGGTTTCTATAGGCTTTCTTAGGTTTTCCAGGGTAGTCTTGCTTTGTGATTTCTTGACTGTTTCTATTTCCATTTTTATGTCCTGGATGGTTTTGTTCAATTCATTCACTTGTTTTACTGTGTTCTCTTGTAAGTCTTTAAGGGATTTTTGTGTTTCCACTTTAAGGGTTTCTACCTGTTTACCTGTGTTCTCCTCAAATTCTTTGAGTATTATTTATGTCCTTCTTGAAGTCCTCTATCATCATCATTAGAAGTGATTTTAAATCTGAATTTTGCTTTCCTTGTGATATGGGAAATTCAGGACTTACTTGTAGGGGAGAACTAGGTTCTAATGATGCCAAATACCCTGGGTTACTGATGCTTATGTTCTTGCGCTTGCCTTTTGCCATCTGGATCTCCTTAGTGCTACCTGCCCTGTCCCTTACTGGAGCCTGTCTTTCCTATTTTCTTGGTTGTATCAGAATTTGTAGGGTGGGTGTAACTACTGGGGTAAGCGCTGGGGCCCAAAATCTGCTCAGTGTTCAAGCTCATATAGGATATTGCCCGAGTTAGAGCACCTGGGATCCATGCTTCCTCTCAGTTCTTAGATATTGGGGGCAGAGCTGCCACCCAAGATCTGCTCAGTGCTCTGGCCCAGACCAGAAGGAACCAGTGTTCCAGGCCAGGAGTGACTTCCTTGGTCCTTGTGGGTCCCAGTTACTCCCTGTTTGGGGCGGGCCTTACTGTCTGCTTACCTAAGATACTGCCTGAGTTAGAGCACCTGGGATCCCTGCTTCCTCTGGGTTCTTGGAGATTGGGGGCAGAGCTTCCACCCAAGATCTGCTCAGTGCTCTGGCCCAGTCGGGAAGGAACCCCCATTTGTCAATTCTTGATCTTAGAGCATAAGCCATTGGTGTTCTGTTCAGGAACTTTTCCCCTGTTCCTAGGTATTCCAGTGTTTTCCCCACCTTCTCTTCCATTAGTGACTATGTATCTAGTTTTATTTGAAGGTCCTTTATCCACTTAGACTTGAGCTTTGTACAAGGAGATAAGAATGGATCAATTTGCATTCTTCTACATGCTGACCTCCAGTTGAATGAGCATCATTTGTTGAAAATGCTGTCTTTTTTCTACTGGATGGTTTTAGCTCCTTTGTCAAAGATCAAGAGGCCATAGGTGTGTGGGTCCATTTCTGAGTCTTCAATTCTATTCCATTGTTTTTCCTGCCTGTCTCTATACCAATACCATGCAGTTTTGTTTTGTTTTGTTTTGTTTTTTGTTTTGTTTTTATCACTATTGGTCTGTAGTACAGCTTGAAGTCAGGGATGGTGATTCCCCCAGAAGTTCTTTGATTGTTGAGAGCAGTTTTCACTATCCTGGGTTTTTTGTTATTCCAAATGAATTTGCAAATTTCTCTTTCTATCTCTATGAAGAATTGATTTGGAATTTTGATGGGGATTGCATTGAATCTGTAGATTGCTTTGGTAAGATGGCCATTTTTACTATATTAATCCTGCCAATCCACAAGTATGGGAGATCTTTCCATCTTCTGAGATCTTCTTCTATTTCTTTCTTCAGAGACTTGAAGTTCTTGTCATACAGATATTTCACTTGCTTGGTTAGATTCAGGTATTTTATATTATTTGTAACTATTGTGAAGGGTGTCATTTCCCTAATTTTTTTCTCAGCCTGTTTATCTTTTGAGTATAGGAAGGCTACTGATTTGTTTGAGCTGATTTTATATCCAGCCACTTTGCTGACATTGTTTATCAGGTTTAGGAGTTCTCTGGTGGAAGTTTTAGGGTCACTTACATATACTATCATATCATCTGCAAATAGTGAAATTTTGATTTCTTCCTTTCCTACTTGTATCCCTTTGACTTCCTTTTGTTGTCTAATAGCTCTAGCTAGGACTTCCATTACTATATTGAATAGGTAGGGAGACACTTATCTAGTGTCTGATTTTAGTGGGATTGCTTCAAGTTTCTCTTTATTTAGTTTGATGTTGGCTACTGGCTTGCTGTATATTGCTTTTACTATGTTTAGTTATGGCCTCGAATTCTTGATCTTTCCAAGACTTTTACCATGAAAGGATGTTGAATTTTGTGAAATGCTTTCTCAGCATCTAATGAAATGATCATGTGGTTTGTGTGTGTGTGTGTGTGTGTGTGTGTGTGTGTGTGTGTGTGTGTGTGTGTGTTTATGTAGTGGATTACATTGATGGAATTCTGAATATTGAACATCCCTGCATTCATGGGATAAAGACTACTTGATCATAATGGATGATTGTTTTGATGTGTTTTTGGATTCTGTTTGTGAAAATTTTATTGAGTATTTCTGCATCGATATTCATAAAGGAGATTATGAAATCCTCTTTCTTTGTTGGGTCTTTGTGAAGTATACCTATGAGCATGATTTTGGCTTCATAGAACCAATTGTTTAGTGTTCCATCTGTTTCTATTTTGTGAAATAGTTTGAAGAGAATTGGTATTAGGTCTACCTTGAAGGTCTGATAGAATTCTGCACTAAAACCAACTGGTCTTGGGCTTTTTTTGGTGGGAAGACTTTTAATGACTCCTGCTATTTCTTCAGGAGTTATGGGACTATTAGATGTTTTATCTCCTCCTGATTTAACTTTGGTACTTGGTATTTGTCTAGAAAGCTGTCCATTTCATCCAGGTTTTCCAGTTTTGTTGAGTATAGACTTTGTAGTAGGATCTGATAATTTTTTTAATTTCCTCAGTTTCTGTTGTTATGTCTCCCTTTTCAGTTCTGATTTTATTAATTTAAGTACTGTCTCTGTGCCCTTTGGTTAGTCTGGCTAAGGGTTTGTCTATCTTGTTGATTTTCTCAAAGTGCCAGCTCCTGGTTCCTGATGAATCCTGTACCCTAATTTTCATAATGACAGTACTAGTGTACACCCAATCAGCATGTACTGTCATTTGTTTTATTAATCTTGATAGTTGTAACTGGTATGAAATGAAATCTCAAAGTAGTGCAAATTTTCATTTTCATGATGGACAAAGTTGTTGAGCATTTCTTTTGAGTGTTACTCAACCCTTTGTATTTTATCTTTCAGACTCTCTGCTGAGTTCTTAACACCATGTTAAATTGGGTTGTTTTCTGATGCTCAGTGTTTTAGGTCCATGTATACTGTAGCGACTAACATTTTATTGGACATATACTTGCTCTTTAACTTTTTTTGGCTGCAGCTTTGCTTGAAAGATGTTATGCTTACTTTGCCTTATTTTCAGCTTCGTGAGATCCCATTACTAAATTTTTGGACATAGTTTCTTTCTGTTGGAGTCCTGTGAGAAAGTTCTCTCTTGTGTCAGTGAGTTTAAGCCTATTTCTCATTTTCTCCTCTCTGAGGATCAACATATCTGGTTTTATGTGGAGGCCAGTGATTCACTTGGGGTTGAGTTTTATGCAGAGAGTCAGTTATGCATTTTTATACTCGCAGCCATCCACTTTTACAACCACCATTTTTGAAGGTAATCTTTTCTCCTGTATTTATTTTCTGCTTACTAGTAAAAAATTCAGTATCCATACATATAAAATTATGTTTATGTCTTCAGGTTGATTGCATTGATCAACATGTCTGTTTATGTGCTAATACCATACCATGATTGTTTTACTATGTTAGTTTCTTACCATTTCATTCAGAGATGGTAATACTTTCAGCAAATCATTCATCATTCAGGAGTGTTTTGTGTGTGTATCTGTGAGTGTATGTGTGTGTCTGTGTGCCTGTGTATCTGTGTGTCTGTGTTTGTGTCTCTTCATATAAAACTGAGTTTGTTTCTATTTGCAGAGAATGGTGTTAGAAATTGGATGAGTTTTGTTAAATCTTCATTTTAATAATATTAGAATGTCCATTTCCTCCACATTAGTCCTTCTGATCCCATATTCTTTTCTTTCTAATGTATTAAGTTTTTATTACATAGTTTTTCACTCAAGGGATTTTTTGAAGATATTGTGAAATATGTTGTGCCTGTGTTTAGTCAACATCCATACAGCACTGTTCCACAGAGCTCTTTTGCTATTGCATAAACATTTTATTAATTTTGATTTGAGAAAGCAAATACAAAGATTTTTTCTGGATCTACTTTTATACCATTTTAATTACATTCAAGTATTAAGGTCAGTTAATACTTGAATGTAATACTAGGTTGAGAAAATAGCAACACAATAGATGCAAATAGTCAAGGAACAAGCAAGACAATAAACACAAATAGTCAAAAAGCAAGCAAGGCAATAATCAAAGTCCTGTGATGACTCCCATGATCACTGTTTCTAAAGTCTTATCAGGATGAGTAGAGTATCTGAGCCTATTTCACTGTCCTAGCCCAAAGTCATTTTAATGCCTGAAGCCTACTTTTTTGTTCCAGCCTAAGATTTAGATTCCTATCTGAAATTATTTCTTTGTTCTATCCTAAGATTTAAATTCCAGACTGAAATCACTTATTTGTTCTATTCTATTGTCAGATTCCTGCCAAACAGCCCCCAAAGCTCTCCACATCTTCGCCTTTTTTTCTTTCATAAACAAGACTGAGCCTGTTTTAGGTCATTCTGAAAAGAGTGGCTTCCTTACCTGTCATGGAATATGCATTATCAAAAGCAATGAACTTCTGTCTTAGGTTTGTAAGGCTCTGTGAATTATCTTACCTGTCTAAAGCTTGCTAGTCTGTTAAATTAATAACTCTGTCTGGAGGTCCATTTTCAGTTTCAAGCCATATACGTTGGCTGCCAACATGTTAATGCTGTTAAAGACAATTTTTAACACTATGGGCAGGAATAAAAGTATTCCCAGGGAAAAAAAGGATTAGCAAGATCAAGCTATGTATGCCATTCTTGAAGTTTGACCAAAATAGAAATACTGACCTCAGGCCATGGGCAATTTTATTTTATATCAATTTTATATCAGCAGCATCTGCAGCATCAAAGCTCAGCAGAGCAGCCTTCTTTAAATTCATAATCTCACTATTCAAAGTTAAAACATCCACAAAATGTTAGAATTATGCCAAATACCCTGCAAGTGTCCTTCACTTTTTCCTAATTATAATAACTATTATACATTTTAAAAGTAACACAAATCCATTGGTGTTTGACATGACACTTGAAATGGCTCTTTACTCGGAAACTCTGAACCTCCTTCCAATAATTTGAATAGGATAAAGAGCATCAATACATTGTTCCAAAAGCCTATCTAAGCCCTCTTGTATACACAACACATAAGAAGCATGTTTTTGCTAAATGTTTAACAAAAGTAGCTTTCTTGATTTCTTGTGTCAAAGCAATTGCAGAAGCATTGGTGCTAGCAATTAATGTAATTAAAGCTGTTATACCACCAATAATCAAGTCCATTAACCTCCTGCTTCTGCTTAAAGCTGAACTCACATCTTCTAGTATTTGCAAACATTTGTCAGAATACCAAGGTCCTGTAATACTCAGGGCAATAAAACAAAAGCTGGTTGACAGACTCCCATAACAGACATGATGAAAAAAGGCTCATATCAGCAAAGCCACCAAATTATTAGTGACAAATTACAAGTGAATACAAATTAACAGAAAGTCCTACCAACAAATTATGATCTTTCTATAAAAGTTCCTAACTGAAATTTACTATCTTTCTCTGTACAAGTGGACGTACTCAGTTTCAAACATTGCAGAGTCATTGGTGGACAACTTTCATTTTCGTTGCTTTAGCCTCATTTTGTACATCATTACCGCTGTTATGTTTTCCATCAAGTTTGCCTGGTGAGTATTAAAAGTAATATAATTAGTCACAGTATTTTTTACCCTTTGCTCTCATTCTCAAAGCACAGATAAACTAATTTCAAAATGAAGATGCTTTCCTCCTGATATATCTCTGTGACAACAGAATATTATCATTGTTTTGTTGTTTTTATCGATTAAAGCAGGATCACATCTAAATATTATATTTATGAGCTATATTTTTATTTGTATATATTTGTTTTACTCATTATTTGTTTGTATTATCCCATTTTATTTGAAGTGCATAAATGCTTTTAAATATGAAAGAATGCTCAAATCTATTTAGCCATTGTTAGTCACATTCTCTATTAAAACAGAACTTATTGAATGAATCATATATATATAATCATATACATTATATATTTCATTAGAATGACTTACAAGCTGTGGTACAGCTAATCCAAGAATGTCTGTCTTTGAATGAATGGTTAGTAGTTGCTTAATCCATGAGTCTTGATGGCTCTGCTGATCTTTAATACATACTGAAATTATAAAGTAGACTGTAATGCCAGTGAAGGAATGAATTTGCTAGTGATGAAGGCAAGAGCAACCAGGGAATGAGAAAAATGGGTCAGGGAATAGTCTGAATCTTCAGGTTGAATTCTTAAAGAAATAAATAGAAATGAGAAATTAAAGTAAAATATAAACAAACATTTGGGAAACAGCTGAAACACTTCTGTAAAGGAAATCTTATCACCAACAGAGTCTATGTTGGAGCTCATCTTTTGTTTTTTTTTTAACAAGGATTTACTGTGTAACCCTGCCTGTATTGGAACTCGCTCCATACATTATTCTTGATATCAAAGATTCATGTCTTTCTCTCTTCAATTGCACTATGTGTGCTACCAACATCTGGCTAAATAATCAGTTTTTTAAAAATACAAATAGATAATGGATATTTTAAGAACATTTGAGCCAGGCAGTGGTGGCACATGCCTTTAATCCCAGCACTTGGGAGGCAGAGGCAGGTGGATTTCTGAGTTCGAGTCCAGCCTGGTCTACAGAGTGATTTCCAGGACAGCCAGGGCTATACAGAGAAACCCTGTCCAAAAAAAAAAAAAAAAAAAAAAAAAAAAAAAAAAAAAAAAAAAAAAAACATTTGGTATCTTTTTCCATTATGAAAATGCAAAATGCAAATTTAACCTACATTGAAATTTGTTCTCAATGTGGTCAGAACAACTGTTCTCAAGAGAATTAATGCTTATGAGAATATGGGGAAAGAAAAACCTTTACTCACTGCTGGTGGCAATATATATTTTGAAATATACTCTGGAGGTTTCTCCAAAATAATCCAGAAAATATGGGGCTGGAGAAATGTTTTAAATGTTGAGAATGCATAGCACTCTTGCAGAGGACCTGGGTTTGGTCACACCTACTTGTACCTGTGGGCTACACAGGAAATTGTTCATGTGCACATATTTTCTCATACACAAATTTATACATATTTAGAAATCTTTTTTTAAAAAACTAACAATAAAACTATGATATAACCTAATTACATGACTCCCATATGTATGCCTGAGTAGCTGTGTATCTTTCATTACTATTAACAATAGCCAGAAGATGGAACTAATATAGATATTTGTAAACAGTTTAATGGGATAAAGAAAACATAGTATTTCTGCACAGTAGAATTTTATTAAGATGTAAAGATAAATAACATCGTGAGAGGGTCAGGAATTTTCATGTTAAGTCAAACCACTGGAACTCAGAAAGTCTAATACCAAATGTTTTTTTCTTCCATAAATGGGACACAAATATTAAAAAAAAAAGCATGCATCTTCAGATGATGGTGAGAGTATGTGTGTGTGTGTGTAGGTGTCTTGTGGGTGTGACAACTAGAGAAGTGATGAAGTAAGGGTCTGAAGAGAGCATAAGGGAAGTTGGATTGACAGCAGTGAAATACAGATAATACATCAGCAGAATGTGAGACTCACAGGGAGAGGAATCAACAGTGCAGGTGGGAGAGCAATAGGGAGAGGGAACAAAAAGAACACAGTATGATGACATATGTACATGAAAAGACACTTGTGAAGCCAACTACTTCACATGCTAACCTAAAGTGTTTAAAGTCATTGTTTAACAACAGGGATCCCTCACCACCCAGAGTAGCTGTCAGTAAGGAAGTGCCAATGAGACATCATCTAAGAAATGTGAAACCTTCATTACTCTTACTTCACTATTCACAACAACCATCATTTAAAACCTTTAAAACCTGCCTAGAAATACAACAAATTACTGGGTGTGGAAAATGTGTTACCCAGGGCAGGTTACTCAGATGTAAAAAATAGTCACAACACTTGCAGGAAAGAGGGTGTGATGGCAAGTACACGTAGGATATGAAGGGGCGAAAGGGACTGCATGAGAAGAAAAGATAAAGGGGGTAGGAGATGGCAATGAGTAAGATCATGGCAAGTGAGAAAGTTTGATGATATGTATACAAAAATGGAAATGTTATATTTATTAATATTTTTACATTATTACTATGTATTCTTGCACAAACTTCAAACTTGGTCCTATAAAATACTTTGTGATACATAAAAGACATTTTTGGAGAGGCTATTTCTGAGCTGTTTCATCATATGTTATTTATTGTATATGCCTATTGAATTCTCCATTAAATTATAACTTAATTCAACCATAGATACCACACTTTTGGCAGTTAAGAGACATAAATAGGGGCTAACTGCAAATATAAAAATTTTTCATTATCAAAGAATTGTGTTTTGGAAAACACTACTGTTGTTGAAAATTTGGCATTCTAAGACATTAATTTTAGTGTGCTTAATATAATTTACTTGCCATTCCATGACAAATGTGATTATTATAACGTGGACAAATGCATGATGTATATTTTCATATATACTGACTTTGAGATAAAAGATTATTTTTCTTGTGACGTATAGGTGCACACAAGTTAAGACTTCAGAAAGCAAAGGAACCTCCCACCATTGACAAGAGACTAAAAAATATGAAAATTGGGAATAATTTGAAGAGTATTCTTTATGCTATTTGGGTAAAGTAAAATATTTCTGTTAAAAACCAAGTTAAATTGACTTTTGTAATTTTCTTATAAAGTTACAAATATGACAAGGTGTTTAACTTAAATTTGCATGCAAGGTTTGGAGACTCTTAGGTAAGTTACTAAATTTCACATTTTCCTTATAATGGGAAGAAATTTCTCCTTGTATCACTAAAAACAGGTGGTGTAGTTTTAGAGGATACTGGTACACAACTAATAATTTTGATTCATTTTTAATTGATTTGATACAATTTTGTGTTTATTCTCTCTGAAGAAATAAAGATGGCATTTAACAAAATTTCATGAATTGGAAGAACTGAGTGCTAACACATAGCCTCCCACCCTTACAAATAATATCTCAATATTTAAACCAATATCCTTTGTTTCTGTGTATGATAAATAGGTCTATTATAGTAATGCCAGAGATAGGTATGCATCTGGAGTTCCTTCCAATGCTCTAGTCCTATTCTGAATATTTTTCTTCCTATTTATAACATTCTTTCTAGCATATATATCATATGTTTGTCATTTTCACCCACATTTTCATTCATACTTCTGAATATTACACTTTGAATAACACTTCTAAGAGTCTTGAATCAATTGAATTTTCCTAACTGACATTAGAATTTGCATTCTCACATTTCATATCTTCCCAAATTTTTGGCTTTTTCTTTTTCCTAGAGATAGTTATTGTTTCATTGTTCATTTTTCTACTCAAAGCATCCCATTCCTTTTAGAAAATGTTTCCTTTTATAATTAAAATACACGATGGTTCTTCTCTCTTTTCTTTTCTTTCTTCTTTTCATTTCCATGCATACCAAACCCTTTCTCAAACTGTAGACAAATAACTATAGGTAAATAGAAACACCGAGGGAGAAAAAGATGAATAACTCTGACCCTATTCCATTCAAAGTATTAATTAAGCTATTTCTGTTGCCTCTAGTCCCTTCCTTGATACATAACATGTCAGGATATAAGGACGGTAGTTGATTTATCATTTATTTAAAACTCAATCTCTGCATATAAGTAAATACAAACCATATTTGTTTTTCTCAGTCTTGGTTATCCCACTAAGAATGATAATTTTCTAGTTCCATCCATTTGCTTGAAAATTCCATGATGTCATGGAACACTTCATTGTGTAAATGTAGTACATATCTCTTATCCGTTCTTCTGTTGAAAAACATGGCATCTTAGTAATGGGAAGAGATAGTAAAGAAAAGTCACCCACTTCTTTCTATAGTGCTTGAGATGAGGATGGGGATTAGGGCTACTTTTGTTTTTGGAATTCTGAATACAGTTCCCTAGACCATTTGGTAAGTTGTTTGTTTGCCTTCTTTAGGTTTATTTTGTTCTTTGTATATTATCTTCATCTGTCATATATATTTGAGATTTTTTCCCACTTGGTATGATATCAGTTCATTCTATTAACAGTTTCCTTTGCAGAAAAAAAAGCATTTTGATCTCATGAGATTCCACATCTCCAGTTGTTTAAATTATTTCTTAAGCCACTGAAATATTTAGAAATTCATTTCCATATCTTTAAATGAACTTATTTTATTTTCTAGTAGTTTCAGAGATCAGATATAATACTGTGGTAGGTCATTGATCCATTCATAACTAATTTTTTTTCAGGGTAAGAGACAAGGAACAAACTTTATTATTATACCTACAGATGCCCAGTTTTTTAAGCAACATTTGCTGAAAATACTATTCTCCAATCTGTATTTTGGGGCTCAATTGTCAAAACCACAGTGGCTCTAGTTGCATTGAGTTATATCTGGTCTTCTACTGCATTGATTACCATGTCTATTTTTGTGCCTGTAGCATTCATTTTTATATTAAGTTTATATAGGATAACTTGAAATTATGTACAGTGATACCTCTAGCAGTGTTCCTATTGTCCAGGTTGGTTGTGGATCTTCTTTGTCTTTTTTACTTCCATATGAATTCTGAGATTTTCTTTTTGTTACTGTGAAGAACTTAGCTAGCATTTCTTGTGCGGACTGAATTGGCTGTCAGGAGCTAGGGCCAGAGCATTGATGGTCCTCATGTCAAACTTTTTGCTAATAGTTGAATACTTTTAGATCTAAGTGAACATTCTACATAACATTTTTAACTATTCTTATTTTTATGTGCTTTTTTTTTTTTTACAAAATCATGAATTCATTGTAATAAATGATTACATTTTATAAAGAATCTAACTCCATTTTGAATGTTGGATTATATTGCTCAGCTACACTTGAACATTTAACCCTTCTTCAGCCTCAGGAGTTCTAGAGCTTCAGTTATGCAGCACGACAGTTGGCCTATTTAATATTCATTCCACACAAATATTACATACACCTATTAAGAAGCAATGAAGAATCTAAGCAACCAAAACTGGTTTGCATTGTTAAATATGAATCTGAAATTCTTACCACTGTTTTCTAAAGTTTAAGAATGGGATATTTAAATGTTGCATTATTTTAAATTATTTAAATAAAGTGAATCAACCATCTAAATTATTTTTTTTCAATAAAATAAAAATCATTTTTTTATTTCTTCTTTAGGAAATTTATTTTAAATTCAGTACAAATCACAATTTCTCACAGCTAAGATGTTGCACCAGGCAAAGGCAGGAATGAACCTGAGGGTGCACATTTGGGAGAATAGAGTTACAAGCAGGGCCAGGGTCTTGAGAGACTGAGTACTTCATTTTCAGACTAGATGACCAAATGTCTCACTCAGAGAGCAGAGCAGCAGGATTTGGGCTGAATGTGCCAAGGGCCTGTTCAGCTGGCACTTCAGGGTGGCTCTGCTACCAGTTCTGCCTGACAGTCACTGTGGTCATTCACTTAGATCAACCCACACCAGATTACACAGGGCTCACTTGACCAGCCAAGTATTTTCCCCACATTTTAAGATATTGGATGGGAGGTTGATAATGGTGCTCAACACCGAGATGAAGGGGAAATCTATTAGGAACACTGGTGTGTAAGGTGAGAGGCTCTAAGGAGGTCTTATCCCAATTGCTATTCTTGGATATTATTCTGATGAAAGCAAAACAACAATAACAACAATAAAATCCCTCCAAAACCTATGACCTTTTAAACCCTTAAGCTTTCACAGTTAACTATGTGCTGAAGAATCTGTTCAATAGTCTCCCCTTCCCCCACACCACCACACCTCTTTTATTTCACACTTAGTGACTAAGAGACAGTGACAGCGATGAAGTTATTTTCTTGAGCTCTAATTTCATTGCAATGCCCTTTGGCCATTAACATACGAATTTTTACATCTCAGTTTTTTTCTTTTTTTTTTTTTAATTTTATTTACATTTCAAATGCCATCCCCTTTCCCCATTTACCCTCCCTAGAAAACCCCTATCCCCTGCCCCCCCTTTTTTTATACATTTTTAAATGTTAATCAAAGGCTTTATAAGTTTGGTAATGCTCAATCAGAAGTGTAACCCAATACCCAACCTAGACATATAAACTACCTTTGACTGGTGGAGACACATGAACATCTGCCTCTATTCACACTCTTTCTTTCTCTTTCTCTCTCATCACCAAGCTTCACCCTTCCTGTTAAAATAAAATTTTTCTCTCAAAATGCAATTAGAGCATAGTTATTCCTAATTGTACCAGTGAGTTACAAGATAGTCCTAATACCCAGTCCATCATTTTGTTGACTAACCAGAACCTCTGTCATATGTCCGATGACATATGGCACTTAGTTTTGAACCTGGCTTTTTTTTTCTTGCTTTAGAATGAATGTCAGCTGAAAACCATCCACTCAGATCTTTTCTCTCAAAGTAAATAGCCAAGATTGGCTATGAGACTATAGGTCTTCAACCCTGTCAGAAATCCAGAATGACTGAGTTAACTGAAATTATGGGAAGCACTAAGCATAGCTCCTAAAACATAGCCAATTTATAGAGACAGCTGAACACCTGGAAAGCCCCTATACTACCGAAAGTTGGAGCATCAAATTTTCAGCCGTCTGGCCCAGAATCATCTGACAGACCTTAGTGATGCAGGATTATTAAGGGTTAATTACTCTGTCTAGGCAGATATAATCAGTCAACTATTCTGCAAGTGTGTCCTTTTCTGGACAGTAATTTGTCTGTAGATGGAAAGAGGCAATTCTTGCCTAGTGGTTATCACCACACAACTGGAGTAACTCCAAGAATGCTCAATTTCTTCTTAGAATCCAAAACAGGAAGCTGTCAGAAGCAGACAGGTCGCTAATCAAAATGAACATTAATATAGAAATATTTGTAACGTCAATTCTATGGACTTCTGACGTTTTGAAAACCAACTATCCATGTAAGGAAATCTGGGCTGCTGTCTGTTAACTCCTCTCAGCTATTTCTAAATAAAATATAGAAAACTCCCTAACAATAAACTCAAAGCCATGAATTTGCTATAGTCCCTTAACTCATAGGCTAACCGTCCCAAATCAGTTTAAAAAGTTAAAGAAGGACTGGATCTAAGCCTTGTATTCCTAAATGTGTTATACAGGCACAATGCTCATGAGCATATCAATATTCATCTCATTTTTATATTAATAAGAGGCTCATACCAATGAAAACCTTAAATTTGAGGTCAAAGTAAATTTTGTACCATTTAAGAAATTATAACTTCATCTTGATATTAATTATACAGATTTCTACCAATAGGTTATGGCTATGCAATAAGTCCTAGCTAATCCTCCCTGTTCCAACAAACCACTACTTTTCCCTAGAAAGACAGCCCAATATTAACCATCTTAGTCCCCAAGCCCAGGGAATAGTGGTGCTGACTCTTCTTTAACTTCTTCAAGCTGATTAAGTGCATTGAGATATTACAAGAGGGGTGGGGGAAGAGTAAATTGATAAGCCTCTGATGCTGTGTCTTCACTGCATCCAGATGGAATTCCAGGACATCAGAGGTTTGGGCAGGTGTGCTTAGCTTGCTTGATAAGTAGATACACCAAGGCTGTGTATTCTGCAATATACAATTCTCAGAACAAGTTTTAGGATCAAGAAAAAAAAATTTTTTTCCTAGAGGGCTGACATTTTTTAAAGATGTTGGTTCTAACAACTTTTCTTTTTTTTCCCTTTTTAAAATTGGCTGTAATATTTACATTTCAAATTTTATCCCCTATTCCCATTTCCCCCACCACTCAGGAACCCCTTATCCCATCCCCACTCCTTGTGCTCCTATGAGGGTGTGATTTTTCAGTTTCTGTGATGCTGTTTCAATTAACATAAATTGCCTCCTAAATTTCTAAATCCTTCCCTTTGTGTTATTAAATATCCTATTTTTCTTTTTTATTTCCTTTTTTCTTTTTTTCTCTTTTTTCTCCTTTTTCCCCTTTTTTCATATCTCTTTTTTTTAATTGGGTATTATATTTACCTTTCAGATTTTATCCCCTTACCCCACTTCCTCCCACCACCCAGAAACCTCCTATCCCATCCCTCCTCCTCATGCTTCTATGAGGCAGTGCCCGCACCTACCCACCCACTAGCCCCTTCCCACTTTCACATCCCCCCCCACTCTTGTTCATTTTTTTATGGGACCAAGAAACTCTTCTCCCACCTATGCCCGACAAGGCCATCCTCCCCTACATATACTGCTGGAGTCATGGGTCCCTCCCTATGTGCTCCCAGGCTGGTGGTTTAGACCCTGGGGGGCTCTGGTTGTTTGGTATTGTTGCTTTCCTCCTGGGGTCACAAACCCTTTCTGCTCCTTCAGTCTTCTCTCTAAGTTCTCCATTGGGAAACCCTTGATCATATCAGTGGTTAGCTGTGAGCATCAGGTCTTTGGCAGACCTCTAAGGAGACAGCTATATCATGTTCTTGACAGCATGCACTTCCAGCCATCCACATCAGTGTCTAGCTTAGGTGACTGTACATGGGATGAATACCCAGGTGGAATGGTCTCCTGATGGCCCCTCCTTCAGTATCTCTCCCATGTATTGTTTTCATATTTGCTCCCTTGAGTATTTTTGTTACTTATTCTAAGTAGAATGAGGCATCCCCTCTTGGTCTTTCTTCTTCATGAGCTTCATGTGGTCTGCAGGTTGAGTCTTCGCTATTCCAAGTTTTTGGGCTAACATCCGCTTACCAGTGAGTAAATACCATGTGTGTTCTTTTGTGATTGAGTTAACTCACTCAGGATGACAATTTCTAGATCCATCCATTTACCTAAAAATTTCTCGAATTCATTATTTTTAATAGCTTGAGTAATAAACCATTGTGTAAATGTACCAAATTTTTTGTATCCATTCCTCTGTTGAGGGACTTCTTGGTTCTTTCCAGCTTCTGGCTATTATAAATAAGGCTGCTACGAACATAGTGGAGCATATGTCCTTATTATATGTTGGAGCATCTTCTGGGTATATGCCCAGTAGTGGTATAGCTGGATCCTCAGGTAATGCTTTGTCCAGTTTTCTGAGGAACCGCCAGACTGATTTCCAGAGTGGTTGTACCAGCTAGCAATCCCAACAATGGAAGAGTGTTCCTTTTTCTCCGCATCCTCACCAGCATCTGCTATCACCTGAGTTTTTTATCTTAGCTGTTCTAAACCAATCAGGGATTTTAGGTGGTATCTCAGGGTTGTTTTGATTTGCATTTCCCAAATGACTAAGGATGTTCAGCATTTCTTAAGGTGCTTCTCAGCCATTCGAGTTTCCTCTATTGAGAATTCTTTGTTTAGCTCTGTATCCCATTTTTAATAGGGTTATATGGTTATCTGGAGTATAATTTCTTGAGTTCTTTGTATATATTGGATATTAGTCCTCTATCAGATGTAAGATTGGTTAAGATCTTTTCTCAATCTGTTGGTTGCCATTTTGTCTTATTGACAATATCCTTTGCCTTACAGAAGCTTTGCAATTTCATGAGGTCCCATTTGTCAATTCTTTTTCTTAGCGCATAAGCCATTGGTGTTCTGTTCAGGAACTTTTTCCCCGTGCCTAGGTATTTGAGTGTCTTCCCCACCTTCTCTTCTATTAGTTTCAGTGTATCTGGTTTTAAGTGAAGGTCCTTTATCCATTTGGATTTTAGCTTTGTACAAGGAGATATGAATGGATTGATTTGCATCCTTCTACATGTTGACCTCCAGTTGAACCAGCAGCATTTGCTGAATATTCTGTCCTTTTTCCACTGGATAGTTTTAGTTCCTTTGTCAAAGATCAAGTGACCATAGGTATGTGGGCTCATTTCTGGATCTTCAATTCTATTCCATTGATCTTCCTGCCTGTCTCTGTAGCAATACAATGCTTTTTTATTACTATTGCCCTGTAGTATAGTCTGAGGTCAGGAACTGTGGTTCCCTCAGAAGTTCTTATGTTATTGTGAATAGTTCTCACTATCCTGGGTTTTTTGTTGTTCCAAATAAATTTGCAAATTGCTCTTTCTATCTCTATGAAGAATTGATTTGGAATTTTGATGGAGCATTGAATCTATAGATTGCTTTTGGCAAGATGGCCATTTTTACTATATTAATCCTGCTAATCCAGGATCGTGGGAGATCTTTCCATCTTCTGAGATCTTCTTCTATTTCTTTCTTCAGAGACTTGAAGTTCTTGTCATACAGATCTTTCACTTGCTTGGTTAGATTCACTCCAAGATATTTTATATTATTTGTAACTATTGTGAAGGGTGTCATTTCCCTAATTTCTTTCTCAGCCTGTTTATCTTTATAGGAAGGCTACTGATTTGTTTGAGTTGATTTTACATCCAGCCACTTTACTGAAGTTGTTTATCAGGTTTAAGAGTTCTCTGGTGGAAGTTTTAGGGTCACTTAAGTAAACTATCATATCATCTGTAAATACTGAAATTTTGATTTCTTCCTTTCCTATTTGTATCCCTTTGACTTCCTTCTGTTGTCTAATAGCTCTAGCTAGGACTTCCAGTACTATATTGAATACGTCAGGTGAGAGTTGGCAGCCTTGTCGAATCCCTGATCTTAGTGGGATTGCTTCAAGTTTCTCTCCATTTAGTTTGATGTTGGCTACTGGCTTGCTGTATATTGCTTTTACTATGTTTAGGTATGGACCTTTAATTCCTAATCTTTCCAAGAATTTTAACATGAAGGGATGTTGAATTTTGTCAAATGCTTTCTCAGCATCTAGTGAGATGATTGTGTGGTTTTCTTCTTTGAGTTTATTTATGTAGTGGATTACATTGATGGATTTCCAAATATTGAACCATCCCTGCATTCCTGGGATAAAGCCTACTTGATCATGATGGATGATTGCTTTGATGTGTTCTTGGATTCCATTTGCAAGAATTTTATTGGGTATTTTTGCATCAATATTCATAAGAGAGATTGGTCTATAGTTCTCTTTCTTTGTTGGGTCTTTGTGAGGGTTCTGTATGAGCATAATTGTAGTTTCATAGAACAAATTGAGTATTGTTCTTTCTGTTTCTATTCTGTGGAATAGTTTGAAGAGAATTGGTATTAGGTATCCCTGGAAGGTCTGATAGAATTCTGCACTAAAACCATCTGGCCTCAGACTCTTTTTGGTGGGGAGATTTTTAATGATTACTTCTATTTCTTTAGGGGTTATATGACTGTTTAGATGGTTTATCTACTCTTCATTGAACTTTGGTACCTGGTATCTATCTAGAAAACTGTCCATTTCATCCAGATTTTCCAATTTTGTTGAGTATAGGCCTTTGTAGTAGGATCTGACGATTTTTTTACTTTCCTCTGTTTCTGTTGTTATGTCTCCCTTTTCAGTTCTGATTTTATTAATTTAAGTACTGTCTCTGTGCCCTTTGGTTAGTCTGGCTAAGGGTTTGTCTATCTTGTTGATTTTCTCAAAGAACCAGCTCCTGGTTTTGTTGATATTTTGTATAGTTCTTTTTGTTTCAGCTTGGTTTTACTTCAGGTGAGCAGGCTAAGTAGCTCTAGCTGGTCACAAATGACTGAGGAGGAAGGGAAAAGCCTATGTTAGCAGGCCTTAGGTAAAACACTAAGTCCCTGGGGGAGAAATACTGGGGACTAGCTTTCAGAGCCAGTACTCTTGAAAAGCTGCTTCTCACAGCCCACTGCCCCACATATAGGTTGCCATTTTGTCCTATTGACAACATCCTTTGTCTTACAGATGCTTTTTAATTTTATGAGGTCCCATTTGTCAATACTTGATCTTAGAGTATGAGCCATTGGTGTTCTGTTCAGTAAATTTTCCCCTGTTCCAATGAGTTCAAAGCTTTTTCCCACTTTCTCTTATATTAGTTTCAGTGTATCTGGTTTTATATCGAGGTCCCTGATCCACTTGTACTTGAGCTTTATACATGGAGATAAGAGTGAATCAATTTGCATTTTTCTACTTACACACTGTTTGTTGAACAGACACTATTTATTGAATATGCTGTCTTTTATTCACTGGATGATTTTGCCATCTTTGACAAAATCAGTTGTCTGTAGATGTGTGTGTATATTCTTGGGTCTTCAATTCTATTCCATTGATCTACCTGTCTGTCTCTGTACCAATAATATGTGGATTTTATCACTGTTGCTGTGTATTACATCTTGAGGTCAGGGATGGTGATTCCTCCAGAAGTTCTGTTATTGTTGAGAATAGTTTTCACAATCCTGAGTTTCACTTATTCCAGATGAATTTGAGAATTGCTCTTTCTATCTCTGTGAAGAATTGAGTTGCAATTTTTATGGGGATTGCATTGAATCTGTAGATTGCTTTGGTAAAAGGGCCTTTTTTTACTATGTTAATCCTGCCAATCCATGAGCCTGAGATTTTGCTGTGGGTAGCCCTGGTGTTGAATTTTGATGCTAATTATGCTTTCCTGGGAGGGGCTGAAGATAAGGATTGAATCAGTACACAGGTGACTTCTTGTGATTCTTCTGCCCACCTTAATTTGTAAACTAAAGGCTAGAGCATGTGGTTGGGCAGTAGAAGGGGAGGTGGAGCAAAAAAAGTTTGGAGGTGAGAGGAGAGAGAGGAGGACTACTGGAGGAGGTGAGGTGGAAGGAGAATGGAGGAGAAGGATGTGGCCTGGAAAAACTGCAAGTTATAAGGGATCTCATAGATGGAAAATAGAGTAGTGTAGTAGTAAATCTGCCCAATATAGGCATGCAGTTTGTATTCATAATTATTGAGTTGTGTTTTCTTTGACTAGTCCTATTTAGGTTATAGATTTACTGGAACAGGAGGTCTTCTCATATTGTGAGATATTATTTGATTTCATTCAGGGACTTGAAGTTCTTGTCATACAGATCTTTCAGTTGCTTGGTTAGAGTCACACAAAGATAGCTTATATTATTTATGGCTATTGTGAAAGGTGTCATTTCCCTAATTTTTTTCTCAGCCCATTTATCCTTTTAGTAGCAGAAGGCTATGGATTTGAGTTCATTTTGTATCCAGCCACTGCTGAAGTTATATATCAGCTATAGGAGTTCTCTGGTGGTATTTTTTGTGGTCAGTTGTGTATACTATCATATCATTTGCAGATAGTGATATTTTGACTTCTTCCTTTCCAGTTTGTATTCCTTTGACCTCCTTTTGTTATCTAATTGCTCTGGCTAGGACTTTGAGTACTATGTTGAATAGATAGGGAAATAGTGGGCAGCCTTGTCTAGTCCCTGATTTAAGTGAGATTGCTTCAAGTTTCTCTCCATTTAGTTTGATGTTGGCTATTGGTTTGCTGTATATTGCTTTTATTATGTTTAGGTATGGGCCTTGAATTCCTGATCTTTTAAAACTTTTAACATGAATAGGTGTTGCATTTTGTCAAAGACTTCTTTACCATCTAATGAAATGATCATGATTTTTTTTTACTTTGTTTATATACTGGATTACATTTATGGGTCTCCTTATATTGAACCATTCATAGATCCCTGGGATGAAGCCTACTTGATCATGGTGAGTGATCATTTTCATGTTTTCTTGGATTTGATAAGTGAGAATATTATTAAACATTTTTGAAATGAATTCATTAGGGAAATTGGTCTGAAGTTCTCATTGTTTTTTGGGTCTTTGTGTGATTTTGGCATCAGCGCAAATGAGGGTTGATAGAACAAATTAGGTAACGATCCTTCTGTTTCTACTTAATGGAATAATTTTGAAGAGTATTGGTATTAGGTCCTCTAGAAATGTCTGAAAATATTCTGCATTAAAATCATCTGGTCCTGGGCTTTTGTTGGTTTGGAGACTTTTAATGATTCTTTCTATTTCCTTTGGGGTTATGGAGCTGTTTAGATGGTTTATCTGATCCTGATTCAACTTTAGTACCTAGTATCTGTCTAGAAAATCATCCAGGTCATCTACATTTTCCAGTCTTGTTAAGTATAGTCTTTTGAAGTAGGATCTGATTTTTTTTTGGGGGGGGTGGGGGGAGATTTCTTCAGTTTCTATTGTTTTTTCTCATTCTCATTTTTCATTTCTAACTTAGTTAATTTGGATACTATCTCCATGCCCTCTGGTTAGTTTGGCTAAGGGTTTTTCTATCTTGTTAATTTTCTCAAAGAACCAGCTCCTGGTTTTGTTTATTATTTGTATACTTCTCTTTGTTTCTACTTGGTTGATTTCAGCCCTATGTTTATTTCCTGCCATCTATTCCTCTTGTGTGTATTTGCTTTGTTTTCTTCTAGAGCTCCTGATTTTTGAGTATGACTTTTTCTTTTTATCATAATAGATGGACTAATACCTCATCCCACCCCATCCCCAGTATTGAGGAATGAGCTAGATTTTGGCTGTTATGGGGGTTCTTATGTTTTCTCCAACCTTCTCCAACCCTGGTTTTTTTTTCACCTATTTAACCTGCTAACACTAGATAGGGTAGAGGGGAAAGAGCAGCTACATTATTGTTCCTCTATTTCCTGCTGATTAATGGTATTGTGTTATCTGGGGCAAGTTTAATCTTCACTGTCAGGATATCTAATTTCTTATTATTTCATCTTTGCACATGACTACTTTCAAATAGCAACCAAGCAAAAACTAAGAAACCGCCAAAATTATCCCCACCTTCAGGCCAGAACATTTATATATCATCTGAAGAGTCCCCAGAATTCCCAAAGTCAGACAAGTATACAGCTAGCAAAATTTTATTTTTGCTAGAGCATAGCCAGCTGCTGTGTATCATCTGTTACAAACCTGCATCCCATACCTAGGATTAAAAAATTAACCTTTGTATATTTCTGAGATTTTAAAGAAATGAGAAAATCTCACTACATTTCCCCCATTTCTGTTTTAAGACATTAATTGTTCTGGGTATAGTGGGAAATTATGAAAATATAAACACACCTGCATCACAATGCAGAATGTTAACAGGCTACCATTCTGATGTTAACACATTCTTACAATTTTTTTGAGTATAGGCTTTTGTAGTAGGATCTGATGGGTTTTTTTTGTTTGTTTGTTTGTTTTTTTAATTTCCTCCATTTCTGTTGTTATGTCTTTCTTTTCATTTCTGATTTTGTTAATTTGGATACTGCCTCTGGGCCCTTAAGTAAGTTTGTCTAGGGGTTTATCTATCCTATTGATTCTCTCAATGAACCAGTTTTTGTTTTCTTGATTCTTTGTATCTTCCTCGTTGTTTCTATTTGGTTGATTTTGGACCCAAGTTTGAATGTTTCCTGCCTTCCACTCCTCTTGGGTGTGTTTGCTTCTTTTTGTTCAAGAGCTCTCAGGTATGCTGTTGAACTGCTAGTGTAGGATATCTCCAATTTCTTTTCCAGGGCACTTATTGCTATGAATTTTACTCTTAGACCTGGTTTCATTGTGCCCCACAACTTTGGGTATGTTGTGTCATAATTTTCATTGAATTACCAGGAAGTCTTTAGTCTCTATATTTCTTTCCTGACCAAGTTATCACTGAGTAGAGAATCGTTCAGTTTCCACATATATGTGGGCTTTATGTTGTTTTTGTTGTTATTGAAGACCAGCCTTAGGCCATGATGATCTGATAGGATGCATGGGATTATTTCAGTGTTCTTATATTAGTTGAGGGTTGGTTTGTGACCAATTGTATACTTGATTATATGGTTGAGAAGGTACCATTAGGTGCTAAGAAGAGGGTGTATTCTCTTGTTTTGGGGTAAAGTGTTCTGTAGATATCTGTTAAATCCATCTGATTCATAACCTCTATTATTTTCACTGTGTGTGTCTCTGTTTAGTTTCCGTTTCAATATTTTGTCCATTGGTGAAAATGGTGTATTGAAGTCTCCCACCATTATTGTGTGGGGTTCAATGTGTGTTTTGAGCTTTAGTAAAGTTTTTTTTTTTTTTTTTTTTTTTTTTTTATGTGGGTGCTCTTGCATTTGGAGCATAGATGTTCAGAATTGAAACTTTCCCTTGGTAGATTTTTCCCATTCAAGTATCCTTCCTCATCACACCTTTGGTTGAAAGTCTATCTGATTGGATATTAGGATGGCAACTCCAGTTTGTTTCTTGGGACCATTTGCTTTGAAGACCTTTCTCTATCCTTTTACTCTGAGATAGTGTCTGTCTTTGTTCTTGAGATATGTTTCTTGTATGCACCAAAATGCTGGATCTTGTTTACATATCCAGTCTTTTAGCTTATGTCTTTTTATAGGTGAATTGAGTCCATTAATATTGAGAGATATTAAAGACAGATGACTGTTGGTTCCTGTTGTATTTGTTTTTTGTAGGTGGCTTTATGTGCTTGTGGTTCTCTCCTTTTGGCTTTGTTGTGAGATGCTTAATATCTTTTCTTTTTATTGGTGTAGGTACCTTCCTTCTGTTGGAGCTTTCCTTTTATGGTCCTCTATAGGGCTGGATTGGTAAATAGTTACTTTTGAATTTGGTTTTGTCCTGGAATATTTTGGTTTCTCCATTAATGTTGATGAGAGTTTTGCTGGCCATAGTAGCCTGGGCTGGCAATAGTGTTCTCTTAAGAGTCTTCATGATCTTTAGCCAGGCTCTTTCGGCTTTTAGTGTCTCTGTTGAGAAGTCTGGTGTAATTCTGATAAGTCTACATTTCTATGTTTTTTGGCCCTTTTCCCATGCAGCTTTTAATATTCTTTCTTTTGTTCTCTGTGTTTAGTGTTTTGATTATTATATGACTAGAGGATTTTCTTTTCTGGTCCCATTTATTTGGTTTTCTATAGGCTTTTTGTACCTTTATGGACATCTCTTTCTTTAGGTTGGGAAAATTTTCTTCTATGCTTTTGCTGAAGATGTTTTCATGTCCTTTGAGCTGGGAATCTTCATTCTCCTCTATTCCAAATATTCTTACATTTGGTCTTTTCATTGTGTCCTGAATTTTTTTGATGTTTTGAGTTAGGAGTTTTTTATGTTTTGAAGTTTCTTTCACAGTTGTGTCAATCAATTTTATGGTATCTTCCACACCTGAGATATTCTCTTCTATCTCTTGTATGTTGTTGTTGATAAACCTGTAATTCCTGACTTGTTTCCTAGGTTTTCCATTTTCAGGTTTACCTCCGTTTGTGTTTTCTTTATTGTTTCTACTTCCACCTTTTTAGGTCTTGAACCACTTTATTCACTTCCTTCACCTGTTTGATTGTGTTTTCCTGTATCTCTGTAAGGAATTTATTTGTTTCCTTTTTAAGAGCATCTACCTGTTTACCTGTATTTTCCTCTATTTCATTCAATGATATATATATATATATATATATATATATATATATATATATATATATAATCTTCATGAGTTAGGTCAGCTTCCTGATTTTCAGGTGTGTTAGTGTATTCAGTACTTGCTGTGTTGGGATAACTGGGTTCTGATGATGCCCATGTATATTGTCTTCTGTTGCTTATGATCTTGCATTTGCTTCTTGGCATATGGTTATCCCTGGTATTTGCCGGTCTGGATGTCTCTTATCTTGTGTCTGACTCTTTTGTCCTTTGGTTGCTTTAGATCTCCTGGTAGGCCTGTGGCCCTGGCTGTAGAAGACCACCTTTGGGGCCTTCCAACAGGGTAATCTTCAAAAGGGCAGAAAAGTTTCTGATCTATTGCCTTGGTTACATTAGATCTCTGGGAGGCCTTCAGATTGTTGGGTCTTCAGAGAAGCAGTCAAGCTGTTGTCCTGTGTGAAGCTGTTCTCCGGGGGGGGGGGGGGGGGGGGGCTACAGACTGTGGGTTCTGTTCCTTGTGTGCAGCAGAATCCCAGGGAGGCTTTCAGTCTGTTGGGTCAGTTGCCCTGCATGCCATAGAGCCCCCTGGAGGTCTTCAGACTGTAGTATCTGTTGCCCAGTTGCCTTGTGTGCAGAGAATATCCTGGGATGCCTTCAAGCTGTGGTGTCTTTAGGAGAGCAGACAAGCTGGCTGATCAGTTGCTCAATTGCCGTGTGTGTGTTTGTGTGTGTGTGTGTGTGTGTGTGTGTGTGTGTGTGTCTGTGCAGCAGATCTAAGAGATGCCTCAGGCCATGACATCAGTTATCCTAAGTGCAGTGGATCTCCTGGAATGTCTCAGGCTTTAGTGCCAGATGCCCTGAGTGCAGCAGATCTTCTGGGATGGCTCAGAATATGGTGTCTTCAGGGAAGCAAACTAGCTAACAGTCTGTCCTAGCAGAAAGGACTGAGCAGAAGGGGCTTGTGAGTGCTTTCATGATTTCTTTCTCAGCACATTCATTAGTACAAATGTTACCATGTTTTATCATTTAATTTTATACACAAAAAAATCTGCCTTAAGGTATCTATCATAGTACTACTTTAGTATTGATTTTAGGTTTATCTGTACAGAAAAGCATAGACTCTTTTAACAATGACAATTGACCCTGTGCCCTGTTATTATATAACTTTAATCTATACCAAACATTGCACTGTGGACTGAAATATAATTACAGAATTGTAAATAATGTAGAAATTCATTTAATATGAAGACCTAAAAATTTCATGGAAAAATATAATCCAAACTATTTGTCTCAATAAATACTTGTGTAAATTAGCAGATAAAAAATTATACTTCATGAAATGGCCATGTCAATGCATGAAATATTTAGCGCAGTAACCTATAAATGACATGCAGTGATAATTGCATGCCATTTATAGTTTAAAGTATGACAAATTCCCCATTTAAATCCAAATAAATCACAGTGATAGACAACTTAATAATTTCATCTCTGTGTGAATATATATGCATAGTATAAGAATTGTTTGCTACCTGATATAAGCAATGGAAAGAATGTTGTTCAGTGTATGCAATAATAAATATCAGAACTCCTATATCACATTATGTACATAGATTGGTTCCAGGTTCAAAAAATTCTTTAGGTAATATAAAATAGTTAATGTTGACCTTGGAATATATATAGAACATAGAAGAGGAAATGCATTTCAAATAAGTTTTAAGTAATGTAAACATAAAATAAAAGTGTATAGGTTAGATTATATGAAGGCAAAAATGTTTCTCCTATGAATTAATCTATAGGCAGTAGAAAAGGTTAGTAATTGTTACCTAAATGCAAGAAGTTAATTCTTAGGATAAATAGGGAATTCTTAGGTAATCAACACAAACCATATGAAAGTGTAATTGAATAGCACACACAAACACACACAGTGAACACCTAAATTATATAGAGAAATATACAAGTTTGTGTTTATTAGCATGTATGTAGGTGTTAATGTATGTACAGATTCACCTGGAAGTGTGTACACCTACATCTGCTATTCATTTGACTTCAGGTGTGCTTCTTCAGGAGCTATCTTCTTTAATTTTACTTTTTGAAACATGCCAGCCTGGAATTTGATGTTTAGGCTAAAGTAGCTTGCTAATAGGCCTCAGGACCATCCCCTAGCCCCATCTCTCAGCACTGATATTATGTGTGTGTGCCTCTCTGTCTGGCATTCTTAAAATATGAGTTATGGGGATGAGTTCAGATCCTTGAGAAAAACAAGCATTTTACCAACTGAGGCATCTCTGCAGGCTCCAAACTGATGATTTATTTGGAAGCATAGAAACACAAAACAAATACTACCTTGTCTATGTCTCTATCACAAAATTTAGAAGCCTACAAATGTTAACAATGATGATCAAATATTTCTAATTATGTGGTCTGTTCTATTGCTGTGTGACAAAACTCATTAGCCTAACATAAAACTGTCTTATATGTGCAAAATAGATGAGGCTTATCCTCTTGAGTGTCACATGGGGTGACTAAAGTGTTCACAGTCTGAAGGATGGAGTTATCTGGAAGCTTCTTTGCTCTCATATTAGCTTTATTAATGGCTAGGTTTCTGAATACTCAGATGTAGTCTTCTTGGAGCTGAATCGCTTTCCCATACTTAATGACTTAATGACTTAATGATGGAATTGTACCCTTATTTTAAATATTGTTCTGATGACACTTAGAGTAAATGTTTCTTCATTAAGAAACTGGTTTCTCTGATACTGAGGTGTTATTATAAAAAATACAACATGAAAAAAATTCTGGACCAATTTATGAAATAAATTACTCATAAATCTTGTATCCAAATGTCCTCTAAAGGATACAGGATTCTAAAGCTAGTTTGCCATAGAAAATCTAGAGTACATGCATACAAATTTTTAATGTAACGTTAGTGACATTTGTGAGTCAAAAATGACTTAAATATTTAATCCTATTGGAACCAATAAATAAAATGAAACCACATGATGCCAAATTAAACAGTACTTACCAGAATAGGTACTTATCAGAATAGGTAAATATTTAGATGTGAATATATCTAATAAGACTCTGAGAAATACTTTCAACAAGCTACCTTAAAAAGGTAAAAGGTAAAAGCTATATTTGCTGTAAAGAAAAACCAAATTACAAGTCTCTTATGGAATATGTCTTCTCAGGAATTGTATAGTTTCTCATAATTTCAATCATTAGATTTAGACTATAGAAAGATAGTGCTGCATATGATGATGTAAAATCATTGTGATATGATCTGCTCTGTTTCAGTGTTTACTGAGGAACCCACTGGTGTTGACCCAGACATTCTGCAAAGTAACAGAGTCTGTGACATTTAAGGCATCTTTTCATTTTATGCCCCTATATTTACAAACTCAGTTTCTAATAACGCCGAAGCATTCCACTATGATCACAGGTAGATATTTCTTCTTACTGGGCTTATTTAAAATTTTTCACAATGTGCTTATTTAAGTGTGATTTATATTTAATAAATATGTCATGTAAGCAGAAGACAAAAGTATATTGTACTTGAGTGCATTTGCTAAAACTATCAAAAGAGGAACACTCCCAGCACCACATAAATATTTTTAATACATAAAATTTCAAAATACTCTTTATATAGCTCATTATCTTCTTGACACTCCATCTACATACCTAACCATATCCTCTCCCCTCTTGATTAAGAAACAACTCTTCTCAAGTCACAATCTATCCTTTTAACTGCATCTATAACTTTCTCTTTGTACTTCTTGAGTAATCTGTCTATACTTAATTTTTTTCTAAAATATGCACATTGAAAACTGATTCTTCTATTTTTCATCAGAAACTGTATTTTTCAGATTCAGATTGGTTTGAACTTAATGCATTGTAATTATGCTGTGCTATTCTTTTTTCTTAACTGCAAAAATATAATAGGAACTTATACTCTTTTTTTATTTTTTTTATTTTTTTTATTTTTTATTAGATATTTTATTTATACTTCAGATGCCATCCCCTTTCCCCATTCCCCCCCTTAGAAAACCCCTATCCCATGCCCCCTTTTCCTTTTTGCATTTATACATTTTTTTAAAATAATGTTAATCATAAGCGTTATAAGTTTGAAATTGTTCAATCAGAGGTGTAACCCACTGACAAACCTAGATATAACAACTATCATTGACTGGTGGAGATACATGAATATCTGCCTCCCTGTCTCCCCCCTCTTTCTCTCTTTCATCACCTAGCTTCTCCTCTCCTCCTTCTCCTCTTCTTACTCCTTTTCTTCCTCTCAGTACTCCTCCTACCTTAACTCCTCCTACACATCACCCTTCCTGTTAAAATGAAACTTTTCTCTCAAAATACAATTAGAGCATAATTATTCCAATTTGTACCAGTGAGGTACAAGATAGTCCTAATACCCCGTCCATCCTTTTGTTGACTAACCAGCACCTCTGTCATTTATCCTAACTAAAACATTTAGTTCTGAACCTGGCTTTAGGATGAATGTCAGCTGACGACCATCCACTCAAATCTTTTCTCTTATGGTAAATAGCTGTAAGTTTTCAACCCCGTCAGAAATCCAGAATGACTGAGTTAACTATAATTTTGGGAAGCACAAAGCATAGCTTCTAAAACTTAGCCAATTTATAGAGACCTCTGAACACCTGAAAAGCCCCTATACTACCGAACGTTGGAGCATCAAATCTTGAGCCTTCTGGCCCAGAATCATCTGACAGACCTTGGTGATGCAGGATTATTAAGGACTGATTACTCTGTCTAGGCAAATATAATCAGTCGACTATTCTGCATGTGTGTCCTTTTCTGGACAGTAATTTGTCTGTAGATGGAGAGAGGCAATTCTTGCCTAGTGGCTGTTACCACACAACGGGAGTAACTCCAAGGATGCTCAATTTCTTCTTAGAATCCACGACAGGAAGCTGTCAGGAGCAGACAGGTCTCTAATCAATATGAACATTAATATATAAATATTTGTAGCGTCAGTTCTATGGACTTCTGATGTTTTGAAAACCAACTATCCATGTAAGGTAATCTGGACTGTTGTCTGTTCACTCCTCTCAGCTATTTCTAAATAAAATATGGGAAACACCCTAACAATAAACTCAAAAATATGAATTTGCTATAGTCCCTTAACTCATAGGTTAAGCGTCCCAAATCAGTTAAAAAGGTTAAAAAAGGGTTGGGTCTAGGCATTGTATTCCTAAATGTGTTATACAGGCACAATGCCCATGGGCGTATCAATATTCATCTCATTTTTATATTAATAAGAGGCTTGTACCAATGAAAACCTTAAATTTGAAATCAAAGTAAATTTTGTACCATTTAAGAAATTATAACTTCATCTTGATAATAATTATACAGATTTCTACCAATAGGTTATGGCTATGCAATAACCTATTGCATAATCCCTAGCTAATCCCCCCTGTTCCAACAAAACCACTACTTGTCCCTAGAAAGACAGACCATTATTAACCACATTAGTCCCCAAGCTCAGGGACTTCTTCATGCTGATTAAGGGCGTTGAGATTTTAGAAGAGGGGTTGGGGGGAAGAGTAAGTTGATAAGCCTCTAATGCTGTGTCTTCACTGAATCCAGATGGAATTCCAGGACATCAGAGGTTTGGGCAGGTCTGCTCAGTATGCTTGATGAGTAGATACACCAAGGCTGTGTATTCTGCAATATACAATTCTCAGAACAAGTTTTAGTATCAAGAAAAAAAAAAATTTCCCACCCCCAGGGGGCTGACATTTTTTTTTAAAGATGTTGGTTCTGAAGACTTTTTTTCCCCGCTTGTTAAAATTGGTTGTAGTATTTACATTTCAGATTTTATCCTCTTAGCCTACTTCCTCCCACCACCCAGAAACCTCCTATCCCATCCCCCTCCTCATCCTTCTATGAGGCAGTGACCACACCTACCCCCCCTCACTATCCTCTCCCCACCCTCACATCATTCCCCCCCCCCCACTGTGTGTTCATTTTTTTTTATGGGACCAAGAAACTCCTCTCCCACCTATGTCCTACAAGGCCATCCTCCCCTACATATACCTCTGTAGTCTTGGGTCCCTCCCTATGTGTCCATGTTTTGTTTTGTTCCCTATTTGCTCCCTTGAGCATTTTTGTTTCTCGTTCTAAGTAGAACTGAGGCATCCCCTCTTGGTCTTCCTTCTTCATGAGCTTCATGTGGTCTGTGGGTTGAGTCTTCACTAATCCAAGCTTTTGGGCTAACATCCGTGGAGATATGTTTGTGTAACTATCTTCTTTTGGGGTTTTTGGAACATTACTTTCTTGCTTTTTCTAGGTTATAGTTTCCCTCCTTGTGTTGGAGTTTTCCACCAATTATTCTTTGAAGTGCTGGATTTGTGTAAATTTGGATTTGTCATGGAGTATTTTGGTTTCTCCATCAATAATGATTGACAGTTTTGCTGGGTATAGTAGTCTGGGCTGGCATTTGTGTTCTCTTAGGGTCTGTATGATATCGGTCCAGGATCTTCTGGCTTTTATGGTCTCTGGTGAGAAGTCTGGTGTAATTCTTATAGGTCTGCCTTTATACGTTACTTTGCCTTTTTCCCTTACTGCTTTTAGTATTTTTTCTTTGTTTTGTACATTTGATGTTTTGACTATTATATGGCGGGAAGTATTTCTTTTCTGGTCTAAACTATTTGGAGTTCTCTAAGCTTCTTGTATATTTATGGACATCTCTTTCTTTAGGTGAGGGAAGTTTTCCTCTATAATTTTGTTGAGGATATTTACTGGTCCTTTTAGTTGGGAGTCTTCCCCCTCATCTATACCTATTATCCTTAAGTTTGGCCTTCTCATTGTGTCTTGGATTTCTTGTATATTTTGGGTTAGTAGCTTTTTGTATTTTGCATTTTCTTTGACAGTTGTGTCAATGTTTTCCATGGTATCTTCTGCACATGAGATTCTCTCTTCCATCTCTTGTATTCTGTTGGTGATACTTGTGTCTATGACTCCTGATCTTTTTTTTTTAGGTTTTCTATCTCCAGGGTATTGTCCCTTTGTGATTTCTTTATTGTTTCTACTTCCATTTTTAGATCCTGCATGGTTCTGTTTAATTCCTTTTCCTGTTTGGTTGCATTTTCTTGCAATTCCTTAAGGGGTTTTTGTGTTTCCTCTTTAAGGGTTTCTATCTGTCTACCAGTGCTCTCCTTAAGTTCTTTGAGAGTGTTATTTATGTCTTTCTTAAAGCCTTCTATCATCATCATGAGAAGTGATTTTAATTCTGATTCCTGCTTTTCTGGTGTGATGGGGTGTTCAGGGCTTGCTCTGATGGGGGAGCTGGGTTCTGATGATGCCATGTAACTTTGGTTTCTGTTGCTTATGTTCTTGCTCTTGCCTTTTGCCATCTGGTTAGTTCTAGTGCTGCCTGTACTTGCTGTCTCTGACTGAAGCCTGTCTTTCTAGTTATCTAGCTTGTGTCTGATCTCCTAGGGTCCAGATGTCTCTGTGATCTTTTCCAGCTGTACTGATTATAGTGGTACCTCTAGGATGCCTCAGGATATGGTGCCTCCAAGGTAGTAGTCCAGCTAGGTGTCTGCTGTTCTGGGTGCAGTGTCTCCTCTAGAATATCTCAGGATAAGTTGTCTGAAGCTCTGAGTTCATTTGTTCCTCTGTGGATCTGGATTGAGTGGACCTTCCAGTATGTCTCAGGTGGAATCCGGGGTCGACACAACGACAGACCTGGAAGAGGTCTGATCCAGTCCTCAGATCTGGGAACTAGTTTCTAAGACACTGTCCAAGTTAGAGCGCCTGGGATCCCTGCTTCCTCTGGGTTCTTGGAGGTTGGGGACAGAGCTGCCACCCAAGATCTGCTCAGTGCTCTAGCCCAGACTGGAAGGAACCAATGTTCCAGGCTGGGAGTGACTTCCTGGGTCCTTTTGGTTCCCAGTTACTCCCTGTTTAGGGCGGGCCCTGCTGACTGCTTACCTAAGATACTGCCTGAGTTCGAGCGCCTGGGATCCCTGCTTCCTCTGGGTTCTTGAGGGTTGGGGACAGAGCTGCCACCCAAGATCTGCTCAGTGCTCTAGGAACTTATACTCTTAATAAGCCCATGTAAAAAGACATGCAATCCAGGTATTTTATTTCCAAGCCATATGCCAAGATTGGGCAGATCTAGGGCTATAACAACTTATGCCCAAGCCTTAAAGACCCTTGTTACTTGCTATTTCTCCTTGATATGCAATTCCTCCTCTGGCTGCTTCTGCCTCCTCTGTGTTCCTCTCCTTCCTATCTCTCTCCCTCCCCACTCAACACCCTTTCTCAAATATATAGTCCTACCTTTCTCCATCCCCTACACAATCACAGCCTCTAGCCTTTTATTAAATTGGGGAGAAGATTCAAATGGCATTACCTGAGAACCTTAGTATCTGCAGATCAGGGTCAATCACATGTTGAGGAACTAGAATTTAGGATTAGATGATAAGAAACATTAGACCAACCCACTACACCAGAGAGAACCCATTGTTCATGTACATACAATTGTTTACCTCTCATTATACTAAAAGATATAAAATTATATTTTATCTTAATTATTGTAAACAATCTCATAATGCCTAATTCCACTGATATCCTTTCATCCATATTTGTAAACAATGTTGGATGTTGTATGTTTTGACACTAAACAGCAGTTTCTATTGTATACATTGTCAATCTTATAAGTATATTGAAAATTTGGATCTCTGAAAGACCTTGAAAATGGAGTATTTAAAGGCTCTAGAATTAATCAAAACTTGACTAACATAATAGTTGATTTTATGCTATAAAAGTCAAACAGTTACAGTGATTAGTGTAAAGAGTGAAAGAATAAAAGAGTATTTAAATTAATCTTTCAATAAACACAATGTCAGGAAGATAAGAGTGAATATAAAGTATGTGAGAAAAAAAGCAATACAAAACAAAACAAAAAATAAGCCAAATATTAACAAGTATAGAAGCCAATTTTAGGAGGTGTGGCACTTTTAGAAGGCATGGCCTTGTTCTGTAAACATGGCCTTGTTGGAGGAAATGTGTCACTAATTGGAGGGGTTTGAGGTCTTAGAAACACAAGCTAGGCCTATAATCACTTTTAGTTCTGCTACCTGCTGATCCAGATGTGCAAATCTCAGCTCCTTTTCCAGTACCTTGTCTGCCTGTGTGCTTTTGTGTTTTTCTTCCTTAGTCATAATGAACTCTGGTACTAAAGGCCATCTCCAGTTAGTTTCCTTTAAAAGAGGTTGCCATAGTCATGGTGTCTGCGCAGCACTAGAAACCCTAACTAAGACACAGTCATACTGTTTATGTGATATATGTTGCTGTTTTTCACATTTTTTTCTTTATTTTTTATTTTTTTTGTTATTTTATTTTTTTTATTGGATATTTTATTTACATTTCAGATGCCATTCCCTTTCTCCAATTCCCCTCCCTAGAAAACCCTTATCCCATGCCCCCTTTTCCTTTTTGCTTTTGTACAATTTTTAAAAAATGTTAATCAAAGGCTTTATAAGTTTGGTAATACTCAATCAGAAGTGTAACCCAATACCCAACCTAGATATATCAACTATCTTTGACTGGTGAAGACATGTGAACATCTGCCTCCATGTCACCCCCCTTCCTCTCTCTTTCTCTCTCTCATCACCTAGCTTCTCCTCTCCTTACTCCTTCTCTTCCTCTGACCTTAGCTCCTCCTACATATCACCCTCCCTGTTAAAATAAAACTTTTCTCTCAAAATACAATTAGAGCATAATTATACCAATTTGTACCAGTGAGGTACAAGATAGCCCTAATACCCAATCCATCATTTTGTTGACTAACCAGAACCTCTGTCATCCTGCTAACTAAAACACTTAGTTCTGAACCTGGTTTTTTTCTTGGCTTTAGAATGAATGTCAGCTGAAAACCATCCACTCAAATCTTTTCTCTCAAAGTAAATAGCCAAGATTGGCTATAAGACTATATGTTTTCAACCCCTTCAGAAATCCAGAATGACTGAGTTAACTGAAATTATGGGAAGCACAAAGCATAGCTACTAAAACTTAGCCATTTATAGAGACCACTGAACACCTGGACAGTCCCTATACTACAAAACATTGGAGCATCTGATCTTCAGCCTTCTGGTCCAGGATCATCTGACAGACCTTAGTGATGCAGAATTATTAAGGGCTAATTACTCTGTCTAGGCAGATATAATCAGTCGACTATTCTGCAAGTGTGTCCTTTTCTGGACAGTAATTTGTCTGTAGATGAAAAGAGGCAATTCTTGCCTAGTGGCTGTCACTGCACAACTGGACTAACTCCAAGGATGCTCAATTTCTTCTTAGAATCCAAGACAGGAAGTTGTTAGGAGCAGACAGGTCTCTAATCAAAATGAACATTAATATAGAAATGTTTGTAACTTCAATTCTGTGGACTTCTGACGTTTTAAAAACCAACTATCCATGTAAGGTAATCTGGACTGTTGTCTGTTAACTCCTCTCAGATATTTCTAAATAAAATATAGAAAACACCCTAACAATAAACTCAAAGCCATGAATTTGCTATAGCCCCTTAACTCACCAGCTAGCCATCTCAAATTAGTTAAGAATGTTAAAGAAGGAAGGACTGGATCTAAACCGTGTATTCCTAAATGTGTTATACAGGCACAATGCCTATGAGAGTAACAGTATTCATCTCACTTTTATATCAATAAGAAGCTCATACCAATGGAAACTTTAAATTTGAAATCAAAGTAAATTTTGTACCATTTAAGAAATTATAACTTCATCTTGATAACAATTATACAGATTTCTACCACTAGGTTATGGCTATGAAATAAATCCTAGCTAATCCTCCCTGTTCCAACAGAACCACTACTTTTCCCTAGAAAGACAGCCCAATATTAACCACCTTAGTCCCCAAGCCCACGGAATAGGGGTGCTGACTCTTCATTAACTTCTTCAAGCTGATTACAGGCATGAGATATTAGAAGAGGGGTGGGAGGAAGAGTAAATTGATAGGCCTCTGATGCTGTGTCTTCACTGCATCCAGATGGAATTCCAGGACATCAGAGGTTTGAGCAGGTCTGCTCAGCTTGCCTGATGAATAGATACACCAAGGCTGTGTATTCTGCAATATAAGATTCTCAAAACAAATTTTAGTATCAAAATAATTTTAAATTTTTTAAAGAGGGCTGACATTTTATTAAAGATGTTGGTTCTAACAAGTTTTCTATTTTTTCCTTCTTTTTCATTAGATATTATATTTACATTTCAAATTTTATCCCCTTATCCCATTCCCCCCACCATCCAGGAGCTCCTTATCCCATCCCCCCTCCTCCTGCTTCTATGAGGGTGTGCCCCCACCTCCCCCCCCACTCCCACCTCCCCACCCTCAGATTCCCCCACACACACTCTATGCTTAGCCCTCATGGGACCAAAGATCTCCTGTCCCACCTATGCCCAACAAGGCCATCCTCCTCTACATATACATCTGGAGTCATGTGTCCCTCCATATGTGCTCCTAGGCTGGTGGTTTAGACCCTGGGGAGCTCTGGCTGGTTTGTATTGTTGCTCTCCACATGGGACCACCAACCCTTCCAGCTCCTTCAGTCTTCTCTCTAACTTCTCCATTGGGAACCCTTGATCAGATCAATGGTTAGCTGTGAGTATCTGCCTCTGGGTATGTCAGATTCTGGAGGACCTCTAAGGAGACAGCCCTATCAGGCTCCTGTCAGCATGTACTTTCTGTCATCCATATTAGTGTCTATTTTTGGTGACTGCACATGGGATGAATACCCAGGTGGCATGGTCCCAGAAAGCCTCCCCTTCAGTTTCTGACCCACACTTTGTCTCCATATTTGCTCCCTTGGGTGTTTTGTTACTCCTTCTAAGTAAGACCCACATTTTTTTTCATATTGAGTCTTCCACATGAGTTCCGATGGACAACTCTTTAATTTTATATGGAGGTCTTCATGACATGTTGATTTCTTCTGCCAGTGTGACTTGGAATAATGAACATCTTACATAAGGTTATATTTATTGTCAAAAGTACTCTCTAACACAATATCTTTATAGGGCTTTTGTTTGTGATTGAAATTATTTAATACAGATTACCATGTCAATAACAGAGTATATCAGCATTTCTGCAACTCTTGAAAGAATGGACAAACTCTGGCATTTCAAGCAGATGTGTAGGCATCCTGAGTTGTTGTATGCATGATCAATGGTGACTCCTACCGGAATGATAGCACTATTAGAAATTGCAGATCTCTAAAGATATTATGGTAGTGGCTGCATTTGTGCTGAAAGGTCAATGAAATGATGGCGGGTATATTATCATGAATATTAACATCTAGAATCACTGCATTTACTATGTGTCACTGACATGGCATCACTAGACTTACCATTCACACAGTCTGCCTTGTTGTAGACTTGAATACAGTAGAACACAATTGTAGATTTGGTCTCACCTACTGCTATGTTTTCCTTTCTATTGCTACTTTGTAAATATTTGCCCTTGCAACTAACCTCAGCCACCCCTCCCCTTACCTAATGATGAATAAGTAGGATTATATTCCCTCCTCTTTTCACTAAGTAAAAGTTCCCACTAGGTTCAAGCAAGATTGTAATGTGACTGAAACTAAATTAATTCTTCAGTAAATATAGGTCAGGGACATAACAGTTCATTATATAATGGGCCCTGGGGTTGATCTGCAGTTCATGTGGGACAGAGGAGAGAGAAAGGTAAAAGTTATTTTTAAAATAATATAGAGAAATAGAAAAGGTAATTAAAAAGCTGGATGTCACTCAATGAAGAAACTACCTACCTAGGACACATGAAAATTCCCAGTAATCAAAAAAGAACAAAAGAATTCTTTGTTTAGCACTGTACCCCATTTTTTATGGGGTTATTTGGTTCTATGGAGTCTAACTTATTGAGTTCTTTGTATATATTGGATATTAGCCCTCTATCAGATGGAGGGTTGGTAAAGATCTTTGCCCAATCTATTGGTTGCTATTTTTGTCCTATTGACAATGTCCTTTGCCTTACAGGAGCTTTGCAATTTTATGAGGTTCCATTTCTCGATTCTTTTTTTTTTCTTGGTCTTTCATACCTATACTTTATTTCTTACAGGATCCATTCTATTGGTTCACTTTTCTCATACACTTTTTATTAACATTGTGTTGGTTGGCCTCATCTCAGCATCTCAGCATCTCTTTTTCTCAAATACTGTTTTGAATTGATTTTCTTATTTCATTCAGTTATTTGCTTCTGTTCCCTTGATATACATACATATATATATATATATATATATATATATATATATATATATATATATATATTCATGTACTTTTTGTGTCATTTAGACATATTTCCAATCACTGTTTTGGATTCTTTGTTCAGAAGTTATTTCAAGTCACTCACATTGTCTACTATTACTCAGGGAATGGTAATTTTTAGAAGATACAGGAACTCTTCATTTTTTGTATTGTTTTTATTTCTGCTCTAGGACTTATAGAACTGGGGTTAGTTTTTTGACTGAGATTTTTTTTATTGAATATTTTATTTAGTTACAATGCAGATGTCATCCCGTTTCCCCATTTCCCCTCCCTAGAACCCCCTATCCTACACCCCCTCTTTCTTTATGCTTTTTATACCATTTTGACTACACGCATGTATTAAGGTTACGTCTCGGTTAAGGGTCTAGCAATACAATAGATGCAAATAGTCAAGAAGCAAGCAAGGCAATACACACAAAAAGTCAAAGAAAAAGCAAGGCATTAAACCCAATTACGTGAACTTTCTCATGATCACTGTTTCTAAAGGCCTATCAAAATGATATGAGCCTACTTCCCTCTCCTAGCCCAAGGTCATTTTCTTGTCTGAAGCCTACTTCCTTGTTCTAGCCTAAAATTTAGATTTTTGTCTGAAATTACTTATGTGTTCTAGTCTAAAATTTACATCCTGCCTGAAATTACTTCTTTGTTGTAGCCTAAGATTTAGAGTCCTACCTGAAATTAGTTCTTTGTTCTAGCCTAATGTCAGATTCCTGCCTGAAGCCTACTTCCTTTTCCTTGACCCATGTCAGATTCTTGTCAAGCAACACCACCAAAGGCTCTCCAACTCTCTCCCTTTATTATTTCGTTAACAAGACTTAGCCTGTCTTAGGTCATTCTGACAAGAATGCCTTCTTACCCATCATGGAATATGCATTATCAAAAGCAATTGCACTTATGTCTTAGGTTGGTAAGGCTCTGTGCAGAATCTTACCCATTCTTAGCT
Organism: Arvicanthis niloticus; assembly: GCF_011762505.2. Taxonomy (NCBI): domain Eukaryota; kingdom Metazoa; phylum Chordata; class Mammalia; order Rodentia; family Muridae; genus Arvicanthis; species Arvicanthis niloticus. Next base: position 8,417,458 of record NC_047674.1, on the reverse strand, counting down.
TGCCAGCCTATTAAACTGTCTGGGGGTCCATTATCAGTTTCAAGTCATGGACTTTAGCTGACAGTCTGTTGATGTAGTTAGAGACAAGCTTTAACAGGTTGGGCAGGAATAAAGGTATTGCCAGGAAAAGAAGGGCTAGACTGATCAAGTTATATATGCCATTCCTGAGGTTCGACTAAAATGGAAATAGTGACCTCAGGCCATGGATAATTTTATCGGCATTATCTGCAGCATCAAAGCTCAACAGAGCCGCATTCTTTAAATTCATAATCTCACTATACAAAGTTAACACACCCAGAGAGATGTTAGGATTATGCCAAATATCCAACAGGTGTCTTTAAACTTTTTTCTAATTATAATGACAATCATTGTAAATTTCAAAAGTAACACTATTCCAATAATATTTGTCATGACACTTAGGATGGCTCCTTACTCTTGAACCCTGAACCTCCTTCAGATAATTTGAATAGGTTATAGAGCATCATCCGTTGTTCCATATACCTACTTATATATAGCCTTTTGTATACTCAATACATTAGTAACACTTTTTTTTTGTTAGATGGTTAACAAAATAGTTGTCTTAATTCCTTGTGTCAATGCTATTGCAAAAGCATTGGTGCTAGAATTTAATGAAATTAAAGCTGTTATACCAGCAATAGTCAAGCCTGCTACCTCTTGCTTCCGCTTAAAGCCTAACTCACTTCTTCCAGTGTTTTCAAGCATTTTTTTCAGTGAATCAAGTTTTTTCTAATACTCAGGGCTGTAAGACAAAAGCTGTTTGATAGACTCCTGTAACAGACATGCCAGGTTTCAACACACTAACACAATTGGAAATTATGCAGTCAATACAACGTACAATAATTACTGTAGAAGGGACAAAACTAATTTTAGCTTGACAATTAAAAGAGCCTTAAAACATGCACTAACTGTTGTTTGAAATCCAGATACTGTCCCAACTTTATCTCTTGCTATCATAACATCATAGTGAACTACAGCTAATTTCCAAATATGTCTCTGACAATGTCTAGATGCAGCCTTCCAAAAGGAGACTGTTATTTCTAATATTAGATTGATTTCTAGTCCAGTACTAGACTTGATTGAGTCCTAGTAGCTGGCACCTTTAAGAAAAATACAAGAGAAATTATAATTTCAGTTTTTGATTCTCTATCCCACAAGGTCTAAAAACTTAAGGCAAGGTAGCTTGTCCCATCTGGCATATAGTCAAGCTAAAGTGGGTCAGGAACACATGTTCAATACAGCTCCTCAGTCACCCTTGTCAGGCCACTCAGCAAGCTCACAAGTCAGCATCATTCTTTGTCTCAGCAACAGTATGTCTCACCATTTTTTCTTTAAAGTTCCCTGGGCCTCTTTCACTATACCTTGTTCTTGAGGATTATATGAAATCCCCATATTAAATTGGTGACAAAAAGCCTCGACTGCTCGACTACAATTGCCAGACCCATTATCTGTGTTTTTATTGGATATTTTATTTATTTACCTTTCAATGGAAAAGTAGTCTCCCATTCTCTCCCCAAACCTCTTATCCCATCCTCTCTCCTCCTACATCTATGAGGGTGTGCCCCCACCATCCACCCATTACCACCTTCCTGCTCTTGAATTCCCTAATACTAGGGAATCCAAACTTTCAGGGACCAAGGCCCTCCTCTTCCACTGATGCATGACAAGGCTATCCTCAACTACCTATACAGGTGGAGCCATGAGTCCCTCCTTGTGTGTTCCCAGTCTGGAGGTTTAGACCCTGGGAGCTCTGATTGAGTATTTTGATACTCCTTCTAAGAAGGACCAAGAACACGCACTTTGGTCTTTCTTCTTCTTCTTGAGCTTCATATGGTATATATGTTGTATGTTAGGTATAATTTTGGGCTAGTATCCACTTATCAGTGAGTGCATACCATGTGTGTTCATTTGTGATTGGGTTACCTCACTCAGGATGATGTTTTCCAGATCCATCCATTTGCTTAAAATTTTCATGAAGTCATTGTTTTCAATTTCTGAGTAGTATACCATTGTGTAAATGTACCACATTTTCTGTATCCTTCTTCTGTTGAAGAATATCTGTGTTCTTTCCAGCTTCTGGCTATTATAAATAGGGCTGCAATAAACATAATGGAGCATGTGTGTTGAAACATCTTTGGGTACATGCCCCGGAGTGGTATAGATGGGCCCTCAGGTAATACTATGTTCAATTTTCTGAGGAACCTCAAGGCTGCATTCCATAGTGGTTGTATCAGCTTACAATCCCACCAACAATGGGGGAGTGTTCCTCCTTTTCTATATCCTCCCCATTTTGATCTTAGCCATTCTGACTAGTGTGAGGTGGAATCTCAGGGTTATTTTGATTTGCATTTCCCTGATGACTAAGGATGCTGAACATTCATTTAGGTGCTTCTCAGCCATTTGAGTTTGCTCAGTTGAGAGTTCTTTGTTTAGCTCTGTACCCCATTTTTAACAGGGTCATTTGATTGTCTAGAGTCTAATTTCTTCACTTTTTGTATACCTTGGATATTAGCCCTTTATCAGATGCAGAATTGGTAAAGATCTTTTTCCAATCTGTTGGTTGCCACTTTGTCCTATTGACAGTGGTGTCCTTTGCTTTACAGAATTTTGAAGTTTTATGAGGTCCCATTTGTCAATTCTTGATCATAGAGCATAAGCCACTGGTGTTCTATTCAGGAACTTTTCCCCTGTGCTCGTGTGCTTGAGGCTTTCCTCCATTTTTCTCTTCTATTTGGTTCAGTGTAGCTGGTTTTATGTGGAGGTCTTTGATCCACTTGGACTTGAACTTTGTACAAGGAGATAAGTATGTATTAATTTGCATTCTTCTACATGCTGACCTCCAGTTGAACCAGCACCATTTGTTGTAAATGCTGTCTTTTTTCCACTGGATGGTTTTAGCTCCTTTGTCAAAGATCAAGTAACCATATGTATGGGGTTCATTCTGGGTCATCTATTCTATTCCACTGATCCACCTACCTGTCTCTGTACCAATACCATGCAGTTTTCATCACTATTGCTTTGTAGTACAGCTTCAAGTCAGGGATGGTGATTCCCCCAGAAGTTCTTTTACTGTTGAGAATAGTTTGGGCTATTCTGGGTTTTGTGTTATTACAAATGAATTTGAGAATTGTTCTTTCTATCTCTGTGAAGAATTGAGTGGGAATTTTGATGGGGATTGATTTAATCTGTAGATTGCTCTTGGCAAGATAGCCATTATTACTATATTAATCCTTCCAATTTATGAGCATGGGAGATCTTTCCATCTTCAGAGATCTGCTTTGATTTCTTTCTTCAGGGACTTGAAGTTCTTGTCATACAGATGTTTTACTTGTTTGGTTAGATTCAGGCCAAGGTATTTTATATTATTTGTGACTATTGTGAAGAGTGTCATTTCCCTAATTTCTTTCCCAGCTGTACTTTTGAGTACGGGAAGGGTACAGATTTGTCTGAGTTAATTTTATATCTAGCTACGTTGCTAAGTTTTTAAAATCAGATTTAGGAGGTCTCTGTTGGAAGTTTTGGGGACACTTAAGTATACTATCATATCACCTGCAAATAGTGAAACTTTGACTTCTTCCTTTCCAATTTGTATACTTTTGATTTCCTTTTGTTGCCTAATTGCTCTGGCTAGAACTTCCAGTACTATATTGAATAGATAGGGAGTGGGCAGCCTTGTCTAGTCCCTGATTTTAATGGGGTTGCTTCATGTTTCTCTCCAGTGAGTTTGATGTTAGATATTTGTTTGCTGTATATTGCTTTTACTATATTTAGGTATGGGCCCTTGGATTTCTGATCTTTCCAAGACTTTTATCTTGAAGGAATGTTGAATTTTGTCAAATGCTTTCTCAGAATCTAGTGATATGATCATGTGTTTTTTTTCTTTGAGTTTGTTTATGCAGTGGATTATATTGATGGATTTCTATATATTGAACCAACCCTGCATTCCTGAGATAAAGCCTACATGATCATGATAGATAATTATTTTGATGTGTTCTTGGATTCGGTTTGCAAGAATCTTATTGAGTATTTCTGCATCAATATTTGTAAGGAAGATTAAAGTGCTCTTTCTTCATTAGGTCTTTGTGAGGTTTAGGTATGAGCATAATTGTGGCTTCATAGAATGAATTGGGTATTGTTCCTTCTGTTTCTATTTTGTGGAACAGTTTATAGAGAATTTGTGTTAAGTCTTCTTTGAATGTCTAATAGAACTCTGCACTAAAACCATCTGGTCCTGGGGACATTTTTGGTGGGGAGACTTTTAATGACTGCTTCTATTTCTTTTGGGGTTATGGGATTGTTTAGATGGTTTATCTGGGCCTGATTTATCATTGGTAACTGGTATTTGTCTAGAAAAAATTGTCCATTTCATCCAGATTTTCTAATTTTGTTGAGTATAAGCTTTTATAGTAAGATCTGATGATTATTTGAATTTCTTCAGTTTCTGTTGTTATGTCTCCATTTTCAGTTCTAATTTTATTAATTTGGATACTGTCTTTGTGCCCTCTGGTTAGTTTGGCTAAGGGTTTATCTATCTTATTGATTTTCTCAAAGAACCAGCTCCAGGTTTTATTGCTTCTTTATATAGTTCTTTTTGTTTCTACTTGGTTGGTTTCAGCCCTGAGTTTGATTCTTTTCTGTTGTCTACTCCTGTTTGGTGTGTTTGCTTCTTTTTGTTCTAGAGCTTTCAGGTGTGTTGTCAAGCTGCTAGTGTATGCTCTCTCTAAGTTCTTTTTGTAAGCACTTAGATCTATGAGTTTTCTTCTTAGCATTGCTTTCCTTGTGTCCCATACATTTTGGTATGATGTTGTCTTCACTTTCATTAAATTCTAAAAAAGTCTTTTGTTACTTTCTTTATTTCTTTCTTGACCACATTATCATTGCATAAAGTGTTGTTCAGTTTCAACTTGAATGCGGGCTTTCCATTGTTTTTGTTGTTATTGAGGACCAGCCTTAATCCATGGTGATCTGATAGGATACATTCGATTCTTTTTTTTTTTTTTTTTTTTTTTTTTTTTTTTTTTTTTTTTTTATATGTTGCGGCCTGTTTTGTGCCCAATTATATGGTCTATTTTGAAGATGGTACCATGAGGTGCTGAGAAAAAGGTATATTCTTTTGTTTTAGGGTGAAATGTTCTATAGATATCAGTTACACCCACATGGTTCATAACTTTTCTTAGTTTCTCTGTATCTCTGTTTAGTTTCTGTTTCTATTGCTGAGAGTGTGGTGTTGAAAAGTCCCACTAGTATTGTGTGAGGTGCAATGTGTGCTTTGAGCTTTAGTAAGGTTTCTTTTATGAAAATGGGCGCTCTTGCATTTGAAGCATAGATTTCAGAATTGAGAGTTCATGTTGGTTGACTTTTCCATTGAAGAGTATGAAATATCCTTCCTTATCCTTTTGGATAGCTTTAAGTCAAAAGTCGATTTTATTTTTATATTAGAAATTGCTACTCCAGCTTGTTTCTTAAGATCATTTGCTTGAAAATTTGTTTTTTAGCCTTTTACTCTAAAGTAGTGTCTGTCTTTGTAACTGAGTTTGTTTCTTGTATGCAGCAAAATGTTGGGACCTGTTTATGTATCTAGTCTGTTAGTCTATGTCTTTTTATTAGGGAATTGAGTCCATTGATGTTATGACATAACGAAGGAGAGTAGATTGTTGCTATTTTTTTTTATTAGCTGTGGCACTGTTTGTGTGGCTATCTTTTTTTTTTTTTTTTTTTTTTTTTTTTTTTGGATTTGTTGGAAGAGGATTATTTTCTTGCTCTTTCTAGGGTATAATTTTCCTCCTTGTATTGGAACTTTCCTGATATTATCCTTTGTAGTACTGGGTTTGTGGAAAGATATTTTGAAAATATGGTTTTGTCATAGAATATCTTGATTTCTTCATCTATAGTAATTGAGAATTTTGTTGGATATAGTAGCCTGGGCTGGCATTTGTGTTCTCTTAGAGTCTATATGCCATCTTTCTAGGATCCTCTGGCTTCTACAGTATATGGTGAGAAGTCTGGGGTAATTCTGATAGGTCTGCTTTTAAATGTTACTTGTCCTTCTGCTTTTAGTATTTTTTCTTTGTTTTGTGCATTTGATGTTTTGATTATTATGTGATAGGAGGTATTTCTTTTCTGGTCTAGTCTATTTGGTGTTCTGTAGGCTTCTTTTATGTTTGTGGGCATTTTATTCTTTAGGTTAGGGAAGTTTTCTTCTATAATTTTGTTGAAGATATTTATTGGCCATTTAAGTTGGGAATCTTCACTCTCTTCTATACCTATTATTCTTAGGTTTGGTCTTCTCATTGTGTCCTGAATTTTCCAAACGTTTGGGTTAAGAACTTTGTGCGTTTTTTATTTTCTTTGACAGTTGTGTCAATATTTTCTATGGTATCTTCTGAACCTGAGATTCTCTCTTCTATCAATTTTATTCTGTTGGTGATCATTGCATTTATGATGCCTGATTACTTTCCTAGGGTTTCTATCTCCAGAGTAGTCTTTTTGTGTGTGATTTCTCTATTATTTCTACTTCCATTTTTATTTTTATTTTTTGTTACATTAGGATTTATTTTTTATTAAATGTTAATTAAAGGCTTTATAAGTTTGGTAATGCTCAATCAGAAGTGTAACCCAATACCCAACCTAGATTTATAAACGATCTTTGACTGGTGGAGACACATGAATATCTGCCTCCATGCCCCCTCTCTTTCTCTCTCTCATCACCTAGCTTCACCCTTCCTATTAAAATAAAACTTTTATCTCAAAATACAACAAGAGCATACTTATTTCTAATTGTGAGGTACAAGATAGTCCTAATACCAGTCTATCATTTTGTTGACTAACCAGAACCTCTGTCATCCTGCTAACTAAAACACTTAGTTCTGAACCTGGTTTTTTTTCTTGGCTTTAGAATGAATGCCAGCTGAAAACCATCCACTCAGATCTTTTCTCTCAAAGTAAATAGCCAGGATTGGCTATGAGACTATAGGTCTTCAACCCTGTCAGAAATCCAGAATGATTGAGTTAACTGAAATTATGGGAAGCACTATGCATAGCTTTTAAAACTTAGCCAATTTATAGAGACTGCTGATCATCTGGAAAGCCCCTATACTACCAAAAGTTGGAGCATCAAATCTTCAGCCTTCTGGCCCAGAATCATCTGACAGACCTTAGTGATGCAGGATTATTAAGGGCTAATTACTCTGTCTAGGCAGATATAATCAGTCAACTATTCTGCAAGTGTGTTCTTTTCTGGACAGTATTTTGTCTGTAGATGGAAAGAGGCAATTCTTGCCTAGTTGCTATCACCACACAACTGGAGTAACTCCAAGGATGCTCAGTTTCTTCTTAGAATCCAATACAAGAAAGCTGTCAGGAGCAGACAGGTCTCTAATCAGAATGGACATTAATATATAAATATTTGTAATGTCAATTCTATGGACTTCTGATGTTTTAAAAACCAACTATCCATGTAAGGTAATCTGGACTGTTGTCTGTTAACTCCTCTCAGATATTTCTAAATAAAATATAGAAAATACCCTAACAATAATCTCAAAGCCACGAATTTGCTATAGGCCCTTAACTCATAGGCTAACCGTCCCAAATCAGTTTAAAAAGTTAAAGAAGGACTGGGTCTAAGCCTTGTATTCCTAAATGTGTTATATAGGCACAATGCCCATGAGAGTATCAATATTCATCTCACTTTTATATCAATAAGAAGCTCATACCAATGAAAACCTTAAATTTGAAATCAAAGTAAATTTTGTACCATTTAAGAAATTATAACTTCATCTTGATATTAATTATACAGATTTCTACCAATAGGTTATGGCTATGCAATAAGTCCTAGCTAATCCTCCCTGTTCCAACAAAACCACTACTTTTCCCTAGAAAGACATACCAATATTAACCACCTTAGTCCCCAAGCCCACAAAATAGGGATGCTGACTCTTCTTTAACTTCTTCAAGCTGATTATGGACATTGAGATAATAGAAGAGGGGCAGGGGGAAGAGTAAATCGATAAGCCTCTGATGCTGTGTCTTCACTGCATCCAGATGGAATTCCAGGACATTGGAGGTTTGGGCAGGTCTTCTCAGTTTCCTTGATGAGTAGTGTATTCTGCAATATACAATTCTCAGAACAAGTTTTAGTATCAAGAAAAAAAAAACTTTTTTTTCCTAGAGGGCTGACATTTTTTTAAAGATGTTGGTTCTAACAACTTTTCTTGTTTTTTCCCTTTTTAAAGTTGGTTGTAGTATTTATATTTCAAATTTATCCCCTTATCCCATTGCCCCCACCACCCAGGAACCCCTTATCCCATCTCCCCTCCTTGTGCTTCTATGAGGGTGTCATTTTCCAGTTTCTGTGATGCTGTTTCCATTAACATAAACTGCCTCCTAAATTTCTAAATCCTTCCCTTTGTGTTATTAAATCTTTTATTTTTCTTTTTTCTTTCTTTTTTACGTTTTTTGTCTTTTTTCCTTTTATTTTCCTTTTTCATCTCTTTTTTTAATTGGATATTTTTTTTTAATTTTTTTATTAGATATTTTATTTACACTTCAGATGGCATCCCCTTTCCCCATTCCCACCCCCACCCCCCTTAGGAAACCCCTATCCCAAGCTCCCTTTTCCTTTTTGCATTTATACATTTTTTAAAAATAATGTTAATCATAGGCTTTATAAGTTTGGAATTGTTCAATTAGAGGTGTAACCCACTGACCAACCTAGATATAACAGCTATCTTTGACTGGTGGAGATACTTGAACCTCTGCCTCCCTGTCTCCCCCCTCTTTCTCTCTTTCTTCACCTAGCTTCTCCTCTCTTTCTTCTTTTCCTCTTCTTACTCCTTTTCTTCCTCTCAGTACTCCTCCTACCTTAGCTCCTCCTTCACATCACCTTTCCTGTTAAAATGAAACTTTTCTCTCAAAATACAATTAGAACATAAGTATGCAAATTTGTACCAGTGAGGTACAGGATAGTCCTAATACCCAGTCCATCCTTTTGTTGACTAACCAGCTCCTCTGTTATCTATTCTAACTAAAACATGTAGTTCTGAACCTGGCTTTAGGATGAATGTCAGCTAATGACCATCCACTCAAGTCTTTTCTCTTAAGGTCAATAGCTATATGTTTTCAACCCCATCAGAAATCCAGAATGACTGAGTTAACTATAATTGTGGGAAGCACAAATCATAGTTTCTAAAACTTAGCCAATTTATAGAGACCTCTGAACACCTGGACACTCGCTCTACTTCAAAACGTTGGAGCATCTGTTCTTCTGCCTTCTGGCCCAGGATCATCTGACAAACCTTAGTGCTGCAGAATTATTAAGGGCTGATTACTCTGTCTAGGCAGATATAATCAGTCGATTATTCTGCAAGTGTGTCCTTTTCTGGACAGTAATTTGTCTGTAGAAGGAAAGTGGCAATTCTTGCCTAGTGGCTGTCTCACCACAACTGGAGTAACTCCAAGGATGCTCAATTTCTTCTTAGAGTTCAATATAGGAAGCTGTCCGGAGCAGACAGGTCTCTAATGAAAATGAACATTAATACTGAAATGTTTGTCATGTCAATTCTAAGGATTTCTGATGTTTTGAAAACCAGCTATCCATGTAAGGTAATCTGGACTGTTGCCTGTTAACTCCACTCAGCTATTTCTAAATAAAACATAGAGCACACCCTTATAATAAACTCCAAGCCATGAATTTGCTATAGTCCCTTAACTCACAGGCTGACCATCTCAAATAAGTTAAAAAAGTTAAAGAAGGACTGGGTCTAAGCTTTGTATTCCTAAGTGTGTTATACTGGTACAATGCCTATGGGAGTAACAATATTCATCTCATTCTTATATCACTAAGAAGCTCATGCCAATGAAAATCTTAAAGTTTGTAAACAAAGTAAATTGGTGCCATTTAAGAATTTATATCTTCATCTTGATATTAATTATACAGATTTCTACTAATAGGTTATGGCTATGCAATAAACCCTAGCTAATCCTCTCTATTCCGACAAAACCACTACTTTTCCCTAGAGAGACAGCCCAACATTTACCACCTTAGTCCCCAAGCCCAGGGAATAGGGGCGCTGACTCATCATTAGCTTCTTCAAGCTGATTATGGGCGTTGAAATATTAGAAGAGGAGTGGGGGGGGGGGGAGAGCAAGTTGACAATCCTCTGATGCTGTGTCTTCGCTGCCTCCAGATGGAATTCCTGGACCTCAGAGGTTTGAGCAGGTCTGCCCAGCTTGCTTGTTGAGTAGATACACCAAGGCTGATCATTCTGCAATATACAATTCTCAAAGCAACTTTTAGTATCAAGATAGTTTTTTTTTTTAAAGAGGGCTGACATTTTATTAAGAATGTTGGTTCTAACCACTTTTCTATTTTTTCCCCTCTTTTATTGGATATAATATTTACATTTCAAATTTTATCCCCTTACCATATTTCCCCCACCACCCAGGAACCCCTTATCCCATCCCCCCTCCTCCTGCCTCTGTGAAGGTGTTTACCCACCTACTCCCAGCCCCCCTCCCCCCCTCAGATTCTCCCCCCTCTCTGCTCAGCCTTCAGGGTACCAATGATCTTGTCTCCCACCTATTCCCGACAAGGCCATCCTCCCCTACATATACAGCTGGAGTCATGTGTCTCTCCATATGTGCTCCTAGGCTGGTGGTTTAGACCCTGGGGAGCTCTGGCTGGTTGGTATTGTTGCTCTCCTCATGGGGCCACCAGCCCTTAAGGTTCCTTCTATTTACTCTCTAACTCCTCCATTGGGAACCTTTGATCAGATTAATGGATACCTGTGGGTATCTGTCTCTGGGTATGTCCGACTCTGGGGGACCTCTAAGGAGATAGCCTTATCTGGCTGCTGTCAGCTTTCCCCTCCTGACATCCCTATCAGCGTCTATTTTTGGTGACTGCCCATGGAATGAATACCCAGATGGAATGGTCTCCCTACAACCCCCGCCCCCTTCAGCTTCTGTCCCACACTTTGTCTCCATATTTGCTCCCTTGGGTATTTAGTTACTCCTTCTAAGAAAGACCTAGGCATCCTTACTTGTTCTTTCTTCTTCATGAGCTTCATGTCGTCTGGTAGTTGAATCTTTGTTGTTTCAGATTTTTGGGCTAATCTCTGCTTATCAGTGAGTAAATACCATGTGTGTTCTTTTGTGATTGGGTTACCTCACTCAGGATGATATTTTCTAGTTCCATCCATTTACCTAAGAATTTCCCAAATTCATTATTTTTAATAGCTGAGTAATATTCCATTGTGTAAATGTACCACATTTTTTGTATCCATTCCTCTGTTGAAGGGCATCTGGGTTCTTTCCAGCTTCTGGCTATTATAAATAAGGCTGCTATGAACATAGTGGAGCATATGTCTTTGTTATTTGTTGGGGCATTTTCTGGGTATATGCCCAGGAGTGGTATAGATGGGTCCTCAGGTAGTGCTATATCCAATTTTCTAAGGAACCACCAGACTGACTTCCAAAGTGGTTGTACCAGCTTGCAACCCCACCAACAACGCAGGAGTGTTCCTCTTTCTTCACATCCTCGCCAGCATCTACTATCACCTGAGTTTTTGATCTTAGCCATTCTGACTGGTGTGAGGAGGTATCTCAGTGTTGTTTTGATTTGCATTTCCCTGATGACTAAGGATGTTGAACATTTCTTAAGGTGCTTCTCGGCCATTCGAGTTTCCTCAGTTGAGAATTCTTTGTTTAGCTCTGTACCCCATTTTTTAATGGGGTTATTTTGTTGTTTGGTGTCTAATTTCTTGATTCTTTGTAAATATTCGATATTAGCCCCCTATCAGATGTAGGATTGGTAATGATCTTTTCCCAATCTGTTGGTTGCCGTTTTGTCATGTTGACAGTGTCCTTTGCCTTACAGAAGCTTTGCAATTTGATGAGGTCCCATTTGTCAATTCTTGATCTTAGAGCATAAGCCATTGGTGTTCTGTTCAGGAACTTTTCCCCTGTGCCTAGGTATTCGAGGGTCTTCCCCAACTTCTCTTCTAATAGTTTCAGTGTATCTGGCTTTATGTGAAGGTCCTTTATCCACTTGGAGTTGAGCTTTGTGCAGGGGGATAAGAATGGATTAATTTGCATTCTTCTACATGTTGACCTCCAGTTGAGCCAGCACCACTTGTTGAAAATGCTGTCCTTTTTCCACTGGATGGATTTAGATCCCTTGTCAAGGATTAAGTGACCATAGGTGTGCGGGTTCATTTCTGGGTCTTCAATTCTATTCCATTGATCATCCTGTCTGTCTCTGTACCAATACCATGCAGTTTTTATCACTACTGCTCTGTAGTACAGTTTGAGGTCCGGAATGGTGATTCCCCCAGAGGTTCTTTTATTGTTGAGAATAGTTCTTGCTATCATAGGTTTTTTGTTATTCCAAATGAATTTGTAAATTGCTCTTTCTATCTCTATGAAGAATTGATTTGGAATTTTGATGGGTATTGCATTGAATTTGTAGATTGCTTTTGGCAGGATAGCCATTTTTACTAAGTTAATCCTGCCAATCCAGGAGCATGGGAGATCTTTCCATCTTCTGAGATCTTCTTCAATTTCTTTCTTCAGAGACTTGAAGTTCTTGTCATACAGATCTTTCACTTGCTTTGTTAGATTCACTCCAAGATAATTTATTTGTGGCTATTGTGAAGGGTGTCATTTCCCTGATTTCTTTCTCTGCCTGTTTATCCTTTGAATAGAGGAAGGCTACTGATTTGTTTGAGTTGATTTTATATCCAGCCACATTGCTAAAGTTGTTTATCAGGTTTAGGAGTTCTCTGGTGGAAGTTTTAGGTTCACTTAAGTATACTATCATATCATCTGCAAATAGTGAAATTTTGACTTCTTCCTTTCCTATCTGTATCCCTTTGACTTCCTTTTGTTGTCTAATTGCTCTGGCTAAGACTTCCAGTACTTCCAATATATTGAATAGGTAAGGTGAGAGTGGGCAACCTTGCCTAGTCCCTGATCTTAGTGGGATTGCTTCAAGTTTCTCTCCTTTTAGTTTGATGTTGGCTACTGGCTTGCTGTATATTGCTTTTACTATGTTTAGATATGGGCCTTGTATTCCTGATCTTTCCAAGACTTTTAACATGAAGGGATGTTGAATTTTGTCAAATGCTTTCTCAGCATCCAGTGAGATGACCATGTGGTTTTTCTCTTTGAGTTTATTTATGTAGTGGATTACATTGATGGATTTCCGAATATTGAACCATCCCTGCATTCCTGGGATATAGCCTACTTGATCTTGATGGATAATTGTTTTGATGTGTTGTTGGATTCGGTTTGCAAGAATTTTATTGAGTATTTTTGCATCAATATTTATAAGAGAGATTGGTCTGTAGTTCTCTTTGTTGGGTCTTTCTGTGGTTTAGGTATGAGTGTAATGGTAGCTTCATAGAATGAATTGGGTAGTGTTCCTTCTGTTTCTATTCGATGGAATAACTTGAAGAGGACTGGTATTAGGTCTTCCTTGAAGGTCTGAAAGAATTCTGCACTGAAACCATCTGGCCCCGGACATTTTTTGGTGGGAAGATTTTTAATGACTGTGTCTATTTCTTTAGACATTATGGGACTGTTTAGGTGGTTTATCTGCTCCTCGTTTAACTTTGGTACCTGGTATCTATCTAGAAAATTGTCCATTTCCTCCAGATTTTCCAACTTTGTTGAGTATAGGCCTTTGTAGTAGGATCTGATAATTTCTTTAATTTCCTCTGTTTCTGTTGTTATGTCTCCCTTTTCAGTTCTGATTTTATTAATTTGAATGCTGTCTCTGTGCCCTTTGGTTAGTCTGGCTAAGGGTTTGTCTATCTTGTTGATTTTCTCAAAGAACCAGCTCCTGGTTTTGTTGATATTTTGTATAGTTCTTTTTGTTTTGACTTTGTTGATTTCAGCCCTGAGTTTGATTATTTCCTGCCATCTACTCCTCTTGGGTATACTAGCTTCTTTTTGTTCTAATGCTTTCAGGTTTGCTGTCAAGTTGTTAATGTATGCTCTTTCCACTTTCTTTTTGTGAGCACTTAGAGCTATGATTTTTCCTCTTAGTACTGCTTTCAATGAGTCCCACATGTTTTGATATGATGTGTCCTCATTTTCATTTAGATCTAAAAAGTCTTTAATTTCTTTCTTAATTTCTTCCTTGACCAAGTCATCATTGAGTAGAGTATTGTTCAGTTACCAAGTGTATGTGGGCTTTCTGTTGTTTTTGTCTATTTCAAAGACAAGTCTTAACCGATGGTGGTCTGATAAGGTACTAGGGATTATTTCAATCTTTTTGTACCTGTTGAGGCCTGTTTTGTGACCAATTATATGGTCTATTTTGGAGAAGGTACCATGAGGTGCTGAGAAGAAGGTATATTCTTTTTTTTTTTAGGATGAAATGTTCTATAGATGTCAGTTAGGTCCAATTGGTTCATAACTTCTGTTAGTTTCATTGTGTCTCGATTTAGTTTCTGTTTCCATGATCTGTCCATAGCTGAGAGTGGGGTGTTGAAATCTCCCACTATTATTGTGTAGGGTGCATTGTATGCTTTAAGCTTTAGTAAAGTGTCTTTTATATATGTGGGTGCCCGTACATTTGGGGCATAGATGTTGAGAATTGCGAGTTCCTCTTGATACATTTTTCCTTTGATGAATATGAAGTGTCCTTCTTTATCTTTTTTGATTACTTCTGGTTGAAAGCTGATTTTATTTGATATTAGAATTGCTACTCCAGCTTGTTTCTTGGGACCATTTGCTTGGAAGATTGTTTTCCAACCTTTTACTCTGAGGTAGTGTCTGTCCTTTCCACAGAGGTGCGTTTCCTGAATGCAGCAAAATGTTGGGTCCTGTTTACGTATCCAGTCTGATAGTCTATGTCTTTTTAATGGAGAATTGAGTCCATTGATATTAAGAGATATTAAGGAAAAATGAGTGTTGTTTCCTGTTATTTTTGTTATTGGCAGTGGAGATATGTTTGTGTAGCTACCTTCTTTTACGGTTTTTAGAAGATTACTTTCCTGCTTTTTCTAGGTTGTAGTTTCCCTCCTTGTGATGGAGTTTTCCACCAATTATCCTTTGAATTGCTGGGTTTGTGTTGAGATACTGTGTAAATTTGGATTTGTCATGGAATATTTTGGTTTCTCCATCAATAATGATTGACAGTTTTGCTGGGTATAGTAGTCTGGGCTGACATTTATGTTCTTTTAGGGTCTGTATGATATCAGTCCAGGATCTTCTGGCTTTTATGGTCTCTGGTGAGAAGTCTGGTGTAATTCTTATAGGTCTGCCTTTATATGTTACTTTGCCTTTTTCCCTTACTGCTTTTAGTATTTTTTCTTTGTTTTGTACATTTGATATTTTGACTATTATGTGGCGGGAAGTATTTCTTTTCTGGTCTAAACTATTTGGAGTTCTGTAAGCTTCTTGTGTATTTATGGACATCTCTTTCTTTAGGTTAGGGAAGTTTTCCTCTATAATTTTGTTGAGAATATTTACTGGTCCTTTAAGTTGGGAGTCTTCCCCCTCATCTATTCCTATTATCCTTAGGTTTGGCCTTCTCATTGTGTCTTGGATTTCTTGTATATTTTGGGTTAGTAGCTTTTTGTATTTTGCATTTTCTTTGACAGTTGTGTCAATGTTTTCCATGGTATCTTCTGCACATGAGATTCTCTCTTCCATCTCCTGTATTCTGTTGGTAATACTTGTGTCTATGACTCCTGATCATTTTTTTAAGTTTTCTGTCTCCAGGGTGTTCTCCCTTTGTGATTTCTTTATTGTTTCTACTTCCATTTTTAGCTCCTGCATGGTTTTGTTTAATTCCTTCTCCCATTTGGTTGCATTTTCTTGCAATTCCTTAAGGGATTTTTGTGTTTCCTCTTTAAGGGTTTCTATCTGTTCTTTGAGAGTGTTATTTATGTCTTTCTTAAAGTCCTCTATCATCATCATGAGAAGTGATTTTAATTCTGAATCCTGCTTTTCTGGAGAGATGGGGTGTTCAGGGCTTGCTATGATGGGGGAACTGGGTTCTGATGATGCCATGTAACTTTGGTTTCTGTTGCTTACGTTCTTGTGCCTGCCTTTTGCCATCTGGTTAAATCTAGTGCTACCTGTGCTTCTGTCTCTGATTGTAGCCTGCCTTTCCAGTTGTCTTGCTTGTGTTTGGTCTTCTAGGGGTCCAGATGTCTCTATGATTTTTTCCAGCTGCACTGATTACGGTGGTATCTCTAGAATGCCTCAGGATATGGTGCCTCCAAGGTAGCAGTCCAGCTATTTGTCTGCTGTTCTGGGTGCAGTGTCTCCTCTTGGATATCTCAGGATATGTTGTTTGACACTCTGAGTTCAGTTGTTCCTCTGTGGCTCTGGGTTGAGTGGACCTTCCAGTATGTCTCAGGCAGAATCCGGGGTCCACACTACTGCAGACCTGGCAGAGGTCTGGTCTAGGCCTCAGACCCGGGAGATGGGCCGAAGGGGGGTGCTGGCCGGCAGGGGCGGGGGGGGGGTGGTATCTGGTGGATTCTGAGCACTCAGGGCACCCAACTATGAGTTCAGAATAGTATGTGGGTTTTCCTACCTAAAGCTTGTTGTGGGATCTGTGGAGCCCCCAGAATGTGTCTGGCAGCAGTAACCAGGGTGCACTCACCAACAGGCCTCAGACCGGAAGAGGGGCACGCGGTGGCAGGGGAGTGCTAGTGCTGGCTATGGGTTCTATGGATCCCCCAGAATGTGCCTGCGGAATCCGGGGTGCACTCACAAGCTGGCCTAGCAGAGGTCCAGCCCAGGTCTCAGACAGGAAGAGGGGCGCGCAGCGGCAGGGGGATATTATATTTACCTTTCAGATTTTATCCCCTTACCCCACTTCCTCCCACCATCCAGAAACCTCCTATCCCATCCCTCCTCCTCATACTTCTATGAGGCAGTGCCTGCACCTACCCCCTCCAAATACCTCTTTCCCACTCTTACAACCCCCCCCCAACTCTGTGTTTGTTTTTTATGGGACCAAGAAACTCCTCTGTCACCTATGCCCTACAAGGCCATCCTCCCCTACATATACTGCTGGAGTCATGGGTCCCTCCCTATGTGCTCCCAGGCTGGTGGTTTAGACCCTGGGGGGCTCTGGTTGTTTGGTATTGTTGCTTTCCTCCTGGGGTCACAAACCCTTTCTGCTCCTTCAGTCTTCTCTCTAAGTTCTCCATTGGGAAACCCTTGATCATATCAGTGGTTAGCTGTGAGCATCATCCTCTGAATGTGTTAGTCTTTGGCAGACCTCTAAGGAGACAGCTATATCATGTTCTTGACAGCATGCACTTCCAGCCATCCACATCAGTGTCTAGCTTAGGTGACTGTACATGGGATGAATACCCAGGTGGAATGGTCTCCTGATGGCCCCTCCTTCAGTATCTCTCCCATGTATTGTTTTCATATTTGCTCCCTTGAGTATTTTTGTTACTTGTTCTAAGTAGAACTGAGGCATCCCCTCTTGGTCTTTCTTCTTCATGAGCTTCATGTGGTCTGCAGGTTGAGTCTTCGCTATTCCAAGCTTTTGGGCTAGCATCCGCTTACCAGTGAGTAAATACCATGTGTGTTCTTTTGTGATTGAATTAACTCACTCAGGATGATAATTTCTAGATCCACCCATTTACCTAAAAATTTCTCGAATTCATTATTTTTAATAGCTGGGTAATACTCCATTGTGTAGATGTACCACGTTTTTTGTATCCATTCCTCTGTTGAGGGACTTCTTGGTTCTTTCCAGCTTCTGGCAATTATAAATAAGGCTGCTATGAACATAGTGGAGCATATGTCCTTGTTACATGTTGGAGCATCTTCTGGGTATATTCCCAGTAGTGGTATAGCTGGATCCTCAGGTAATGCTATGTCCAGTTTTCTGAGGAACTGCCAGACTCATTTCCAAAGTGGTTGTACCAGCTTGCAATCCCACCAACAATGGAGGAGTGTTCCTTTTTCTCTGCATCCTTGCCAGCATCTACTATCACCTGAGTTTTTTATCTTAGCTGTTCTGATTGGTTTGAGGTGGTATCTCAGGGTTGGTTTTTTTTGCATTTCCCTGATGACTAAGGATGTTGAGCACTTCTTAAGGTGCTTCTCAGCCATTCGAGTTTCCTCTGTTGAGAATTCTTTGTTTAGCTCTGTACCCCATTTTTAAATAGGGTTATATGGTTATCTGGAGTATAATTTCTTGAGTTCTTTGTATATATTGGATATTAGCCCACTATCAGAGGTAGGATTGGTAAAAATCTTTTCCCAATCTGTTGGTTACAACTTTGTCTTATTGACAATGTCCTTTGCCTTACAGAAGCTTTGTAATTTTATGAGGTCCCATTTGTCAATTCTTCATCTTAGAGCATAAGCCATTGGTGTTCTGTTCAGGAAAATTTTCCCCATACCTAGGTATTTCAGGGTCTTCCCCACCTTCTCTTTTATTAGTTTCAGTGTGTCTGGTTTGAAGTGAAGGTCGTTTATCCATTTGGATTTTAGCTTTGTACAAGGAGATATGAATTGATTGATTTGCATCCTTCTACATGTTGACCTCCAGTTGAACCAGCAGCATTTGCTGAAAATTCTGTCCTTTATCCACTGAATGATTTTAGCTCCTTTGTCAAAGATCAAGTGACCATAGGTATGTGGGCTCATTTCTGGATCTTCAATTCTATTCCATTGATCTTTCTGCCTGTCTCTGTAGCAATACAATGCATTATTATTACTATTGCCCTGTAGTATAGTCTGAGATCAGGGACAGTGATTCCCCCAGAAGTTCTTTTGTTGTTGACAATAGTTCTCACTATCCTGGGTTTTTTGTTGTTCCAAATAAATTTGCAAATTGCTCTTTCTATCTCTATGAAGAATTGATTTGGAATTTTGATGGGGATTGCATTGAATCTATAGATTGCTTTTGGTAAGATGGCCATTTTTACTAAATTAATCCACCAATCCAGGAGCATGGGAGATCTTTCCATCTTCTGAGATCTTCTATTTCTTTCTTCAGAGACTTGAAGTTCTTGTCATACAGATCTTTCACTTGTTTGGTTAGATTCACTCCAAGATATTTTATATTATTTGTAACTATTGTTAAGGGTGTCATTTCCCTAATTTCTTTCTCAGCCTGTTTATCTTTTGAGTATAGGAAGGCTACTGATTTGTTTGAGTTGATTTTATATCCAGCCACTTTGCTGACATTGTTTATCAGGTTTAGGAGTTCTCTGGTGGAAGTTTTAGGGTCTCTTACATATACTAACTTATCATCTGCAAATAGTGAAATTTTGATTTCTTCCTTTTTTATTTGTATCCCTTTGACTTCCTTTTGTTGTCTAATAGCTCTGGCTAGGACTTCCAGTACTATATTGAATAGGTAGGGCGAGAGTGGGCATTCTTGTTTATTCCCTGATCTTAGTGGGATTGCTTCAAGTTTCTCTCCATTTAGTTTGATGTTGGCTACTAGCTTGCTGTATATTGCTTTTACTATGTTTAGGTATGAACCTTGAATTCCTGATCTTTCCAAGACTTTTAACATGAAGGGATGTTGATTTTGTCTAATGCTTTCTCAGCATCTAGTGAGATGATCATGTGGGTTTTTTCTTTGAGTTTATTTATGTAATGGATTACATTGATAGATTTCCGAATATTGAAACATCCCTGCATTCCTGGGATAAAGCCTGCTTGATCATGATGGATGATTGTTTTGATGTGTACTTGGATTCCGTTTGTGAGAATTTTATTGGGTATTTTTGCATCAATATTCATGAGAGAGATTGGTCTGTAGTTCTCTTTTTTGTTTGGTCTTTGTGAGGCTTAGGTATGAGCGTAATTGTAGCTTCATAGAACAAATTGGGTATTGTTCCTTCTCTTTCTATTCTGAGGAATAGTTTGAAGAGAATTGGTATTAGGTCTTCCTGGAAAGTCAGATAGAATTCTGCACTGAAACCATCTGGCCCTGGACTTTTTTTTGTTGTGAGATTTTTACTGACAGCTTCTATTTCTTTAGGGTTTATGCTACTTTTTAGGTGGTTTATCTGCTCCTTGTTTTACTTTGGTACCTGGCATCTATCCAGAAAATTGTCCATTTTATCCAGATTTTCTAATTTTGTTGAGTATAAGCCTTTGTAGTAATATCTGATGATTTTTTTTAATTTCCTCTGTTTCTGTTGTTATGTCTCCCTTTTCATTTTTATTTTATTAATTTTATTATAAATAGATTTTATTAATTTGAGTACTCAAATTTTATTAATTTGAGTACTCAAATTTTATTAATTTGAGTACTCAAATTTTATTAATTTGAGTACTCAAATTTTATTAATTTGAGTACTCAAATTTTATTAATTTGAGTACTCAAATTTTATTAATTTGAGTACTCAAATTTTATTAATTTGAGTACTGTCTTTGTGCCCTTTGGTTAGTCTAGTTAAGGTTTGTCTATCTTGTTGATTTTCTCAAAGAACCAGCTCCTGGCTTTGTTGATATTTTGTATAGTTCTTTCTGTTTCAACTTGGTTGATTTCAGCCCTGAGTTTGATTATTTCCTGCCATCTACTCCTCTTGGGTATGTTAGCTTCTTTTTGTTCTAATGCTTTCAGGTGTGCTGTCAAGTTATTGATGTATGCTCTTTCCATTTTCTTTTTGTGGGCACTTAGAGCTATGACTTTTCCTCTTAGTACTGCTTTCATAGAGTCCTACAAATTTTGATACGATGTGTCCTCATTTTCATTTAAATCTAAAAAGTCTTTAATTTGTTTCTTTATTTTTTCCTTGACCAAGTTATCATTGAGTAGAGTATTGTTCAGTTTCTATGTGTATGTGGGCTTTCTGTTGTTTTTGTCCATGTCAAAGATGAGTCTTCTTCCATGGTGGTCTGATAGGGTACAAGGGATTATTTCAATCTTTTTGTATCTGTTGAGGCCTGTTTTGTGACCAATTATATGGTCTATTTTGGAGAATGTAAAATGAAGTGCTGAGAAAAAGGTATATTCTTTTGTTTTAGGATGGAATGTTCTATGGATGTCAGTTAAGTCCAATTGGTTCATAACTTCTGTTATTTTCCTTGTGTCTCAGTTTAGTTTCTGTTTCCAAGATCTGTCCATAGCTGAGAGTGGGGTGTTGAAATCTCCCACTATTATTGTGTGAGGTGCAATGTATGCTTTAAGCTTTAGTAACGTTTTTTCTATGCAGGTGGGTGCCCTTGCATTTGGAGCATAGATGTTCAGAATTGCAAGTTCCTCTTGGTACATTTTTCCTTTGATGAATATGAAGTGTCCTTCTTTATCTTTTTTGATTACTTTTGGATGAAAAACAATTTTATTTGATATTAGAATCACTACTCCAGCTTGTTTCTTGGGGCCATTTGCTTGGAAGATTATTTTCCAACCTTTTACTCTGAGGTAGTGTCTGTCTTTTTCACAAAGGTGTGTTTCCTGTATGCAGCAAAATGTTGGGTCCTGTTTATGTATCCAATCTGATAGTCTATGTCTTTTTATTGGAGAATTGAGTCCATTGATATTAAGAGATAATAAGGAAAAATGAATGTTGTTTCCTGTTATTTTTGTTATTGGCAGTGGAGTTAGGTTTGTATAGCTACCTTCTTTTAGGGTTGTTGGAAGATTATGTTCTTGCTTTTTCTAGGTTGTAGTTTCCCTCCTTGTGTTGGAGTTTTCCACCAATTATCCTTTGAAGTGCTGGATTTGTGGTAAGATATTGTATAAATTTGGATTTGTCATGGAATAGTTTGGTTTCTCCATCAATATTGATTGAGAGTTTTTGCTGGCATGGTAGTCTGGGCTGGCATTTGTGTTCTCTTAGGGTCTGTATGATATCAGTCCAGGATCTTCTGGCTTTTACAGTCTCTGGTGAGAAATCTGGTGTAATTCTTATAGGTCTGCCTTTATATGTTACTTTGCCTTTTCCCTTAATACTTTTAGTATCTTCTCTTGGTTTTGTATATTTGATGTTTTGATTATTATGTCACAGGAGGTATTTCTTTTTTGGTCTAGTCTATTTGGGCTTCTGTAGGCTTCTTGTATATTTAAGGACATCTCTTTCTTTAGGTTAGGGAAGTTTTCCTCTATAATTTTGTTGAAGATATTTACTGGCCCTTTAAGTTGGGAGTCTTCACCTCCATCTATACCTATTATCCTTGGGTTATGTCTTCTCATTGTGTCCTGGATTTCCTGGATGTTTTGTGTTAGGAACTTTTTACATTTCACATTTTCTTTGACTGTTGTGTCTATGTTTTCCATGGTATCTTCTGCGCATGAAATTCTCTCTTCTATCTCTTGTATTCTGTTAATGATGCTTGTGTCTATGACTCCTGATCTTTTTCCTAGGTTTTCTATCTCCAGGGTAGTCTCCCTTTGAGATTTCTTTATTGTTTCTACTTCAATTTTTAGATCCTGGACTGTTTTGTGTAATTCCTTTGCCTGTTTGGTTATGTTTTCTTGCATTTCTTTAAGGGCTTCTACCTGTTTACCTGCGTTCTTCTCAAATTATTTGAGAGTGTTGTTTATGTCCTTTTTAAAGTCCTCCATCATCATCATGAGAAGTGATTTTAATTCTGAGTCCTGCTTTTCTGGTGTGATGTGGTGTTCAGGACTTGCTATGGTGGGAGAACTGGGTTCTGGTGATGCCAAATAACTTTTGTTTCTGTTGTTTACATACTTATGCTTGCCTTTTGCCATTTGGTTAGCTGTAGTGCTACTCCCACTCACTGGTTCTGACTGGAGCCTGCCTTTCCAGTTATCTTGGTTGTGTCAGAACTCCTCGGGATCTGCATGACTATATGATCCTGAGCTCTAGCTGCTCTGGGTACAGTGGCTCCTCCAGGATATTTCAGGATATGGTGTCTCCATGGTAGTAGACCAGCTAGGTGTTTGCTGCTCTGAATGTAGCTGCTCCTCTAGGATGCTTCAGGATATGGTGTCCCCTGCTCTGCAGCCTGTGAGCCGTGTCCTCTCTAGGATGCCTGCAGCTCTGCTGTGCCTGACCTCTCTTGGGTATCTCTGCAGCTCTTCAGTCCGTGACCTCACTAGGGTGACTCCAGACTCAGTTTCCAGAGGGGAGCAGATTGGCTGGGAAATTGCTCCAGCCACTGGTTTCCAGGCCAGGGGCAGAAGGGGAGTCCCATTTTTATGTCCTAGGTAGGTGGTTTTTTCAATTTTTTTCACCTGTTTGCTTGTTGTTTTTGTTTGTTTTTTTTTTTTTTTTTTTTTTTTTTTTTTTTTTTTTTTTTGTTCTCTAAAAGATTTTTGTGTTTCCTCTTTAAGGGCTTCTACCTGTTTACCTGTGTTCTCCTCAATTTCTTTCAGAATGTTATTTATGTCCATCTTAAAGTCCTCTATCATCATCATTCGAAGTGATTTTAAATCTTAATCTTGCTTTCCTGGTGATATGGAGAATTCAGGGCTTTCTATTGTGGGAAAACTTGGTTCTGATGATGCCAAGTACCCTGGAATGCTGATGCTTATGTTCTTGCTCTTGCCTTTTACCATCTGGATCTCCTTAGTGCTACCTGCACTGTCTCTGATTGGAGCTTGTCCTTCCTATTATCTTGGTTGTGTCAGAACTGTTTGGGGTGGGTGTTGCTGCTTGGGTTAGATCTGAGGCCCAAGATCTGCTCACTGCTTGGGCAAAGACAGGAAGAAACAAGTGCTCCAGGCCAGGAGTGAATTTCTGGGTCCCAGTGGGTCCCAGTGGGTCCCAGTGGGTCCCAGTGGGTCCCAGTGGGTCCCCATTATTCCCTGTTTGGGGCAGGTGTTGCTATCTCTTTAAAGATATTGGCAGAGTTAGAGCTCCTGGAAGTCCCACCTCTGGGTTTTGTGAGATTGAGTGCAGAGGTGAAACTCAGGATCTGCTCAGTGCTTGGGCACAGACTGGAAAAACCCATTTGTTGAATCTTGATCTTAGAGCATAAGCCATTGGTGTTTTGTTCAGGGAAATTTCCCCTGTGCCCATGTGTTCAAGGCTCTTGCCTACACTCTTTTCTATTAGTTTCAGTGTATCTGGTTTTATGTGGAGGCCCTTGATCCATTTGGACTTGAGCTTTCTACACATAAATAAGAATGGATAGGTTTGCACTTTTCTACATGCTGACCTCCAGTTGAGCTGGCACCATTTGTTGAAAATGCTGTCTTTTGTCCACTGAATGGTTTTACATTTTTTGTCAAAGATCAAATTATCATAGTTGTGCAGGTTCATTTCTGGTCTTCTATTTCAACTAAGTTATACCAAATGGCTGCTAAGTACCTAAAGAAATGTTCAACAGCCTTAGTCATCAGGGAAATGCAAGTCAAAATGACCCTGTGATTTCACCTCACACCAGTCAGAATGGCCAGCGTCAAAAACTCAGGTGATAGCAGATGCTGTTGAGGATGTAGAGAAAAAGAAACACTCCTCCATTATTGGTGGGATTACAAGATGGAATAATTACTGTGGAATTCAGTCTGGCAGTTCCTCAGAAAATTGGACTTAGTATTACCAGAGAACCCAGCTAAACCACTCCTGGACATATACCCAAAAGATGCTCCAACATATAACAAGAACACATGCTCCACTATGTTCATAGCAGTCTTATTTATAATAGCCAGAGGCTGGAAAGAATTTAGATGTCCTGCAGCATAGGAATGGATACAAAAAATATGGTACATTTACACAGTGGAGTATTACTCAGCTATTAAAAACAATGACTTCATGAAATTCTTAGGCAAGCTGGTGGAATTACAAAATATAATCCTGAGTGAGGTAACCCAGTCACAAAAGAACACACATGGTATGCACTCACTGATAAATTGATATTAGCCTAAAGTTTTTAATATCCAAGATACAATTCACAGACCATGTGAGGGTCAAGAAGCAGGAAGATCAAAGTGTGAATGCTTCAGTCCTTCTTAGAAGGGAGAACAAAATACTCATAGGAGGAAATATGGAGACAAAGCATAGAAACTGAAGGAAAAGCCATCCGGAGACTTCCCTACCTGGGGAATCAATTCCATATACAGACTGCAAACCCATACACTATTGTGTATGCCAAGAAATGCTTGCTCACAGGAACTTGATTTAGCTGTCTTCTGAGAGGCTCTGCCAGATCCTGGCAGATACAGAGATGGATGCTTACAGCCAGCCATTGGACTGAGCACAGGGTTCCCAATGAAAGTGTTTAAAAAAGGACTGAAGGGGTTTGCAACCCCATAGGAAGAACAATATCAATCAATCAGACTCCCCAGAGCTCTCAGGAACTAAACAACCAACCAAAGAGTACACATGGAAGGACCCATGTCTCCACTAGCATATGTAGCCAAGAATGGTCTTGTCAGACATTAATGGGAGGAGAGGCCCTGGGTCCTGGGAAGGCTTGATGCCCCAGAGTACTGGAATGCTATAGTGGGGAGATGATAATGTGTGGGTGGGTGAGCACTTTCATAGAAGCAGGGGATGGAAGGATGGGATAGGGTTTCCAGAGAAGAAACCAGGAATGGGGATAACATTTGAAATGTAAGTAAATAAAATATCCAATAAAAAAGAAAACAAAAAAAAAGAACAAAAGAAAGGTTAAGATGGAAATAGAAATAAAAAATAGAGGAGAATATGAAAAGAAAAAGGAGAATAGAGAAAACTCGATTAAAATGAAGATAAAACCATGAAAAATAGAAAGAAACAAAATTGTAATATTAAAATATAATTAGATGGAGTTAAAAGTAAGTGAAAACATTTTCCTTGGAAAGATCTCTATGGATCTTCTAGAGATAAAATTCTCAATGAATACGATGAGAATAGTAGAAGGCATTTTCAGATTATTCTAATTCTCCATTGTCAACAAACTAATGAGAGCAAAACCAGGCTGTGCCCAACATTTCACATTGACTGTACTCTCCGGAGTTGTTAAGTATGCAGTGCCCTACCATGAAGTTTATCTTCACTTAGAAAGTGTTGCTCTGTACAATGAATATGCAGATAGAGTTTGTTCTACAGGGGGCTCTTCTCACTGAACAGTAAACTTAGGCAGCCTATGGGCCATGCTGAATGGGTACACAATGCTTTGAAGGCTTTTAGATTTTTGCAACCTGAGGCACAGGAAACATGCAAGACAGGAAGCATGCCTGGAACACCTCCCACAGTGTGTGTGAGAATAAACCTGTCAGTATGTTGAGTCAGAGACACTGACCCAAGCCATAATTTTCTCACTGTCTGGGATGGCTGCTTACCCAGCTGATGCAATGAGGTGTTCATGAGAAGTCTGAGATTCTCCTGAGAAGTCTGAGACCATGCCAAGATTTATAGTCTGGGAATGGCTGAGCTTCTGGCCAGAGAACCTCCCTCCAGGTACCTCTATAGCTGACTTTTCACTGAGCTTCCTGTTAATTTCTTTCCTGAAGCTAGCTTGCTTTTAGCTTCTAAACCTGGTATGTATTCAGGCTTCTTGTCCGCAGGATGCAGTCTTCAGTGCCACATCTTGCCTTCACTGCCACTGTCCTGCCTAGGAACAGGAAATCCACCTCCCTTTTTTAACTCTTGTATTTGAGGAGCAAGAATATTTGTTCACCTTGCTTTGTCATTCTCCTGAATCTGTGGAATGTACTAGGTTTTATTTCCTGTGCAGACAACTTCCAGTTCTCACCCAGTCTTCCTTGTATGACAAGTTCCAAGTATATTATTTTGTTTTCAGTCCTCAGAAAAAAAAAAATTGCTATTCCTGAGTATCCCTGTAACACCACCTTGGACCTGAACTTGAATTTTTATTGTATCAATTTTGTGTTTCATTATATTATCCACATTTTTTTATTTGTTTTTCTCAAACATCACCTTTATTTCTTCCTTTTCCTTCACTTTTTTCATTTTTATGAAACATCTCATTTGTATGTATTCATTATGGCATGATTTAATCTTGTGTCCATGTTATTAGTATTTTGTTCTCTAACTTACATTTATAGACAGTGACCTACATTTGGAGCTGATTGTATTATACTAGTGTGTATGTTTACTATGTTGTACTTCATTTTTTATTTCTCTTCTTTTGCTTTTTTTCAGTTCATATTTTTCTTGTGTTTTCCTCTTTCTGACACTTACACTTAAGTAGAAAAAAATTATACGTTATCATGGGCTCTCAAGAGTCTCAAATTGTTATAAAAATATTCATGTTGACCATCTCTGAGAGATCTCAGTGAGTTGGTTCATCCTATCATCCCATTATTTTAATTAAGTCTCTAGATATATGCCATACATTCAAGTGGAACAGTAATAATATTTCTCAGTAAGCAACTCCTAATTTCCATGTGGCATGGACTATGTTCCTATTGTGTTTAAGGTACTCAGTGTTTAGTAGTAAAACATCACCATCTCTATTACAACCTGTAGACCTATAATATCTCCATAACCATTCTCAGGGTTGTATATATTGTAATGCCCAGATTTATTCAAATACCACATCTTGGTTTGTTTTCTGTCTCTTGGTTTGTTTTAAAATCTGTGTTAGACTAGAGGGAATGACACCTATGCATATTTTTTGTAACTCTCAACAGATTATGTTTAACAGTTTTTTCTTTTCCTTTCTCAGGACTTTTTATACTTCCAGGATGTATCATTGGCCATTTTGCTGGAGGTTACATTATTGACAAATTGCAAATGAGTAATAAGAACAAATTGAAATTTATATCGGTGGTATCTGTTGTAGCAGTTGCTCTTTTCCTATTAACAATTTCTGTGGCATGTGAAACAGCAAAATTTCAAGGAATCAATGATGATTATGATGGGTAAATATATGTTTGTAGACTATATACTTTAATCATAACTGAAGTGGTATTTTTCTATATAATAATTAACTATATACTCTAATGACTTCTGGAATTATTAATCATGAAAATGAAATATCAAACATTTTTTCTGATATTAAGAGTACATATCACAAAGAGATGTATGTTTATCATGCATTTATTAGTGATTTATGATCAAAACTAGAATGTTGTGTTAGGGTCTGTAGCAATGTAGCAAGTAACAGGTTTTACTAAAATATCTGCAACATACTTTTACCTTGTGTTCTTGAACTGAATGATCACAGAAGAGTTTTGAAGTATATTTTACCATGTACATAGACATTTTAGATTAAATATCCAAAGTTCAAAGGGCTTGGCATGAGCTAATATTAAATATTGGACAACATAAACGTAACTATAAACGAAAGGACTGAGCAAGTGAAATTATAAAAGAAAATAATAGCACTTTCAACTACAATAGGATAGCATATGACAAATCACTATTCAATAAATGCTACTGGAACTGACCACAAGGCTATAAAAATGATATTAATGTCACTTCTTTTTAAATTTAATTTTGTTTTGTTTTGTTTTACATATTCATTTTCTATCCTTCTCAATGACTTCCCCTCAAGTCACTCCATCCCACAGTCTTTTCCACATCTCCCTTTCCATTCTCCACTGACCAGGTCAAGGAATACTGCCTTGGTATTCCTCCACCCCACTCCTTGGCATTACAAATCTCTGTGAGGCTAGGGAATTTCTCTTTCATGGTGGCAAGATATGGCATCACAGCTAGAAGAACATACCCCATGTACAGGCAACAGCATTTGGGATAGCTCCTGTTCCAATTGTTCAGGACCTACATGAAGATCAAGCTGCACATCTGCTACATATGTGCCTGAAAGCCTAGGTCCAGCATGGGTATGTTTTCGTTTGGTGATTCATGCTCAGAGAACCCCAGGGGTCCAGGTAAGTTGATTTTGTTGGTTTTCCTATGGAGTCCCTTTCCACTTTGGGGCCCACAATCCTTTCTATTCTTCCATAAGAGTCCCCAAGCTCCATCCATTCTTTAGCTGTGGGTATCTGTATTTGTCTGAGTATGCTGGTGGGTGGGGTGTCTTTCAGGACAATGTGCTCCTGTCTGAAAGCATAACAGTTATCATTAATAGTAGGAGAGATTGGAGTTAGCCTATGGAATGGGTCTAAAGTTGGACCAATCCCTCAGTCTCTACTTCATCCCCCATGTCTGCATTTATTGTAGACAGGATAAAGTTCATTTGAAAGTTTTGTGGGTGGGTTTATGTTCAAAGTTGCTTCACTGGGTCTGTTGTGGATTTCCATTCATTTTCATGGCCATCTAGCCATCTCTCCTGTCCTTCCCCACATCTGATCCTGATACCCCCATTACCCTACCATCCCTCTTCTACTCAATTTCCTCCCTCAATCTGCTTATTATGGTTATATTATTCCCCCTCTGAGTGAAATTAAAGCTTCCTTTCCTGTGTCTTCCTTCTTTCTTACCTTTTTTCAGTCTGTGGAGTATTGCATTATACATGTATTTTACAGCAAATATCCACTTATAAGTGAGTGCAGTACATTCCATGCATGTCCTTTTGGGACTGGATTACTTCACTCAGGATGTTTCAAATTCCATCCATTTGCCTGCAAGATTCATTGTATCTTTGTATTTGACTGTATAGTTGTACCACATTTTGTTTATCCCTTCTTCAGGTGATGGACATCTAGGTTGTTTCTCACTTCTGGCTATTATAAATAAAACTGTTATGAAAATAGTTGAGCAAATAATTTTGTGGGATGTTGGAGCATCATTTGGGTATATGCTCAGGAGTGGCATAGCTGAGTCTTGAGGTAGAACTATTCCCAGTTTTCTGATAAACCACCAAATTGATTCCTAAAGTGATTGTACAAGTTTGTACTCCCACCAGCTATGAAAGAAGATTTCTCCTTGCTCCACATCCTTGCCAGCATATACTATCTCTGAGTTATTGATCTTAGCCATTCTGATGGGTGAATGATAGAACTTCAAATGTCGCTTTCATATGCATTTCCCTGACGACTAAGGACTTTGAACATTTCTTTAAATGTTTCTTGGTCATTCAATATTCCTCTGCTGAGAATTCTTTTTTTTTTTTTTTTTTTTTTTTTTTAGCTCTGTACACCATTTTTTAATTGGATTATTTGGGTTGTTGGTGTCTAACTTCTTGAGTTCTTTGTAAATTTTAAATATTAGCCCTTTATTAGGTGTAGGGTTGAAGCTCCTTTCTCAATCTATAGGCTCCTGATATGTTCTATTGACACTGTCCTTGCCTTACAGAAGCCTTTCAGTTTCATGAGGTCTCATTTGTCAAATTTTAGTGTTACAGCCTGAGAAATTTGTGTTCTGTTCAGGAAATTGTCTCTTATACCAATGAGTTCGATGGAATTTCCTACTTTCTCTTCTATGAGCTTTACTGTATCAGTTTTTATTGTTTTATTGATCAATCCATTCATTTACATCTTAAATTATATCCCCCATTCCGGTTCCCCTCCTCAAGCCCTCCATCCCACATCTACCTTCTTCCCCTCACCTTTTCCTTTATGAGGGTGCTCCCCAACCTACCCATTCACTCTCACCACACTGCTCCAGCATCCTCCTACCCTGGGGTATCAAACCTCCACCGGACCAAGGACCATACCACCAATGATGTCAGATAAGACCATCCTCTGATACATATGTATCAGGAGCCATGTATACTCCTTGGTTGGTGGCCTAGTCCCTAGGAGTACTAGCTGATACAGCCAGAAAACATTTTTTCTTCCTATGAGATTGCAATACCCCTCTGTTCCTCTAGTCCTTCCACCAGCTCCCCGACCATAGTCCAAAGCTCAATCTGATGGTTGGTTCCAAGCATCTGCTTTGGTCAGGTGATGGCAGAGCTTCTGGGAGAACAGCCACATCAGGTTCCTGCGAGCAAGCTCCTCTTGGCAGCAGCAATAGTGTTGGGGTGTGTCTGTCTGCAGACAAGATGAATCCCCAGGTGAGGCTGTACTTAGATGGCCTTTCCATCAGTCTCTGTTCCATTTTTTGTCCCTGTCTTTCCTTTGGACAGGAACATTTCTGGGTTAAAAACTTTGAGAGGGATGTGTGACCACCCCATCCTTCAACTGGGGTTGTGACTATCTACTGGAGGTGGTCTCCGCAGGTTCTATCTCCCCTTCACTGCTTATTTCATCCAAACTCATCCCAATTGGTTCCTTGGAGCCTCTTGCTTCCCTGGCATCTGGAAACCCACAGTAGCTACCCCTAGTTTCTCATCCTGCACAGCTACATAATTTTATTTGATTTCCTAATGCTCTGTACCTCTCTCCAGCCTCCCAGTACCTGATCCTGCCCCCCCCCATTTTCCTTTCCCTTCTTTCTGCCTCACAAGTCTCCTCTCTCTATACCTCCCCAGATCATCCTGTTCCTCCTTCTATGCAATAATGAAGCATCCACACACTGGCCTTCCTTCCTCCTAAGCTCCATATGGTCTGTGGGTGATATTGTGGGTATTCTGAGCATTTAGGCTAATATCCATTTATAAGTGAGTACATACTATGTGTCTTCTTTTGTGTCTAGATTACCTCACTCAGGATATTTTCCATTTCCATCCGTTTGCCTATGAATATCATGAAATCAATGTTTTCAATAGCTGAGTAGTACTTCATCGTGTAAATGTATCACATTTTCTGTATCCATTCTTTTGTTGAGGGACATCTGGATGTTTCCAGTTCTGGCTATTATAAATCAGGCTGCTATAAACATAGTGGAGCATCTTTTGGGTATGTGCCCAGTAGTGGTATAACTAGGTCACCAAGTAGAACTAATTGCAATTTTCTAGGGAACTGTCAGATTGATTTCCTCAGTTGTTTTACCAGCTTGTACTCCCACCAGCAATGGAGGAATGTTCTTCATGCTCGACATCCTCACCAGCATCTACTGTCACCTGTATTTTTGATCTTAGCCATTCTGATTGGTGTGAGGTGGAATCACAGGATCATTTTGATTTGCATTTCCCTAATGACTAAGGATGTTGAACATTTCTTTAAGTGCTTCTCAGCCATTGGAGATTCCACAGGTCAGACCTCTCTGTTTAACTCTGTATCACATTTTTAATAGTATTATTTGGTTCTCTGGAGTCTAACTGCTTGAGTTCTTTGTATATCTGTTTTTATGTTAAGGGCCTTGATCAACTTGAACTTGAGTTTTGGGCAGGATAATAAATATGTATGTATTTGCACCCTTTTAAAATGTAGACATCCAGTTAGAGCAGCACTATTTATTGAAGATGCTTTCATAATTCCTTTGTATGGTTTTAAACTCTTTTTCAAAAATCAATTGTCCATAGGTATGTTGGTTTATATCTGGGACTTGAATTTCATTTCATTGATCACTGTGTCTGTTTCTGTACCAGTACCATGCAGTTTTTAATACTATTGCTCTGTAGTATAACTTGAGATCATTGCAGTACAGCAGTGGTAATTCCTCTGGAAGTTCTTTGTTTGTTGAGGATTGTTTTGGCCTTTCTGGCTGTTTTGTGTTTGCTTATGAAATTGAGAGTTGCTCTTTAAAGGTCTGCAAAAAGTTGTGTTAGGATTCCAAGGGTGACTGCATTGAATGTGAAGACTGCTTTCAGTAAGATGGCCATTTTCACTATGGTAATCCTATCCATATATAATTATGGGATATCTTTTTATTTTATGATATATTCTTATTTGAAGTTCTTATCATATAGATCCTACACTTAATTGGATAGAGCTACAGCAAAATATTTTATATTACTCCTGGCTATTGTAAATGGTTTTGTTTATTTCTTGAACCATTTATCATATATATAAAGTAGGGCTGCTAAACTTTAGGAATCAAGGACTCTTTTAAAACATGGTATTTATTCACTCATAAGTGAATTTTAGCCCAAAAGCTTGAAATAGCCAAGATTCAACTCACAGACCATATGAAGCTCATGAAGAAGAAAGACCAAGTGTGGATGCCTCGGTCCTACTTAGAAGGAATAACAAAATATTCAAGGGAGTAAATATGGAGACAAAGTGTGAGACAGAAACTGAAGGTGGGGCCGTCTGGAGACCATTTCACCTGGGTATCCATCCCATGTGCAGTCAACAAAGATAGACGCTGATGTGGATGTCAGGAAGTGCATACTGACAAGAGACTGATATATCTGTCTCTTTAGAGGTCTGCCAAAGTCTGACATATTCAGAGGTAGATGCTCACAGCTAATCACTGATCTGATCAAGGGTTTCCCAATGGAGAAGTTAGAGAGAAGACTGAAGGAGGTGAAAGGTTTTGTGGCCCCATTAGGAGAGCAACAATACGAACCAACCAGAGCTCCTTAGGGTCTAAATCACCAGCATGGAAACACATAGGGAGGGATCCAAGACTCTATCTTTACATGTAGGGGAGGATGGCCTTGTGGGGCATAGGTGGGAGAGGAGATCCTTGGTCCCATGAAGGCTGAACACTGAGTGGGGAAGAATTCGAGGGTTTGGGAAGGGGGGATAGGGGTAGGTGGGGTCACATCCTCATAGTAGCATGAGGATGGGGGATGGGATAGGAGGTTCCTGGGATAAGTGGTGGGGAGAATGGGGTAAGGGGATAAAATCTGAAATGTAAACATAATATCCAATAAAAAATACAGAAAAATACTGTGCCACATTGTAAAAGAGACATTGGAAAATGATACATACAAAAGATTTGTTTCTGATCATAAAATACATTTAAGAGTATAGTATATTAGTAATGAGAAATGGCATAACTAAATGGATAAATCATTTGAAATAGTTTCATCAAATAATAATTACATACACATGGAAAATATGCAAAACACTAATATCAGTTTAAACAATTTTTCTTACATTCTCAGAGGCTCTTGTACTTCACGTTTTAGACCAATTGACGGGTACATTTTAGGTGTCACAACAGAGAGAAAAATGAACTCATAAGGAGTTAGAATAAAAACTTGGTTCAGATTGACATCATCAACCTGGATCAACCATCTGGAAGTCTAATGTCAAGCTGTTTAATATCAGCATATTAAAACACAGCATTTTGGGAGGAAAGTTTTTTGGTGTATAAAGTACTTAGTCCACAAAGAAGCATAATTACATTAAAACTGAACTCAGTTTCTCTGTCATCTATCCCAAGAAGATGGGTTACAGAGATAGACTGTCAGTACTAGCTTGTGGATATAAGGAAGGATCTAGTGTAGTCATGATCATATATATACTGGAGAGATTATATAGGCTACTAATCACCTCTGGTCCTGATTGTAGGAGCTTTGGGGAGATGATGGCTGTACAGGCAATATAAGGACCATTTAGATTACCTTTAGTCCTGGCTGAGAGAGCTAATTATGGACTGTCCCAAAAGATAATGTAGAACGAAGGGTTATTAATCACTTCCAATTTAAAGATTTCTGGAACAAAGGAAAGATCTAATCCCCTGAGAGAAAAATCTGTGTGTTTAACATTTCTGCTTTCCCTGGTGATGTGTGGACATAAGAACTTTTGTGCTCCTAACAATAAGCTACTTTGGAAAACTGACAGTTTTTCCAAGAAAAAAAAAAAAACATAGCTAGAGAGGTGGTTCAGTATTTAAGAGCACTTGCTTTTCTGCAAGAGGCACAGGTTTGGTTTCCTATACCCACCTAGAGGATCATAACTGTATCATCTCTAGTCCAAATAGATCCAAAGGCTTTCTTTGCTTCCCTGGGTGCTGCACTCACACGGTACATAGACATACGTTTGAGCAAAGCACATACACATAAAATAATCCTAACGTAGTCGCATTAACAACTTTCATACTATTTAAATATTCTACTTTTACTATACAAGACTCATGAGAAATTATGTCATTATAATAATAAATGAAGGTTATTAATGTAAAACAAGCAAGGGAAATTTAAGTATTGTGTGATTAGTTTTTTATAAAATCCCAACAGATAAACAGGAAGTGAGTACTAATAAGTAATAAAGTATAAGTAAGCAGTAAAGAATAAAGTAAATATTTGAAGTGGGGATAATCAGCCTGTTTTAGGTGGTTATGATTTTGTTTGTTAAAGACTCTGGTGAAATTTTTATTACAGCATAAAAATAATTCAAGTGGTACATATTTTAAGTTTTATCTATGTTTAGTTTATGTGTTTGAGTATTCACCCACATGTTTGTTTATGTACCATATGCATGCCTGGTATCTAGAGAGACTATAAGAGGGCATCAGACTCCCTGGAATTGGAGTTACAGATGGTTGTGAACTGCCATGTGCATGTTGGGGATGGAATTTTGCTCCTCTAAAACAGCAGGATATATTCTTAAGAACTAAGCCATTGTGCCAGGCCTATCAATTGATACATTCCTAAGTGTGCATTTATTATGTTTCTATACCTTAGTAAATCTGAAAAATATTTCAAAAGGCATATTTATGGATCATGTGGCTACCATAATGTACATATTAGCAATTTAAATAATAGTATTATAATTGTGTTTAATTTCAACTTCACAGCTTAGGTAGACTTGGAAACCTCACAGCTCCATGCAATGAGAAATGTGGCTGTACAACTTCTACCTATAATTCTGTGTGTGGAAGAGATGAGAACCAATATTTCTCTCCCTGCTTTGCAGGGTGCAGAGCTACTAAAAGCACAAAGGAGGGAAAGGTAGATTTTCTTATGCTTCTTCCTCTCCAGCAACATGCAGGATTTGTAGATGATGAGATTTTACTCATAGCTCTCTAAAATTTTGCTGACTTTTCCTTACTTTTAGTTTGAACTAAATGGAAAGAAAGCCTAATTTTCATTTACCAAAGTTACCAAAATTACCAAATTCCCTTTTAGCAGCATTCACTGAAATTTGATCACAATCTTTCACATTCCAAAAGATCGTCCAGTCCTGTCCAGTGATAAGACTTTCAAATGTTCCTTGTGCTGTGATTCAAAATGCCTACTCTACATTTTCCCAATATGTCCTCTTTTTGTTCCACAGCAACTCAGATATGTACATGTTTTTTAAAATGGTGGGTTGCAAATCCAGTCCTCTACAACTCAGCTTACTGAGTTGTATCCCCAATTCCAAATTTTTTGATTGTGCACAAGACATTACCATGTGTGTGTGTATGTGTGTGTGTGATTGTGTTTATACATGTAGATATATTTATACATATTCACATATGTATACATATATATACATGTATATATGCCTTTAAAATCATATCTGACATTATAGAAAACTACAGGCTATAGAGAAGTCACATGAATAGGAGAAATACGACTTAAGTGTATTAAATATGCTAAAAACTCATTACGTATATCAGAGCAGTGATTTAAACATTCCTACTTCCAGAAATGCTGCCAATACCCAAAACTAATTTTGTTTTTTCTTAGTCCTTGTTCTGTTATAGAGAGCAATTGCCTACTCTACCACATGTCTAAGTTTGTGAGGCTCTTGTATTTTAATTTTGTGTATATGCATGCTTTGATATATGTGGGTTTGTGTGTGTGTGTGCACATGTGAAGGATTCTTGTGTATGCATAATAGTATTTGATTCTTCAAAATAAAAAAGTATTCAGTTAGAAGGCCCATACCTAAACATAGTAAAAGCAATAAACAGCAAACCAGAAGCCAGCATCAAACTAAATGGACAAATAGATAAGGCTGCGCTCTCTCTCTCTCTCTCTCTTTCTCTCTCTCTCTCTCCTCTCTCTCTCTCTCTTATTCTCTCTCTCATTCTCTCTTATTTTCTCTCTCTCTCTCTCTCTCTCTCTCTCTCTCTCTCTCTCTCTCTCTTTCTCTCTCTCTCTCTCTCTCTCCTTTTCAATATAGTACTGGGAGTCCTAGCCAGAGAAATCAGACAACAGAAAAGATCAAAGGGATAAAAAACTGGAAAGGAAGAAGTCAAAATATCACTATTTGCAGATGATATGATTGTATACTTAAGTGACCTCAAAAATTCCACCAGAAAACTCGTAAACCTGATAAACACCTTCAGCAATGTGGCTGGATATAAAATTAACTCAAACAAATCAGTAGCCTTCCTCTACTCAAAAGATAAACAGGCTGAGAAAGAAATTAGGGAAATGACATTCTTCTCAATATTCACAAACAATATAAAATATTGTGGTGTGACTCTAACCAAACAAGTGAAAGATCTGTATGACAAGAACTTCAAGTCTTTAAAGAAAAACATTGAAGAAAATGTCATAAGATATAAAGATCTCCCATGCTCATGAATTGACAAGATCAATATAGTAAAAATGGCTATCTTGCCAAAGGCAACCTACAGATTTAATGCTATCCCTATCAAAATTTCAACTCAATTAGTCATAAAGTTAGAATGAAAAATTTGCAAATTCATTTGTAATAACCAAAAACTCATGATAGCAAAAAGTATTCCCAACAATAAAAGAACTTCTGGGTGAATCACCATTCCTGACCTCAAGCTATACAACAGAGCAATAGTGATAAAAAGTATATAGTATTGGTACAAAGATAGGCAGGTAGAACAATGGAATAGAACTGAAGACCCAGAACTGAATCCACATACCGATGATGACTTGATTTTTGACAAAGGAAATAAAATCATCCAGTGGGGGGGAAAAACATTTTTCAACAAATGGTACTGGTTCAATGGAGGTCAGCATGTAAAAGAATGAAAATCAATCCATTCTTATATCTTTGTACAAAGCTCAAGTCCAAGTGTATAAAGGACTTCCACATAAAACCAGATACACTGAAATTAATAAAAGAGAAAGTCGGGAAGAGGCTCTAACAAATGGCCACAGGGAAAAGTTCCTGAACCGAACACCAATGGCTTATGCTCTAAGATCAAGAATTGACAAATGGGACCTCATCAAATTGCTAAGCTTCTATAAGGCAAAGGATACTGTCAATAGGGCAAAATGGCAACCAACAGATTAGGAAAAGATCTTTACCAACCCTACTTTCAATAGAGGGCTAATACCCAATATGTACAAAAAGCTCAAGAAGTTACACTCCAGAGAATCAAATAACGCTATTAAAAATGGGGTACAGAGCTAAACAAAGAATTCTCAACTGAGGAATACAAAATGGCTGAGAAGCACCTAAAGAAATGTTCAACATCCTTAGTCATCAGGAAAATGCAAATCAAAACAACCCTGAGATTCTACCTTACACCAGTCAAAATGGCTAAGATCAAACATTCAGGTGACAGCAGATACTGGTGAGAATGTGGACAAAGTGGAACACTAAACCATTGTTGGTGGGATTGCAAGCTGGTACAACAACTCTGTAAATCAGTCTTGCGGTTCCTCAGAAAACTGGACATAGTATTACCTGAGGACCCATCTACACCACTCCTGAGAATATACTCAAAAGATGCTCCAACATATAACAAAGACACATGCTCCATTATGTTCATAGCAGCCTTATTTATAATAGCCAGGGGCTGGAAAGAACCCAGATGTCCTTCAACAGAGGAATGGGTACAAAAAATGTGGTACATTTACACAATGGAATATTACTCAGCTATTAAAAATAATGAATTCGAGAAATTCTTAGGTAGATGGATGGAACTAGAAAATATCATCCTGAGTGAAGTAACTCAGTCCCTAAAGAACACACATGGTGTCACTCAGTGATAAGTAGATATTAGCCCAAAAGCTCAGAATACCCAATCTACAATTCACAGAGCACATGAAGCTCAAGAAGAAGGAAGAGCAAAGTGTGGATGCTTCAGTCCTTCTCAAATGGGGGAACAAAATACTCATAGGAGAAAATAAGAAGACAAAGTGTCGAGCATACATACATACATCACCAAACCCATACAGTATTGTGGATGCCAAGAAGTGTGTGCTGACAGGAGACTGATATAGCCATCTCCTCAAAGGCTCTTCCAGAGCCTGACAAATGCAGAAGCCAACCAATGGACTGAGCTCAGAGTCCCCAATGGAGGAGTTAGAGACAGGACTGAAGGAGCTCAAGGGGTTTACAACTTCATAGGAAGATCAACAATATCAAACAACCAGACCCCCTTCCCCAGAGCTCCCAAGGACTAAACCACCATTCAGAGAGTACACATGGAGGGACCTATGGCTCCAGCTGCATATGTAGCAGAGGATGTCCTTGTCAGACATCAGTGGGAGGAGAGGCCCTTGGTCCTGTGAAGACTAGATGCTCCAGTCTAGGTGAATGCCAGGCAGGGAGGTAAGATTGGCTTAGTAGTTGAGGGAACACTCATAGAAGCAGGGGGAGTGAGGATGGGATAAGGGTTTCCATGTGGGAAACTAGAAAAGGTGATAACATTTGAAATGTAAATAAAGAAAATATCCAATACAAAAAGAAATTAGGTAAATGGAGTACTGGTCAGAGGACAATGTCTGATGTCATTCATCAGGATCAGTCCACCTTCAGGTTTTAGGCAGGCTTTCACAGACTTGGAGCTCTCCCAAGTAGGCTAGAGTACCTGGCTCCAAGTCCCCAGGGAAGCACACATTTCTGCATCTGCAACCTTGGGCTTACAAGCACATCACCATAGCAGGCTTTTAATGTGGGTGCAAGTGATCAAAACCAGGCTCCCATTCTTAGCATCTCACTGACTGAATTATCTCTCCAGCCCCTGTGGGCATTTTTCATAGCAGCTATGTTTTCTTCGGTGTTTCTTTTCATTGGAACAAAATTATGGACCTAGGGACAGAAAAATCTTGTCCATCTTTTCCTTTGTCTCCTGATATTTGTGAAGAAAACAGAGCAATAAATAATATATTTACTGATTTGTAGACATTATATTAACATGCTTACTAGCATTTATAGGTTGATATTATAACAAGATTTTATAACAAGCATTAGTATAAAAAAGATTTATGCTATTTATAAAAACTCTTCTCCTGAAATGTTATGTATTAAAATATGATTTAAGTCTTTAAAATATGGGAGAAATGTAAATGTAATTAAAGAACACTATTTGTTATAGTTGTTAATCACGTAACATGTCTAACACATTAATTAAATTTTATCATAAGTGTTATGATTTGAACACAATTTGAATATGTCCCACTAAAGTTTATGTATCAGAATAATATGATGGATATGGAAGGACATAGGATCCTTAAAATATAAAGTCAGGATGGAGGCAGGAATAGTTAATTGGTTTTTGTTTTTTAAATTTTTTTTAACATTTTATTGATTCTTTCTGAGATTCACATCATGCAACCCAGGCCTACATATCTCCTTGTCCCCTGTAATCTGCCTTCTGCCCTTGCAACTTCCACCCCAAAATAAATTATAAAACACACTAAATAATAAACAAAATCAAGGATAGAAAACATCTCATTGTAGAAGCTGTAGTTGTCACAGTGTGTCCCACAGTATAACCCTCTGTCTATCTTCACTGGAAATTTTCTTTGCAATGAGTCATTGATCTGGGTCAAGGTCTCTGGCTTCTATCACATCATCTGGATTGGATCCTCACTGGGACTCATTCCTGCTATTGCCGTTGCTCTGGGTAATGTAAATCCTGCAGGAGGACTGCCCCTTTCACATGGTTCAACAGTTCACACATAATATAGATTTCGGGTCTGGCCAATGCAAAGCTTTGGGTCTGGGCCTAGGTCATAGATATACTGGTCACACCGTCAGCTCTCCCTTATCCACACCACCAGGGCCAGCTCTTCAGTAATGCTCCAAACTAGCCCACACAATTCCTACATTGGCAAGAGGAAGTGTTAGCTCCTCTACATTCATGCCCCCAGGGATGGCTCACCCACTCCCATGCCTCCAGAGTCTATTCCACTGTGGTGCCCAGTCAAGGCAGGGGGCTCACTCTCTCAAATGTTGCAGCCAGGAAGAGGCTGGACTAGTTATCCTTGGTGCTGACTCACCACTACCTTTACCACCAGGGCCAGATCCACTCTATTGCCTATGCAAGGTACAGAGTCTTCTTTTCCAATAACTTTGTCCAGTGAGAGGTAAGGCTGCTCTCGTGACCTCAGACCAGTTCAACTGACTACTGCAGGCATTAAGTGGTCAAGTGGGAAGAGCATCACCCCTGCACACATGCCCCCTCAGAGTAGATGAGTGGCCAGCCAGTTCTCATTAGCTCTGGCTCTTGAAGTCACTATACCTGAGACACCACCATGAGGGCCAGATGTTCACTGCGATACTAAGCACAGGATCAAATCAAAGCTACTCTTCTGTTTGGGAAATTGTGCTTAGAAACATTCGTTACAAGGAACTCTTTATGATTTTCTTATATTTCTGCAATGAACAATTAACTCAAAATGGATATCAAGTATAAAAATAAAATAAACTTGTGTGGATCCATAAAATAGCCAAACAAGTTATGATAACATTCAATAATTAAAAGGGTGGAAATAAAATACTAACAGTAAAGACTATAACTGCCAGGGTTTTATTAAAAGACAATTATCTGTGTTGGAAATAATAGATTTAAAGCAAAACTGACAAAATCAAAGAGTATGGTTATATAAATTTGTTATGAATGAAATGGAAGAATGAACACAATCAGCATTACCTTGAAATGTGAAAGAACTAAAACAAAAAAAGTAATTTTGATAAAACTATGGAGAAATGATACTTTTAGTAAAATTAAAAAAGTATGTTTTCTTCATATTAATAATCTGAACATTGGTCTCCTTGAGATCACATCTTATATTTCTTAAACAATGCAGACTTTTTTTTTTTTTTACAAATTTATGCAACCAAAACCCTAGTGTTTTTCTTTATGATCTTGTATCTTTAACTGGTTTATATTTTTTGATGTGGTATTACTTTTTGTTACTTGAAGAATTTCTCTATCATTTCTGAAATATATTCACTAGGCATGTGATTCTAGTTTGCATGTTCTTCACCCTGCCTCCCTGAGCAGTTGAAATACACCATTTTAGACTTTCTGTACTTTGACAAATACCCAAGAGAAACTATTTGAAAGAAGATTTGGATGCTCCTGCTTTCAACTGTTAATCCATTGTAGTTTGCTTACATTAGTTAAGTCTATAGAGGGTCACTGATATGGATTGGAGCTCCTTACCTTACAGCATTCAGTAAGGTGAGGAGAAATGGGTATGTATGCCTAGGCTAGCTGACAGCTAACACTTTATTTCCTTCTGGCCACTTCGTATTAGACATAATGCTCACAGTCAGTTCCACAAATTAATGTCTGGAAATAACCTCATGTATACACGGTATAAACTTATAATCAAAATTCACCACCACAGAGCTGTAGTATCTTGTCTGTCACAAACATTTAGAATTTTCTCTTTGTTTGTGCTTTCTGTAGTATCATGGATATAAATTTCATTTTATTTATTGTTTGTTTGGAATCATCATGTATCTTGAGTCTACATCAATATCTATCATTTGTTACCCTATCTCTCTACGTAGCAGCTACTAATATACTTTTGAATTTGATGACATTGTTTTGATCCCCCAATTTTAAGTTCAGAACCACAGACATAGCATGACTCAGGTGCATAGACAGAATTCTGGGTTCAGGCCCAAGTTCTGGTCTCTCTAGAAGGAATGACTTGTAAATGCTTCCAGTTTCTCTAAGCTTGAAATTAATAAAATCTGTATTTCTCGAATAGATTTCCTCAGAGGCAGTTTTAGCTTATATGAACTATTTAAATTCTTTAAGAAACAAACCCCTTTCCTTTAAGGCCAGCAAAATAAGAGTCTTAGGTTGCCTGTGTTGAATGGAAAATGCTTGGTACAGTTTGAAGCTCACCTAGTCAGTTGAGGCTCAATCAAAGTAGACTTTTCTTCTCATTACACATGTAGTATACTTTATAAGAGAAACTATAATCACAGATTTTTTTTTCCTAGGTTTTATGAGGTTATGTATAACTGATGGAAGGAATCACCGCAGCCATCTTGAATTACTTCCTAGCACAGAAGAGAGGGTATATCTACACTGTGCTATAACTTTTAACATTTCCTATAGGTTTCCAACTCTTTAAAAAAAAAAAAAAAGTAGATTATTTTCTCACAAAATAAACCATGCCCAGTTTCCTTTCCTTTCACTCCTTCCAGTTCCCACTATTTCCCCTCTTCCCCAAATCCAAACCATTCTTTTTCCTCTTTAGAAAAGAGCAGACCTCTAAGAGACAACAGTCAAATAAGACAAAACAAGAAACAATAAGACAAGGCAAAAGCCCTCATATTGAGGCTGGACAAGAGGACCACAGAGGATGAAGAGTCCCTA
This sequence comes from Arvicanthis niloticus, assembly GCF_011762505.2. Taxonomy (NCBI): domain Eukaryota; kingdom Metazoa; phylum Chordata; class Mammalia; order Rodentia; family Muridae; genus Arvicanthis; species Arvicanthis niloticus. The sequence goes on along the minus strand of NC_047674.1, from coordinate 8,374,460 downwards.
GCACAAGGAAAAGTTGTCAGATACACAGCTCCCACTGTTATGAGTCCCATGAATATGAAGTCCCAAGCTTGTTAGGCTATAGCATAAACACTGAGGACCTGGTGCAAACCAATGAAGACAGTCTGCTTGCCTCTTCAGTCTCTTTGAACCCATGCAAGCCTGTATAGGTGATTCAGTGGTCCAAGTTTTCTTGGTATCTTTCATTCCCTCAGACTCCTATAATTTAATCTCTCTTTTTACTGCAGTGTTTCTCTATATCCCAATGATAACTGATCAAGGCAACGAACAATGAGTATAGAAAAATATCATTAGGAATCTTTTGGTTTGTTTCTACCAGTCATTTTTGGTTCTTGCCTAGGTCTCTGGGCTACCTAGGTCTAGGTCCTGTGTATCCAGGTGGTAAAGGTCATGGGCTCCCTCTACTGGCACAGGCCTCAAGTTAAATGAAACATTGGTTAGCTACTACCACAAGTTCTACACCATCATTGCCTCCAGCGTATTTTGATGACAAGGATTGAAGGTTGAGTTTTGTGGCTAAGCTGTGTCCCAGCTTGGTTTTTCAGTAGTGCACAGAATATCATCTTGTACAGAAAAGACTAGAACAGTGGTTCTTAATTTTTTTTAATGCTGTGAACCTATGATACAGTTCCTTATATTGTGGTGACCCTTAACTACAAAATTATTTTCAATACTACTTCATAGTTGTAACTTTGATACTCTTATAAAGTGTAATGGAAATATCTGGTTGTGAGATAGCTGATATAAACATGGGGGTCACAATTCCATTGTGTCCAGGTCATTTGGACACAATGGGATTGTGACCCCCATGTTTATAACTTCTTGACAAGAAAAGTAGGGGTAAAGGATCTGGTCAGGCCCTTTACATTCAAAGAGCGCTGTTAATGTTTTCCTTAGCAAAAGAACCACAATGTTGGTTTCAGAAAATGACCTTTTGTGTCACCATCAGTCTGGGTTGTTTTAGGATTGCTGTGGAACTCCTTCGGCCAACAACTCAAATGAATGCAACCCTGTCTCACTACTGGAAGCCTTTCCTGGCTACAGTCAAGTTCAGATACCATATCCTCCATTACTCGGAGTCCTCACTAGGGTCACCTGCATAGATTCCAAGAATCCTTCACTGTACTTGGTTTCCACAACACTCCTAAAGCTCCACAATTCTAGTTTTGTCTCCCCAAACTCTCTTCTTACACTCCTTTCCCATCCCATTCCTCTTGCTCCTGTCTTCATCTGCAGGCAGTCTATAATTTTGTTTGTTTGTTTGTTTCTCCTTCTCAAAGAGGTCAATGAATCTGCCCTCAAGACATAATTTTTATCTAAACTTTCAGGGTCTGTGAATTGTAGATTCATTATCATTTACTTAAAGCTAATATCTACTTATAAATTAGTACATTTCATGTTTCTCCATCTCACGTGGTTTACCTCACATAGGATGGGTTTTTTAGTACCTTTCATTTGCCAACAAATTTCATGATGTCACCTTTTTTTAACAGCTGAGAAATACTTACTCTATTGTGTAAATGTGCCACATATTCCTTATTCTGTTGAGTAACATCTAGGTTAGTTGCTGTTCTGGCTATTATGTGTAAAGCCACCATGAACAGAGTTGATCGATTTTCCCTGTGGTAGGATGGAGCATCCTTTTGTATTAGTCCTTTTAGTTATTCTGACAGATGAAATATCAGAGTTGTTATGATATGCATTTTCCTTATGGCTAAGGATGTTAAACATTTCTTTATGTGTATGCCAGTCATTTGAGATTCCTTTATTGAAAACATTGTTTAAATCTATAATCCATTTTTAATTAGATTATTTTGGTTTTTATACCTAATTGAGTTGCTTATGTCTTTTGAATAGTAGAATTTTATTGGATGTGGTGTTAATAAAAATCTCTTCCAGTTCTATAGGCTTTTTCTTTTTGGTTTCCTTTTCCTTACAGAAATGTTTTACTGACGTGAGGCGTCATTTATTAACTAGTGATCTTAGTGACTACACTATCAGTGTTCTCTTCAGAATGTAGTCTCCTATGCCTGTTTATTCTAGTATGTTCCATTTTTCTCTTTTAACAGATGTAGTGTGTCTTGTTTTACATTGAGATATTTGATCCACTTGGACCATTCACTGATGATACTTTAATTTTTCAGTTTGTATTTCTGGCTTCTTTATCAGAACTAAGGGGTCTAGAGTTGCGAGCATGGGAAAATTTTCCATCCTCTGAAAGTTTCATCAATTTCTTTCTTAAAAGCTTGAAATTCTTAACATACAAGCTTTTCATTGGTTTTCTTAGAGTTACATCAAGATATGTCATAGTATTTGTGGCTATTGTAAGGTTTTGAATCCCTTTTTTCCTTCTCAGCCAATTTATTATTTTGGATATAGGAGTTCTCTTCTATTTTTAAAATTAATTTTTTACCCATCTATTATGCTGTAAGTGTTTATCAAGCTATAGAAATTTGCCAGTGGAATTTTTCAGATTGCTGACATATACTATCATATCATCTGTAAATACATATACTTTGACTTCTTCCTTTCTAATTTGTAGTACCTTGATCTCTTTCCATGAATTATTGCTCTAGGTAAGACTAAAATATTCTATTGAATAGCTAAGAAGAGAGTGGAAAACCTTGCTTTGTTCCTGATTTTAGTGCAATTGCTTTGAATTTTCATTTAATTTAATGTTGTCTATAGGCTTGCATTTAATTGATGTTGGATATAATAGGCTTGCTGTAAATTACCTTTGTTTTAGTAATGTATGTTCCTTTTATCCTTAAACTTTCTGAATCTTTTGCTATAAATGGTGTTGATTTTTTATAAAGTATTTTAAGCACCTAATGAGATGATCTTGTGTAAATTTCTTGTTTTATATATTGATTACATTTACTAATTTACATATGTCCAACCATCTCTGGTATGAAGGCTAGTTGATGATGACAGTTGATCATTTTAATGTGTTCGTAAATGGAATTTGCAAGTATTTTATTGAGTACTTTTATGTATATCTGCATTAAAAATTTTTTTTCTTTTTTTCTTGAGACTTTATTTGGTTTTGTTATCAGGGTAACTCTAGACAGAGAAAAATGAATTGGTCTACGTTCCTTCCATTTCCATTTTCTGCAAATAATTTGAGGAGTTTGAGTGTTGACTCTCCCTTGAAATTCTTGTAGAATTCTTCAATAAATATATATGCCCCCCCTTTTTTTTGGTTGGGAGAATCTGAATAACTGCTCTTTTTCACAAGGGATTAGAGGGGTTATAGGTCTTCTCTCTCTCTCTCTGTCTCTCTCTCTCTCTTTCTCTCTCTCTCTCTCTGTATGTGTGTGTGTGTGTGTATGTGCTTGCATACAGGTGTGATTTCTCATGTTCCTGGGTACTTATTTGTGTGTGTTTCTCCCTAATGCTTGTATTACAATTGCTTCTCAATGCTCTTACAAAATTTGATTTCTGATACAATGTTTCTACACTCCTTATTAAAAATCAATTCTGTTTATGATTACACACAAAACAAAGTTTAACATAATTACACAATCTTTCATAGTCAGATTAATGTTCATATTTCATATCTTAAATAAAATGTAATTAATAAAATGAATAATTTTATTACCATTAATTGTCTTTAATGCATATTGACATCCAAAATAATGAAACTTTCATAATTAATTAATATTTCTAAAATTTGCAGCACTCTCCTTTATTTACAATTATATACCCACAAACACCTACATGTGATTTTTCAACTTATAAGTAATGTAGAGCAGGTTTAACATAAGAATGTTCATTAAATGTAGGCATCTAAGCTCAATGTGATGGCATGTGCCTTAATTCCAATACTCTGTTTGCAGAGACTGACAGACCTCTGTGAGTTCCAGTTATGTATTAAAATCTTCTTAAGGGAATAAGTATTCTTAAGGGAATACTGAAAATAAGAGAAATAGACTTCTTTATGAAGAGCACACCAAAATGGTTATCCAATACCATATGATCAGCCCCCAAACTGTACATACAAATAATATTATGCAGACTGAGCAAGTTGCATTTGCATATACATATATGTGTATGTACATATATGTATGTATACATGTGTGTGTGTGTGTGTGTGTGTGTGTGTGTGTAATAGTATATAAAACAGAGAAGCTACTAATTTGAAATAGGGACATAAGAAATGCTTTGAGAAGAGGAAAGGAAGTGGTAAATTAGATGATTGTATTCTAATATCAGCAAATTAAAAAGTAAAAGCAATAGGAAACAAAACCCCAGGAAATGTCTCTTGAATATTAATTTTTATTCTCATAATAATAAGGTTAGTATATGCTGGCTGTTTCTAAAATATTATTTTTATTTTTAATATTAATAGACACACTACAATTGTTCTTGCATTAAAGAAGGATTGACCGCTCCTGATGATGATGGTCAATATATTGATGCTGTTTCTGGAACATGCAATACCAAGTGTCTTTCATTACCTTTGTTTTTCGCTTTTTACTTTTCTTCAACGGTTTTTTCTAATTTTGCTAGTATACCTTCCACCATTATTATCATAGGGTAAGTATGTAATTTTTATAATTACTGAGAAGTTAGAACATAAAAATAATACATTTAGATGCAGTTCAAATTATTGCAACAAATGAGTTCCTGTGTTTTATTGTAGTAAATATAAATAGACAATATTTATGTTAAAATTCATATATATATATATAATTTGTACTTGGTATTTTTTGGGTAACATGAGTAGATGCTACATTTATTCTCACTTTAATTTAAAAATACAACAAGTTTTGAAATTGCATTTATTGCTCGCTAATGATATAGCAAATGAATGTAACTATGCACCAGAAACAACATAACTTTAAAAGAAACCTTATAGTTACCTTGTAGAATATACATGATGAATCAATACTCAAGAAAATTTTAAATTTTAACATAGATGTGAGTGAAATTTGACTTAATAGTATGTGTATTTAATCATAATTCTATGTCATGAGAATTCTATAATTCTGAGTCATGAGAAAGCATAGGTGTCAACCACAAAGGACCACAGTAATGTTTACAGTTTCAGTTTATTAAAATGACCCATCATTTGTCATTCATGTGATTGTCCAGACTATGTTTAGCCCAACTAACCCTCATTTTTACTCTAGATACATAATAAAAGAGAATTTTTCTAAACTAAATCTGTTGAGTGGTTAACAAGGATGTCAGTGGCCTAACTATCCAGTAAAGACTGACTAACAAAAAGAAAAACAATAACTTACTTCTAACATGTTCTCAATTGTGGAGTGAACATAGAGACAGAAATTGTGGAATATCCTAGAAAATATATAGTTTGCTTGAAAAAAAATGAGAAAAAATAAGAAGAAACTGGAGGGGAGGGAAAATAGGAGAGGGTTTGATCATAACACATAATGTGCATAATTAATTTCTCTACAAAGATGAGGAAAATTGGAGAGATACATGCTTTGTTTTTACCTCTATGTTGCTGTAGTTGAAGTACTTGGTTTTGTATTGTTTTTCGTAGATAAAGTCTTTCTGTACAACCCAAGCTGGCCTCAAACATGTGGCCCTTCTGCTCCAGCCTGTCTAGGGCTTGGGTTGCAGTCAGATGTGCATCTTAATAGAATAGTTTGAAGATAGTAGGAAAAATAAAGTTAAAAGAGGAGAGTGGAGAAAAGAGAATGTGAGGGTGAAATCGTGACATCTAAATGGTAATTTGGTAAATATTTGGTGGTTTGAAAAATATTTGTTTGTGTTAGAAAGGTTGAGAGTTATAACCTTATGGAGATATCTAGAATCATATTCAGGCAGCCTATTTGGGGAACTAAAAGAACAGTTCTATAAATGAAAATATATAATTCAAAGATGAGAAAGGAAAAGAACCCAGATTTGAGTTGATGACATGTCTCAGTGAGTAACGACACTAGCTATCAAGTCTGAGAGCCCGAGTTTAATCCCTGAGAACTCACATAGAAGATGGAAAAATAGCCTATCTTGAAAGGTTTCCTCTGACCTCAGCAGTACACAGTCTCTCCCTCAACCCTCTCACTCTCCCTCCCCCCTTTCCTCTCTTACCCACAAAACACACACACACATATAAATTATTAATAAACAATGTGATTTCATTAAAGTAGATGTGAAATATCCAATAAATGTTCTCAGCGGAGAATTATATTCCTGAAATGTGATTTTGACTCTTCTGATTTTTACTGATTACTAAAATGAATAAAATATTGTATGCCTTCACACACATACATTTTGTAAATTATGAGATGATAAAAAGAAACAAGTTTAAAATTACATATGTACAAATTGCAGCTATACTGAAATTTCAACTACTATATATGTTCACAATAATGTTCTAAGGAACAACAAAGAAATGTAACATAACTGTGTTGATCTCAACACTGAGTACTGAAGCTGGAACATTGTGAGTTTGAAGACAATCTGGGTTATTCAGTGATTTTTGTTCAAATGAAAAGAAGAAGAAATGTGAAGAACACCTCAGAATTTACAGATATTATAAATTTTCTGCATATAATTCTGATCAGAGTATAAAGTTTCTACTTTGATATGAATTTGTTGGGGTTATCACTGAATATAAACAGACATGTCTAAGTCTCTCTGAAACTGATGTCACAGCGGACAAAAAATAATGTACAGGGTGTCCATGATAAAACAACTTTTCCAGAGTAGCTGTACCAGTTTGCGATCCCACAAGCAATGAAGGCCTGTTCGATTTCTCCACATCTTTGTTATCATGTGCTGTCACCTGAGTTTTTGATCTAAGCCATTGTGATTGGTGTAAGGTAGAATTTCAGGCTCATTTTGATTTGCAATTTCCTGATAACTAATGACTTTGAACATTGCTTTAAGTGCTTCCCAGCCATTCAGGATTTCTCTGTTGTGAATTATCTGTTTAGGTCTATACCCCATTTTTTGATTTGCTTGTTTTCATTTTTTGGAGGTTACCTTTTTGAATTCTTTATATATTTTGGATATTAGCCCTCTATTGGATATGGAGTTAGTGAAGATTTTTTTTCTCAATCTGTATGTTGTGTATTTGTCCTATTGTCTGCCTTTTGCCTTACAGAAGCTTTTCAGTTTCATTCATCAATTCTTGATCTTAGAACCTGAGCCACTGGCATTCTGTTTAGGAAATTCCCCCTACCCACCACCCCCTTGTCCAATGAGTTTAAGGCACTTTCCCAATTTCTCTTCTATTAGATTCAGTGTATCTGGTTTTATGATGAGGTTCTTGATCCACTTGGACTCGCCAAATACCTATTCAATATGCTACTTAAAGTTCTAGGTAGAGCAATATAGCAACATCCAGGAATCAAGGGGCTACAAATTGGAAAAGAAATCAAAGTATCAGTATTTGCAGATGATATAATAGTATAAATAAGTGAACCCCAAAAATTCTACCAGAGACATTCAACAACTGGTAAACAAATTTAGCAAGGTGGCTGGATATGAAATTAACTCAAATCAGTACCTTCCTTTATACAATGATAAATAGGCTAAGAATGAAAATAGGGAAACAGCTTTGACAATAGTCACAAATAATATAAAATATCTTGGGATAAATCTTAGTAATAAGTGAAAGATCTGTGTGACAAGAACTTCAACCCTCTCAAGAAAGAAATCAAAGAAGACCTCAGAAAATGGAGAGATCTATCATGCTCATGTATTGGTAAGATTAACATAGTGAAATGGTTATTCTACCAAGAGCAATCTACAGATTCAATGCAATCCCTGTCAAAATTCCAACAGAATCTTCACAGACATGGAAAAATCAATACTTAATTTCATATGGACAAAAATTCTTAATTTCATATGGAAAAAAACCCAAGCTAGGAAAAATAATTTTAAACAATTAAAGAACTTCTGAGGGAATCACCATCCCTGACCACAAAGCAATAGTGATGAGGAGTGCATGGGATTGGTACACAGACAGATAGATTGACAAGTAGATTAGAATTGAAGACCCTGAAATAAACCCACACTCTTATGGACTCTTGATCTTTAACAAAGAAACCAAAAATATGCAATGGGCAAAAGAAAGCATCTTCAATAAAAAGTGTGGTCTAAATGGTCATGTGTACATAGAAAACTGAAAACCAATCCATATTTGTCACAAAGCACAAGTGTTTATTTACAATATAGATCTATACTAGTTTTTCTTCTTAAACAAATATTTGATGTATTCAGTAAGACATATAGTGAAAGAGTGGAAGTTAGAAAGCTGGAAATGCAAAGAACACCAAAAGAAGAAATACAGAGTTAAGTATCCTGGGCCCATGGGGCTTTAGAGACTGAACCACTAACCAAAGAGCATATAGAGACTAGACCACTGGGCCACTACACATTTGTAGCAGATGTGAAGCTTGGTCTTCATGTTCATCCCCTAACAACTGAAACAATGTCTACTTCTGACTAGGGTGCCTACCATTGGATCACCTTCCTCTAACTAGATAGCCTTGTTAAGTAAGCCTCAGTGGGAGAGAATGCACTTAGGTCTACTGTGACTGAATGTCCCAGAGTGGACTGTAACACAAAATAGCTCCTCTATCTCTGAGGAGAAGTGTAACAGGGGTGTGGAGTAAGAGATTTGTAAGCATGGGTCTTTGAAGAGAGGAAGGATGGATACTCTGTTAGCAGGGGGAACTAAATGAATTTTTAAAAATTTAACGTTATCTTGTAAAAAAATCAAAGAAATAAAAAACATCTTCACTTTTACTCATGAATGTATACAATAAATTTTAGATTTTGCTTTTTACCATTTCTTCTGTTCCTGCTGAGCTTTTATTTTTTGCAACAAGGCTTTTCCACCTTTAATAATGACTTTCTGTCTATGGCTTGCTACATTAGACTTGTTTCCATCAGTATGGATGAGTGTCACCTCTTTTAAATGATGTAAAGTTATGTTTTCTTTATTTTATTTTGGAGTTGTGAATATAATAAGTGTACCATATGAAAGAGGGGAAAGTCAGAAATTAGAATGATTCAAGTAAAATTGGAAAAAGTTTCAACCAAATGTTGGCTGGATGTAAGGAAAGGCATTCCATAATGTGGTATATAGGCACAGATGTTCTTCAGGGAATGAGAGTGAAAGAGGAACCCTTGTAATGAAGACCACCTTCTATGTAACTCACTCACCCAATAATCATCAGGAAAAACCTGAAGGTAATAGTGTGGATGTAAGCTGCCTCCTTCATTCAAAGCGGCATTTAGTTAGAACTCAATTAAAGGCTAGAGTGTTAAGTGTAGACTTACTAATATAATTTATGGAGTGTAGAATCCACCAGAAACAGCAAACTAGGAAAATACAGAGTGGACCTAACAATACTGAAATGGACTCTAAGCAATACCACACCTGGCAGAGGGAGGAAAATAAACATGAGAGCTAGTCAGAGCTGAATTGTTTCAGAAAAAGATATCTCAGGCAAATTTGATCCATAAAGTTCTTTCCCATGGAAAGAATTACAGGGTTTGAGTTTTCGGTAATCATGTTAAATAATGGGTAAATGGATATATATATATATATGTTGCGCGCACCTCTTCTGTGTCCCCTTCGCCCACGAATAAGGACACGGAGGCAGTAATCGGGTATCACTACAGACGAGGCTTTACTTCTTGTAACAGCAAAAGTGGAAAAGACCCCAAGCCCGGGAATGGCACTGCTATATATACCCTAGAGTGGCGTGTTCACTTCTTTTTTTTTTTATTAGATCTTTCATTTACACTTCAGATGCCATCCCCTTTCCCCATTCCCCCCCTTAGAAAACCCCTATCCCATGCCCCCTTTTCCTTTTTGCATTTATACATTTTTTAAAAAATGTTAATCATAGGCTTTATAAGTTTGGTATTGTTCAATCAGAGGTGTAACCCACTATCCAACCTAGATATATCTACTATCTTTGACTGGTGGAGATTCATGAACATCTGCTTCCCTGTCTCCCCCCTCTATCTCTCTTTCATCACCTAGCTTCTCCTCTCCTTCTTCTTCTCCTCTTCTTACTCCTTTTCTTCCTCTCAGTACTCCTCCCACCTTAGCTCCTCCTACACATCACCCTTCCTGATAAAAGGAAACTTTTCTCTCAAAATACAATTAGAGCATAATTATGCCAATTTGTACCAGTGAGGTACAAGATAGTCCTAATACGCAGTCCATCCTTTTGTTGACCTACCAGCACCTCTGTCATCTCTCCTAACTAAAACATTTAGTTCTGAACCTGGCTTTAGGATGAATGTCAGCTGACGACCATACACTCAGATCTTTTCTCTCAAGGTAAATAGCTATAAGTTTTCAACCCCGTCAGAAATCCAGAATGACTGAGTTGACTATAATTGTGGGAAGCACAAAGCATAGCTTCTAAAACTTAGCCAATTTATAGAGACCTCTGAACACCTGGACACTCGCTCTACTTCAAAACGTTGGAGCATCTGTTCTTCTGCCTTCTGGCCCAGGATCATCTGAAAGACCTTAGTGCTGCAGAATTATTAAGGGCTGATTACTCTGTCTAGGCAGATATAATCAGTCGACTATTCTGCAAGTATGTCCTTTTCTGGACAGTAATTTGTCTGTAGAAGGAAAGTGGCAATTCTTGCCTAGTGGCTGTCTCACCACAACTGGAGTAACTCCAAGGATACTCAATTTCTTCTTAGAATTTAACATAGGAAGCTGTCTGGAGCAGACAGGTCTCTAATGAAAATGAACATTAATACTGAAATGTTTGTCATGTCAATTCTAAGGATTTCTGATGTTTTGAAAACCAGCTACCCATGTAAGGTAATCTGGACTGTTGCCTGTTAACTCCACTCAGCTATTTCTAAATAAAACATAGAGAACACCCTTATAATAAACTCCAAGTCATGAATTTGCTATAGTCCCTTAACTCACAGGCTGACCATCTCAAATCAGTTAAAAAAGTTGAAGAAGGACTGGGTCTAAGCTTTGTATTCCTAAGTGTGTTATACTGGTACAATGCCTATGAGAGTAACAATATTCATCTCACTCTTATATCACTAAGAAGCTCATGCCAATGAAAACCTTAAAATTTGTAAACAAAGTAAATTGGTGCCATTTAAGAATTTATATCTTCATCTTGATATTAATTATACAGATTTCTACTAATAGGTTATGGCTATGCAATAAACCCTAGCTAATCCTCTCTATTCCGACAAAACCACTACTTTTCCCTAGAGAGACAGCCCAACATTTACCACCTTAGTTCCCATGCCCAGGGAATAGGGGCGCTGGCTCATCATTAGCTTCTTCAAGCTGATTATGGGCATTGAGATATTAGAAGAGGAGTGGGGGGGGGGAGAGCAAGTTGACAATCCTCTGATGCTGTGTCTTCGCTGCTTCCAGAAGGAATTCACGGACCTCAGAGGTTTGAGCAGGTCTGCCCAGCTTGCTTGTTGAGTAGATACACCAAGGCTGATCATTCTGCAATATACAATTCTCAAAACAAATTTTAGTATCAAGATAGTTTTTTTTTTTTAGAAGAGGGCTGACATTTTATTAAGAATGTTGGTTCTAACCGCTTTTCTATTTTTCCCCTCTTTTATTGGATATAATATATACATTTCAAATTTTATCCCCTTACCATATTTCCCCCACCACCCAGGAACCCCTTATCCCATCCCCCCTCCTCCTGCCTCTATGAAGGTGTTTACCCACCTACCCCCAGCCTCACTCCCCACCCTCAGATCCCCCCCCTCAGTGCTCAGCCTTCAGGGTACTAATTATCTTGTCTCCCACCTATGCCCAACAGGGCCATCCTCCCCTACATATACAGCTGGAGTCATGTGTCTCTCCCTATGTGCTCCTAGGCTGGTGGTTTAGACCCTGGGGAGCTCTGGCTGGTTGGTATTGTTGCTTTCCTCACGGGGCCACAAGCCCTTACGGTTCACGGTTCCTTCAATTTACTCTCTAACTCCTCCATTGGGAACTTTGATCAGATTAATGGATAGCCATGGGTATCTGTCTCTGGGTATGTCCGACTCTGAGAGACCTCTAAGGGGACAGCCTTATCCAGCTGCTGTCAGCTTTCCCATCCTGACATCCCTATAGCGTCTATTTTTGGTGACTGCCTATGGAATGAATACCCAGACGCAATGGTCTCCCTACAACCCCCCCTTCAGATTCTGACCCACACTTTGTCTCCATATTTGCTCCCTTGGTTATTTAGTTACTCCTCCTAAGAAAGACCTAGGCATCCTCACTTGTTCTTTCTTCTTCATGAGCTTCATGTCGTCTGGTAGTTGAATCTTTGTTGTTTCAAATTTTTGGGGCTAATCTCTGCTTATCAGTGAGTAAATACCATGTGTGTTCTTTTGTGATTGGGTTACCTCACTCAGGATGATATTTTCTAGTTCCATCCATTTACCTAAGAATTTCTCGAATTCATTATTTTTAATAGCTGAGTAATATTCCATTGTGTAAATGTACCACATTTTTTGTATCCATTCCTCTGTTGAAGGGCATCTGGGTTCTTTCCAGCTTCTGGCTATTATAAATAGGGCTGCTATGAACATAGTGGAGCATATGTCTTTGTTATTTGTTGGGGCATTTTCTGGGTATATACCCAGAAGTGGTATAGCTGGGTCCTCAGGTAGTGCTATGTCCAATTTTCTGAGGAACCGCCAGACTGACTTCCAAAGTGGTTGTACCAGCTTGCAACCCCACCAACAATGCAGGAGTGTTCCTCTTTCTTCACATCCTCGCCAGCATCTACTATCACCTGAGTTTTTGATCTTAGCCATTCTGACTGGTGTGAGGTGGTATCTCAGTGTTGTTTTGATTTGCATTTCCCTGATGACTAAGGATGTTGAGCATTTCTTGAGGTGCTTCTCGGCCATTCGAGTTTCCTCAGTTGAGAATTCTTTGTTTAGCTCTGTGCCCCATTTTTTAATGGGGTTATTTTGTTGTTTGGCATCTAATTTCTTGAGTTCTTGGTAAATATTCGATATTAGCCCCCTATCAGATGTAGGATTGATAATGATCTTTTCCCAATCTGTTGGTTGCTGTTTTGTCTTGTTGACAGTGTCCTTTGCCTTACAGAAGCTTTGCAATTTGATGAGGTCCCATTTGTCGATTCTTGATCTTCGAGCATAAGCCATTGGTGTTCTGTTCAGGAACTTTTCCCCTGTGCCTAGGTATTCGAGGGTCTTCCCCAACTTCTCTTCTAATATTTTCAGTGTACCTGGCTTTATTTGAAGGTCCTTTATCCACTTGGAGTTGAGCTTTGTGCAAGGGGATAAGAATGGATTAATTTGCATTCTTCTACATGTTGACCTCCAGTTGAGCCAGCACCACTTGTTGAAAATGCTGTTCTTTTTCCACTGGATGAATTTAGCTCCCTTGTCAAATATCAAGTGACCATAGGTATGCGGGTTCATTTCTGGGTCTTCAATTCTGTTCCATTGATCGTCCTTTCTGTCTCTGTACCAATACCAAGCAGTTTTTATCACAACTGCTCTGTAGTACAGTTTGAGGTCCGGAATGGTGATTCCCCCAGAGGTTCTTTTATTGTTGAGAATAGTTCTCGCTATCCTAGGTTTTTTGTTATTCCAAATGAATTTGTAAATTGCTCTTTCTATCTCTATGAAGAATTGATTTGGAATTTTGATGGGTATTGCATTGAATCTATAGATTGCTTTTGGCAGGATAGCCATTTTTACTAAGTTAATCCTGCCAATCCAGGAGCATGGGAGATCTTTCCATCTTCTGAGATCTTCTTCAATTTCTTTCTTCAGAGACTTGAAGTTCTTGTCATACAGATCTTTCACTTGCTTTGTTAGATTCACTCCAAGATAATTTATTTGTGGCTATTGTGAAGGGTGTCATTTCCCTGATTTCTTTCTCTGCCTGTTTATCCTTTGAATAGAGGAAGGCTACTGATTTGTTTGAGTTGATTTTATATCCAGCCACATTGCTAAAGTTGTTTATCAGGTTTAGGAGTTCTCTGGTGGAAGTTTTAGGTTCACTTAAGTATACTATCATATCATCTGCAAATAGTGAAATTTTGACTTCTTCCTTTCCTATCTGTATCCCTTTGACTTCCTTTTGTTGTCTAATTGCTCTGGCTAAGACTTCCAGTACTATATTGAATAGGTAAGGTGAGAGTGGGCAGCCTTGCCTAGTCCCTGATCTTAGTGGGATTGCTTCAAGTTTCTCTCCTTTTAGTTTGATGTTGGCTACTGGCTTGCTGTATATTGCTTTTACTATGTTTAGATATGGGCCTTGTATTCCTGATCTTTCCAAGACTTTTAACATGAAGGGATGTTGAATTTTGTCAAATGTTTCTCAGCATCTAGTGATATGACCATGTGGTTTTTCTCCTTGAGTTTATTTATGTAGTGGATTACATTGATGGATTTCCGAATATTGAACCATCCCTGCATTCCTGGGATAAAGCCTACTTGATCTTGATGGATAATTGTTTTGATGTGTTGTTGGATTCGGTTTGCGAGAATTTTATTGAGTATTTTTGCATCAATATTCATAAGAGAGATTGGTCTGTAGTTCTCTTTCTTTGTTGGGTCTTTCTGTGGTTTAGGTATGAGTGTAATGGTAGCTTCATAGAATGAATTGGGTAGTGTTCCTTCTGTTTCTATTCGATGGAATAACTTGAAGAGGATTGGTATTAGGTCTTCCTTGAAGGCCTGAAAGAATTCTGCATTGAAACCATCTGGCCCCGGACATTTTTTGGTGGGAAGATTTTTAATGACTGTGTCTATTTCTTTAGGCATTATGGGACTGTTTAGGTGGTTTATCTGCTCCTCGTTTAACTTTGGTACCTGGTATCTATCTAGAAAATTGTCCATTTCCTCCAGATTTTCCAACTTTGTTGAGTATAGGCCTTTGTAGTAGGATCTGATAATTTCTTTAATTTCCTCTGTTTCTGTTGTTATGTCTCCCTTTTCAGTTCTGATTTTATTAATTTGAATGCTGTCTCTGCGCCCTTTGGTTAGTCTGGCTAAGGGTTTGTCTATCTTGTTGATTTTCTCAAAGAACCAGCTCCTGGTTTTGTTGATATTTTGTATAGTTCTTTTTGTTTCGACTTGGTTGATTTCAGCCCTGAGTTTGATTATTTCCTGCCATCTACTCCTCTTGGGTATACTAGCTTCTTTTTGTTCTAATGCTTTCAGGTTTGCTGTCAAGTTGTTGATGTATGCTCTTTCCACTTTCTTTTTGTGAGCACTTAGAGCTATGATTTTTCCTCTTAGTACTGCTTTCAATGAGTCCCACATGTTTTCATATGATGTGTCCTCATTTTCATTTAAATCTAAAAAGTCTTTAATTTCTTTCTTAATTTCTTCCTTGACCAAGTTATCATTGAGTAGAGCATTGTTCAGTTGCCAAGTGTATGTGGGTTTTCTGATGTTTTTGTCCATGTCAAATACAAGTCTTAATCCATAGTGGTCTGATAAGGTACTGGGGATTATTTCAATCTTTTTGTATCTGTTGAGGCCTGTTTTGTGACCAATTATATGGTCTATTTTGGAGAAGGTACCATGAGGTGCTGAGAAGAAGGTATATTCTTTTGTTTTAGGATGAAATGTTCTATAGATGTCAGTTAAGTCCAATTGGTTCATAACTTCTGGTAGTTTCATTGTGTCTCGATTTAGTTTCTGTTTCCATGATCTGTCCATAGCTGAGAGTGGGGTGTTGAAATCTCCCACTATTATTTTGTAGGGTGCAATGTATGCTTTAAGTTTTAGTAAAGTGTCTTTTATGTATGTGGGTGCCCTTACATTTGGGGCATAGATGTTGAGAATTGCAAGTTCCTCTTGGTACATTTTTCCTTTGATGAATATGAAGTGTCCTTCTTTATCTTTTTTGATTACTTCTGGTTGAAAACTGATTTTATTTGATATTAGAATTGCTACTCCAGCTTGTTTCTTGGGACCATTTGCTTGGCAGATTGTTTTCCAACCTTTTACTCTGAGGTAGTGTCTGTCCTTTCCACAGAGGTGCGTTTCTTGAATGCAGCAAAATGTTGGGTCCTGTTTATGTATCCAGTCTGATAGTCTATGTCTTTTTACTGGAGAATTGAGTCCATTGATATTAAGAGATATTAAGGAAAAATGAGTGTTGTTTCCTGTTATTTTTGTTATTGGCATTGGAGATATGTTTGTGTAGCTACCTTCTTTTATGGTTTTTGGAAGATTACTTTCCTGCTTTTTCTAGGTTGTAGTTTCCCTCCTTGTGATGGAGTTTTCCACCAATTATCCTTTGAAGTGCTGGGTTTGTGTTGAGATACTGTGTAAATTTGGATTTGTCATGGAATATTTTGGTTTCTCCATCAATAATGATTGACAGTTTTGCTGGGTATAGTAGTCTGGGCTGACATTTATGTTCTTTTAGGGTCTGTATGATATCAGTCCAGGATCTTCTGGCTTTTATGGTCTCTGGTGAGAAGTCTGATGTAATTCTTATAGGTCTGCCTTTATATGTTACTTTGCCTTTTTCCCTTACTGCTTTTAGTATTTTTTCTTTGTTTTGTACATTTGATGTTTTGACTATTATGTGGCGGGAAGTATTTCTTTTCTGGTCTAAACTATTTGGAGTTCTGTAGGCTTCTTGTATATTTATGGACATCTCTTTCTTTAGGTTAGGGAAGTTTTCCTCTATAATTTTGTTGAGGATATTTACTGGTCCTTTAAGTTGGGAGTCTTCCCCCTCATCTATTCCTATTATCCTTAGGTTTGGCCTTCTCATTGTGTTTTGGATTTCTTGTACATTTTGGGTTAGTAGCTTTTTGTATTTTGCATTTTCTTTGACAGTTGTGTCAATGTTTTCCATGGTATCTTCTGCACATGAGATTCTCTCTTCCATCTCTTGTATTCTGTTGGTAATACTTGTGTCTATGACTCCTGATCGTTTTTTTAAGTTTTCTATCTCCAGGGTGTTCTCCCTTTGTGATTTCTTTATTGTTTCTACTTCCATTTTTAGATCCTGCATGGTTTTGTTTAATTCCTTCTCCTGTTTGGTTGCATTTTCTTGCAATTCCTTAAGGGATTTTTGTGTTTCCTCTCTAAGGGTTTCTATCTGTTCTTTGAGAGTGTTATTTATGTCTTTCTTAAAGTCCTCTATCATCATCATGAGAAGTGATTTTAATTCTGAATCCTGCTTTTTCTGGTGTGATGGGGTGTTCAGGGCTTGCTATGATGGGGGAACTGGGTTCTGGTGTTGCCATGTAACTTTGATTTCTGTTGCTTACATTCTTGTGCCTGCCTTTTGCCGTCTGGTTAATTCTAGTGCTACCTGTACTTCTGTCTCTGATTGAAGCCTGTCTTTCCAGTTGTCTCGCTTGTGTTTGGTCTTCTAGGAGTCCAGATGTCTTTGTGATTTTTTCCAGCTGTCCTGATTACAGTGGTATCTCTAGGATGCCTTAGGATATGGTGCCTCCTATGTAGAAGTCCAGCTAGATGTCTGCTGTTCTGGGTACAGTGTCTCCTCTTGGATATGTCAGGGTATGTTGTCTGACACTCTGAGTTCAGTTGTTCCTCTGTGGCTCTGGGTTGAGCGGACCTTCCAGTATGTCTCAGGTGGTGACCGGGGTCCACACAATTGCAGACCTGGTAGAGATCTGGTCTGGGACTCAGACCCAGGAGATGGGCAGAAAAGGGGTGCTAGCCAGCAGGGGCGCGGGTGAAGGGGGCGGGGAGGGGTATCTGCTGGGTTCTGAGCACTCAGGGCACCCAGCTATGAGCTCAGGGTAGTATGTGGGTTTTCCTACCTAAAGCTGGTTGTGGGATCTGTGGATCCCCCCGAATATGTCTGGCGGAATCCGGGGTGCACTCACCCGCAGGCCTCAGACCGGAGGAGGGGCGAGCAGCAGAAGGAGCGTGCTAGCGCTGGCTATGGGTTCTATGGATCCCCCAGAATGTGTCTGGCAGAATCCAGGGTGCACTCACCCGCAGGCCTCAGACCAGAGGAGGGGCGAGCGGCGAAAGGGGCATGCTAGCACTGGCTATGGGTTCTGTGGATCCCCCAGAATGTGTCTGGGGGACTCCTGTGTGCACTTACCCACAGGCCTCAGACTGGAGGAGGGGCGAGCGGCAGAAGGGGCATGCTAGCACTGGCTATGGGTTCTGTGGATCTCCCAGAATGTGTCTGGATGACTCTTGGGTGCACTCACCAGCAGGCCTCAGACTGGAGGAGGGGCGAGCGGCGGAAGGGACGTGCTAGCGCTGGCTATGGGTTCTATGGATCCCCCAGAATGTGTCTGGCGGATTCCTGGGTGCACTCACCCGCAGGCCTCCGGCGTGTTCACTTCTGATTGGCTGTTCACTCATCACCCCATATTACGCCCCGGGATGGGCAGTGACTTTGGTGCGCCTTTTGCCTTTTGCACCTGCGCAGTCAGTTGTTTATAAGTGGGAGGACAGGATTTCCGTGCCAACTTGGCACTGAGGCTCCCAACATATATATATATATATTATATATATATCTACTCTGTTTATATGCCAAATTGAACTTTTGTCAACCAGCTAAATATTTGTGGTATAAATTAAGTATAACATATACATTTAAAAACATAAACCTAGCATGTGTGACTCATCGGTAATAATAGATAATATTATTGCTATTTGCTTTCAGAAGTGTACCTGCCAGTTGGAGATCAATGGCCTTGGGTGTTACATATACAATTTGGAGATTCATTGGTATGTGTTTTCAGCTATATTCAGTGTACAAAAATTGTTCACCTTTGGTATGTAAATTGTTATGTATTATTTAAACTTCGGGATTAATAATAATGTAAAGTGACACAAAAAATGAGTATGAGATTGGTATGAAATATTTAGGGGCTAAGTATTAGGGTATGAAATATTTAGTAAGTACAGAGAGAAATTAGGTAAAATAAAAGCCACACAATTAAACAAAATAGGCATCAATTATATTGTGTTAGCTGAATCCTTTCATTTGGAACTGAAGTATCTTCATCACACAAATATTATACTGATAGATTATATAAAACATCCACATATTCAAAGTACTATTGTACTTGTCATATGCTTGTGGATTCCCATAAGAAATGCGTTCTGTGAAATATTTTCCCTAATCATAGTTTTTCACCATATTTATAGTTGTACTCATAAATTTCCTCCTGCAGGGTAGTTCTCCGGTTCAATGAGAAAGGGGTTGGTTATCCATATAGACAATCTTGCTGTGGTTTTAAAAGAATGGGAACAAGGTGAAGAGTGGAAGAATAGAAAATGAGTCAATCAAATCTAAGAATGATAGAAGATTTATGATCATACTTGCTTTTAAGCTAAATTAAAATTGAACCACGGACACTACCTTCCTGAAAGCTTTGCACTGTCATTGGGTCTGAACATGGATCATACCCTACTTTTCTCCATCAGCCTGCAAAGCTTGCCTGCCCACCTCTCTGAATGCTAGTCAGCAGAGAGATTTCAGGATTGTTATCGTTGTGTCCTGTGACCAAAGTGTGTGGTGTCTTTAGTAGTCAGGCCTTATCATCTAGATGTGGTGGTACTATTATCAATGGCCTTAGACCATATTGTTTCAAGTGCCTCAACAGCCTCCCTGACCAATAACCAGCAGAAAGATAAATTCTGTTTTACACTGAAATTGTCACTTAATATTACATGTCTTTATGGAGTGTATTATTTACAAATGTGAGAAATATCTGTTCAAACTCTGAAGTAATTCTTACTACATGAACTTATTATACCATTCCTGGGCATTTAACCAAAGGAATTGATATCTTATTATATAGATACTAGCATATTCATGCTCATTGAATTAATATTGCATTACATCTAGGAATGGAGGCAACTTAGGTGGTCATCAGCTGATGAATGGAATCTGAAAATGGATACATAGAATAACTTTGCTTACCAGTAATAAAGATGTGACATTGAGAAACTTCCAAGAGAATGGATATAAACAAAAAGAATTGCATTGAGTGAAGTCACTCATGTCCAACAATATAATTCTAAATGTTCTTTTTTGTATGTGGATTCTAGCTTCTGATAATTTGTAGGTTTAATCCAAACTACATGTTGAAACTATAAACGTTCCATTGCTTAATAGGATGCATTTGGGAAGGAGGGATGTCAGAATATAAGTGAGATGAAAGTAGAAAAGGAGAAAGTAGGGAACAGAAGAGTGTGGCAGGGAGATATATAATAGAGCAGCAAAAGAAGGGCCACGGGCAGCCTTAGAGACTTCATGAAGTTACATGGACAACAATGATCCTGCAGCATGAGTATATAAACAGAATAATAATACTTATGTGATTTGAAACCACATGTAAATTGCTGTGGTTTTAAAAGAATGGGAACAAGGTGAAGAGTGGAAGAATAGAAAATGAGTCAATCAAATCTAAGAATGATAGAAGATTTATGATCATACTTGCTTTTAAGCTAAATTAAAATAGAAGATATGAATAGAAAATGCATTTTAATTAATAGCAGCACATTGAACCACATTGAATACACACACACCACAAATGTGTATGTGGGTGTGAGCATGTTTGCATTTATGTTTCTATAAACAGTTGTGTGCCACATGCAGTTTCAAACATCAACTGAGAATCTTGAAATATATTCCACAGAAATATGAGAAGCATTCTCAAGAGACATAAACAAGAGAATGCAATCCAATAGTATAAAATCATTTTTGGTCATTAAAAAATCTCATATATATCTATCTTTAAAGACAGCAGGAGTAAAAAAAAAAAATCATGTAGTATAGTTCCTTTGTTGTAAATATGCCTGATAAATATACCCTGAAAATACAAAGAAACCTACTTTGTGATATCTTGTAAACAACATCATGAACAGAATTCTAAAATCATTACAAACTATTAATAATGGTGTACATGCAAGTATCAGGATATCGATTGCCAAGATTTTTAAGCTAGTAGATAAAAGGCTTTTTACAGAATTTTAAATAATTTCTTTAGATTATTGTGTGTGAGTAAGTATGTGTGTATGAGTGTGTGTGTGTTTGTTGAGAAGAAATTATTCTTATCTTGCTTTAATGAAGTAATTCTAATCATTGACTTTTTATAGGTGCTTTCCCTGTACCAATAATTTTTCCAGAATTAGCAGCTCTAGCTTGTAATTTCTGGGACATTAATGAATGTGGAATAAAAGTACGTTGTTGGATCTATAAGGAAAAACTATTGGACCACATATTTCTGGGAATATGTAAGTGATGTGAATTGTATAAATTTAAATAAATAAAGTTTATTTTAAATTTTTCAATTTTTTATACCAAGGTAATAGCTATAAGTAAGTACTTTGATAATTAAAGGCTTATATAATTATGTAGAAAGTATTTTATGAGCTTGCAATACATAAGTTATGTAAAGGTTTATATTTTTCTGCTAAATGTCCTCTATATTTCTGTGTTATACTTTAAGGAAGTGTAATAATTATAAAATCAGTGTGTCTACTATTTTGCATGTATATTTATTTTCCCTATGACTTTTTGAGAGTAACACAATTAAATATTAGATAAATTTTAATAAAACTATTATAGCTGTTTGGTGGTTTGAATAGGTATCACTCCCACATATGCACATTCATCTGTTTGAATGCTTGGACCATAGGGAGTGACACTGCTAGAAGTTGTGGCCTTTTGAAGTAGTGGTGGAACTTTTAGAGAAAGTATGTTACTGTGGAGGCAAGGTTAAGTACTCTTATGCTCAACCTATGTATGCCCAGTGTGGCAAACAGTCACCTGCAGCCTGCAGATCAAATGTAGAACTCTCAACTTTTTTTCCACCACCATATCTTCCTGCACTCCAGCATGCTTCCCACTATCACAGTAATGTACTAAACCTCTGATAGCATAAGCCAGTCCCAATTAAATGTTTTCTCTCAGAAGATTTATTGTGGTGTTTCTTGTCAGCACTAACATCCTAAGATATAAATTGGTACCAGGGAAGGGAGTATTTCTATCATAGGCCTGACCATGATTTGATGTGGAAGAATGTAGATTTCGGCCAAAGGGTTAAGAGAGCAGTAGAATGTGTTTTAATTGGGAATAATGAGTCACACTAATAAGAACATAGAAAACATTGGTGCTGAGGGTGATTTCAATTGTGGATGCTGGGCTCAAGAAGTTTCAGAGGAGAAGGGTTTTAGTATGTTGCCTAGAGATTATTCTTCTTATATTAGAGTACAGAATGTGGCTTTTCTTACCCTTATCTGAAGAGTCTGCCTGAGGCTAAAGTGAGTAGGTTTGGATTAATTCCATTAACAAACAAAATCACAAAACTGCCTAAGGTAGTTGTGGTTTTCCTGTGGTTCACTCTTATGAAGAACAGTTTGATGAAAAGGAACAAGGAAAAATAAAAAACACATGTTTCATAGAGAAAATGGGCACCAGGAAGTGCAATGGAGCTAAATCCAATGTTCAAGCAGATAAAAATATTAAAGACATGAAGTGAAATAAAGGGATTTCTGACATCAAGACAAGAGCCCACCAAGGTAAATTTCCATCTTGTAAAGAGGAATTAAAAATAGCTTAGGTCTTGGCATTGAGTTACATGCCTTTAATCGCAGCACTCATGGGACAAAGACATTCAGATATCTGAGTTCATAGTCAGCCTAGTATACAGCTGGAGTTCCAGAACAGTTGAGTTTAGGCAATGAAGGAAACCATCAAAACCAGAAATCTGGTGAAAATAGAATTGAATGAGGGGTCCATGTTGTAGCTCCAGCTAGCAACAGAATTTGGCATCTTTGGACATGTGGTTCTGTCTTTAGAAGCAAGAATAAAAGAGATTATGGAATCTTCCTCTGTGACTAAGGAAAGTTGCTAACAGAAAGACTGTGTCAAGAGTGTCCCTGAATGAAGACCCCGAAAAATGTTGAAGATGCAAAACTCATTGAATACCTGCAAAAGAGAGCTAAAACATGGGGAGTGAAATCAGCCCAACAGAAGAATCTGTGTTGTAATCAACAAAGGTGAAAGAAGATGAATATTTGAATAAAATTTTTACATCAGACACAGAGATACAATCTTCAGAGTCTGCCAAGCCGGGTTTTCATCTGGTTGGTTTTTTCCTTTTTTTCCTTTCTTTTTCTTTCTTTTTTTCTTTCTTTTTTTTTTTTTTTTTTTTTTTTTTTTTTTTTTAGTTTGTGTGTGTGATGTTCTGTTTTGACTTGCTTTGGTCCAGTACTTCCCGACTGTGCTCCATTCCTTACCTTTTGGAACAGTAATGTATAGCCTGTGCCATGTTGGTAGTATATGATCTGGCTTTTGATTTTCATGTTACAAAGGATTACTGTTAAGAGATTTCAGAAGACCTTTAGAGCTTTGGATTTTAAACAATGTTGAGACTGTGATAGACTATAGGGACTTAAGAATTTTGACTAAATATATATTTGCATTTTAATTGAACTACAAGTTTATTGAGGCTAGGAATTGAAATATAGTGGTATGGTCCCCAAGGACCCATGAGTTTGAATTCTTGATCCATAGAAAGTGATACTATTAGGAGGTGTGGCCTTGTTGAAGTAATTGTGGCCTTGCTAAAAGAAATATATCACCATGGAGTTGAGCTTTTAGGTCTTCTATGCTTGAGCTATGTTCAGTGTGGCATAGATTTTATTTATAATATATGTGGATCAATATGTACAATGCATAGCTCCATCTACATGACTATCTCTGTTTGCATGCAGCCATGCTTCCCACCATGATAATCATGGACTAATCTTCTGAAAATCTAAGCAGGCCAAATTAAATGTTTTCCTTTACAAGAGTTGCCATGGTCATGGTATCTCTTCACAGAAATAAAATCCAAACTAAGGGAAGTTATAAATAATATGATAAAAATGCTATTATCTCTCTGAAGATTAAACTTGAAAGTGTCCTCATTTTTGGTAAGACAAGATGTGTATTATGCCATATTAACTTACTGAAAATCTTCAGACGTATGAGACAATTGATATCCAGATATGGTTGAGAGGTATCACTGAATGCTTCTTTTAAATAAAATGAAAATGAATATAAAAACTTCATGAAAAAATATTGGATCAAACTGACAACATATCTGCCAGGAATTACAGTAAAAGAGAACTATGCTAATTCAGATATTTTATCTAAGAGTTCTTGAATGATGGGCCTGACACAGGATGAATTCTTAAATTTGATAAAATATGTGTGCATAAATGACATGAATAGTGAATGTGATTTAATTGAATTGAAATAAGCATGTTGAAACAGAAAGTAATCTTGTATGTGTGCAGTTAGTGATGTGTACACTTTGGAATATACTCCACTGGGATATGTCTACTATATAGACATAAACAAGAGAATGCAATCAGAAAAGAGAATATGAAAAAGAATTTAAATTCAACAGAAATAAAAAAACAGAAAACAAGAACAAATTAGAAATTAGAAGCTAACAACACAGGGGATGAGGTAATAAAGTATAATTTCAGTTACTGACTTACACAAGAACAAAAAAGATCAGGTAAGTCAGAAGGAAAGTCATTTCAAATTAATGAGTAAGAAAACCCAAATAAAAGAGAATATGAGATAGTGAAGAAGAGCTACAGGAGGTTTTGGTCACCATCTCAGAATGTCAAAAGAACACAAAGTAATCTCATGAACTAATGAATGGATAATGACCATATGACATTACATGCAAGATACTATTCTTATCTCAAAACAAGGAAAAATGTCTCTTTGGAAAGTATGGATAAATAAGATATATATATATATATATATATATATATATATATATATATATTACTACTAAATTTTCAATTGCTCTAAAAATAGTTGAATCTTGGTACATTATAATGAAGTTTATGTAGCCCATAGTCTGAGAGTTTCAAATTCCAGATTGGATTAAAAATTCTGAAAGGTCCAATTGGCTGTATCACATCATAGTCCTCAGCATAATGTCTGGGACATGTTTGTCATAGAAGAACCACACTGTGAGACAGGCAGCTAAAAAATCCAGAGCTTAGGCTTATTGCTACAATGGGAGTAATCAAGGTCAATGCCTTATAAAATCCATATCAGTAGTATTCTCTACGAGTCTCTCACTGTGCCTTAAGACTGTAAGACTCATAACCAGCTTATTAATACAATACAGAAAAGCTTCCAATGCATAAATATCCAATCTGTAACAATCCATACCTGGACTCCAAGATCTATGACCCTGTCCTAATATAAAATACAATAATCCCATCCTCATACTGCCAAGGACCCTGAAATATCACTGCAAAGATTAAATCTGCAGGTTTAACCGGGACACATAGAAAGCACTTTCAGATATGAGCTGATGTTTTAAAAAGTTACATGTCTACAAATTAGGAGGGTGACAAACACAGGATAAACATCAGTAGTCCAAAGGAAGATGTCAGGAGACAGAGGAATACTGAAGCCAGAACAAAGACTAAAAGATTCAGCATGGAAGATACAGAATCTTAAAGCTCCAAACCTGGTATTATATAAACATTTTAATGCTGGGTGGCCCCTCATTTGACCTGTGATGTTGATAATCCTTTAGGACCCAGAGTTTTTATTTTGCTCTGGATTTGCAAATTATCTATAACTTGATCTGATGCAGTACAATATTTTTTACTACTCTGCTTGTCTATTGACCACTTTGCAGGTCAATTTTCAAAGCTCAACTTGACATAGCCCTGTTAGCCTATTCTGTATAAGCTCAAGACATGTAGCATATTTCGGTCTGGTCTCCAGAACTTCCTGTGAGAATTCTGTTGAAGCTGTCAGGACCCCCACAACACTTGCATTTTGCTTCCCTGGACAACTAGGACCATTTAGTAAGATCTGCTGTCAATGTGAGTTGTGATACTGAAGACTGAGCCATGGCTATTGTTGTGGTACTCACTTGGCAGCAAGGAGAGAAAGTTTCCCTGAGCAGGAAGTTGATTTCTGGTGCTAAGGGCTTGTTTAAAGAGTTGTGGAATGTCCTGTAGGCCTTTCTTCATTGTTCTGTTCCACAGCTGTCCACTCCTACAGAGTCACACTAATCTCATTAACAAGTGCTTACTTACGATTTGTTCTTCCAAACATGGTTTTACTCTTTCCTGACCAGGCTATAAAATTTTAGTCTAAATTCTGAATAAAACCAGCAAGTACTGCCCACTGCATATCATTTCTGTTTGGTTGTTTGAATATTGCCCTCTCAGTATTAAGCACATGTCTTGGTGTTTCTTTGCACTCTGTTCTATGCAATCATTTCAGGTCAGTCTTTGTAAGACTACATCAGAATGCTCTGTTCTCTCACAGATCCTTCTTGAGTGAAAGTGTGGTTTTCCATCTCTTGCTCCCATCCGCTGTGGAAAATGTACTCCATGTCACTGTCATGAAGTTCTCCCTTCCTTTGGATGTTAATAGCTCATTTTATTAGTTATTAAGCATGGAAACATTTAGTGTATTCTCTAGATGTTTTGCCACTGTGGTCAGATACATTTTTCACTAGCAAGCCACTCTTCTTGGAAGAGCTACCAGGTTTATTTTTAATAATTTCTCATTCATCTCTCAAAGTTTATGCTTCCAAATGTTGATTACAGTCATTCACTGCTTATAATTTTCATGGAAATATTACTTTTCTATCACAGGTAACTATGTCTTTGAGATGATATTTTTTAAAACATATGCCATAGTCCAGAAATGAAAAAGATTTCTTAATGTTTTTTTGTTGTTTGAAGTGGCTGTATTAGATAACCAGTGTTGATTTGCTACAATATTTGGACTTTAACCGGGTGTTTTACTTGTTAATTTTAATTATTTTTATGTAATATTTGTAATTTTAAGAAATTTAAGACAAAAATTAAATCTATAAAATAATTATTTGTATTTATGTGTGAATAATATTTCAATTAGTTAAGCTACATAAAACTTAAAGCAAGTTTCCGTTCTTATTGATAGTTAAGCTTTGAAAATATAATTTGTATACTTGCAAATTAACATAGTTTAATAATTCATGGAACATTACTTTTTTGAAGCTATCTGATAAGTCTGAAAAACTTAATAAGCATTTTAAATTTATAATTAACCATAAAATTATAATATTTTATAAATGGGAAATTAATACCTTCAGAAGTAAACTATATGATTTATTTGGGTAAATGGCATTTTTTCATTAAAAAATTTTGTTTAATATTATATAGTTATACTTCTACTATTTATATTATCTTAATTTTAGGGTTTAGCCTGCAAGTAGCCACAGGCTTGCTTTGTCTTTATGCGGTTTACAGACATGATTACGTGGTAAAAGAAACAACTAAGAATCTGGATGTACCTGTAAAACGTAAAAAAGCAGGAAAAGGAGGAATAGATAAAGTAGGAGGAGAAGAAGAAATTTAATTCCAACTTATTTCTTCATTGGGTAAGTATTGCTTTCTTTCTCTTAGTCAATGGAATATCATATTGATAATTTTAAAACAATGATTATGAATAGTTGTATTTAAAAATATGCTTCATATTATCATACAATTTTTATTTGGTACAAAAAACTGCTATTTCTGTTAAGAATGCTGAAAATATTATGAAATGTACAGTTTTGTTAACACCTAAAATAATATTGTAGATATTTTTTCTTTTTCTAATAAAATATATACTGAATATTTGTCATTTCCACTACCTTTCCAGTTCCCACGTATACCCTCACCTCCAGATGCATCTCCTTCCTACCTCTTATTAGGAAAGAAAAGGCTTCTAACAGATAAAAAGCAAACATGCCAAAATAAATATACACTAAAAGAGAAATCCATTGCATTGATGCTGGACAAGACAACTCAACAGAAGGACAATGTGGGGAAGAAATCTCGCCGGCGGGGGGGTGGGGGGGGAGGGAGTCCGGCGGCAGAGTCCCAGGGCGGTCCGACATCAGGGTCCCAGGCGGGCTTCCCGTGCCAGCGGAGGATCCCACATTCACGCAGCTGTTGGTGGGCGGGCCGGTGGCTGCATCGGCAAGGTTCCAGGGTTCCAAAAGCTGGGAATCAGGCGGAGAGACCATGGACACGTGGAGTCCGGTTTTCCAAAGCTTTTATTGTTCATGGCATGGTGAATGGGCGCAAGTGGTACACGCTTCCCCCCCCCTCCCCGCCAAAAGCCAGGGGAGACCAATCTTATAGGGAAGGGAGAAAGGGGAGGGAATAACTTAATTAGCTACGCCCCTGGCCTTTTGATAATTCATTAATATTTAAATCTCTGGAGGTGGAGACTTGTTAGTCACACCCTCTACCTGTCCTACGTGACTGAAGGTAACAGGTTAAATGGAGTTACCTCGTCCAAGGCCCAACATCCCACCCTCTTTTCTTTCATAAAAAGAGGGGCGGCTCTGTATCGTCTGTAGTCTGCAAGGTACAGTTTAATGAGAGATGTGGACCCTGTGGAGTAGTCTGGAATCTGGGAGCATGGGGAGATCAAACCCAGTGCTGTATCAAGGGGGCCTAGGAACAGAGCCAAACATTCTACCGTCCCTAAAAGGGTCTCCAGGGTTTAAAGCTCATTCAACCAGGCTATGTCCAAACCATCTCTTCACGGCCTAACATCTCACTGTTTTTTTGTGAAAATTTTGGATGAGGTGGTCAAAAGAAAACACTATATAGGCCAGGGGGTGTAGCATAACTAAGTCAAGGGTAATGGGAATTGAGGGTAGGATTTGGTAGGCAGGGAATCATTGAAACAATTAAATATAGGTTGTGCAGTTTGAGGGTAATGACATCCGATTAATCTAAATAGACATTATGTTTTCCTCACTAACATGTAACTTTAGCTATGTGACTTTGGCAAAAGAGTTCATTTGTAGCTGGAAGGTCTGGATCTGTCTTCTGTAGTGAGCATCTCTGGGTTCTGGCGTGTATCTCTGGAGCCTGGTGTGGGTCTCTTGTTGGGGTTTAAGTGGCATTGATGGAGAAAGTGTGTCACTAGGGTTGAGCTTTGGTGTTTCAGATGTTTAAGCCAGGTCCACTGTGACTCTATGTTCCCAATGCCTGCTGATTAGGATGCAGAATGCTCAGCTACCTCTCCAGCACCCTGTCTGGATGCTGCTTCCTCGAAGTTCTACTTCCCATCATAATGACAGTGGATACTAAAACTCTGAACTGTATGACAGCTCCAACTATATGGTTTTTTATAAGAGTTGCTGGGGTCAAAGTGTCTCTTCGCAGCAATAGGAATTCTAAATATGACAATGTTTTGGGGTATTCAGGTTGTAAGTCAGTTATCACCTATCCAATGGCTAATATCCACATATATAAAAATATATATCACATTTACCTTTCTGAATCTGGGTTATCTCATTCAGTATGATTTCATTTACTTCAGTCCATTTGCTTGAAAATTTAATGGTGCTTTATTTAAAGATGTATTTATATATGTATTTTATGCATATGGGTACTTTGTCTGCATGTACATCAGCATACCAGAGGGCAGCATTAGACAGTTGTGGCCTGTCATATGGGTGCTTTGAATTGAACTCAGGACTTTCAGAAGTAGAGTGTGTGCTCTCAACTACTGAGCCATCTCTCTAGCCCCCATGATGTAATTTTTTTTTTAAAACAGATGGTAATACTCTATTGGGTAAATGAAATATATTTTCTTTATTCACTCTTCACTTGAGAAATTTCTAAGTTGTTTTAAGTTTCTAGTTATGAATAATGCCATGTTAAGATAAGATGAAACATCCTTTGGGTATATACTCAAGGTTGTATAGCTGGATCTTGAGGTAGATTGATTACGAATGAATATAGTTTCTAAGAAACTATATTTATTTATTTGATTTCTAAGAAGCTATATTTATTTTCATAATGCCTGTACAGTTTTATGATCCGACCAGCAATGGAGAAGTGTTTCCCTTTTTCCACATCATTGCCAGCATGACCTGTCACTTGTGTTATTGATCTTAACCATTCTGACAGGTGTGAAATAAAATATCAAATTCATTTTGATTTGCATTTCTGATGGCTAAGGATGGTGAACACTTCTTTAGTTCCTCTCAACCATTCGAGTTTCCTCAGTTGAGAATTCTTTGTTTAGCTCTGTACCCCATTTTAATAGGGTCATTTGATTGTCTGCAGTCTAATTTCTTCAGTTCTTTGTATATATTGGATATTAGCCCTCTATCAGATGTAGGATTGGAAAAGATCTTTTCCCAATCTGTTGGTTACCACTTTGTCTTATTGACAGAGCCTTTGCTTTACAGAAGCTTTACAGTTTTATGAGGTCCCATTTGTCAATTCTTGATCTTAGAGCATAAGCCATTGGTGTTCTTCAGAAACTTTTTTCCTGTGCCCATGTGTTTGAGGCTTTTCCCCATTTTCTCTTCTATTAGTTTCAGTGTAGCTGGTTTTATGTAGAGGTCCTTGATCTACATGGACTTGAGCTTTGTACAAGGAGACAAGAATGGAATTATTCACATTCTTCTACATGCTGACCTCCAGTTGAAACAGCACCATTTGTTGAAAATATGGTCTTTTTTCTTGTGGATGGTTTTATCTCCTTTGTCAAAAAATAAGTGACCATAGGTATGGAGGTTCATTTCTGGGTCTTCTATTCTATTTCATTGATCCTCCTGCCTGTCTCTTTTCCAATACCATGCAGTTTTTATCACTATTGCTTTGTAGTACTGCTTGAAGTCGGGATGGTGATTCTCCCAGAAGTTCTTTTATTGTTGAGAGTACTTTTCGCTATCCTGGTTTTTATTATTATTATTCCACATGAATTTGAGGATTGCTCTTTTTATCTCTGTGGAGAATTGAGTGGGAATTTTGATGGGGATTGTATTAAATCTGTAGATTAATCTTGGCAAGATAGCCATCTTTACTATATTAATCCTTACAATCCATGAGTATGGAAGAACTTTCCATCTTCTGAGATCTGCTTCAATTTCTTTCTTCAGGGACTTGAAGTTCTTGTCATATAGATCTTTTACTTGCTTGGTTAGATTCACACCAAGGTATTTTATATTATTTGTGACTATTAGGACGAGTGTCATTTCCCTAATTTCTTTCTCATCCTATTTTTCTTTTGAGTATAGGAAGACTACTTATTGTTTGAGTTGATTTTATATCCAGCCACTTTGATAAAGTTGTTTATCAGGTTTAGGAGTTCTCTGGTGGCGGTTTTGGGTTCACTTAAGTATACTATCATATCATCTGCAAATAGAGAAATTTAAACTTCTTCTTTTCCAATTTGTATCCCTTTGACTTTGTTTTGTTGCCTAATTCCTCTGGCTAGGAGATCCAGTACTATAGTGAATAGGTAGAAAGAGAGTGGCCAGCCTTGTTTAGTGCCTGATATTTGTGGGATTGCTTCAAGTTTCTCTCCATTTAGTTTGATGTTGGCTACTGGCTTGCTGTATATTGCTTTTACTATGTTTACATATGGGCCCTTGGATTCCTGATCTTTCTAAGACTTTTATCATGAAGGGGTGTTGAATTTTGTCAAATGCTTTTACAGCATTTGGTGATAAGATCATTTAGTGTTTTTCTTTGACTTTTGTTTATACAGTGGACTATATTGATGGATTACTGAATATTGAACCATCCCTGCATTCCTGGGATAAAGCCTACTTGATCATGATGGATACTTGTTTTGATATGTTCCTCAATTCAGTTTGCGAGAATCGTATTGAGTATTTTTGCATCAATATTCATAAGGGAGATTGGTCTGATGTTCCCTTTCTTTGATGGGTCTTTCTGTGATTTAGGTATGAGCATAATTGTGGCTTCATAGAATGAATTGGGTACTGTTTCTTCTGCTTCTCTTTTGTGGAACAGTTTATAGTGAATTGGTATTAAGTCTTCTTTGAAGGTCTGATAGAACTCTGCATTAAAACCATCTGGTCCCAGACTTTTTTTGGTGGTGAGACTTTTAATGACAACTTCTATATATTTTGGGGTTATGGGATTGTCTGGATGGTTTATCTGCTCCTGATTTAACATTGGTAACTGGTATTTGTCTAGAAGATTGTCCATTTCATCCTGATTTTCCAATTTTGTTGAGTATAGGCTTTTGTAGTAGGATCTGATGTGTTTTTTTTTTTTAATTTCCTCAGTTTCTGTTGTTATGTCTCCCTTTTCAGTTCTGATTTTATTAATTTGGATACCGTCCCTGTGCCCTGTGGTTAGTCTGGCTAAGGGTTTATCTATCTTGTTGATTTTCTCAAAGAACCAGCTCCTAGTTTTACTGGTTCTTTGTATAGTTCTTTTTGTTTCTACTTGGTTGATTTCAGCCCTGAGTTTGATTATTTCCTACTGTCTACTCCTGTTTGGTGTGTTTGCTTCTTTTTGTTCTAGAGCTTTCAGGTGTGTTGTCAAGCTGCTAGTGTATGTTCTCTCCTGTTTTTTTGTAAGCACTTAGATCTATGAGTTTTCCTCTTAGCACTGCTTTCATTGTGTCTCAGAAGTTTTAGTTGATGTATCTTCATTTTCATTAAATTCTAAAAAGTCTTTAATTTCTTTCTTTATTTCTTCCCTGACCATGGTATCATTGAGTAGAATGTTGTTCAGTTTCCAAGAGCATGTGGGCTTTCCATTGTTTTTGTCACTATTGAAAACCAGCCTTAGTCCATGGTGATCTGATAGCATGCTTGTGATTATTTCAATTTTTTGTATCTGTTGACCAATTATATGGTCTATTTTGGAGAAGGTACCATGAGGTACTGAGAAAAAGATATATTCTTTTGTTTTAGGGTAAACTGTTCTATAGATATCAGTTAAACCCATTTGGTTCATAACTTCTGTTAGTTTCACTGTATCTCTGTTTAGTTTCTGTTTCCATGATCTGTCCATTGCTGAGAGTGGGGTGCTGAAGTCTCCCACTAGTATTGTGTGAGGTGCAATGAGTGCTTTGAGGTTTAGTAAGGTTTCTTTTATGAAAGTGGGTGCTCTTGCATTTGTCACATATATGTTCAAAATTGAGAGTTCATGTTGGTTGACTTTTCTTTTAAAGAGTATTAACTGTTCTTCCTTATTCTCTTTGATAGTTTTAAGTTGAAAGTCGATTTTATTCGATAGTAGAATAGCTACTCCAGCTTGTTTCTAGGACCATTCATTTGAAAATTGTTTTCCAGCCTTTTACTCTAAGGTGGTGTCTGTCTTAGTCACTGAGTTGAGTTTCCTGTATACAGCGAAATGCTGGTTTCTGTTTATGTATCTAGTCTGCTAGTCTATGACTTATTAGGGGAATTGAGTCCATTGATGTTAAGAGATAACTAACGAGAGGAGATTGTTGCTTCCTGTTATTATTATTATTAATAATAATATTTTTGTTATTAGTGGTGGCATTGTTTGTGTGGCTATCTTCTTATGGATTTGTTGGAAGAGGATTACTTTCTTGCTCTTTCTATGGTATAATTTCCCTCTTTGTATTGGAGCTTTCTTGCTATTATCCTTTGTAGCTTTGGGTTTGTGGAAAGATATTGTATAAATTTGATTTTGTTATGGAATATCTTGGTTTCTCCATCTATGGTAATTGAGAGTTTTGCTGGGTATAGTAGTCTGGGCTGACATTTGTGTTCTCTTATGGTTTGTATGACATTCTTGCTTTTATAGTATCTGGTGAGAGGTCTGGTGTAATTCTGATTGGTCTGCCTTTATGTGTTACTTAACATTTTTCCCTTACTGCATTTAATATTTTTTCTTTGTTTTGTGCATTTGGTGTTTTGATTTTTATGTGACAGGAGGTATTTTTTTCTGGTCTAGTCTATTTAGCATTCTATAGGCTTTTTGTATGTTTATGGGCATCTCGTTCTTTAGGGAAGTTTTCTTCTACAATTTTGTTGAAGATATTTACTGGCCCTTTAAGTTGGGAAACTTCACTCTCATCTATAACTATTATCCTTAGGTTTTATCTTCCCATTGTGTCCTAGATTTCCTGGACGTTTTGAGTTAGGAGCTTTTCGAATTATGCATTTTCTTTTGACAGTTGTGTCAATGTTTCCTATGGTATCTTTTGCGCAAGAGATTCTCTCTTCTATCTCTTGTATTCTGTTGGTGATGCTTGCATCTATGACTCCTGGTTTTTTCCTAGGTTTTCTCTCCAGGGTAGTCTTCCCTTTGTGATTTCTTTATCTTTTCTACTTCCATTTTTATGTCCTGGATGGTTTTGTTGATTTTTTCAAAGAACCAGCTTCTGGTTTTGTTGATTTTTTTGTATAGTTCTTTTTGTTCCTGCTTGGTTGATTTCAGCCCTGTGTTAGATTATTTCCTACTCCACTTGGGTGTATTTGCTTCTTCTAGAGCATTCAGGAGTGCTGTCAGGTTGCTAGTGTATGCTTTCTCCAGTTTCTTT
This sequence comes from Arvicanthis niloticus, assembly GCF_011762505.2. Lineage (NCBI taxonomy): Eukaryota > Metazoa > Chordata > Mammalia > Rodentia > Muridae > Arvicanthis > Arvicanthis niloticus. The sequence continues at coordinate 8,340,169 of NC_047674.1, read as the reverse complement.
TTGTAAGCACTTAGATCTATGAGTTTTTCTTTTAGCACTGCTTTCATTGTGTCGCATAAGTTTTGGTATGATGTGTCCTTATGTTCATTAAATTCTAAAGTCTTTAATTTCTTTTTTTATTTTTTTCTTGACAAAGTTATCATTGAGGAGAGCATTGTTCAGCTTCCATGTGTATGTGGGCTTTCTGTTGTTTTTTGTCGATATTAAAAACTAGCCTTAGTCTGTGGTGACTTGATAGGATGGATAGTATTATTTCAGTATTCTTGTATCTGTTGAAGCCTGTTTTGTGACCAATTATTTAGTCAATTTTGGAGAAGGTACCATGAGGTTGTCAGAAGAAGGAATTTTTTAGGATACAATGTTCTAAAGATATCTGTTAAATCCATTTGATCCATAACTTCTGTTAGTTCCACTGTGTCTATATTTAGTTTTTGTTTCCATGATCTTTCCATTACTGAGAACAAAGTGTTGAAGTCTCCCACTATTATTGTGTAAGGTGCAATGCATGCTTTGATCTTTAGTAAAGTTTCTTTTATAAATGTTGGCGCCCTTGCATTTGGAGCATAGATGTTCTGAATTGAGAGTTCATCTTGGGAGATTTTTCCTTTGATGTGTATGAAGTGTCCTTCCTTATCTTTTTTGATAACTTTTGTTTGAAAGTTGATTTTATTCGATATTACAGTGGCTACTCAAGGTTGTTTTATGAGATGATTTGCTTGGAAAATTGTTTTCCAACCTTTTACTCTGAGGTAGTGTCTGTCTTTGTCACTGAGGTGCATTTCCTTTATGTAGCAAAATGCTGAGTCCTGTTTACATATCCAATCTGTTAGTCTATGCCATTTTATTGGGGAATTTTGTCCATTGATGTTAAGAGAGATTAAGAAAAAGTTATTGTTGCTTCCTGTTATTTTTGTTGTTAGATGTGGAATTATACTTGTATGGCTATCTTCTTTTGAGTTTTTTGAAAGAGTATTACTTTCTGTCCTTTTGATGGGTGTAGTTTCCCTCCTTATGTTGGAGTTTTTATCTATTATCCTTTGTAGGGCTAAATTTGTGGAAAGATATTGTGTAAACTTCATTTTGTTATGAAATATTTTGGTTTCTTCATCAATACTAATTGAGAAATTTGTTGGGTATAGTTGCCTGGGCTGATATTTGTATTTTTTTAGGGTGTGTATGACATCTGCCCAGGATCTTCTTGTTTTTATTATCTCTGGTGAGAAGTCTGCTGTAATTCTGATAGGTCTGTCTTTGTATGTTACTTGACATTTTTCCCTTACTGCTTTTAATAGTCTTTTTTTGTTTTGTGCATTGGTATTTTGATTATTATGTGAGGAATTTCTTTTGTTGTCCAGTCTATTTGGAGTTCTATAGGCTTCTTGTATGTTCATGGGTATACTTTCTTTAGGTTAGGGAAGTTTTCTTCTATAATTTTGTTGAAGATGTTTACTGGCCCTTTATATTGGGAATCTTTACTCTCTTCTACAGCTATTTTCCTTAGATTTTATATTCTCATTGTGTCCTGAATTTCCTGGATGTTTTGTGTTAGGAGCTTTTTGCATTTTCTTTGACAGTTGTTTCAATGTTTTCTATGGTATTTTCTGTACCCGAGATTCTCTCTTTTATCTCTTGTATTGTGTTGGTGATTCTTGTATCTATGACTCCTGATCTCTTTCTTAGGTGTTTTATCTCCAGTGTTGTCTGCCTTTGTGTTTTCTTTATTGTTTCTATTTCTATTTTTGATCATGGATGGTCTTGTTAATTCCTTCTCCTGTTTGGTTGTGTTTTCCTGTAATTTTTAAATTGATATTTGTGTTTCCTCTTTAAGGGCTTCTACCTGTTTACCTATGTTCTCCTGTATTTGTTTAAAGGGAGTTATTTATGTCTTTCTTAAAATCCTTTATCATCATGAAAATTGATTTTAGATCCAAATCTTGCTTTTCTGGTATAATGGTGTATCCAGGACTTACTGTGGTGGAACTGTGTTCTGATGATGCCAAATAACTTTGGTTTCTGTTGCTTATGTTCTTAAGCTTGCCTCTCGCCATCTGGTTATCTCTGGTGCTACCTGCCTTCACTATTTCTGACTGGAGCCTGTCCCTCCTGTGATCCTGGTTATGTCAGAACTCTTCAGAGTATAGCTGTCTCTGTGGTGCTGTGATTCTGTGATCTTGTGATCCTGAGATCCTGGGTGTATCAGAGCTCCTGGGAGTCAAGCTGCCTCTGGGATCCTAAAATCATGGTGTTGCCAAGCTCCTGAGATCCTATGACCCTGAATGTTTTAGAGAGCCTGTGAATTAAGCTTCTTGATGTTGTGGGACTATGATCCTGGGCATGTTAGAGCACTTGAGAGTCAAACTTTTTCTGGGTGTTGTGGGACTAGGTGAGGGACAAGGTCTGCTCAGGGCACTGGTTCAGACTAGAAGAAACTCGGACTACTGGCCGAGTGGGGATTCCTATGTCCCTGGATCCTGCTGGTTCCAGTTACTCCTGGTTTTGGAGTGTTGGGGCAGATATTGTGGCCTCCTCACCTATGATCCTGGGCGTGTTATAGGCCCTGGGATTCTAGCTTCTTCTGGAAGTTGTGGGACTGGGTATGGAGGCAGTGCCTAAGGTCTGCTCAGGACACTGGCTCAGACTGGAAAGAGGATGTTGGGTTTCTATTAGACATTATTTTAAGTAAGACTAATTCTGTGACAAATCAAAGACTTGGCTGCTGAATAAAAAAAATCACCAAAGGAATCTATATAAATTTCAAATATAAAAAAAGAAAAAGAAAAGAAAGCTGACATCTTCCAATGGTAATAGATTAGGCGTCTCACAGGATTCTGTCTCACAGGATTCACACAGGAGGGAGGAGTATAGAGTGTTCAACCAGGATATTTTTATTTTGTCTTTTTGGAATGAAACAGGCAGTGGAGAGAGGTTACCTCACAGGTTCTGCTACAACTCTGAGGATGACGCAGGTAGATGAACTCTAGAGGAATGGGAGGAGAGCAGATCTACACACAGCCTCTCTGATTTATTGGCAGGAGTGGACTGTGGGTGAGGGAGAACCAGCTGAAGTTGGGGACTGGGATAAAGCAACAATAGGAAAAGGGACACTAAGAGTACAAAGGATGTATGGGATTCAAAGGTGATGGGTGCAGAGTGGGAAGGAAGGCTGCAGTAGCTGCTCTGTTGCAGAGGTAGTGATAACACTGAGGGATAAGATTTCAAGTAATGGAGGGAGTGGTGAAGATTTTCACTTTGCTTACCTGTTTCTGTTGCCTAATGCTCTTGTAAAGTTCAAAGGGAATGCCTCCTAGTAGTAGAGGCTGGAATACTTTTGAAGAGTTGGTGAAGATAGTTTGGAAGAAAGAATCTTTGTGACATGTTAGGGATGATGTCAGACCAGAATGGGAGGCTGCAGCAGGATCTTTATTAAGGAGCTAGGGAAGAACCTAGGGGATTCGTTCTTGAGGAGTAGAAGAAGTATAAATGATACACATTTACCTACTTGTTGCCTAGGCAAAAGGAGCCCTTGGATTAGTAGGGAGTGCACACTTGTCTTGGGAGCCAAAAGAAAGTACCTTCTAGGAGAGAGAGGTTAGAAACTAAAGATTTATGGGTTCTGCAGAAGATGTATGTTAAGTGACAGGGAGTTCTTTCACAGGTGTTGTGATTCAGATATGGGGATAAAACTGGGGCACAGGATCCAGGAGTACACAGGAAGAAGAGCATGTAGCCTACTTCATTTTCTCACAGGAGTGATCTTTGGGTTAGAAAAGGATGTCTGCTGGAGTTGGGAACTAAGATAAAGTAATGAACAAGTGTTGTGAAGTGAGTTTACAAGAGAAAGATCTGTGGGATCCAGATAAGATGGCTTGATGGTGCAGGAAAAGTTAACATGGGTTTTCTGCTGCTGTGTTTGCATTGAGATTGGGAAATTGGATCTTGGGAAACAGAAAGAATACCTCATACAATTAATAGTAATATAGGATGCGAAAGAGATATTTGAAATGCAAATGTGAAACATGCATAGTTTAACTCTACAATGTTACCCTGTTGGTTACTAGGCATAGGCCATACAGAATTAACTCCATTCATTAGAGTCTATTTAAAGTGTTCTTTACTCTTGAGGATTTCACACATGTATAAAATAAAATATCTACCATTCATCTTCTCCAACTCCTTTCATGTCTTTTCAACCTGTAACATTCTAAACTTTATTTCTTGTGATGTATGTGTTTCTTGCTCTCTCTCTCTCTCTCTCTCTCTCTCTCTCTCTGTGTGTGTGTGTGTGTGTGTGTGTGTGTGTGTATGTTTGTCTGTGTGTGTATGTTTGTCTGTGTGTGTGTTTGTGTGTTTCTGTGTCTGTGTGATTGTATGTGTTTGTATGTGTGTGTTTCTGCCTGTGTGTGTGTCTGTGTGTGCAAATGTGTGTGTGTGTGTGTGTGTGTGTGTGTGTGTAGATATATATTGCAACATGGGCAGTTAGAGATCCCTATGTTTGCTTGGGTATTAGATCATTGTCTTGAGATGGGACTCAGTCTATTTTTAAAATTAGTTTTCTTTATACGTCTCAATTTACCTGTGTATGTGTGCATAGACATACAAATTTACATCTGTGTGCCATGGCATGTATGTGGAATGGAAAAGACAATTGAATTAAGATCATTAAGGATCTTGGTGGCTAGATCTTTTACCTGCTAAGCAATCTTTCCAGCACCTAATGTCCATTTTTGTTACTTTTTATTTGGAGTATAAATACTTGTTTCTCAATAACCCTATAAATTAGAAATTAGAAATAATGAAGTTTAACTTAAATTTGTAATAATTTTTCAAAGTATATTATTTTAGTTTTTAGAGTCAAATTTATATTTAATGATGATTTGACATAGATTACTGCAGAAAATTTGCACTACCCACTTTTAGCTGTTTTGTACTTTAGAAGACATAAAATTTAATGTCTTCATATATCTCTACCTTTTACTTTCACCTGTATTTTATTAATAATACCTAATAATCCAAGTCAATTGTCCATTTTTCCTTTATTCTCATATTTACATTTAATCACAGATTATATTTAATCACAAATATTTCTTGTGAAGAAACATTTCCACCTGAAAAGAGAATAGGTATCAAACATTGTTTGGAATTTTCCTTGAGTTAAAACTTTCCTGTAAAGAAATTTTTATTTTTCATATGTTATTCACATTTTTGTTATAATTTCAAGGCATAGATAAACTTATTTCCTATAGCAAGAATGCATAAGTCAATTTCCCCTGCTGTTTCCTTCTCTGTGTGAATTGACAGTCTTGGATGTAACTGTGTCATTGCATGGAAGGATGGCTCCATCCATTCTCACAGCACTCAGAAGAAAGTGGGAAACAAGAAATATCCAGTGTACTCACACTCTTTAAATTGAATATACAACATAAACATTTATATATTAGTTGTCTTTGTTAGGGTTTTATTGCTGTCAACATACACCATGACCAAGGCAACTTTTAGAGGGACAACATTTAATTGGAACTGGCTTACAGATTCAGAAGTTCAATCCATTATCAGCAAGGCAGAAGCATGACAGCAGCCAGCTATATATGGGGCTGGAGGAGCTGAAAACTGTACATCTTCATGCAAAGGCAGGAGAAGATTGGTTTCCAGGCACTTAGGACAAGGATGTTAAAACCTAAATCCACAGTGACACACCTACTCCAAAAAGG